>NC_053390.1:89550868-90213368 GCF_905171765.1 Bufo bufo
GGTTCCCCTGCAGTGCAGTTTCTAGGAAAAATTTCTCTCAGGGCGAGTGTCAAAAAAACTCCCCCCCCCCCATCAAAACTGCTAGATGAAATCATATCAGAAGAGTACTTGCAACCGTCTCACCATATATATATATATATATATATATTATTTATTTTATTTTATTTTTTTAATGCTTAACACAAGATTTATTGAGAGCTTAAACTGCTAAAAGTCGCAGGCAGAGTGGTACAGGAGAACTGCAGTATAAAGGAAGGCAATACCCTTAGAAGAGTAGTCATGAAATACAATCATCAATAATGTGCAAAACCAAAAAACTGTCATGTTAGCATTTAATAACTAACTAAAACCCAATCACAGCAGGTCTCAACTAGCACACGCAAGTAAATGTACAAAAACCAAGTAACATATAAAACCAGATTCAAAGCGTAGATGGCAAGGCGGATTACTGTACTGTATACTGTACATAAAGGGTGAATCCTTTGTCTGCGGAGGAAAGGGTTAAAGGTGCTGATCACTCCTCTGTTTTGTGTGTGTGTCAGTTTGTAATACTGTTGTTAAGATGGGTCAGTCCCAGTATTTTAAAGAGGGAGATTATAGGATGTGATGTTGAAGGATTGAAAGTTAAAATGTGACAAAGAATGTTAGAGAAAGTGTGGCCCCGGACAGAAGGTCGCCCGGCTGGCAACACGGATGAAAATCTGTAAGAAACTGAAGTTAGAGCTTACAGACTGAGGGCATCAGAACTCCGGTGATGTTGAAGGGGGAGTTTTTAACGAGTGAGAAAACAGAGCAGTGCCGGGGAAAGCGGAATGATTACTAGGTGCGGCAACTGGAGGGACAAAAAGATGGTCAGTTAATGGAACTGTGAAATAGAGAGATTTACTTTCCCCCCGCCTTCACACAGAAACATTCCTGAGATAAGAGGAGCAGGAAAATGGGGGGAGGGAAAAATGCAGAGTAAGTGATGTTATATGTGTAATATGATTATAGAAGACAAAGAATTGTTCAATAATCTTCTTTCTTCTTTCTTCTTTCCCAAGCAGTGCACTGTGGGAATCCGGCTTTTAACAAAATGACTGTATGATTATATAACATGTATATTGTCTTACAGCGACAGACCATCAGCAATTCTGGGTGTGGTGTGACTATCTGTTTCCGGGAAAGCTGTGTTTGTCTGTGCTGCAAGTTTTGGGATGAAACAATGTGGGTTGAAAGACATAAATGATTCAGTGGAATGTGAATGGGTGTGGCTTTGAGTTGTAATTGAGGCGAATATGTGTGAAGACTGATTATGAGCTGTTAATGAAAATGTATATGAATGCGTATGGAGTACGGTATTTGTTTTTTAAATAATATGCGCATTGAGGATTTTATTTTATTTTTTCTTGGAAGTTTTTGGGTTTTTATTGGTGCCAACAGCATTGAACAAGCTGTACATTTTTTTATATCGAAGTCAATGAAAAGTTTTTATGGGCCCTTTGTGTGTTCATGTCTGTATTGTCAGATCTGTTTGTTTCAATGTTTGAAGTTACGTGTTACATGTTAAGTGTTGTGCTAAACATCAGAGCTCTGTTCTTATAGATAGCTAGCACATTACTAACAGACAAAAGGAAGACCACAGCGTCCGACTGAAAGGGGTGGACTTAGATGACTCAGAGCGGACGGAGGAGGATAGGGGTGGACGTTACAGACAACGACAGCCCTTGTGCCCATCCCCTAGTTATAAGACACTCCCATGGAAGATGAGAAGTCCTGTTTTGTTTTCCAGTCTATTAATTCCGCGATAGGGAAAGTTGGATACTTCTGTAAGCCAAAATGCAGAGTAACATCAAGCGGCATTGAGTGGTTCAGTGGTGCCAACCATAGGTAGTGTTCCTTTGGCATTGCTACAGCCCTGATGTCAAACGCCTCATTGAAGTGAGGAAAAAGTAAGTCTGCCACCCTGTGATGGGCCTGCAGAGTCTGTGGAACCCAGATCCCAGAAGAGAGAGTGTTGTGCTGTGTGTGGTACTCCTCGTCCACACTGTTGACCATGCCCGGATAACTGTCCGTCCCCACAGACACCCATGTTTTGTTGTTATAAGGAGAACACAAAGACAGGGAGGGGGGGGGAGTTAGATCAAGATTAGGAAACAGGAAATCCAGTATTGGCTCTACTTTTAAACATTTTAAGCAGATTCAGTCTGGCCCAATGATATCCCTCACTCTGGGTGATAAAGAAGTAGTCCCGTTTTTGATAGATACTGGAGCAGCCAAGACAGTTGTGCACAGCAAACATGGCCTCCCCTGATTTACTCTCCAAGCACACCAGTCTTTGGGTAGAAGTGGATGGGAAAGTAGTACGCTCTTTTTTCAACAGAAACCATCCATATTAGATTTGCCCCTAACCAAGATGCGCTTGCCCGTTTGCTGGTCAGTGGTAACGCCCTTTGTTGCCTCCTAGGTGCAGATTTGCTTGCAAAAGTACATTCTGGTATCTCATATCAGGAGGACGGCACTGTGAAGCTTACAGGTGCCCTCAACGACCAGGAACTTTGTTTGTTAACGACCAGGAACTTTGTTTGTTGGCCATTGGTGATAAAATTCCCTGGTCCATGTTTGTATCAGTACTCCCAGAAGCTGAAAAAAGCAAAACCACTCACCATTGGATGGTACATGACCTACATGCAGTTAATGAAGTCACAGTTTCTAACACCCACATCGTGCCCAATACACACACCTTGTTGGCTCAGGTTCCCATTACCCCTGCTCACTCCACTGTGATTGATTTGTCCTTTAGTCCCTACCGCTTCACAGATGAGGTGGTAGATGCTTTTTATGCCTAGAACTGGCAATTTTGTGTTCCCCCACAATGTACCATCAGATTATTACATTTAGATTGTATTGTTATGAAGTGAGTGGCCATGACTCAGCTGTCCTCACCCAACTGCATGGCCATCAATAACGCCCCGTAGCATATTATTCAGTCAGACTTGATCCCGTGGCCAGAGGTGCCCCTTTCTGCATCAGAGCTGTAGTAGTTGTACTAGCTATGCTTGATGAAAGCTCTGAGATAGTTCTGAACCACAAAGTGATGGTGATATTACATCTATCCTCATGAACGTACAATCCAAATGATTGTTTTGTTGCCCGTTATTTGAGAATGCAGTGTTCCATTTTGTTGCCTGACAATGTTGCTCTCCAAAGGTGTAATACTTTGGACCTAGCCACCCTGTTGCCTCTGGACCAAGGTTGCAGGAAAGAGTTAGGGCACCGCACTTTAAACTTTTCTTCCAGGTCAAAGGAAGAGGCTCCTGACTGTTTGCAGATGATGTCACAAGAGGTAGTGGGATTTGGTAAATCAGCCATTAGGTAATCCAGATCATGTGCTCTTTGTGGATGGATCGAGGTATGGCCAGGATGGCAGGTACTACACAGGTTGGGCAGTGGTGATTAAACGTGAACTACCACACATGTCTGCTCAAGAAGTGGAGCTAAAAGACTCTGAAGATGGCTTGCAGATATGTAGATGGGAAAACAGCCAACATTTACACTGATTCCAGGTGTGCTTTGGGATAGCCCATGACTATGGGCCCACATGGAAAGCCAGAGACTCCTTGATCGCTTCAGGTAAACCCATCGAAAATGGGGAAGCAGTGAGGTCTCTGATGGAAGCCCTCTTGTCACTAACATGAGAGGTGATGATAGCAACGAAAGGCCACTGTAAACAGATGCAGAGGAGCCAAAGGGGAAAGCCACGGCAGATCAGGCGGCAAAAATGGCTGCCAAATTACCTAAGCAGACCCCTGTCTTAAGTGGCCACAGTTCAGGTCCCTGAAAGAACTCCTCCTGTCTCCCGAAAGTTCTTAAGACCTTACAGAACCAGATGGGGAAGGAGGAAAGGGACTGGTGGATGGAAAAGGGGGGACTACAAATAAGAAGGGAAACTTTGCCTTCCCAGGTCCCTCTAATCCACGATGGCACAGGCAACCCATGGAGTGACGCACCAGACAAAAACAGCTATGTGTGATTTAGTACGTAGCATATGGTACTCCCCAGGGTTCAGCACTGTAACAGTCAGACATACTCAAGGATAAACGGTTGTGCCCACAACAACGTGGGCAAGGTGGTTAAGGTACCCAAGAAACACGTCTTGCTTTTTGTATCTGTTTCAACGTTTACAGACTACCTTCAACTACACAAGGTGGGCATGTATGAGTATGTATTGATGACTTGTTTTCAGGATGGCCAAAACCGTACCCAAAGAAGTAAAAAAGATGATGGCCGAAGTTGTGTGCAGGTATGGGGTACCTTAGATCATTGAAAGTGACACAGGTGTTCACTTCACAGGTGAAGTGATGCAGGAGATGATGAAGGTTTTGGATGTAGGACAGGCCTTACATGCTTTGTACCATCCACAAAGCAGCAGTAGAGTAGGGAAAAGGAACTGAACAGGACACTAAGTTAAAGATTCAGAAGCCTTAGAGTGCCTGCTGGTAGCCCTCTTTTAGTAAGGTATACGCCTAACCGAGAGACAGGCCTTTGTCCCTATAAGGTCCTTTTTGGGTCAGCCCCTAGGATAGGATTTTATTTCCCACAGCAGCTTCAGATGCAACATGGTTGTCTGACAGATTATGTGATCAGTTTTGTACAAGCATTTGACTAAAGTACATTTTCGAGTTTTTGCTTCACTTCCAGGTTTTGATAAAGTACCAGGAACCCACCCACTTGTGTCTGGAGATTGGGTGGTAGAAAAAGACATGTTAGGAAAGTCCTAAAACCCTGGTTTGATGGTCCATTCCGAGTGTTGTTGACCACAAGCACAGTGAAGCACAAAGAAAAGCATAATTGGATTGATTTCAAGGAAGTGTTGAGACTGGTTTTCCCTTGTGTGACTGTTGATCATGACTCAAAAGAATATGAAAAATTGTATGAAAACATCGATCCAGAAAATCAGAAGCACTGATGACCTCCAGTCCCCCCCATATAATGTCAACGCTGGTTAGGGAAAGATCATCTGACTTCCCCGTGCTCAAATCCAGTGTCACGGGAGGTTGTTCGCTAGGAATGACTTGTCGTGGAAGCTGGTGAAAAGGAGGCGGAGCATTGGGACAGATGGTTAGGTTTAGGGAGAGAATGAAATTCAAGGGGGGACTGTTAAAGATGTGTGAATTTTATTCTATATTTTGTATATCTAGGACTGTAATGAGTTAAACTTTTTCTTCTCCAAGTGCCTCCCCCCCACCCTTCTCTTTGTTTCAAGACTGTAGAAGAGAGGGGGGGGGGGGGCAAAGTGCTCCGGGCAGTGTCTGATTTCTCATCTTTATACAGGTGTCCCATAGAGTGTGGTGGAGATGCGTAAGCCAATCATATGGCTTGATGATATATATTATTCACTGCCTATAGAGAAGCACCTCTTTGAAGTGTCACATATGACGTATGCAGCATTATTGTTAGATTGTCAGCCATTACAAAATGGCGATGGTAACGAGATGTTTACATTAGTTCACATTCCAAAGTAGGGCCCATTGCGCAGATGCAGGTGTATTATCGCCTCTCTCTTATCTCTTCTTCCTTTTTGACCAATGAAACAATGTTTAAGCCACAGTGAGGACTGCCCTCTTCTGAAGATGTATAATACGGCTTACCTGATTTAAATAAAGTTAGAGATTGCTTTGACCAACTTCTGTGTCAGTGTTCAGTCTCTCAGCCACGCGTGGATATTAACCCCTGGGGGGGGTACATTGATCTGGAACACCAGAGTGTTTCTAAAATGCCCTAATTTAGGGCTGCTTTAACACAGGCAGACGGATAACATCCTGGAAGGATACCTGGGAAAGCTGAGCAACGGGGCAGTGCTTAGAGAGAGTAACAGGGTGATCACCGAAATTAATCAAACGGACAGGCACTTTACCTTGAGATACAGTCACCAGGCTCTTGGCTGTTCGCACGAAGGGATGATTCTCAATTTGGATAGGTTCCACTAGGGCTTGATAGTCCTGGCCCTGGATCCCTAGTACAGCGCGGCACCATAAGATGATCTGGGAATTCGGAGGCAGAATTACCGGCCGGTTATCCCGGATCCGGGCAGTACAGTTTTCTCCTTTTCCATTTGCGAATCTTTGCTGAGCACACAGCACACTGATAGTCTTTTGAATGACTCTTTTGGAAGCAGGTGAAGCTGAAGGTATGGATTGGTTCAATGCCTTCAGCACCTCGGAGTAACAATTTTTAAAGACATTAGTCCCTAGGATCACGGGGTGTCCCCCTTCATCTCCGGCTTGCACCACAATCACACCTTGCTGTGGTAAGGTGGCTTCTCCCACCTGAAAGGTAGGTTCCCAGTACCCATGAACTTTCACCGGCTTGCTGTTGCTGGCAATAATATCCAGCCAGGATTCTGGTGGCTGGGTGAGGAGACTTGAATCCCAGAATTTATCAAAGACGGGTCGTTGGATGGTGGTGACCTGAGACCCAGTATCCAGCAGGGCTTCAAAAGGTATCCCGTTGATGCTTATGTTAATCTTTGGACGAGATCCTACGTAACTAGGCATCCAACTTGGATCCTTTGGACCTACTGTTCTACCTCCTGAGGGGCGGTCCTCGGCCTCGGGGGTGGCCCGTTTAACTGCCAACACGTTGATTCAGTATGTCCATATTTTTTACAATAGTGGCAGACAGGCTGCTTGCGGTTCTTAGACCGGTAACTCGATCGTCCATCAGGTTCTTTGGGGTATACATCTTTATATGCAGGCGGGCGCTTTTGAGGAAGGGGGCTTTCATCTTCTAGTAACAATGGTCTCTCCCATTCCTCTATTTTCCTGCACACTTTCTCCAAGCTCTTAGTGAGATGGTTTACTTGCTCCATTAATGCCGCCACCACATCTGTTACTGGAGCCTGAGTGGCTTGACTGGCTCCAACCGGCCTCACATTAACAGTTTTTGACTGGCAGGCCTGAGGTTCCAGGGAGGCCGCTGGCCCCGTGGGCAGGTTTTGGCCTAAGATACTGATGGCCAGCTCCTTAAAGTCCAAAAACGCACAATTGGGGTGTTGGGCCAACAGCATCCTCAGCTGGCCCTTTAAATGCTCAGTGTTTACACCCGCAAGGAACTGCTCTCTTAGAGTCCGGTCCTGGTCCTCAGCCTCCCGGGGGTCCACTTGGACCACAGCCCTCAGGGTCTCTTGCAGGGACGAATCAAAATCACGGAGTGACTCGCCAGGCTGTTGTTTCCTGCTGAAAAATCGCATCTTAACTTCAGACACCGTTCTGACCTCAAACGTGGTGCCGAGGCGATCAAAGATCTGTTCCAGGCTATGCTTTTCAGATCTGGGCCAAGACATGACTTCCCTGCGGGCGGCCCCTTCTAACTGTGCTAAGAGGATCTCCATTTGTTGCTCAGTGGAGAAGGGGTAGAGCCGAAACAAGGCCAGTATCTGGTCCCTAAAGTCTTTTAGCTTGTGGCCCTCCCCGGAATATTGCGGGAACCAGGGGGCCCCGAAATAATATGGCATAGTCAGTGGCATCAGGCTAGATGCTGGTCTCTGGTGGCCAGCACTATAGACAGACACATGCTGGCCTTTACTTGCTTAAACGTTGCTAGGGGCACCTACGGAGTGGGTATGGCCCTTTAAGGAGCGACGGAGCAGGTCGGATCTAAGTTGGGCGTACTTCCCCCCCCGGGTTAAGTCTTTTGTTAATAAGGAGGGACCTCTCCCATTCTCTTTGCGAGGATCGAAACCTTTCCGGTGCTGATATATAAAGGGGCCAGTGAATACAAAAGTTTTTACTTACTCCGGCGATGCTCGGTCCAAATCTCGCGAGGCACGAGATTGCGTTGTGCGGAGGTCCAACGCGCAGCGTCAGGAGGTAGGCGCGGCCTCTGGGAGCTCCGGGATTCAAGGTAGGCGGTATCTTCTCTACAGACAGGGTGGTACTTTTTCTTTTACAGGCTGGGCGGTACCTTCTCTTCTCTTTTTCGCGCCAAACTGACACAACGAAGCGCATTGATAGTCCAGTTAACTCAAGCGGCCATCTTTGAGTATAACGCTGTCTATTCACTGACAGCAAGCAGTGACTTAAACAAGCGGCAAACAGTCCACAAAATACGATTTTCACACCGCGTTTTTTACAGTTCTTTGACCCAACAATTTTCCAAATAAACGGATAGGGCTTTATAACTTTATGGGCAATATTGGCACACAGTTTATATTCCACAATGGCGTACGAATGATCGCATCCTGTTTGTGACGCCAAAATATGCAGTACGCAGCCCTGCAGGGTATTGCGAATGTGAGGTCACGGTTACTTAGGCAAACGAGGGTTGCTCTTGGTTACTCACAGTTTATAGGGTGACCCTGGGCAGGCATACAGCAGTGATGGAGAGGCTGGCACAGTAGTCCTCTGGGGCACTCTCTGTATATAGGGACCAGGCCGGTGGTAGGTGAGGTGCCCTGAGTGTTGCAGGTTTAACGTGCCTGTGGCAAGATCCCTTTAAGATTCGTGACGCCAGTGCCTGTAACGGTGGCACACCGATTTATAGTAGTAAGATCTGAGGAACACAGTTTGTAGTGAACCAAAACTTTCTTTACTGGAAACGGTTAACTATATACAGTTCTTTAGGTTCAGTTCCATATGACAGATGCAGTTTCAAGCAGGCTTTTACAATAATGGCAGGCAACAATGTTCTTGCAAGATACTCAGAGGGTTAAACACACTCACAGATCAGGCTGTACCTTTTCCTCAGAAATCCTGTGCACTATTCCTCAGAACTCCTGTCTGTCTTGATCCCAAGGCCCGTATGCCCTATTGGTGGCTTTATCCTTGGTAAAGAAACTTCCTCAGCTATATATCTCCTTGCATTAAATAGATCCTTCTGCCCTTCAGCTCTCTTGTCTGGCTGGAAACACTTCTGCTCTGCTCTGTACTGTACTTTGTAGGAACTGCAGGTTTCTCAGGAGGTAACTCTTCCCCTGGTAACAAACTTCTGAGCTAACTCTGGCTCAAGAACCTCAGGCAGGCTAGACTGCACTCACTAGCCTCCTGGACTACACTACTCTTTTCCTGCCTGGGCCTACCTATATATATTAGGGATTCCCTAGCACCCTCTACTGTCTAGGAGGAGGAACTACACCCTAACAGGCCTGATACACAGATAAACAGGAAAATGCACATAAAACATCATATACATTACAATGGTCATATTAGCCCTTGTGTAGTGCCCACCTTTACCTAGTGGGACACTACATGTATAACATAAACATACTCCACATGAAAACTTACAATTACTTGGCTTGGCCCTTGAGGATCTCGGACGCCACTTCAGCACTTTGGCTGAGGGGCTCGGTGGAGCTGATGTTGTGCTTTATCCTAATGAGAAAGATTTCATAATAAGGATTTGGAGAAAGGGCAGAGGGATAGCAGAGGAGGGAGAGGCTGGTGCTGCTACTAGGGGGTCATACCATGGGGGAGTAATAAAGCCCACCATAATGCCCCCACAGTAGAAATAATTCTCCTTATAATGTGTAAAACATACCCCCTTGTAATGCCCCCAGTTGAGCTAATGTTCCCATAATGTGCCAATATAACATACCCATTCTCAGTGCCCCCGTAGATGACCCCATAGTGCTCCTCTCCCCCCTTACCCATAGTACCCACCATAATGTGTCCCAGTATAAAATGCCCCTATACAGAGCCCCCATATAAAATACCCCTTCTTTTTAGCCTCAGTAGATGCCCCTATAGTGCCACCCAATAATGTGCCAGTAATAAGTGCCCCCAATAGATGCCCCCCAATCATGTGCCAGTAAGATGTGCCCCCATAGATGCCCCCTAATCATGTGCCGGTAATAAGAGCCCCCATAGATGCCCCCAATCATGTGCCAGTAAGATGTGCCCCCATAGATGCCCCCAATCATGTGCCAGTAATAAGAGCCCCCATAGATGCCCCCCCACCATCATGTGCCAGTAGCCAGAGTGCCCCCCTATCATGTGCCAGTAGCCCCCTTATGTGCCAGTCACCCCTCCTATCATGTGCCAGTAGCCCCCCTATCAAGTGCCAGTAGCCCCTCTTATGTGCCAGTAGCCCCCCCTTATGTACCAGTAGCCTATCATGTGCCAGTAGCCCCCTTATGTGCCAGTAGCCCCCCTTATGTGCCAGCAGCCCACCTTATGTGCCAGCAGCCCACTTTATGCGCCAGCAGCCCCCCTTATGTGCCAGTAGCCCCCCCTTATGTGCAAGTAGTCCCCCTTTATTTTCCAGTAGCCCCCCTATCATGTGCCAGTAGTCCCCCCTTAAGTACCAGTAGTCCCCCTTATGTGCCAGTAGCCCCCCTATCATGTGCCAGTAGTCCCCCTTATGTGCCAGTAGTCCCCCTTATGTGCCAGTAGTCCCCATTATGTGCCAGTAGTCCCCCTTATGTATGTGCCAGTAGCCCCCCTTATGTGCCAGAAGCCCCCCTTATGTGCCAGTATTGTAATTTGTACATATATATATAAAAAAAAAAAACTTATACACACCTCCTTCAGCGATGCGATGCAGGCCTCTTCCAGCCTGTGTCCCTCGCTGGCTCAGGCGGCGCGATGACGCCACCTGCACTGGCCTCTGATAGGCTGCCACCCTAGTGCTGGCAGCCTATCAGACGAACAGGGAGGGGACACACCTCTCCCTCCCCTGCCGCAGCACAGATATTTGTATCGCAATACAGATGACTATGGAGATGAGTGAGCGCTTCCACAATGGAAGCGGAGCGCTCATCTCCTGCTGTGCCCTGCCGGCGCCCCCCTTCTGACAGCACCCCGGGCGGCCACCCGGCCCAAAAAACGGCCCTGTTCCCCTGTATAATATATCTCCAAATGTAAAATAAATATGTATGAAAAATATCAAACTGATTTGGTAATCCTCTCCAAATATAGTGTATGCATTATTTGGAGTAAAGAACACCCGGAGGACTCATTCACCAGGATTCAACAAGAGTTATATAAAAAATGAATAATGCAATTTATTTTCAGTCTTCATAAAAGTTGATTACTTACAAAAATAGGTTAGGAAAAGTCTTAATCTATTGTCCATGTGTGAATATGAAAGTCCATAAAGTATCATTGTTGAAGGTCAGGAATCCTCTTCCAAGGCTCCACGTGTCTTCATCTTCTTCAGCAACAACAACCCCCAACAGATGTGAGAGTGAGACGACGACCCCTTGTCTGTCCCTATCAATCATTTATACCATGGATACAGGCATGTCTTACTAATGTATGGGCTTATACATTGTCATATATGGTAGACTTCAAATATAGGTCTTGATGTCCTCATACAGACCTCCCATTGCCAAGAGTATTACTATAGATGGTGTCAGTGTGTAGTGTAATGAAGCCAATTAATTTTATTTAACACCCTGATGAGTGGAGCACATCATCCCCCAGCCTGTGCTGTCTCCTGCTCTGCTAAGCAGGCGCTATATTGTCATTGCACTGCTCCAAACTGTCCTGCCAGATCCAGGAAGGCTTGGAGCACGAGTCATAAGACCTGCTCCTGGTGGCCCGCTGTAATGGCACCATTTGCCCAATAGTGTGCCCAAAGCGTCCCTGGACACTGTTAGTAAGGAAACCCTGCCATATATTTTGCTCAGGGGCCTCCACCAACCTTGATCCAGCTCTGCCTGCAGAACACATTTGATGGGAATGTGTCACCTATATATTGTTTTTATGAATTAAAACCACATACCAATTTTTGACATGATTACAGGTGTAGCCATCTTGCCTGAGCATCTGTTCAGTGAACAGCAGTTTCCAAATTTGCTTTACAGCAGGGAACCTCAGTCAGAACATTACATATTGACTTCTGTTGGACAGTGGTGGGGGCATGCTCTGTGACAGGGAGAAGAAGAGGGTGAGCTGTCCCTCCTATCAATTATCAATGGGGAATCTTGTAATATCTGCCTCCAGTTGTATAATAGACATGTGATGTTACCTTTCATTGTAATCCTGCCTATGATGATAATGAGATGGTGACGATACAGAATAGGAAGCATACTGTTCAGGAAACAGTGTGAAATCTGCAAGATTTTTGAATTTTTTATTTAGAATATAAATGTGGCAAATTAGAAATGCAGCAACAAAAGAAATGTAAGAAATATAATTATATATATTTATGTTAAGCAATAGGTCATTTCTGATGACACATTTCCTTAAATAACATAATTATTTGTCTTTACAGGGTATTTTACTATTAGTCATGCAGGCAACCCCTATTCATTTACCTATTGGTGCACATGGCTGAAATGGGGGGATCCCCGTCACAATGCGGAGTCACTCTGCAGGAGCGTTTCCTGTACTGGCAGACTTGCCCTTCGCAGGGGAAATGCCTGTCTGGCTTTGGCTTCTCTAGCTAGCAGTGGGATCTAGGGCTGATCGTCCAGTGCTGGCATTCTGAAAGGGGTTTGTCTTTGAATCAACAACCCGTTTATTGTCAAGTGGTAAGGGGAAGGACAATGGGAGAAAAGTGACACAGCCAATATTTTGGTTTCTCAGGGGATAGGAGGAGTTATACTTCAACAGTACACACAACGACGGGTGGCACTGGCTGGTGTGAAGCTTCTGAACCTTTGCACCTAATCCGCTACTCAAATATACCCAAACTTGGCCCTCAAGGATTTTCTCACTTCTTTCACACTTCACAATGGCTGCCCAGACCCAGATCTGCACTGTTGCCAACAGCAGTGTTGGATTGGTCAGTCCAGAACTCCTGATGCCCAGCCTCCACCTGGCAACAGAACTGGCAGAAAAATCTTACCCTTTCAGATCTAGGGTTGACCGCCCAAGTTAAGTCACACACCAAAGGAGGTGTGGTTGTGGGGACGTGGCTTAACACTGGGTGTTAAGTCGCTATATCATAAAGTGGCTCCCAGTATTAATAGTGCCCCCATTAGTGCCCCCCAGTAATATTAATGCCTCCATTAGTGCCCCCCAGAATGGATAAAGCCCCCTATTAGTGCCCCTCAGAATTTATAATGCCCTAGCCAGATCCCACCCTAGTCCTCACGGATTGTACCATGCACCTCCACATTGGTTACTAAAGCAGAACATGGCCTAGCCACCAACTGTGGCTCTTAGGGCAGAACAGTGAACAGTCCCAAATATGTACTCCTCAGCACGGGTTACATTTTGTAAAGTATCTCCAAATCTTCATGGCCACACTGTATCTATCAGTGTGTATGATGGTGACGTGAAATAGATATAACATATATCCACTTTCAATCATTTACCTGTAGACGTGTAAATAGTTGCGTTCGGGAATTGTTCTGCGCAGGGCAGCGGTACACAACACATACAGCACAGCTACGTATGAACATAGTACCGAGATAATGCAGCCTACGTGTAAACAGATCATACAAAATGCTGTTTATGTCGGCTATGAATGATCTTTTCCGTGAGCTGAGTGAATTTACCAACGTGTGAAATAAGTCATGCAGCTCCAGTCACATTAATAGAACGAGGAATCATTCATTGCAACTCACTTGCTGTTTTCTTTCCTCTCAGACGTCAGTATTGCTCTGTAATTTTAATTAAAATGCTGCTGTTCTGCTTCGTACATTCATTGCTGTCATAATAACCACATGAAAGAAATCTAACCTGCAGCAATGTGACTGAACACTTCCCTCTATGAAAGGGTTAATGGGCAGCCAGCTGGATTAGATTGTGGTCAATTCAAAAAGTATGTTATACTTCCCATACACGATGAGACCCCTGCAGCAGGATTCACATGCAGCTCATTGCTAATTGCCAGGCGGCACCTACAGCAAGCCCCTGAGGAGCTGAAGCAGAGGATGGTTGTGGTAGTGGCCCTGATGTTGATGTGTCACAGTGTACTCCCTCAGGCCATTGCTCCCCGGGGTCGGTGCGGTGAAGAAGGGGCACCCTGTGTTCCCTCAGGACTTGCAGTGGTGCAATGGTCAGAGTGTGGTGTTAGTCAGTAATCAGGCCAGTTTAAAACTTAACAAAAGTCTATCTTTATTGTGCTTCAAATAGGAGTTGTTGTACATCCAGCAATTATCTGTACAGAGTGCAAATTCCACCCAGATGTCCAAACATGAGCTAAGCAAGAAGTAAGAAATAGTGGCCTTCAGATTGCTCTCTCTCTTGCTACAGTCTCTAATACTGGGATATCTGGCTAGCAACGGTAATCTGTCACAATGTCTGCAATTCGCACGGCGGCGTGAGGTTCCAATAATAAAACTGTCCAAATCATACCTGAAATTTGAAGAGTGTTATAACTCATTATCCCTCTACTACAGCAGGGTCTGATAATGCTATACGCTAATCACCTTGCTGACTAAAATGTTGTAACCCTTGAAACTATTAATCTGGGGTACATTGGGTGTCTTAACTTGTTTACCCAAAACAACAGCAAAGTCTGCAATGCTCCATGCTGGTTACCTTGCTGACTCTCACGCTGTAGCCCTGAAAATTCTCTAAAATCTTCTTTCTTTCTTTCTCTCATGGTAGTGGAGGACACACAGGGATCTGTTAGTCTCCAGAAGAATTGAAGCCGAATGCCTGAGAAGTGGAGTACATACTGTCTGCTCCCTGCCTCCCCCCAGGCCTGTCCCCACACTGCCTACTCCTAGCACAAGTAGAATCTACTTGGCGGGCCACGCTTGTACAGTTCATGCTATTTAAAAATAAACAACATGTTCAGGTGCCAACTGAGAATTACAGATAGAGCCTGGCAATTAGCAGTGAGCCATATGTGAGTACCACTGCTGAGGTTGCATTATTTATGGGCAGCATTTGAGTGTTGCCATACATTCAGGTTTTTTGAAGCCAGAACCAGGAGTGAATAAAAAAAAATAAAAAAAGAGAAGTAGTATCTAGGCCCGGATTAACCATGCTGCACCATTACTAGGGGGCCCCAGGTGAATTCACCTGGTCTCTGGAGTCCCTGCACTCAATTGTATATGCATCCACTGGATGCAGACTACAATGGAGCATCTGGTACTGCCAGTGGAAAAAAGGAACCATTGGTTCCCTGCGTCTCCATTCCCGGAACTTCTCTGTGACTTAGGCAGCACGATTATGTCACCTGCGAAGTTCGACAGGAGCAGACCTGCCAGAAGAGGCCAAATCTGCATCACTGCATCGCGGGACCACGTCGCGGACAAGTGAGTAAAGACTGTCCTCCATTTTTCTGTTCATGTGCCCTAACACTGACCCCTGACCCTAATACTGTCTTCTAGCACTGACTGCTGAACCAAATACTAATGCTAAGGGTCCAATCACATGTCTGTAAGTGTTTTGTGCATACGCAAATTGCGGATGCGGATCAGGCTTAACAAAAGTCGATCTTTATTGTGGTCCAAATAGAAGTTTTTGTATATCCAGCAATTATCTGTACAGAGTGCAAATTCCACCCAGATGTCCAAACATGAGCTAAGCAAGAAGTAAGAAAAAGTGGCCTTCAGATTGCTCTCTCTCTTGCTACAGTCTCTAATACTGGGATATCTGGCTAGCAACAGTAATCTGTCACAATGTCTGCAATTCGCACGGCGGCGTGAGGTTCCAATAATAAAACTGTCCAATATATATACCTGAAATTTGAAGAGTGTTATAACTCATTATCCCTCTACTACAGCAGGGTCTGATAATGCTATGCGCTAATCACCTTGCTGACTAAAATGTTGTAACCCTTGAATCTATTAATCTGGGGTACATTGGGTGTCTTAACTTGTTTATCCAAAACAACAGCAAAGTCAGTAATGCTCCATGCTGGTTACCTTTTTCTTAGCCTTTTTCTTGCTCCATGCTGGTTACCTTTTTCTTAGCCTTTTTCTTGCTCCATGCTGGTTACCTTTTTCTTAGCCTTTTTCTTGCTCCATGCTGGTTACCTTTTTCTTAGCCGTTTTCTTGCTCCATGCTGGTTACCTTTTTCTTAGCCTTTTTCTTGCTCCATGCTGGTTACCTTTTTCTTAGCCGCTGGTGACAGCGACATTACCTGTGCTACATCTCCTGTATAACGTTTGCGCATCCTAAATATCTGTGACATTCAGTGTGATGTGGATCCCGAAAATGCGGATGCGGATCCCGGAAATGCAGATTCGCATCCGTTCCAGCCCCAATAAAAGTGAATGGGTCCACAAACTGCCGAACGAATGCTGACCCGATTTATGGACGTGTGAATGAACCCTAATCCTAACACTGACCCCTAATACTGACCCTAAGGCCTCATGCACATGCCCGTATGTGTTTTGCGGTTCGCATATTGCGGATCCACAAAAAAATACGGATGACGTTCCGTATGGCATCCGTTTTATTTGCGGATACGTTATTTTTGCAGTGGGTACAGATAGTACAGGGAGTGCAGAATTATTAGGCAAGTTGTATTTTTGAGGATTAATTTTATTATTGAACAACAACCATGTTCTCAATGAACCCAAAAAACTCATTAATATCAAAGCTGAATATTTTTGGAAGTAGTTTTTAGTTTGTTTTTAGTTTTAGCTATTTAAGGGGGATATCTGTGTGTGCAGGTGACTATTACTGTGCATAATTATTAGGCAACTTAACAAAAAACAAATATATACCCATTTCAATTATTTATTTTTACCAGTGAAACCAATATAACATCTCAACATTCACAAATATACATTTCTGACATTCAAAAACAAAACAAAAACAAATCAGTGACCAATATAGCCACCTTTCTTTGCAAGGACACTCAAAAGCCTGCCATCCATGGATTCTGTCAGTGTTTTGATCTGTTCACCATCAACATTGCGTGCAGCAGCAACCATAGCCTCCCAGACACTGTTCAGAGAGGTGTACTGTTTTCCCTCCTTGTAAATCTCACATTTGATGATGGACCACAGGTTCTCAATGGGGTTCAGATCAGGTGAACAAGGAGGCCATGTCATTAGATTTTCTTCTTTTATACCCTTTCTTGCCAGCCACGCTGTGGAGTACTTGGACGCATGTGATGGAGCATTGTCCTGCATGAAAATCATGTTTTTCTTGAAGGATGCAGACTTCTTCCTGTACCACTGCTTGAAGAAGGTGTCTTCCAGAGACTGGGAGTTGAGCTTGACTCCATCCTCAACCCGAAAAGGCCCCACAAGCTCATCTTTGATGATACCAGCCCAAACCAGCACTCCACCTCCACCTTGCTGGCGTCTGAGTCGGACTGGAGCTCTCTGCCCTTTACCAATCCAGCCACGGGCCCATCCATCTGGCCCATCAAGACTCACTCTCATTTCATCAGTCCATAAAACCTTAGAAAAATCAGTCTTGAGATATTTCTTGGCCCAGTCTTGACATTTCAGCTTGTGTGTCTTGTTCAGTGGTGGTCGTCTTTCAGCCTTTCTTACCTTGGCCATGTCTCTGAGTATTGCACACCTTGTGCTTTTGGGCACTCCAGTGATGTTGCAGCTCTGAAATATGGCCAAACTGGTGGCAAGTGGCATCTTGGCAGCTGCACGCTTGACTTTTCTCAGTTCATGGGCAGTTATTTTGCGCCTTGGTTTTTCCACACGCTTCTTGTGACCCTGTTGACTATTTTGAATGAAACGCTTGATTGTTCGATGATCACGCTTCAGAAGCTTTGCAATTTTAAGAGTGCTGCATCCCTCTGCAAGATATCTCTCTATTTTTGATTTTTCTGAGCCTGTCAAGTCCTTCTTTTGACCCATTTTGCCAAAGGAAAGGAAGTTGCCTAATAATTATGCACACTTAATATAGGGTGTTGATGTCATTAGACCACACCCCTTCTCATTACAGAGATGCACATCACCTAATATGCTTAATTGGTAGTAGGCTTTCGAGCCTATACAGCTTGAAGTAAGACAACATGCATAAAGAGGATGATGTGGTCAAAATACTGATTTGCCTAATAATTCTGCACGCAGTGTATATACGCAGTGTACTAATATGCGAGATACAAGGTGTCATTTATACCGCGTACCTCACATATCAGTACACTGCTGTATATACTATATATACCCACTACATCTATTATACCTCTTACCACATGACCATCGGCAACATGTTACATGTGACTTCACTCGTCACACCTTCTGTTGCCCACTCCATTCTAGCTTCTACCGAGTATTATAATACAGTGTGTGTGCACTGTATTCAGATGGCAAAGCAAAGATGCACTATACGTAAGGGGGCACATATGAGAGGCTTTGCACACGCTTGGCATTCTCTTGATGAGCTTCAAGAGGTAGTCCCCTGAAATGGTCTTCCAACAGTCTTGAAGGAGTTCCCAGAGATGCTTAGCACTTGTTGGCCCTTTTGCCTTCACTCTGCGGTCCAGCTCACCCCAAACCATCTCGATTGGGTTCAGGTCCGGTGACTGTGGAGGCCAGGTCATCTGGCGCAGCACCCCATCACTCTCCTTCATGGTCAAATAGCCCTTACTTTCAAAGTTTTCCCAATTTTCCGGCTGACTGACTGACCTTCATTTCTTAAAGTAATGATGGCCACTCGTTTCTCTTTACTTACCTGCTTTTTTCTTGCCATTATACAAATTCTAACAGTCTATTCAGTAGGACTATCAGCTGTGTATCCACCTGACTTCTCCTTAACGCAACTGATGGTCCCAACCCCATTTATAAGGCAAGAAATCCCACTTATTAAACCTGACAGGGCACACCTGTGAAGTGAAAACCATTTCAGGGGACTACCTCTTGAAGCTCATCAAGAGAATGCCAAGAGTGTGCAAAGCAGTAATCAAAGCAAAAGGTGGCTACTTTGAAGAACGTAGAATATGACATATTTTCAGTTGTTTCACACTTGTGATGTATATAATTCCACATGTGTTAATTCATAGTTTTGATGCCTTTAGTGTGAATCTACAATTTTCATAGTCATGAAATAAAGAAAACTCTTTGAATGAGAAGGTGTGCCCAAACTTTTGGTCTGTACTGTTTATGTGAACCCTTTGGAATGATATGGATTTCTGCACAAATTGGTCATAAAATGTGATCTGATCTTCATCTAAGTCACAACAATAGACAATCACAGTCTGCTTAAACTAATAACACACAAAGAATTAAATGTTACCATGTTTTTATTGAACACACCATGTAAACAGTCACAGTGCAGGTGGAAAAAGTATGTGAACCCCTAGACTAATGACATCTCCAAGAGCTAACTGGAGTGAGTGAGGTGTCAGCCAACTGGAGTCCAATCAATGAGATGAGATTAGAGGTGTTGTTTACAGCTGCCCTGCCCTATAAAAAACACACACCAGTTCTGGGTTTGCTTTTCACAAGAAGCATTGCCTGATGTGAATGATGCATCGCACAAAAAGCTCTCAGAAGACCTATGATTAAGAATTGTTGACTTGCATAAAGCTGGAAAGGGTTATAAAAGTATCTCCAAAAGCCTTGCTGTTCATCAGTCCACGGTAAGACAAATTGTCTATAAATGGAGAAAGTTCAGCACTGCTGCTACTCTCCCTAGGAGTGACCGTCCTGTAAAGATGACTGCAAGAGCACAGCGCAGACTGCTCAATGAGGTGAAGAAGAATCCTAGAGTGTCAGCTAAAGACTTACAAAAGTCTCTGGCATATGCTAACATCCCTGTTAGCGAATCTACGAACACTAAACAAGAATGGAAGTCTAAAACACTAAACAAGAATGGATTTCATGGGAGGATACCACAGAGGAAGCCACTTCTGTCCAAAAAAAAACTTGCCACACGTTTACAGTTTGCACAAGAGCACCTGGATCTTCCACAGCAGTACTGGCAAAATTTTCTGTGGACAGATGAAACCAAAGTTGAGTTGTTTGGAAGAAACACACAACACTATGTAGAAAATATTAAATATTGTGACGCACCGGATGAGCCTAAGATCAAATGAGGTGCTCTCAGTAAAGTAGATTCACCCAATCTACTCAATAAAGTAGCAATGTAAACAAAAATACACTGGGCACTCTCTGATATCTCGACCAATACTGAATTTATTATATATACTAAGTGCTACCCTATAGTGAAGGGTACTAGGCACAATAAAATATCACATAAAAATCGAGGACATTAACAATCAAACAACACAATAAAATCGATAAAATAATCGATAAAAGAATCGCTGAATAAAATGCCTATGATAATTTTCAAACCATTAATGAAACAGCATACACAATAGCAGCATTCAATAGCAGCATTCACAGGTGTGGAATATAAAGCCTTTGAATCAGAAAGATCGATGGTTGTTCGATCAAGATTTATAGCATGAAGATAAAAGTCTTAATCCCATATGAATCGCTTTAGAAGAACAAGGTTAGTCACTGGGAACTCAATTTCATATACAGCTTGTTATAAGCTATTCCCCAACAAAATGTCCTAGCGGCGTCCCGCTATGTTAGAATCTCAGCGGCATCCCGCTGAAACAATTAGCTGTGTGTTCCCAACACACATAAGCCGGCATAAAAAATCAGTCTTACCATTCGATGAAGCGAATGCCCATACGTTGCTCTGGACGTTGATCTTTCAGTAAAATCGACCGTAGTCTTACAAGTTTTGCAAATTTCTTCCGTCTGGATCCCCACGCCGGCGGCTTGTTTGCACGTGAACCTCAATAGTTATGCACGATCTTTAATTCGACAAGCTTTAGGTCACCTATTGCGCGGCAGACGGTATTGGACGGGCAATTTCATATAGTATTATTTCATCACACTTGGCAAGAGATCCTTTGGGGAGTGCGAACCAGACGCGTTTCGGGGTATTGAATAACCCCTTCTTCAATGGTTACTAGTCCCCCCAGAATGCCCCTCTTTTATAGGGGTTATGATGTCATACAAAATCCGGCCTGGATCTTCTTGTTCTTGGAACCAGATGATAATTAGATATTAATCCTTTATTCGAATATAATCAATGCTGCTGTGTATGAATAATACTTTCAACATCAGTTTATAAATATAAATATATCTGATTGTCTGATTAATCGTAAAATCAAAAGAAAAAATAATGCTTAAAAACAATCAAAAATAATATCCTAGCAGTGTTGTAGCTCAAAATACCACCATACAATTACACAGCCCTAGTTGTACTCTCAATTGGTCGACAAAACGCATCAGATCCAATGCGGTACCGGTGCGGCAGTAATGCGTTTTTTAAAAAAAATGGCTAAATGGATAATCCACACTTAAACCTCCTATAACTAGGGGTGCCTAGTACCCTTCACTATAGGGTAGCACTTAGTATATATAATAAATTCAGTATTGGTCAAGATATCAGAGAGTGCCCAGTGTATTTTTGTTTACACAACACTATGTGTGGAGAAAAAGAGGCACAGCACACCAACATCAAAACCTCATCCCAAGTGTGAAGTATGGTGGTGGGGGCATCATGGTTTGGGGCTGCTTTGCTGTGTCAGGGCCTGGACGGATTGCTATCATAGAAGGAAAAATGAATTCCCAAGTTTATCAAGACATTTTGCAGGAGAACTTAAGGCCATCTGTCCACCAGCTGAAGCTCAACAGAAGATGGGTGTATGGGTGTTGCAACAGGACAACGACCCTAAGCATAGAAGTAAATCAACAACAGAATGGCTTAAACAGAAGAAAATACGCCTTCTGGGGTGGCCCAATCAGAGTCCTGACCTCACCTTAAATGAGATGCTGTGGCATGACCTCAAGAAAGCGATTCACACCAGACATCCTAAGAATATTGCTGAACTGAAACAGTTCTGTAAAAAGGAATGGTCAAGAATTACTCCTGACCGTTGTGCACGTCTGATCTGCAACTACAGGAAACGTTTGGTTGAAGTTATTGCTGCCAAAGGAGGTTCAACCAGTTATTAAATCCAAGGGTTCACATACTTTTTCCACCTGCACTGTGAATGTTTACATGGTGTGTTCAATAAAAACATGGTAACATTTAATTCTTTGTGTGTTATTAGTTTAAGCAGACTGTGATTGTCTATTGTTGTGACTTAGATGAAGATCAGATCACATTTTATGACCAATTTGTGCAGAAATCCATATCATTCCAAAGGGTTCACATACTTTTTCTTGCAACTGTATATATGTACACTCACACATACACACGCACACTCGGGTTACATAGCATGAGGTGCTATACATGGGTTTCACAGAGTGTGTGCCACTATTTATAAGCGGTACCAAGCATGTGGCACTAAATACAGGGGTCACAGATTGTGTGACGCTATCATTAGGGTCACTGTGTGTGGCAATATATAAAGAGTGCAAAGAGCATGTGGCACTAGATACAGGGGGCACAGAGCATGTGGCACTAGATAGAGGGGACACAGAGCATGTGGCACTATATACAGAGGGCACAGAGCATTTGGCACTAGATACAGGGGGCACAGAGAATATTGCACTAGATACAGGGGGCACAGAGCATATTGCACTATATACAGGGGGCACAGAGCATGTGGAAATACCATTAGGGGAACTTTGTGTGGCACTATATACAGAGGGCACTGATTGTGTGGCACTATTTGCATAGGGAAAAGAAAGTGTGGCACTTCCATTACGGGCACTGTGTGTGGCACTTTATTTTTGGGGACATAGTATGTGACATGACTATATTCAGGTGGACAGTGTATGCGGCTATTATATATATGGCCATATGTGTGGCACTAAGAGGAGTTTGTCTTAGTGTACAGGATACCAATGTGTTGGTAAAGCGAGAAGCTGAAGACATCTTTTCGGCAAAATCTGCAGAGACGAATCGTGGGCGTAAGATGTCATCAGGGTGGTCTGGATAAAGAAGAACTCTGGAGGAGATGCAGTGTCCCACTCAAGTACGTGGGTACTGCAAAGTTGTTATTTTATATGTTGTATCATGCTGTATTGCACTCTTATGTAAAATCCTTGTTAACAGACTTATAGGTGTAATTCACACATTCCACCACTAGATGGGGATAGCCCTAATATACAGTCGTGGCCAAAAGTTTTGAGAATTACATAAATATTGGAAATTGGAAAAGTTGCTGCTAAAATCAGAAGTCAAGTACCTAGGACATGTTGTTGGTTCTGAAGGTGTCAAGCCAGACCCAGAAAAGATAGCTGCAGTCCGGAATTGGCCTACTCCTACCACAGTAAAAGAGGTGAAAAGCTTTCTTAGTTTTTCAGGATACTAAAGACGTTTCACCCCTTACTTCGCCCAGATTGCTGAACCGATACAAGAACTTCTGAGAGGACATCCCCAGAAGTATCAGAAATCCCAGATACTGATTAAATGGAATGAAGAAAGAGATATTGCTTTCCAACTCTTGAAGAAGTTGACAGAACCACCTATCTTAGGCTATCCAGATTATCAACAGCCCCTCCATCTCTACACTGATGCCAGTAAGAAAGGCCTGGGAGCTGTCCTGTCTCAAGTGCAAGAAGGTAAAGAGAGGGTGATTGCTTATGCTTGCAGATCTCTTAGAGGTGCCAAGAGAAATGACCAGAACTACAGTTCCTTCAAGTTGGAATTCCTCGCACTTGTGTGGGCCATCACTGAAAAATTTAAAGACTACCTCGCAGTAATACCATTTGTGGCCTATACTGATAACAACCCACTGGCGCATCTCAACACAGCCAAGTTAGGAGACTTAGAACAAAGATGGGCCTCACATCTTCCAAACTACAATTTCACCGTGAAGTACAGGACAGGCAAGTCCAATTAAAATACGGATGCTTTATCCCGCCTGCCTACCAGGGAAGATCCCACTGAACAGATGGATCGAGATGCCCGCCTTCTACCGAAATTTTGCCCAACAAGATGTCATCACCATCAAAGGTAAAGAAGTCCTCCACTTCCAACAACAGACAGCTCCAAAATCCCAAGTTGAGAAAGAAAGTTGGATTAAGTTGCAATCAGAAAGCAGAGTCTTAGGTGAACAGTGGCGTCTCTAGCTTTCAAATTTTGGGGGGGCACACTGGGGGCCAGGACAAAAGTAGGAGGGGCAGCTATAACAACGATACATTTACACAAGTACGCTTAGAAATGCTGCGATACTTTACCCAATACCTAAAACCGCAACAGGGAAGAAAAGTCCTGCTGTCTGCGGTTTAAAAAAAGTAAAAAAAATCACTCAGATTTCAACATGTCCTAGTTGCCTGTGGATGACACTTTTATAGGGAGAGGGATCTGTGGATGACACTGCTATGGGGGGGATCTGTGGATGACACATACCGTATATAGCATCTTATGCTATATGTGTCATCCACAGATCCACCCCATGACAGTGTCATCCCCATTTCCCCCTCCATAACAGTGTCATCCACAGATCTCCCTCCCCGCCTCTCACAGGAGCGTACATTTGACATTTCTAATCTGTAATCCACATCCTGCAGTAACTTTAATTTTAAATCAGGATTAAGCGGACACTCATCTCTACTAGTACCTTAACCTTACACCACTCGGCTAGCTTTGGTAACAGGGCCAGGCTACAGCCTACAGGTACTGCCTGTTAGTTGTTACCGAGCGAGTGCTGATTTCTGCAGGTCAGAGCATGCGGATTACAGTTTAGAAGAAATATACACTCCTGTGAGCGGTCCAGACCAGTGGCGGATCCAGAGCCTGGTCTCGGGAGGGGCACTTCCAGATTACTTTCTGTCTGCCGCCACAGAACAAGGGTGCTTATAGACTACACAGTGTAGAGGTATACTGTACATTGTGTGGCACAGTGTAGAGGTATACTGTACATTGTGTGGCACAGTGTAGAGGTATACTGTACATTGTGTGGCACAGTGTATGCTATATGTGTATAACATAAACATATCTCACATGAAAACTTACAATTACTTGGCTTGGCTCTTGGGGATCTTGGACACCACTTCAACACTTGGCAGGAGGCTCGGCAGAGCTGATGTTGTATTTTATCCTAATGAGAAAGATTTCATAATAAGGATTTGGAGAAGGGGCAGAGGGGTCACAGAGCAGGGAGAGGCTGGTGCTGCTACTAGGGGGTCATACCATGGGGGAGTAATAAAGCCCACCATAATGCCCCCCCCCCCCCAGTAGAAATAATTATCTTTATAATGTGACTAAAAATACCCCCTTGTAATGCCCCCAGTTGAGCTACTGATCCCCCATAATGTGCCAGTATAAGTATAGTGCCCCCAGTAAATGCCCCCATAGTGCTCCTCTCCCCCCTTCCTCCTAGTGCCCCCCATTATGTACCAGTATAAAATGCACCATATATCGTGCCCCAGTAGATGCCCTCAGTGTCCCCCATAATTTGCAAGTATAAAATTCCCCTTTTTAGTGCCCCCCGTAGATGACTCCCTAGTACTCCTCTCCCCCCTTCCCCATAGTACCCACCATAATGTGTCCCAGTATAAAATGCTACTGTACAGAGCCCTCCATATAAAATACCCCTTCTTTGTGGCCTCAGTAGATGCCCCTATATTGCCCACTAATAATGTGCCAGTAATAAGTGCCCTCAATAACGTGCCAGGAATAAGTGCCCCCAATAACATGCCAGTAATAAGTGCCCCCAATAACGTGCCAGTAATAAGTGCCCCCAATAACGTGCCAGTAATAAGTGCCCCCCATCACATGCCAGTAACAAGAGCCCCCCATCACGTGCCAGTAACTAGAGCCCCCCAATGTGCCAGTAATAAGAGCCCAGCCCCCATCACGTGTCAGTAATAAGACCCCCCCAATGTTCCAGTAACAAGAGCCCCCATCATGTGCCAGTAATAAGCCCCCCATCATGTGCCAGTAATAAGCCCCCCATCATATGCCAGTAATAAGCCCCCATCACATGCCAGTAATAAGCCCCCCATCACGTGCCAGTAATAAGCCCCCCATCACGTGCCAGTAATAATCCCCCCATCACGTGCCAGTAATAAGCCCCCCATCACGTGCCAGTAATAAGCCCCCCATCACGTGCCAGTAATAAGCCCCCCATCACGTGCCAGTAATAAGCCCCATCACGTGCCAGTAATAAGCCCCCCATCACGTGCCAGTAATAAGCCCCCATCACGTGCCAGTAATAAGCCCCCCATCATGTGCCAGTGATAAGCCCCCCATCATGTGCCAGTAATAAGCCCCCCATCATGTGCCAGTAATAAGCCCCCCATCATGTGCCAGTAATAAGCCCCCCATCGTGTGCCAGTAATAAGCCCCCCCAATGTGCCAGTAATAAGCCCCCCCAATGTGCCAGTAACAAGAGCCCCCCTAATGTGCCTGTAAAACTATTGTAAAAAAAACAAAAACACTTATACTTACCTCCATGTCAGCGATGCGATGCAGGCCTCTTCCGGCCTGTGTCCCGCGCTGTATGGCTCAGGCGGCGCGATGATGTCATCGCGCCGCCTGCGCCGGCCTCTGATAGGCTGCCAGCCTAGTGCCTGCAGCCTATCAGAGGAAGGGGAAGGGACACGCCTCTCCCTCCCCTGCCCCGCCGCAGCACAGGCAGATAACTATAGAGATGAGCGCAATGGAAGCGCTCATCTCCCTGTGCCCGACTGCGGCGGCTCACTTGGGGGGGCATTTTAGTGGGGGGGGACACAGCGTGATGTAAGGGGGCCGTGACCCCCTCTGGCCCCCCCTGGCGACGCCACTGTAAGGTGAACTACAAGATTTCTTCACTAGTGGAAGAACACCGGAAAGAATCCGCAGGAAAAATGCAGACCCAGAGTTAATCAAGCTATGGAGACACCGAAAGCAACTCTTCATGCAAAAAGGACTAATGTTAAGAAGAACCCTAGATCCAATCACCAATGATCGGCTGTATCAGATCCTTATACCACGCCGAGATGCCAGAATCATCCTTGAAATGTACCATGATAGATCAGGACACTTTGGTGTACAAAAAACTGAAGCTACTATCCACAGAAGATTTTATTGGATTGGAATGAGAGGAGATATTGAAAATTGGTGTTGAGAATGCTCTACTTGTGCCATTGGAAGAAGCGAAAGACATGACCAAAGAGCACCATTGCATCCCATTGTAAGCAAAACCCCTATAGAAATAGTGGCCATTGATCATGTAAAGCTAGAACCAAGTCGCTCAGGATATACCTACTCCATGACAATAATTGATCACTACACCAAATTTGTAGTAGCTGTACCTGTTAAAGACTTGACAGCCAAAACCACCGCAAATGTTTTCTGGAAGAATTTCCTGTTGCCCTATGAATGCCCTGAAAAGATTGTTACAGATCAAGGATCTGCCTTTGAATACCAACTATTCCATGAACTATTGTTCACTTCACAATTGTCAGAAGATTAGAACAACAGCTTACCATTCTCAAGGTAACAGACTTTGTGAAAAAATGAATCAAACCTGGATTGAAATGTTGAGGGCTGTACCACCTACTAAAAGAACCGAGTGGCCAACTCTACTACCTCAATTGATGTATACTTACAACAATACCATTCATTGTTCTACTGAATATACCCCATATTACCTTATGTTTGGCTGTCAAGGAAAGTTACCTGCAGATCACACCCTGTATGTGAAAGTTCCAGATTCAATTAATCCTCTACCACAAACTGATTGGTACATGAAAAAAACTATTGAATAGGTCAGTGGAGCGCCAGAGGTCAAGGTAATGCAGGCTATAGCGAATTCAAATTCAGATGTTTTGATTACAGATACGATAGTACTGTGACACAGTGCAGATATCCAATTCGCCAGGCCACCCCCCCCCCCCTTCCCC
The DNA here is from genome assembly GCF_905171765.1 of Bufo bufo. Taxonomy (NCBI): domain Eukaryota; kingdom Metazoa; phylum Chordata; class Amphibia; order Anura; family Bufonidae; genus Bufo; species Bufo bufo. The sequence continues at coordinate 89,578,476 of NC_053390.1, forward strand.
GTTCTGACCCCTACAGGACTACAGAGGGCCTGTGTCCCGACGAAGGGGGAGAGGGAGAATTGAGGACTAGCGCGTCGAACAGAGAGCAATATAAAAAATAGGTGAAGGGATCCTGTAGGGGTCAGAAGGGGGGGTGGCCTGGCGAATTGGATATCTGCACTGTGTCACAGTACTATCGTATCTGTAATCAAATAATCAGAATCTGAATTCGGTATAGCCTGCATTACCTTGACCTCGGGCGCTCCACTAACCTATTCAATAGTTTTTTTGTGTATCTATTTGCATGCTGCGACCTGCAAGTCAGGCCGCTGAGGACTATTAGTCCAATTGGGTGTGAGCAGCCCTAAGAAGTGTCAAATACCTATTTTTTCTTGCTCTTTTTTCATCATATTTGTGGGTATCTGCACCTCACACATCATTTCTTTCCTTCTTGCCCTTCCTAGATCCACAAATAGATCTATTCACAATCTTTTTCCCCCTTCCTAGGTGTCCCCCTCCCCCTATCTTGTCCTCTTCACCCAACCCTCTTTCTTTCTTCTTCTCTCCTTTCTTTTTTCACTCCTCTGTTTCCTTCCAAATTCAATTTAACTCTTCCGATTTTCCAAAATTACCTAACATACGCTCCCTCTTTTTTCATTTATTTTGTATACAAACTGATTGGGTAAGTGAAAATCAAAAACGCCTAGATGATGCCCAAGAGACTGTCCAAGTCTGTATGGCAAATGCACGCCACAAACAACAGAATGACTATAATCAGTCTGCTAAAGCAGAACCTTTAGGCTGGGTTCACACGAGCGGATGCCGTGCGTGGCATCCGCTCCGTGAAAGAGTGCCAAGACCCGATGCAGACTGCAGAGGCACGGAGCATTAACATGACTGATAATGCTCCGTGCCTCTCTGTGACCTCTTTACTACGAAATCACAGTTGTCACTGTGATTTCGTAGTAAAGAGATCACAAAGAGGCACGGAGCATTATCAGTCATGTTAATGCTCCGTGCCTCTGCAGTCTGCATCGGGTCTTGGCACTCTTTCACGGAGCGGATGCCACGCACGGCATCCGCTTGTGTGAACCCAGCCTTAGAAATTGGTAACCATGTGTGGCTGAAAAAAAATCATTGCATTAGCAAGCTGGATAGTAAATGGGAAAGAGAACCCTACCTCACCCCAGCTATTCTTAATTGTGAGGCTGATGTCTATGAAATGACTAAAGAAAACAGAACACCACAAATAGTGCATCTCAACCGTCTTAAGTTGTGTTTAAAAAGAGCTGTTCAGGAAGAAGTGCCTGACAAATCAACTGATCTAGAAGAACCAATGCGGACAATTGGGAAACTGTTACTGGAATCAAAACCTCTACAGTGGTTCCTTATGCCTTGGCTTAACATTCCTGTACCCGCAAAGGCCAATACAGTTCCACTTCAGCCAGAAGAACTACCTCATGTAGGATCCTCAGAAACCCCAGATGTACCCAGTTCAAACGTCTATGGAGTCACTACAACTTCAGAGATCTGACCGGACTACTAAGGGACAGCCGCCTGCCCGTTACAGAGAATTTCTGCAGCCGCAGCCGAGAAGAAGACTTCCAGCCCTGCCTGTTCAACAGTAATTCCATTTCACTACAATTTAAAGCTACAGAGCCCGGGTGAGAGACATTACTTTAATTGTTTTGCCTTACCCTAAGGACTCTCTAAAAACCTGCTTCTACCTGTTTTTGCAACGCTTAAGCCCTGTGCCCGGAGATAGACTTTAACATACCTGAGTCTCCGTGATGTTTCAATATGGACATTTTGCTCAGGGATTGGACTCATGTCCTGTGAGCCTCCTGTAGGAATTATTGTTTGATTTCACTATGGACTATCCTGGTTCTTACTGTTCGCTGTGCCAGGTCAGTGCCCCAGATCACCAGTCTGGAAAGAAAACTATGGCCCCTTGTCACCCATACTATACTTTAATGTATTTCAATATTCCTGAATATATATATATATATATATATATATATATATATATATATACACTGCTCAAAAAAATAAAGGGAACACAAAAATAACACATCCTAGATGTGAGTTAATTAAATATTCTTCTGAAAAACTTTGTTCTTTACATAGTTGAATGTGCTGACAACAAAATCACACAAAAATAAAAAATGGAAATCAAATTTTTCAACCCATGGAGGTCTGGATTTGGAGTCACACTCAAAATTAAAGTGGAAAAACACACTACAGGCTGATCCAACTTTGATGTAATGTCCTTAAAACAAGTCAAAATGAGGCTCAGTAGTGTGTGCGGCCTCCACGTGCCTGTATGACCTCCCTACAACGCCTGTGCATGCTCCTGATGAGGTGGCAGACGGTCTCCTGAGGGATCTCCTCCCAGACCTGGACTAAAGCATCTGCCAACTCCTGGACAGTCTGTGGTGCAACGTGACGTTGGTGGATAGAGCGAGACATGATTTCCCAGATGTGCTCAATTGGATTCAGGTCTGGGGAACGGGCAGGCCAGTCCATAGCATCAATGCCTTCGTCTTGCAGGAACTGCTGACACACTTCAGCCACATGAGGTCTAGCATTGTCTTGCATTAGGAGGAACCCAGGGCCAACCGCACCAGCATATGGTCTCACAAGGGGTCTGAGGATCTCATCTCGGTACCTAATGGCATTTAGGCTACCTCTGGTGAGCACATGGAGGGCTGTGCGGCCCTCCAAAGAAATGCCACCCCACACCATTACTGACCCAATGCCAAACCGGTCATGCTGGAGGATGTTGCAGGCAGCAGAACGTTCTCCACGGCGTCTCCATACTCTGTCACGTCTGTCACATGTGCTCAGTGTGAACCTGCTTTCATCTGTGAAGAGCACAGGGCGCCAGTGGCAAATTTGCCAATCTTGGTGTTCTCTGGCAAATGCCAAACGTCCTGCACGGTGTTGGGCTGTAAGCACAACCCCCACCTGTGGATGTCGGGCCCTCATATCACCCTCATGGAGTCTGTTTCTGACCGTTTGAGCAGACATATGCACATTTGTGGCCTGCTGGAGGTCATTTTGCAGGGCTCTGGCAGTGCTCCTCCTGTTCCTCCTTGCACAAAGGCGGAGGTAGCGGTCCTGCTGCTGGGTTGTTGCCCTCCTACGGCCTTTTCAACGTCTCCTGATGTACTGGCCTGTCTCCTGGTAGCGCCTCCATGCTCTGAACACTACGCTGACAGACACAGCAAACCTTCTTGCCACAGCTCGCATTGATGTGCCATCCTGGATAAGCTGCACTACAAGAGCCACTTGTGTGGGTTGTAGACTCCGTCTCATGCTACCACTAGAGTGAAAGCACCGCCAGCATTCAAAAGTGACCAAAACATCAGCGAGGAAGCATAGGAACTGAGAAGTGGTCTGTGTTTACCACCTGCAGAACCACTCCTTTATTGGGGGTGTCTTGCTAATTGCCTATAATTTCCACCTGTTGTCTATCCCATTTGCACAACAGCATGTGAAATTGATTGTCACGCAGTGTTGCTTCCTAAGTGGACAGTTTGATTTCACAGAAGTGTGATTGACTTGGAGTTACATTGTGTTGTTTAAGTGTTCCCTTTATTTTTTTAAGCAGTGTATATATCTGTGCCTAATCTATTTCTCTTGCAGCTAAAAGAAGAGAATACAAGAATGGGGTTACGGTACTGTTCTTTATGCATGCATGCTTCGTCTTTCCTTATATTTTTCAGGAGACTTTGTCATTAGGGATGAGCGAACCCGAACTGTATAGTTCGGGTTCGTACCGAATTTTGGGGTGTCCGTGACACGGACCCGAACCCGAACATTTTCGTAAAAGTCCGGGTTCGGGTTCGGTGTTCGGCTCTTTCTTGGCGCTTTTTGAAAGGCTGCAAAGCAGCCAATCAACAAGCGTCATACTACTTGCCCCAAGAGGCCATCACAGCTATGCCTACTATTGGCATGGCTGTGATTGGCCAGTGCAGCATGTGACCCAGCCTCTATTTAAGCTGGAGTCACGTAGCGCCGCACGTCACTCTGCTATGATCAGTATAGGGAGAGGTTGCAGCTGCGACGTTAGGGCGAGATTAGGCAGATTAACTCCTCCAAAACACTTCATTCTGTGATCGATCTGCAGCTGTGGATCATTGAAGTGCTATTATTGACTTGCTCACTTTTTTGAGGCTGCCCAGAGCGTTTTTAGATCACTTTTTTTCTGGGGTGATCGGCGGCCATTTTGTGACTTGTGGTGCGCCAGCACAAGCTATCACCAAGTGTATTTAACCATCGATAGTGTGGTTATTTTGTGCTATATCCTACATCAGCTGCAGGCTGAGCCTGTGTCACCGAAGTGCATTTAACCATCGACAGTCTGATTATTTTTTGGCCATATACTACATCTGGTGCAGGCTGAGCCTGTGTCACCCAAGTGCATTTAACCATCAACAGTGTGGTTATTTTTTGGCCATATATTACATCAGGGGCAAGTTGAGCCTGTCACCCAGCGCCTAAAAAATAGACCTGACATTTCTTATCAATCATATCTGTACTGTTTTAGCTGGTCAAGTTATTTGTAGTGACCGTAAAAGCACACTTTTTTTTCTGGGTTGAAAAACCATTCCCAAATTTGCCATTCTCAAAATAACTAGTTTCTGGTATTTGAGGCCTAAGGCCTACTTGAAATCTATCCCAAAAAGAATATCTTACATTGAAGCTAGTGATAGTGTCATTCAGAAAAACCTAAGACACACGCTAGCGTGCTGATAGAAATCTGATTCTGTGATTAAACCTATACCTGTCACACAGCGCAAAAAAAAACAGGCCTCACATCTCTATTTAACCAAATCTCTACTGTTTTAGCTGGTCAAGTTATTTGTAGTGACAGTAAAAGCACACTTTTTTTTCTGGGTTGAAAAACCATTCCCAAATTTGCCATTCTCAAAATAACTAGTTTCTGGTATTTGAGGCCTACTTGAAATCTATCCCAAACAGAATATCTTACATTGAAGCTAGTGATAGTGTCATTCAGAAAAACCTAAGACACACGCTAGCGTGCTGATAGAAATCTGATTCTGTGATTAAACCTATACCTGTCACACAGCGCAAAAAAAAACAGGCCTCACATCTCTATTTAACCAAATCTGTACTGTTTTAGCTGGTCAAGTTATTTGTAGTGACCGTAAAAGCACACTTTTTTTTCTGGGTTGAAAAACCATTCCCAAATTTGCCATTCTCAAAATAACTAGTTTCTGGTATTTGAGGCCTACTTGAAATCTATCCCAAAAAGAATATCTTACATTGAAGCTAGTGATAGTGTCATTCAGAAAAACCTAAGACACACGCTAGCGTGCTGATAGAAATCTGATTCTGTGATTAAACCTATACCTGTCACACAGCGCAAAAAAAAACAGGCCTCACATCTCTATTTAACCAAATCTCTACTGTTTTAGCTGGTCAAGTTATTTGTAGTGACCATAAAGGCACACTTTTTTTTCTGGGTTGAAAAACCATTCCCAAATTTGCCATTCGCAAAATAACTAGTTTCTGGTATTTGAGGCCTACTTGAAATCTATCCCAAAAAGAATATCTTACATTGAAGCTAGTGATAGTGTCATTCAGAAAAACCTAAGACACACGATAGTGTGCTGATAGAAATCTGATTCTGTGATTAAACCTATACCTGTCACACAGCGCAAAAAAAAACAGGCCTCACATCTCTATTTAACCAAATCTCTACTGTTTTAGCTGGTCAAGTTATTTGTAGTGACCGTAAAAGCACACTTTTTTTCTGGGTTGAAAAAACATTCCCAAATTTGCCATTCTCAAAATAACTAGTTTCTGGTATTTGAGGCCTACTTGAAATCTATCCCAAAAAGAATATCTTACATTGAAGCTAGTGATAGTGTCATTCAGAAAAACCTAAGACACACGCTAGCGTGCTGATAGAAATCTGATTCTTTGATTAAACCTATAAATGTCACACAGCGCAAAAAAAAACAGGCCTCACATCTCTATTTAACCAAATCTCTACTGTTTTAGCTGGTCAAGTTATTTGTAGTGACCGTAAAAGCACACTTTTTTTTCTGGGTTGAAAAACCATTCCCAAATTTGCCATTCTCAAAATTGTGGTGAACGGGAACAATGAGGAAAACATCTAATAAGGGACGCGGACGTTGACATGGTCGTGGTGGTGTTAGTGGACCCTCTGGTGCTGGGAGAAGACGTGGCCGTTCTGCCACAGCCACACGTCCTAGTGAACCAACTACCTCAGGTCCCAGTAGCCAGCAGAATTTACAGCGATATTTGGTGGGGCCCAATGCCGTTCTAAGGATGGTAAGGCCTGAGCAGGTGCAGGCATTAGTCAATTGGGTGGCTGACAGTGGATCCAGCACGTTCACATTATCTCCCACCCAGTCTTCTGCAGAAAGCGCACAGATGGCGCATGAAAACCAAGCCCATCGGTCTGTCACATCACCCCCATGCATATCAGGGAAACTGTCTGAGCCTCAAGTTATGCAGCAGTCTCTTATGCTGTTTGAAGACTCTGCTGCCAGGGTTTCCCAAGGGCATCCACCTAGCCCTTCCCCAGGGGTGGAAGAGATAGAATGCACTAACGCACAACCACTTATTTTTCCTGATGATGAGGACATGGGAATACCACCTCAGCACGTCTCTGATCATGACGAAACACAGGTGCCAACTGCTGCGTCTTTCTGCAGTGTGCAGACTGAACAGGAGGTCAGGGATCAAGACTGGGTGGAAGACGATGCAGGGGACGATGAGGTCCTAGACCCCACATGGAATGAAGGTCGTGCCACTGACTTTCACAGTTCGGAGGAAGAGGCAGTGGTGAGACCGAGCCAACAGCGTAGCAAAAGAGGGAGCAGTGGGCAAAATCAAAACACCCGCCGCCAAGAGACTCCGCCTGCTACTGACCGCCGCCATCTGGGACCGAGCACCCCAAAGGCAGCTTCAAGGAGTTCCCTGGCATGGCACTTCTTCAAACAATGTGCTGACGACAAGACCCGAGTGGTTTGCACGCTGTGCCATCAGAGCCTGAAGCGAGGCATTAACGTTCTGAACCTTAGCACAACCTGCATGACCAGGCACCTGCATGCAAAGCATGAACTGCAGTGGAGTAAACACCTTAAAAACAAAGAAGTCACTCAGGCTCCCCCTGCTACCTCTTCTGCTGCTGCTGCCTCGGCCTCTTCTGCTGCTGCCGCCGCCTCGGCCTCTTCCTCCGCCTCTGGAGGAACGTTGGCACCTGCCGCCCAGCAAACATGGGATGTACCACCAACACCACCACCTGCGTCACCAAGCATCTCAACCATGTCACACGGCAGCGTTCAGCTCTCCATCTCACAAACATTTGAGAGAGAGCGTAAATTCCCACCTAGCCACCCTCGATCCCTGGCCCTGAATGCCAGCATTTCTAAACTACTGGCCTATGAAATGCTGTCATTTAGGCTGGTGGACACACACAGCTTCAAACAGCTCATGTCACTTGCTGTCCCACAGTATGTTGTTCCCAGCCGCCACTACTTCTCCAAGAGAGCCGTGCCTTCCCTGCACAAACAAGTGTCCGATAAAATCAAGTGTGCACTGCGTAACGCCATCTGTGGCAAGATCCACCTAACCACAGATACGTGGACCAGTAAGCACGGCCAGGGACGCTATATCTCCCTAACTGCACACTGGGTAAATGTAGTGGCAGCTGGGCCCCAGGCGGAGAGCTGTTTGGCGCACGTCCTTCCGCCGCCAAGGATCGCAGGGCAACATTCTTTGCCTCCTGTCTCCTCCTCCTCCTACTCAGCTTCCTCCTCCTCTTCTTCCACCTGCTCATCCAGTCAGCCACACACCTTCACCACCAACTTCAGCACAGCACGGGGTAAACGTCAGCAGGCCATTCTGAAACTCATATGTTTGGGGGACAGGCCCCACACCGCACAGGAGTTGTGGCGGGGTATAGAACAACAGACCGACGAGTGGTTGCTGCCGGTGAGCCTCAAGCCCGGCCTGCTGGTGTGCGATAATGGGCGAAATCTCGTTGCAGCTCTGGGACTAGCCGGTTTGACGCACATCCCTTGCCTGGCGCATGTGCTGAATTTGGTGGTGCAGAAGTTCATTCGCAACTACCCCGACATGTCAGAGCTGCTGCATAAAGTGCGGGCCGTCTGTTCGCGCTTCCGGCGTTCACACCCTGCCGCTGCTCGCCTGTCTGCGCTACAGCGTAACTTCGGCCTTCCCTCTCACCGCCTCATATGCGACGTACCCACCAGGTGGAACTCCACCTTGCATATGCTGGACAGACTGTGCGAGCAGCAGCAGGCCATAGTGGAGTTTCAGCTGCAGCACGCACGGGTCAGTCGCACTGCGGATCAGACACACTTCACCACCAATGACTGGGCCTCCATGCGAGACCTGTGTGCCCTGTTGCGCTGTTTCGAGTACTCCACCAACATGGCCAGTGGCGATGACGCCGTTATCAGCGTTACAATACCACTTCTATGTCTCCTTGAGAAAACACTTAGGGCGATGATGGAAGAGGAGGTGGCCCAGGAGGAAGAGGACAAAGACAATGTGCCCACCTTACTTCCTACACTGGAGCGTGATAGGAAGATGCGCGAGTACAAGCGCACGTTGGTAGACGCGCTACTGAGAGCATTCCCAAATGTCACAGGGGAACCAGTGGAAGCCCAAGGCGAAGGCAGAGGAGGAGCAAGAGTTCGCCAACGCAGCTGTGTCACGGCCAGCTCCTCTGAGGGCAGGGTTAGCATGGCAGAGATGTGGAAAAGTTTTGTCACCACGCCACAGCTAACTGCACCACCACCTGATACGGAACGTGTTAGCAGGAGGCAACATTTCACTAACATGGTGGAACAGTACCTGTGCACACCCCTCCACGTACTGACTGATGGTTCGGCCCCATTCAACTTCTGGGTCTCCAAATTGTCCACGTGGCCAGAGCTAGCCTTTTATGCCTTGGAGGTGCTGGCCTGCCCGGCGGCCAGCGTTTTGTCTGAACGTGTATTCAGCGCGGCAGGGGGCGTCATTACAGACAAACGCAGCCGCCTGTCTACAGCCAATGTGGACAAGCTGACGTTCATAAAAATGAACCAGGCATGGATCCCACAGGACCTGTCCACCCCTTGTGCAGATTAGATATTAACTACCTCCCCTTAACAATATATTATTCTACTCCAGGGCACTTCCTCATTCAATACTATTTTTAATTTCATTTTACCATTATATGGCGGGGCAACCCAAAGTTGAATGAACCTCTCCTCTGTCTGGGTGCCGGGGCCTAAATGTGTGACAGTGGCCTGTTCCAGTGGTGGGTGATGTGAAGCCTGATTCTCTGCTATGACATGAAGACAGATTCTGCGCTGACATAAGGCCAGATTCTCTGTTACGGGACCTCTCTCCTCTGCCTGGGTGCCTGGGCCTAAATGTGTGACAGTGGCCTGTTCCAGTGGTGGGTGACGTGAAGCCTGATTCTCTGCTATGACATGAAGACAGATTCTGCGCTGACATAAGGCCAGATTCTCTGTTACGGGACCTCTCTCCTCTGCCTGGGTGCCTGGGCCTAAATGTGTGACAGTGGCCTGTTCCAGTGGTGGGTGACGTGAAGCCTGATTCTCTGCTTTGACATGAAGACAGATTCTGCGCTGACATAAGGCCAGATTCTCTGTTACGGGACCTCTCTCCTCTGCCTGGGTGCCTGGGCCTAAATGTGTGACAGTGGCCTGTTCCAGTGGTGGGTGACGTGAAGCCTGATTCTCTGCTATGACATGAAGACAGATTCTGTGCTGACATAAGGCCAGATTCTCTGTTACGGGACCTCTCTCCTCTGCCTGGGTGCCTGGGCCTAAATGTGTGACAGTGGCCTGTTCCAGTGGTGGGTGACGTGAAGCCTGATTCTTTGCTATGACATGAAGACAGATTCTGCGCTGACATAAGGCCAGATTCTCTGTTACGGGACCTCTCTCCTCTGCCTGGGTGCCTGGGCCTAAATGTGTGACAGTGGCCTGTTCCAGTGGTGGGTGACGTGAAGCCTGATTCTCTGCTATGACATGAAGACAGATTCTGCGCTGACATAAGGCCAGATTCTCTGTTACGGGACCGCTCTCCTCTGTCTGGGTGCCGGGGCCTAAATGTGTGACAGTGGCCTGTTCCAGTGGTGGGTGACGTGAAGCCTGATTCTCTGCTATGACATGAATACAGATTCTGCGCTGACATAAGGCCAGATTCTCTGTTACGGGACCTCTCTCCTCTGCCTGGGTGCCTGGGCCTAAATGTGTGACAGTGGCCTGTTCCAGTGGTGGGTGACGTGAAGCCTGATTCTCTGCTATGACATGAAGACAGATTCTGCGCTGACATAAGGCCAGATTCTCTGTTACGGGACCGCTCTCCTCTGTCTGGGTGCCGGGGCCTAAATGTGTGACAGTGGCCTGTTCCAGTGGTGGGTGACGTGAAGCCTGATTCTCTGCTATGACATGAATACAGATTCTGTGCTGACATAAGGCCAGATTCTCTGTTACGGGACCTCCCTCCTCTGCCTGGGTGCCTGGGCCTAAATGTGTGACAGTGGCCTGTTCTAGTGGTGGGTGACGTGAAGCCTGATTCTCTGCTATGACATGAAGACAGATTCTGCGCTGACATAAGACCAGATTCTCTGTTACGGGACCGCTCTCCTCTGTCTGGGTGCCGGGGCCTAAATGTGTGACAGTGGCCTGTTCCAGTGGTGGGTGACGTGAAGCCTGATTCTCTGCTATGACATGAAGACAGATTCTGTGCTGACATCAGGCCAGATTCTCTGTTACGGGACCTCTCTCCTCTGCCTGGGTGCCGGGGCCTAAATGTGTGACAGTGGCCTGTTCCAGTGGTGGGTGACGTGAAGCCTGATTCTCTGCTATGACATGAAGACTGATTCTGCGCTGACATGAAGCCAGATTCTCTGCTATGGCATGAAGAGACTGATTCTCTGCTGACATGAAGCCAGATTCTTTGCTATGGCATGAAGAGACTGATTCTCTGCTGATGTGAAGCCAGATTCTCTGCTATGGGACCTCTGTCCAATTGATATTGGTTCATTTTTATTTTTTTAATTTTTATTTTAATTCATTTCCCTATCCACATTTGTTTGCAGGGGATTTACCTACATGTTGCTGCCTTTTGCAGCCCTCTAGCTCTTTCCTGGGCTGTTTTACAGCCTTTTTAGTGCCCAAAAGTTCGGGTCCCCATTGACTTCAATGGGGTTCGGGTTCGGGTTCGGGACGAAGTTCGGATCGGGTTCGGATCCCGAACCCGAACATTTCGGGGAAGTTCCCTCAACTCTATTTGTCATGCCAAGAATGTGTCGAGGCCGACACATGTTAAACAAGGGGTTATGCAGTGTCCCACTCGTGTACGTGGGTACTTCAAAGTTGTTATATTATATGTTGTATCATGCTGTATTGCACTCTTATGTAAAATCCTTGTTAACAGGCGATAGGTCTAATTCACACATTAAACCACTAGATGGGGATAGCACTAATATATATATAGCTCAGTTCAGGCCTAGTTGTGGTGGAGAGAGAGGAGTAGTAGCTGTAGGAGTGAGAGTGCAGCTGCTAGCAGTGTTAGTAGAAGTCAGCTCAAGTGAGAAGGAGTGGATAAAGTTACAAAGGACAATAGCCATTTTATCAGGCTTTAAGGACCTTTGGATTGAAGGTGAAGGATTTATTAGCTTCCGGCAGGCTCACCATTAATAAGCTGGGAAAAGGACCAGATTCAGGACTAAATACCAGTGAGTACACAACCTCCTACCATAGCCTGAGATATAGCCGCATATAAAGCCTGTTATAAGGGATTTACAACATTCAACCTCCATATACTGTACATGAGAGACTGTTTATACCTGGATGTAAATTGCTGTCAAGACCCTGCTTACAGTAAAGTTCTGAGTTGGATTTGAACCCTGTCTCATTCTTCCATCTCCACACTACAACCACTCTCATCACTTTGCATCACTAAGGTGCTGGCATCATGATTTTACCTAATTCAGGGTCCCAGCCGCACAAGCAACCAGAAAATCCAATCACTATCAAGGGCACCTCGATCACCACCTGACCGGTGTCCCCTGTAATAGAGCGTGCCCCGGAGAACTTGGTGCTGTTCTCCCCTTCACTGCAGCCCGGCCCAGGGAGTGTCAAAACTGTGAGTAAAGAACTACGGTATCTGTTATTATTCCTCGGTACACTGTGGACCTCACAAGTTATCCCCCTGCGGTCCCGGCTCGCTGCAGAGACGTCACCTGTAAGTCACTAAATGTAAGGGTTTATTCTGCCACTGACTGCATCTGATGAGTGCTATAATCCCCTGGATGATCTACAGCTGATGGGTGGTAGCATATGGTTTTGTGAAACAACTCCCAGCATACCTCACCTGTTCAGGCCATACTGGAAGCTGTAGTTTCACATTGTACAGAGTTATATGGGCTGGCCTGTCTACTATCTGTATTGAACATGATGCACTGTATTTATGTACTGTACATGGTTGTGGGTACTCTATTTATGTAGGGAACTTGTTTCTGGTGCTGAATTTATGTAGAGAAGTTCGTTCTGATGCTGTTTTTAACTTATGGGCTTAGTTTGGGTGCTGTATTTATGTACTAAACTTGGTTCTGGTGCTGTATTTGTGTAATGAGCATGCCTCTGTATATATACAGTGAATTTGGTTCTGGTGCAGTATTTGTGTTATGAGCATAGTTTTGGTGATATATTTATTTAGTGATCTTTGTTCTGGTGCTATATTGTACTGTGTTAAACATGTATCTGATGCTATACTTTGATCTAACACTCTGATCAACATTTCCGTTTGGGCCAGTGTCACAGATTCTGTCAAAAAGACTGGACAAAGTTCTGCATGCAAGACTTTTTTTGTCCGGTAAAGAAGCAGCATCCTGAGCAGACCCTATTATATTCAATGGAGTCTGTTCAGATCTGTTAGTTTTGTACTGAATCCGGCACTTCTGGTATTTTCGTTGTTCTGCTTTTGTCAAAGAATAGCGCTGCATGCTCTGTACATCTCTCCCCTTCTCTCAGTGCATAATGAATGCGCCCTCACACATATGACCACATATAGGTCTATAATTCAGTTATACATGTAGGGAGTGTTTGCGAATTGCGAGTAGTGTGGGGGTTAGCTCAATAGTGGTAGGCACAGCAGTCAGAGACAGTGACACAATGGAACAGTTCACACAGGGATTTGCCTGTTTTCTTTATTCTCATCCACAAGCAAAATATAAGGCCTTTACATTCAGGCACAGATACAAAATAAATTCCTGCTCGGCTGAGCACTAACTAAACATAAAATTACCCTTTCTATATGGGCGGCCTACTACCAGCCACACGACACAATTCAAAATAAACTCACAGTGTCCTTTTTGTTGCTTTAGCAGACTTCAGCAGCAATGGTGAAAGCCAGTCAGTTCAACCAGTCCCCACCCAGACATGCTCATAGTGCAAACCTTTATAGCCCAGAAATGAGCTGAGCTCCATCACCTGGTGGAGAGCTCTATATGAAACCTGTTCTGGACAGGAAGGGAATGAGGAGCCCCATTACCAACCTGCATCCTCATTCCATTAAAATCCAGGCCCGACAACACCATTTACCAAAGTCCTCAGCAAACTATGTTTTGCTAAGGCAGACCATCTTTCCCTGGATTTCTGATATCTCGCCCAGGTTTCCTAGTTGAGATATCCACCTCCTGTAACGTAGTACATGGTATATGAAAGAAACCTAGGCGAAATATAACGATTCTCTACTACTTTTCCAGTCACTGTCTCACATACCCTTCCCCTTTGTTCGAACCTGTGGGGCCGAACACTTACTCACCAAACAGTGTGTTCTGGATAGGGCATCGGCATTTCCTTGCAGTTTGCCTGACCTGTGCTCAACCAAAAATTTAAAGTTTTGTAAAGTCAGAAACAACCTTGTGACTCTTGAGTTTCTCTCCTTGGCCTGACTCATTTATGTAAGGGGGGAATGATCTGTCACCAACTTGAACTGTCGACCCAACAAGTAATATCTTAGAGTCTCTAGAGCCCATTTAATTGCCAGACATTCCCGTTCAACAATACTATAGTTTTTCTCAGTAGGAGTTTTCTACTCTGGTATGTAACGGGGTGTTCTTCTCCCCCAACCTCCTGTGACAGGACTGCCCCTAAACCAACATCAGAGGCATCAGTCTGTACAGTATACACCTTTTTGAAATCTGGGGTCATAAACACTGGTTGTCTACAAAGGGCAGACTTTAACTCCTGAAATGCACTCTCAGCTTCTGTGCTCCATTTTACCATGGCCGACTTACTTCCCTTGTTGAGGTCTGTCAAGGGTACTGCTACACTAGCAAAGTTTGGGATAAACCTACGGTAATAACCCACAATTCCAAAAAAGGCTCTCACTTGTTTTTTGGTTATGGGCCGGGGCCAATCTTGGATGGCTTCTACCTTATTCACTTGAGGTTTTATTACACCTCTCCCAATTATATACCCTAGATAACGTGCTTCCTCAAGACCTAAAGCACACTTCTTAGGGTTTGCTGTCAACCCGGCTGCCTGGAGGGAATCCAACACCGCCTGCACTTTTGGTAAATTACTTTCCCAGTCATCACTAAAAATGATGATATTATCTAGATAAGCAAAAGCATATCTATGATGGGGTTTAAGGATGACATCCATTAACCTTTGGAAGGTTGCTGGAGCCCCATGTAACCCGAAGGGCATGGTGACATACTGAAAAAGGCCTTCTGGAACGACAAAAGCCGTATTTTCTTTAGCACTGTCAGTAAGGGGCACTTGCCAGTACCCCTTGGTTAGGTCAAGAGTAGAGAAATACCTTGCATGGCCAAGTCTCTCAATTAATTAATCCACTCTCGGCATTGGGGATGCGTCAAACTTTGACACTTCATTTAATTTTCGGAAATCATTACATAATCTCACTGTACCACCTGGCTTTGGGATTAGGGCTATGGGATTGGACCACTCACTTTGCGACTCTTCAATCACCCCAAGTTCTAACATCTTTTTTACTTGGTTTCAAGTGAACTTGTACCTGCAGCTCAGTGACTATGTCATGTTTGATAACTGAAGTGCGCCCAGGCAAATCTGAGAACACATCAGTGTTTCTTGAGACAAATTCTTTTGTCTCCTGCATTTGAAACTTGGACAAGGACTCTGAAATAAGCACACCTACAGTATTATTACAAGGGTTGTTTATCTTATTTGCCAACAACTCTGGGGCAACACTGCCAGGGGAACTCACTGCTGACAGAGTCTCTCTGTCCTTCCAGGGTTTGAGCAAATTTATATGATACAACTGTTCAGGCTTTCTTTTACCAGGCTGGTAAACTTTATAATTTACCTCTCCCACTTTTTCTATTACCTCGTATGGCCCTTGCCACTTAGCCAGGAATTTACTTTCTACAGTGGGCACTAGCACCAACACTCGGTCACCGGCGTTAAAGGTTCTAACTAGACACAACTTTGTGCCTCTTGAGCCTGCTCTAAGTGTTCTTTGACGATGGGCATGACAGCAGCTATTCTGTCTTGCATGAGAGCAATATGCTCTATTACACTTTGGTAAGGGGTGGGTTCCTGTTCCCAAGTTTCCTTAGCAATGTCAAGGAGACCATGGGGGTGTCTGCCATATAAGAGCTCAAATGGGGAGAAACTTGTTGAGGACTGCGGTACTTCCCGAACTGCAAACATCAAATAAGGTAATAAATAATCCCAGTCCTTTCCATCCTTGCTAGCCACTTTTTTTTAACATGCCCTTCAGTGTCTTGTTAAATCTTTCAACTAGGCCATCAGTTTGAGGGTGATACACGGAAGTACGTAGGTGTTTAATCTTCAAGAGATTACACATCTCTTTAGTGACCTTGGACATGAAAGGAGTCCTCTGATCCGTAAGGATCTCCTTTGGTATGCCTGTGTGAGAAAACATGTAAAAAAGCTCTTTGGCAATAAGCTTAGCAGAGGTGTTTCATAAAGGCAATGCCTCAGGATAACATGTGATGTGATCTAACACTACAAGTATATGTTGATGTCCCCGTGCAGACTTTACAACAGGGCCTACCAAATCCATGGCGACCCTTTCAAATGGTACTTCTATAATGGAGATCGTGGGTGAACTCGGTCTGGTGGTACCATGGGAAATGGATCCAACCGTCACCTAGTTCAAAAGAAAACACTATAAAGGCGCCACTCCCAATGGATGTGGAGAAAGTGCAAATAGTAATCAGTGTCTCCTCGTCTCTGGAGGGTAGTCGTTATATAGAATAAGTGTTAACTTCTCATAGAGGTGCTCAAGATGTGAGTACTCACTTCACTGGGGGGTGGGATAGTCAGAGGATAAAGCTCAAGACACCCTTTGCCACGGCTGTGTCATGGTCTGTTATTGTGGACCATGACACTTTAGCCGTGCATGCTTGTTGCCGGTGGCAACATGTTGTTTTGCATGTTTTGACACTTCCCCTTTAAGTTGTGTGTCCCTTCCCATTCTGGTGTGCACGGGGTTAAGGTGTGCTTGGTAGGTGTGGTGGGTGTGACCTCAGGCCTCCTATATGTTGGTGTGGTGGAGCCTGAGTGTCAGTTTGGTTTGTTTGTCAGCTTGGTGTGGAGCTCTGCTCCTGGGCTGAATGATACGGTCTGTGTGAGCCACCCTTATTTATTATTTTGTGTACCTTGCTCTGTCTGTTGTTCCCTCCGGTGTGTATCTGTTTACCCTTCCTCACCTGTGGTGTATGTTATATGGTGTGGGTTAAGCGAAGGCAAGACTGTGGGTTTCCCAGCCTGGAGCCTCCGTCCATCTCGGCTGCGGCAGGTAAGTGTTCATAGCATTGTTATACTGTTTAGCCCATGGTCTTGCTTCCTGTTTGCTACTGGGCCTCTGGAGACACCATTCATCCGTGGTGTAGGATGAATGGGTGGTCTCTGCCCTGTCATCTGCCCTGTCATCAGACCTCAAGATTCGGAAAATCTTGAGGAAAAACTGGTCCATATTATTAAAAGATCCTCTTCTGAATAAACGTATCACTCCTACCCCCATTTTGACCTTTCGTAGAGCCAAAACTTTGAAGAATCTATTGGCTCCCTCCTGGCCTAAATTTCACCACCCTTCAAATAAGGAAAAAACTGTTAAGAAAATCCCAGGCATCTCGAAATGTAAAGTGAATAGGTGTAAGTGTTGCACCATGATCACACATGGCATTAGGAGTGTAACAAACCTCTCTAATGGAGAAACGTTTACCATAAAACATCCTATGAATTGCGGTACGGCAAACGTTATTTATCTCCTTCAATATTCTTGTTCACTCCTTTACGTGGGTCGGACCACACAATCTCTGCGTGAAAGGATGAA
Organism: Bufo bufo; assembly: GCF_905171765.1. Lineage (NCBI taxonomy): Eukaryota > Metazoa > Chordata > Amphibia > Anura > Bufonidae > Bufo > Bufo bufo. The sequence goes on from NC_053390.1 coordinate 89,595,855, forward strand.
CGAGCATCGCTCCAACATTACGAGGAAAATACTCACCCACAGTGTCTCAAGACATTATGCCAAAACTCATGATGGAGACCCCTCCTGTTTACGCGTCACATCAATTGAACACGTTACACATTGTTTCCAGTCATTATGTAAAAAAGAAATGTATTGGATATTTCGTTTAAACACCCTAACGCCTTTTGGCCTTAATGAATCCCTTGAATATGCTAATTTTTTATTCCTTTTTTTATGATAGGTATTATATCAACTTTTTTGAATATAGTAGTTCCTTCCCCATATTCCCTCATACTTTTAATCCCCTTTTTAATCTCTTCTAATTTATTATATTATACCCCTTATATGTCACACCTTTGATTATATTTGTTCCTTTCCCATATTCCCTCATATTTATACTTAGTCTATTAGATTAAGTCATTATATTATCTCCCTGATATGTTACCCTTAGATTTATTTTTCTATTTACTATCTACATAAAGTACCCCTTGTATATTTATTCATGTAACCTACCACGTATTTATTTCCTTTCCTTGTCCCCCTGCCCATGTCCGGCCTTACCTTCCAGCCCTCCACAGTGGAACGCACAGTAAAGTACATGGCGGGCCTAACCGGAAGTCACTGTGCATTCCACGCTGGAACGCACGGTCGATTACGACAAAAATGTACATATCATCCTCCCCTCCTCCTGGCACCCATCCACATATACACATGAGAATGCTCTGTAGGCCTATTATCTTATGTTTATTCAGCCTATTCTGTTGATATGAGGCAACATACGAATCGGTCATAGGGATCTATCCACTTCCGGTCCCGCGTCTTCCTCCTCATGAACGCCACCCCTATGTTGATCTGTACCGCCCTATTTAAGTGCCCATTAAAGGGGAAGCACACACAGAAAGAACATCTTCTCCAAGAGGATAGGAGATCCTGTAGACAGACCCCTAAAGTTATTCTTTTTAAAATTAGTTTTTTAAATTATTTAATGACATTTTATCCATTTACTAAACTCGGAGCCAATCCTGTTCTCCTTGATGACTTATTTTAAATGACTTACTTTGAATGACTTCTAGAAAACCTATACCTGTAGAAATCTGTCAAATAGCATGGAAGCCCATGTCCGTATTGTTAATACACACTTTCTACTGTTATCACTACCCTGTGATGATATGGTATGGAATACTTCTGATAAATTGTGTAGGCCTAGAAACCTTTTCTGACTATAGGATAGCCTATTTTCTAGTATAATTGGACTATACAGGGAGTGCAGAATTATTAGGCAAGTTGTATTTTTGAGGATTAATTTTATTATTGAACAACAACCATGTTCTCAATGAACCCAAAAAACTCATTAATATCAAAGCTGAATATTTTTGGAAGTAGTTTTTAGTTTGTTTTTAGTTTTAGCTATTTTAGAGGGATATCTGTGTGTGCAGGTGACTATTACTGTGCATAATTATTAGGCAACTTAACAAAAAACAAATATATACCCATCTCAATTATTTATTTTTACCAGTGAAACCAATATAACATCTCAACATTCACAAATATACATTTCTGACATTCAAAAACAAAACAAAAACAAATCAGTGACCAATATAGCCACCTTTCTTTGCAAGGACACTCAAAAGCCTGCCATCCATGGATTCTGTCAGTGTTTTGATCTGTTCACCATCAACATTGCGTGCAGCAGCAACCATAGCCTCCCAGACACTGTTCAGAGAGGTGTACTGTTTTCCCTCCTTGTAAATCTCACATTTGATGATGGACCACAGGTTCTCAATGGGGTTCAGATCAGGTGAACAAGGAGGCCATGTCATTAGATTTTCTTCTTTTATACCCTTTCTTGCCAGCCACGCTGTGGAGTACTTGGACGCATGTGATGGAGCATTGTCCTGCATGAAAATCATGTTTTTCTTGAAGGATGCAGACTTCTTCCTGTACCACTGCTTGAAGAAGGTGTCTTCCAGAGACTGGGAGTTGAGCTTGACTCCATCCTCAACCCGAAAAGGCCCCACAAGCTCATCTTTGATGATACCAGCCCAAACCAGCACTCCACCTCCACCTTGCTGGCGTCTGAGTCGGACTGGAGCTCTCTGCCCTTTACCAATCCAGCCACGGGCCCATCCATCTGGCCCATCAAGACTCACTCTCATTTCATCAGTCCATAAAACCTTAGAAAAATCAGTCTTGAGATATTTCTTGGCCCAGTCTTGACATTTCAGCTTGTGTGTCTTGTTCAGTGGTGGTCGTCTTTCAGCCTTTCTTACCTTGGCCATGTCTCTGAGTATTGCACACCTTGTGCTTTTGGGCACTCCAGTGATGTTGCAGCTCTGAAATATGGCCAAACTGGTGGCAAGTGGCATCTTGGCAGCTGCACGCTTGACTTTTCTCAGTTCATGGGCAGTTATTTTGCGCCTTGGTTTTTCCACACGCTTCTTGCGACCCTGTTGACTATTTTGAATGAAACGCTTGATTGTTCGATGATCACGCTTCAGAATCTTTGCAATTTTAAGAGTGCTGCATCCCTCTGCAAGATATCTCACTATTTTTGACTTTTCTGAGCCTGTCAAGTCCTTCTTTTGACCCATTTTGCCAAAGAAAAGGAAGTTGCCTAATAATTATGCACACCTAATATAGGGTATTGATGTCATTAGACCACACCCCTTCTCATTACAGAGATGCACATCACCTAATATGCTTAATTGGTAGTAGGCTTTCGAGCCTATACAGCTTGGAGTAAGACAACATGCATAAAGAGGATGATGTGGTCAAAATACTAATTTGCCTAATAATTCTGCACTCCCTGTATTGTAACATATTTTTTATATATACATTTTTTCTTTTAGATGTTACATGTTTGTATTATGTATGATCAGTATTACTTTTATTGTTCTCTTTCCGATACCCGTGAAGAGGGAGGGCTGTGAGACCTCCGAAACACGTTGGGGCAGCTTTTATTGTAATAAACTACATTGATCAGAAGCCTTGTTTGTCGGCTGCCATCAATTGGTATGCGATCCTGGCCAGGGGGGCAAGTTAGTCACGGGTGTCTTGAGCTTTATCCTGTGACTATCCCCCCCTGTGAAGTGAGTACTCACATCTTGAGCACCTCTATCAGAAGTTAACACTTATTCTATATAACGACTACCCTCCAGAGACGAGGAGACACTGATTACTATTTGCACTTTCCCCACATCCATTGGGAGTGGCGCCTTTATAGTGTTTTCTTTTGAACTAGGTTACGGTTGGATCCATTTCCCATGGTACAACCAGACCGAGTTCACCCACGATCTATATTTTTCATTTCCCTGTAACACTTGTGCTGCCTTCCCTCTATCCCTGTTGAACGCTACCTACATTGCGGTGCCACTAAATCCGACTATTTCCACTAGAACCCTCTCCACCCTTCTGGCGCCTTTTCTCCAGGGCACCTGGCCCGGGTAAAACCACTCAACCTCTTTTTTCTTTATCTAATTTACTTCTATAATGGGCAAGGGTACCAAAGGACTTCTAAAATGTGACACAGGAGAGGTTAGTTGACACTTTGGGCAGGATTCACAAAACCTCTGTACCTCAGAAAAAATCCCTGGCCAAAAAAAACGCTGGAGGATGCGTTCTCTGGTCTTTTCAGACCCCAGGTGACCTCCCAGCACATGCGTGTGTGCTAGATCCAATACCAGTCTGCGATATGGTTGAGGCACCACCAGTTGCTCAACAATTATCCCACGTAATTTATGTACCCGGTATAATAGATCCTGTTTAACGGCCATATGGGGAAACTCACGATCAGCACCTGGATACTGTGGTACACCATTTAACACCTTCACATTTTCCCTTGATCGTGTCAAAGTGGGGTCTCTGAGCTGAGCAGTCCCAAAATTGTCACGAGATACCTCTAAATTAGGCATATCAGGAACCTCCCCCACATCTTCAGTATCACCGGCGAGAACGGCTAGAGGAAAATTATCAACTTCGTAAGTGGTCACCCCTACTGCGGGAACCTCAGAATCTGGGTCATATGGTTCAGGGGTAACCTCAGTACACACATTATCAGTCAGATTTTCTCCACAGGTTACATTTCTGCTCTGCCATAAGTCCCAGAATAGGGAAAAGTCTCTTCCCAGTATCACACTATGCATTAGTGATTTAGCCACACCCACTTCATGACATGATACACCACATGGAGTTTCTATTGTGACCCGAGCAGTTGGGTACTCTCTGGTTTCTCCATGTATGCATAGTACCCGAACAGTATGTCCCAGGGTTTACCAGAGAGCACTCTACCAAGGTCACCAAGCTCCTAGAGTCCAACAGTGCCTCAGCTGTACAACCTCCTATGGACACAGTACACATTTGAGGTTCTAACTTAGACACAGTTTCTGCAGAATACACGGGTTGTGTAAACAGAGAAATACGTCTGGACATAGTGCAGTCCATTGGCTCAGTTGTGAGGGGGCAATAAGCAACCACATATCCAAATTCATGACACCGCCAGCACTGTACACGGCCCTGTTCCCCATTTTGGGACCCTGGCCTGGACCTCCAGGTCCCAGCGGAATGTGGCCCAGCTGGCTCCCCCTTTGAGCGATCTCCCCTTAAAGCATTTCTCACTTCTCTAGCAATTGGTGCAGTCTTACCAGTAGACTTCGGTGACCTACTGTCCCTGGGGCTGGCATACCTGGAAGATACTTGGAGTAGGTCCTCTGTTGCACTGTACTGCTCCACGAGACTCACCAATTGGTCAGCAGTTGTAGTTCCTCCTTGTCCAACCCAGAGCTGGATCTTGGGGGGTACTAACCTGATAAACTTTCTCTACAATTTGACCTGGGGTACTTTCCTCAGGCTGCAGCCATTTCCTCACAAGATGGATCAGATCGTGCATCTGTGAACGGGGTGGCAAGCTCTCAGAGAAAGTCCAGTTGTGCACACGGCCTGCATGCACATGCATGTTTACTCCAAGTCAAACAAGTATCTCACCCTTAAGCTTTGCATAATTTCTCGCATCTGGCTCACCCAAATCATAGTAGGCCTTCTGTGGTTCCCCAGTTAAGAAAGGCGCCACCACATCTGCCCACTGGTCGACTGGTAACTTTTCACGCTCTGCCATTCTCTCAAAGACCATGAGATAGGCTTCCACGTCATCTGTGGGCTTCATCTTTTGGAGTGAACTTTGCACTGCAGCCCGTGCTGTTGGTAACGTTCCCTGGCTTCCTGGCACGGCAGCATTTTCACCGGCAAGTCACAAAGCCGCCATTGCCTCACTCATCACCGCCATTTTCTCCATTAATTGGCGATTCATCTCGTCCTGCCTGGCCTGTGCCTGGTGCTGTCGTTTGTCAGCCTGTGCAAAGGTTTGCTGCTGCTGCTGCTGCTGCTGCAAAATCAGCTGTTGCTGTTGAAGAATGGCTTGTCCAAATTCTTTGCCAAAGTCCTCCATTACACCAGTCGTGAAGTCAACTGGCAGCTCTGTACAACAAACTGTTTAGGTGTCTGTCTCTTTAAGACTGCATTTTGGCTCCAACTGCCCGCATACGACACCATATGTGGGGGTCAGCTCAATAGTGGTAGGCACAGCAGTCAGAGACAGTGACACAATGGCACAGTTCACACAGGGATTTGCCTGTTTTCTTTATTCTCATCCACAAGCAAAATATAAGGCCTTTACATTCAGGCAAAGATACAAAATAAATTCCTGCTCGGCTGAGCACTAACTAAACATAAAATCACCCTTTCTATACGGGCGGCCTACTACCAGCCACACGACACAATTCAAAATAAATTCACAGTGTCCTTTTTGTTGCTTTAGCAGACTTCAGCAGCAATAGTGAAAGCCAGTCAGTTCAACCAGTCCCCACCCAGACATGCTCATAGTGCAAACCTTTATAGCCCAGAAATGAGCTGAGCTCCATCACCTGGCTGAGAGCTCTATATGAAACCTGTTCTGGGAAGGGAATGAGGAGCCCCGCTACTAACCTGCATCCTCATTCCATTAAAATCCAGGCCCGACAACACCATTTACCAAAGTCCTCAGCAAACAATGTTTTGCTAAGGCAGACCATCTTTCCCTGGATTTCTGATATCTCACCCAGGTTTCCTAGTTGAGATATCCACCTCCTGTAGAGTAGTACATGGTATATGAAAGAAACCTAGGCGAAATATAACGATTCTCTACTACTTTTCCAGTCACTGTTTCACAGTAGGCATATACAGTTGTGTTCAAAATAATAGCAGTCAGACATCACTAACATGATCAATCACTGTTTTTTGGTAGAAATTATATTTCTACATGGCAAATAATTTACTAGCAGGTGTAGTAGAGTAATAGAAACCCAACAGACCCAACAGTCATGACATGCATGCTGCTGATTCTCTGTAATTCAAACACTTATTGAAAGGGGCATGTTCAAAATAATAGCAGTGTGGAGTTCAATGACTGAGGTAATTTATTCTTTGAAAAACAGGTGGCAATTATTGCCCTTATTTAAGGAAGGAAGGCAGCAAATGTTGGTTACAGTGCATTTCTCTCTGAAATTCAGATGAAAATGGGTCATTGCAGACATTGTTCAGAAGAACAGCGTACCTTGATTTACCTCTTCCCGACTGCCATACGGCTATATGCGTGCTAATTACACATGCCCCGTGCAGCTAGCACGTGTATAGACGTCCTGGCAGTTCTTTAATCCAAGCGCTGCAAAGCGCTTGGATTAAAGCTTCTGCCCCTGCACTGCCGATGTCAGGGACAGTGCAGAGTCCAGTAATGCCGGCAAGGGACCAATCAGAGTGATCCCTTGTCGGCAATCACTCTGATTGGTTAGTCTATGCAGATCAGAGCCTGAAATCAGGCATTAGCTGATCTTTGCCCCCAATCTGTGCCCCCTTCCCCGATCTGAGCCCCCATCTGTCCCCTGTAACGTGTCCTGCCAGCCCCATCCGTGCCCTCTGCCCAATCAGCGCAGATCAGAGCCTGAAATCAGGCATTAGCTGATATTTGCCCCAATCTGTGCCCCCTTCCCCGATCTGAGCACCCATCTGTCCCCTGTAATGTGTCCTGCCAGCCCCCTCCGTGCCCTCTGCCCGATCAGTGCAAGCTGCCCATCTGTGCCCCCAGGTTTTAACTTTGCCGGCCGTTCTCTGAACGTCCCGGCCCCTGGCATTAACAACACTCCCCCCATCTGAGCTCCCTGCCCCCCCCCCCCCGCTCCCTCACCCCCTGTTGCGGTCCTGCTGAAGGTGATGGCGGCAGCTTAGGAAAGCCACAGCCAACAGAGAGTGTCAGCTGGAGGGGGCTCCCTCTCTCAACCATCGAGCTGCGTCGCTGCGGACTGATGGTTGCCATGGCAACCAGACGCTTTGCAAAGGAAACCTGATAGTACTATACTTTGCAATGCAAGAGTACAGCCATCAGCCCCACTGGATCTTCAAGATCCAAGAGGGACTTGATAAAAAAAAAAAGTGTGAAAATAAAAAAAAAGTGAAAGAATACATAAATAAAAATGTAAATTAAAAATAACATAAATTGCCTTTTCCTATATCCGCTCATTTATAAGAGATTAAAAAATGAAAAAAATAAACTACACATATTGTGTATAACCGCGTCCGTAACGACCGGCTCTATAAATATACCACATGATCCACCCTGTCCGATAAACACAATAAAAAATAAAAACGGTGTAAAAAAAAGCAATTTTCACAAAAAGTGCAACAACAAGCGATCAAAAAGGCGTATGTCCCACACAATGGTACCAATAAAACCATCACCTCATCCCACAAAAAATTTGCCCCCACATAAGAAAATCGCTTAAAAAAAAAAAAAAAACTATAGCTCTCAGAACATGGAGACACTAAAACATAATTTTTTTTGTTTCAAATATGCTATTATTGTATTAAAGTCAAATAAATTTGAAAAACTATACATATTAGGTATCACCGCGTCCGTAACAACCCGCTCTATAAGAATATCACATGACCTAACCCCTCAGCTGAACATCGTACAAAATAAAAACAGTGGCAAAAAATTTTTTTGGGCACCTTAGATCACAAAAAGTGAAACACCAAGCGATCAAAAAGGTGTATGCCCCCCAAAACAGTACCATTCTGACCGTCACCTCATCCCACAAAAATGATTCCCTACCTAAGACAATCGGTCAAAAAACAAAAAAGCTATGGCTCTCAGACTATGGAGACACTAAAACGTAATTTTTTTGGTTTAAAAAATGCTATTATTGTGTAAACTCTTAAATAAATAAGAAAAAGTATACATATTAGGTATCTCCATGTCCGTAACGATCTGCTCTATAAAATTGTCACATGACCTAACACCTCAGGTGAACGCTGTAAAAATAAATAAATAAAAACTGTTCCAAAACAACAAATTTTTTGGTCACCTTGCCTCATAAAGTGTAATAATAAATGATAAAAAAAAATCATATGTACCCAAAAATGGTACGAATAAAAACGTCAACTCTTCCTGCAAAAAAACGAGCCCCTGCAAAAAGATGATCGGCAGAAAAATAAAAAATATAGGACGTTCAGAAAATGGAGACACAAAAACATAATTTTCTTTTCAAATATGCTTTATTATGTAAAACTGAAACAAACAAACAAAAAAAGTTGGCATATTTGATATCATTACTTCCAGAACAACCTGCTCTATAAAAATAGCACATGATATACCCTGTCAGATAATTGCAGTAATAGTAAACGATCAGCACTCACTATCTTTCATTCATGTTGGAAGCACTTTTAATAATTGATAAAATAATAAAACAATGGTGATAAGATTCAATGTAAACAATACACACACGTTCTAATAAAATCCGGATGCTGTACTGAGACGACATTATACTAAAACAAAGCGATGGTGTACGCAGTATTGCTGGAACTATTTTTCCATATATGCAAATAACCACCATATGAGGTCCCACATGGAAAGAAATTGACGGTGATGTTATAAATGATGATGTATGCCTGCTGTTATAATGTTCGTCCAAATAGGATCAATTGGCATTGGTGGAAAATAATTGCAGAGTATCCAAAACTGATTTGATATCGTCTATTCCTGATTTTAAGGATATAAACACAAAAAACTTAGTTCTTTAACCTCCACAACCTTTAAGCGGTACTCACTTTTAATAGGGTTTCTCTGGGTATCAGCACATGCTGTGTGGCGTCCCCCATATTTATAGATATATGGATTATTAAGGACTGTCAGCGAATGATGTTATCACGACCGGCGTGCTGATCACATACGTGACGCAAAGGGAGGGAAAAGGGAAGGCCCTGCCCAAGGGAGAGGGAAAGGTGGTGACCCCTAACTCACCTTGGAGGCTGGCACCTGACTGCCCTGACGTCCCTAGACGGGTTTCTCACCCGTACGCTGATCACGTGCGTAAACCCTGGCTTTCCCTAAGATGAGCCCTAAGTAGTGAATAGGGTGGTGGGAACACTAGTCCGCACCACTAACACTAAAGGAAAACACCAAGGAGAGGACAGACAATACAGACAAAACATATAATCCCAGGTGGGCGACAACAGCAGACAACAAAAGCCCAACAGGGTTCCGGAGGGTAGCGCTCTGGAACAACAACCAGGAATCACAGCTACACAGCTCCAGTGGGTCAGTATAGAAGTCCAGGCAGGAAGCTCTATATCTGGCAACCAGAGAAGTGGGAGGGAGAATAAAAGGAGGTTGGGAGTGACGGACAAGAAACAGCTGAGGAGAAGAAGCTACGGATCCCTGAGTGAGACAAAAAGGATTGCAATGCAAACACAGAAAGCTATCATTAAGAAGCAGCGCGATCTTTAGACATAGAGTGCGCAGCCACCCGCTGCGACTTCCTGACCCCGGGTATAACGGAGTCAGACGTGGCTCTTGACACCCTCGTGACAGTACCCCCTTTCCACGAGGGGCCTCTGAACTCTCAGGACCAGGTCTCTCAGGATGAGAGGCATGGAAAGCCTGAACTAACCTGTCTGCGTTTACCTCTGACGCTGGAACCCACATTCTTTCCTCGGGACCGTAACCCCTCCAATGCACCAGATGTTGAAGACAGCGGCGGACCCGACGAGAATCAACCATTTTGGATATTTGAAACTCTAGATTACCATCAACAATAACAGGAGGGGGTGGCAGCGGTGACGGTTCTAGAGGTGGAACATACTTTATGAGTAACGACTTATGGAAGACGTTATGGATTTTAAAAGTCTTAGGTAGCTCCAAGCGAAAAGCCACAGGGTTAATGATGGCTACTATTTTGTAAGGACCAATGAACCTAGGACCCAGTTTCCAAGAGGGAACCTTTAACTTAATATTCCTAGTAGATAACCACACATAGTCATTCACTCCTAGGTCCGGACCTGACGACCGTTTCTTATCAGCCATGCATTTATGTTTACCTCCCATATTTCTCAAGTTAGCTTGCACCTTCTGCCATACAGATGAAAGAAATGACGAAAACCGTTCCTCTTCGGGAACCCCTGATGACCCCCCTTCTTTGAAAGTACAGAATTGGGGATGAAAACCATATGCACCAAGAAATGGTGACTTGCCAGTGGATTCCTGACGGCGATTATTTATAGCAAACTCAGCTAACGGTAAATATGATGACCACACCTCTTGGTTTTCAGACACAAAACACCTTAGGTATGTCTCAAGGTTTTGGTTGGTACGCTCAGTCTGTCCATTCGACTGAGGATGGAAAGCTGAGGAAAAGGACAAGTGTACCCCCAAACGGGAACAAAAAGCTTTCCAAAACTTTGAAATAAACTGGGTTCCCCAATCCGAAACAACATCGGAAGGGACCCCGTGAAGCTTCACGATTTCACTGACGAATGCCTGAGCAAGAGTCTTAGCATTAGGTAGTGCGGGTAACGCAATAAAGTGTACCATTTTGCTAAACCTGTCTACTACTACCAAGATAACTGTTTTACCCGCAGACAAAGGTAAGTCATTGATGAAATCCATTGATAGATGTGTCCATGGCCTATTGGGAATGACAAGTGGCAATAAAGACCCTGCTGGACGTGTATGAGAGACTTTCGCGCGTGCACAAGTAGAACAAGTAGACACAAAATCCATTACATCCTGACGCAACCTTGGCCACCAAAAACGACGAGACAATAGCTCCAAGGTTGCTTTACTACCCGGGTGCCCAGCAAGTGCCAAATTATGATGTTCCTTTAATAATTTGAGACGCAGGTTTAACGGTACAAACAATTTCTCTGAGGGGGAAGAGACCAGGACGTCCCCCTGGGCCTCTAACACCTTTCCCTCCAGAACAGAGTGTACAGCGGAGACAACCACTCCTCTTTGTAGAATGGGTACCGGATCACCCACATTACCCCCTCCAGGGAAACTACGAGATAATGCATCTGCCTTGGTATTTTTTGCCACAGGCCGATAGGTGATGAAAAAGTTAAACCTGGTAAAAAATAGCGACCACCTAGCTTGTCTAGGGGTGAGACGCTTAGCTGATTCGAGGTACAGAAGGTTTTTGTGGTCCGTAATCACCATGACGGGGTGCATTGCCCCCTCTAAAAAGTGACGCCATTCTTCAAAAGATAGTTTAATAGCTAATAGTTCCCTATTGCCAATATCATAGTTCTTCTCCGCTGCAAATAGTTTTTTAGAAAAGAAAGCGCAAGGACGCCATTTGCCAGGAGACGGACCCTGAGACAGTACAGCCCCCACTCCCACCTCTGACGCATCTACTTGAACAATAAAAGGCTGGGAGATATCAGGTTGGATTAGTACAGGTGCCGAGGTAAACCTCTCTTTTAGAGAGGAAAATGCAACTTTAGCGGCGTCAGACCATTTAGAAAAATCAGTCCCCTTCCTAGTCATGTCAGTGAGGGGTTTGACAATCACAGAATAATTTTTAATGAACTTTCTATAGAAATTTGCGAAACCCAAGAACCGTTACAGTGCTTTAAGGTTCTCAGGAAGAGCCCAATCTAAAATTGCCTGGACTTTCCTAGGATCCATACGGAAACCTGAAGCAAATAATAGATATCCCAGGAACTGTATTTCCTGAATGGCGAAGACACACTTTTCAATTTTCGCATATAATTTATTTGTCCGTAGGACCTGCAGTACCTCATGACATGTACCTCATGTGTTTTCAGATCAGACGAATAAATTAAAATATTATCTAGGTATATCACCACAAACCTGCCGATAAGATGACTAAAAATATCATTAACGAAATGTTGGAAGACAGCGGCATGGTCAGACCGAAAGGCATGGCTAGATTTTCATAATGCCCCTGAGGGGTGTTAAAAGCTGTCTTCCACTCATCCCCTTCCTTGATACGAATCAGATTGTAGGCCCCCCTAAGATCAAGTTTGGAGAACCACCTAGCACCCGCAATCTGATTAAACAGGTCAGGAATGAGAGGAAGAGGGTATGGGTCTCGGATGGTTATCCGGTTTAGTTTGCGGAAATCTAGGCAAGGACGCAGGCCCCCATCTTTCTTTTTAACAAAGAAAAACCCTGCAGCCACGGGTGATGAAGAGGGTCTGATGTGTCACTTAGCCAGACTCTCGGAGATATAATCTTTCATGGCTTGTCTCTCGGGACCCGAAAGATTATATAACCTGGTCTTGGGTAATTTTGCACCGGGAATCAGGTTAACCGGGCAATCATAAGGACGGTGAGGTGGTAACTTCTGACAACCCTTTTCAGAAAAAACGTCCTCAAAGTCCAAAACAAATGTAGGTAGAGTAGCTATGGAGGCGAATAAGCAATTGCTATTTAAGCAATTTTCTCTGCAATGCTCACTCCACTCCAATATCTCCCTGGCCTGCCAATCCACCACTGGATTGTGCGCTACCAACCAGGGAAGACCCAATACCACAGGAGAGGGAAGGCCCTCCAGAACATAACATGAAAGACACTCGTTATGGTGGTCCCCTACCCGAAGGTGTAAGTTATGGACGATGTGAGTGAGGTTTCTCTGAGACAGAGGAGCAGAATCAATAGCGAATATGGAAAAAGGTCTCTGTAGCGTACAGAGAGACAAACCCATAGTGCGGGCAAAATGGGCATCTATCAAATTTACCCCTGCTCCACTGTCTAGAAAGAAAGAAATAGTCTCCGTCTTAACACCAAAAACAACAACCGCTGGCAACACAAATTGAGATGTTTGTATGGAGGAAACGTATACCACCCGGCTGACATCCTCCACACAGCCTGGGGTTAGTAGTTCCGACGGTCTTTTGTTTTTGAGAAAGGAAGGACAGACATTAATGAAATGACCCCTCCCCCCATAGAAAAAACAAACCCCACGCCTACGGCGAGCCTCAGGAGGACGGACCTGACGAGTAGTTCCTCCTAGCTGCATAGACTCTTCTAGGTCCGTACAGACTAACTGCTGCTTGGAAGGGGTTACCAATTTCTCAGGATTTTTCAATCTGTCCCTAAGACGTCTATCTATTCTGATAGAAAGGGACATAACAGCATCAAGGGAAAAGGGGGTCTCATACAGCGCAAGCGCATCCTTAACCCTTTCGGATAACCCAGAGCAGAACTGACTCCTGAGAGCCTGTTCGTTCCACTGGGTATCCGTAGCCCACCTACGGAACTCTGAGCAATACTCCTCTGCTGGCTGCTCTCCCTGTAGGAGTCTCCGTAATTTCGACTCAGCCAGGGCGACTTGGTCAGGGTCATCATATATGAGATTCAAGGCCCCAAAAAATTCATCCACTGACCGGAGAGCCTGGGAATCAGTGGGTAAAGAGAACGCCCAGGATTGCGGGTCCCCCTGAAGCAGGGAAGTAACAATCCCCACCCGCTGTTCTTCATTACCAGAGGAGTAAGGGCGCAGCTTAAAATATAACTTACAGGCCTCACGGAACGTCACAAATTTGTCCCTTCCCCCAGAAAATCTGTCAGGAAGAACAACCTTGGGTTCCGCAGCAACCTGGTTACCCATAGCAACCGCTGGGCTTGCGGTCTGCTGCAATTGCTGCTGTTGCTGGAGGACCGACGCCTTCAATCCTGCCACCTCCAAAGACAGGCCTTGAAGTTGCTTTGTCAAAGCAGCAATAGGATTTTTTTTCTTTTTTTTTCTTTCTACCTACACAAAATAAGGGCCAGATATAATATCACGACCGGCGTGCCGATCACATACGTGATGCAAAGGGAGGGAAAAGGGAAGGCCCTGTCCAAGGGAGAGGGAAAGGTGGTGACCCCTAACTCACCTTGGAGGCTGGCACCTGACTGACCTGACATTCCTAGACGGGTTTCTCACGCGTACGCCAATCACGTGCCTAAACCCTGGCTTTCCCTAAGATGAGCCCTAAGTAGTGAATAAGACGGTGGGATCACTAGTCCTCACCACTAACACTAAAGGAAAACACCAAGGAGAGGACAGACAATACAGACAAAACATATAATCCCAGGTGGGCGACAACAGCAGACAACAAAAGCCCAACAGGGATCCGGAGGGTCATCCTGTGTACTGGCCGATATCCCGCCCGCGCATGCGCACTGCATGGAATGATGCTGCTGCCCACAATGGTCATCACAGTGCACATGCGCCGGCGGGATATCGGCCAGTACCATGGATGATGTAAGAGGCTTACAGGGCGGGCCAAGCAACAGGTTGGGGAGGGGTTATGTGAGAAGATGGCAGAGCGGCCTGGGCACTTACAGGCCGAACGCCGCCCCTGGGCACTTGCGAGCCCTCATTTACATATGAATAAAACTCAGTTTTTGCCACTGGTGAACATCCAAACAAAAAGACAAAGGTACCATTTGACTGATCTATAGTTGTGCTATAGTGCTATGTAAGTGGTCTATAAGGGCAAATTGTGGTGACAGACTCCCTTTAAAATCAGGAATAGACAATATCAAATCAGTTTTGGATACTCTGCAATTATTTTCCACCAATGCCAATTGATCCTATTTGGACGAACATTATAACAGCGGGCATATATCATCATTTATAACATCACCGGCAATTTCTTTCCATGTGGGACCTCATATGGTGGTTATTTGCATATATGGACAAATAGTTCCAGCAATACTGCGTACACCATCACTTTGTTTTAGTATAATATCGTCTCAGTACAGCATCCGGATTTTATTGGAACAGTGTGTATTGTTTACATTGAATCTTATCACCATTGTTTTATTATTTTATCAATTATTAAAAGTGCTTCCAGTGTGAATGAAAGATAGTGAGTGCTGATCGTTTACTATTACTGCAATTATTACACATGATTGGAGGTGTCATTTCGATTTGAGCACCTACCATTTTCTTCTGGGTCAGTTGTGCCACCCTATTATATATATTCCTGCCAAAGCAGCCATTTTTTTACTACCTTGCCTCACAAAAAACGTAATACAGAGCAATAAAAAAATCATATGTACCCCAAAATAATACCAATGAAACTGGCACCTTATCCCCTAGTTTCCAGAATGGGGTCACTTTTTGGAAGTTTCTACTGTAAGGGTGCATCAGGGGGGCTTCAAATGGGACATGGCATCTAAAAACCAGTCCAGCTAAATCTGCCTTCCAAAAACCATATGGCGCTCCTTTCCTTCTGCGCCCTGCCGTGCGCCCTCACATCAGTTTACGACCACATGTGGGGTGTTTCTGTAAACCGCAGAATCAGGGTAATAAATGTTGAGTTTTGTTTGGCTGTTAACTTTCGATATGTTAAAGAAAAAAATGGATGAAAATGGAAAATCTGCCAAAAAATTGAAAATCTGCCAAAAAAAGTGAAATTTAGAAATTTCATCTCCATTTTCCTTTAATTCTTGTGGAACACCTAAAGGGTTAAAAAGTTTGTAAAATCAGTTTTGAGTAATTTGAGGGGTGTAGTTTCTGCAATTGGGTCATTTATGGGGGGTTTCCACCATGTAAGTCCACAAAGTGACTTCAGACCTGAACTGGTCCTTAAAAAGTGGGTCTTGGAAATGTTCTTAAAAATTTTAAGAATTGCTTCTAAAATTCTAAGCCTTCTAACGTCCCAAAAAAAATAAAATGACATTTACAAAATGATGCCAACATAAAGTAGACATATGGGGAATATTAAGTAATAAATATTTTATGAGTTATCACTTTCTGTTTTAAAAGCAGAGAAATTGAAATTGTGAAAATTGCTAATTTTTCTAAATTTTTGGTAAATTTGGGATTTTTTCATAAATAAAGGGGAAATATATTGACCTCAGCCCCCAGTGCTTAAACACCCTGAAAGACCAGGCCACTTTTTACACTTCTGACCTACACTACTTTCACCATTTATTGCTCGGTCATGCAACTTACCACCCAAATGAATTTTACCTCCTTTTCTTCTCACTAATAAAGCTTTCATTTGGTGGTATTTCATTGCTGCTGACATTTTTACTTTTTTTGTCACATATCTGGTATCTCTGTATTCAGGAGAAGTTGGGGAATGTGTTTTGGGGTGTCTTTTTACATATACCCATGCTGGGTGAGAGAAATATCTTGGCAAAAGACAACTTTTCCCATTTTTTTATACAAAGTTGGCATTTGACCAAGATATTTATCTCACCCAGCATGGGTATATGTAAAAAGACACCCCAAAACACATTCCTCAACTTCTCCTGAATACAGAGATACCAGATGTGTGACACTTTTTTGCAGCCTAGGTGGGCAAAGGGGCCCATATTCCAAAGAGCACCTTTCGGATTTCACAGGTCATTTTTTACAGAATTTGATTTCAAACTCCTTACCACACATTTGGGCCCCTAGAATGCCAGGGCAGTATAAATACCCCACAAGTGACCCCATTTTGGAAAGAAGAGACCCCAAGGTATTCGCTGATGGGCATAGTGAGTTCATGGAAGTTTTTATTTTTTGTCACAAGTTAGTGGAATATGAGACTTTGTATGAAAAAAATAAAAATAAAAAATCATCATTTTCCACTAACTTGTGACAAAAAATAAAAAATTCTAGGAACTTGCCATGCCCCTCACGGAATACCTTGGGGTGTCTTGTTTCCAAAATGGGGTCACTTGTGGGGTAGTTATACTGCCCTGGCATTTTCCAGGGGCCCTAATGTGTGGTAAGTAGGTAAATGACCTGTAAAAATCCGAAAGGTGCTCTTTGGAATATGGGCCCCTTTGCCCACCTAGGCTGCAAAAAAGTGTCACACATGTGGTATCGCCGTATTCAGGAGAAGTTGGGGAATGTGTTTTGGGGTGTCATTTTACATATACCCATGCTGGGTGAGAGAAATATCTTGGCAAAAGACAACTTTTCCCATTTTTTTATACAAAGTTGGCATTTGACCAAGATATTTATCTCACCCAGCATGGGTATATGTAAAATGACACCCCAAAACACATTCCCCAACTTCTCCTGAGTACGGCGATACCAGATGTGTGACACTTTTTTGCAGCCTAGATGCGCAAAGGGGCCCAAATTCCTTTTAGGAGGGCATTTTTAGACATTTGGATACCAGACTTCTTCTCACGCTTTGGGGCCCCTAGAATGCCAGGGCAGTATAAATACCCCACATGTGACCCCATTTTGGAAAGAAGACACCCCAAGGTATTCAATGAGGGGCATGGCGAGTTCATAGAAATTTTTTTTTTTTGGCACAAGTTAGCGGAAATTGATATTTTTTATTTTTTTTCTCACAAAGTCTCCCGTTCCGCTAACTTGGGACAAAAATTTCAATCTTTCATGGACTCAATATGCCCCTCACGGAATACCTGGGGGTGTCTTCCTTCCTAAATGGGGTCACATGTGGGGTATTTATACTGCCCTGGCATTCTAGGGGCCCTAAAGCGTGAGAAGAAGTCTGGAATATAAATGTCTAAAAAATTTTACGCATTTGGATTCCGTGAGGGGTATGGTGAGTTCATGTGAGATTTTATTTTTTGACAAAAGTTAGTGGAATATGAGACTTTGTAAGAAAAAAATATAATAATTCCGCTAACTTGGGCCAAAAAAATGTCTGAATGGAGCCTTACAGAGGGTGATCAATGACAGGGGGGGTGATCAATGACAGGGGGGGTGATCAATGACAGGGGGGTGATCAGAGAGTCTATATGGGGTGATCACCACAGTCATTGATCACGCCCCTGTAAGGCTCCATTCAGATGTCAGTATGTGTTTTGCGGATCCGATCCATGTATCCGTGGATCCGTAAAAATCATACGGACATCTGAATGCAGCATGACAGGGGGGGGTGATCAATGACAGGGGGGGTGATCAATGACAGGAGGGTGATCAGGGAGTCTATATGGGGTGATCACCCCCCCGGAAGGCTCCAGGGAGACGCCTGTATGTGTTTTGCGAATCCGATCCATCTATCAGTGGATCCGTAAAAATCATGCGGACATCTGAATGGAGCTTTACAGGGGGTTGATCAATGACAGGGGTGTAATCAATGACAGGGGGGTGATCAGGGAGTCTATATGGGGTGATAACCACAGTCATTGATCACGCCCCTGTAAGGCTTCATTCAGACGTCCGTATGCGTTTTGCGGATCCGATCCATCTATCAGTGGATCCGTAAAAATCATGCGGACATCTGAATGGAGCTTTACAGGGGGTTGATCAATGACAGGGGTGTAATCAATGACAGGGGGGTGATCAGGGAGTCTATATGGGGTGATAACCACAGTCATTGATCACGCCCCTGTAAGGCTTCATTCAGACGTCCGTATGCGTTTTGCGGATCCGATCCATCTATCAGTGGATCCGTAAAAATCATGCGGACATCTGAATGGAGCTTTACAGGGGGTTGATCAATGACAGGGGTGTAATCAATGACAGGGGGGTGATCAGGGAGTCTATATGGGGTGATAACCACAGTCATTGATCACGCCCCTGTAAGGCTTCATTCAGACGTCCGTATGCGTTTTGCGGATCCGATCCATCTATCAGTGGATCCGTAAATATCATGCGGACATCTGAATGGAGCTTTACAGGGGGTTGATCAATGACAGGGGTGTAATCAATGACAGGGGGGTGATCAGGGAGTCTATATGGGGTGATAACCACAGTCATTGATCACGCCCCTGTAAGGCTTCATTCAGACGTCCGTATGCGTTTTGCGGATCCGATCCATCTATCAGTGGATCCGTAAAAATCATGCGGACATCTGAATGGAGCTTTACAGGGGGTTGATCAATGACAGGGGTGTAATCAATGACAGGGGGGTGATCAGGGAGTCTATATGGGGTGATAACCACAGTCATTGATCACGCCCCTGTAAGGCTTCATTCAGACGTCCGTATGCGTTTTGCGGATCCGATCCATCTATCAGTGGATCCGTAAAAATCATGCGGACATCTGAATGGAGCTTTACAGGGGGTTGATCAATGACAGGGGTGTAATCAATGACAGGGGGGTGATCAGGGAGTCTATATGGGGTGATAACCACAGTCATTGATCACGCCCCTGTAAGGCTTCATTCAGACGTCCGTATGCGTTTTGCGGATCCGATCCATCTATCAGTGGATCCGTAAAAATCATGTGGACATCTGAATGGAGCTTTACAGGGGGTTGATCAATGACAGGGGTGTAATCAATGACAGGGGGGTGATCAGGGAGTCTATATGAAGTGATAACCACAGTCATTGATCACGCCCCTGTAAGGCTTCATTCAGACGTCCGTATGCGTTTTGCGGATCCGATCCATCTATCAGTGGATCCGTAAAAATCATGCGGACATCTGAATGGAGCTTTACAGGGGGTTGATCAATGACAGGGGTGTAATCAATGACAGGGGGGTGATCAGGGAGTCTATATGGGGTGATAACCACAGTCATTGATCACGCCCCTGTAAGGCTTCATTCAGACGTCCGTATGCGTTTTGCGGATCCGATCCATCTATCAGTGGATCCGTAAAAATCATGCGGACATCTGAATGGAGCTTTACAGGGGGTTGATCAATGACAGGGGTGTAATCAATGACAGGGGGGTGATCAGGGAGTCTATATGGGGTGATCACCACAGTCATTGATCATGCCCCTGTAAGGCTTTATTCAGACGTCCGTATGCGTTTTGCGGATCCGATCCATCTATCAGTGGATCCGTAAAAATCATGCGGACATCTGAATGGAGCTTTACAGGGGGTTGATCAATGACAGGGGTGTAATCAATGACAGGGGGGTGATCAGGGAGTCTATATGGGGTGATCAGGGGCTAATAAGGGGTTAATAAGTGACGGGGGGGGTGTAGTGTAGTGTAGTGGTGCTTGGTGGGACTTTACTGAGCTACCTGTGTCCTCTGGTGGTCGATCCAAACAAAGGGGACCACCAGAGGACCAGGTAGCAGGTATATTAGACGCTGTTATCAAAACAGCGTCTAATATACCTGTTAGGGGTTAAAAAAAACACATCTCCAGCCTGCCAGCGAACGATTGCCGCTGGCAGGCTGGAGATCCACTCTCTTACCTTCCGTTCCTGTGAGCGCGCGCGCCTGTGTGCGCGCATTCACAGGAAATGCCGGCTCACGCGAGATGACGCGTATATGCGTCGCTGAGCGCAGGGCTGCCACCTCCGGAACGCGAATCTGCGTACAGCGGTCCGGAGGTGGTTAAACAACACAATGTAACTCCAAGTCAATCACACTTCTGTGAAATCAAACTGTCCACTTAGGACGCAACACTGAGTGACAATCAATTTCACATGCTGTTGTGCAAATGGGATAGACAACAGGTGGAAATTATAGGCAATTAGCAAGACACCCCCGATAAAGGATTGGTTCTGCAGGTGGTAACCACAGACCACTTCTCAGTTCCTATGCTTCCTGGCTGATGTTTTGGTCACTTTTGAATACTGGCGGTGCTTTCACTCTAGTGGTAGCATGAGACGGAGTCTACAACCCACACAAGTGGCTCAGGTAGTGCAGCTTATTCAGGATGACACATCAATGCGAGCTGTGGAAAGAAGGTTTGCTGTGTCTGTCAGCGTAGTGTCCAGAGCATGGAGGTGCTACCAGGAGACAGGCCAGTACATCAGGAGACGTGAAGGAGGCCGTAGGAGGGCAACAACCCAGCAGCAGGACCGCTGCCTCCGCCTTTGTGCAAGGAGGAACAGGAGGAGCACTGCCAGAGCCCTGCAAAATGACCTCCAGCAGGCCACAAATGTGCATGTGTCTGCTCAAACGGTCAGAAACAGACTCCATGAGGGTGATATGAGGGCCCGACGTCCACAGGTGGGGGTTGGGCTTACAGCCCAACACCGTGCAGGACGTTTGGCATTTGCCAGAGAACACCAAGATTGGCAAATTCGCCACTGGCGCCCTGTGCTCTTCACAGATGAAAGCAGGTTCACACTTAGCACATGTGACAGACGTGACAGAGTCTGGAGACGCTGTGGAGAACGTTCTGCTGCCTGCAACATCCTCCAGCATGACCGGTTTGGCATTGGGTCAGTAATGGTGTGGGGTGGCATTTCTTTGGAGGGCCGCACAGCCCTCCATGTGCTCACCAGAGGTAGCCTAAATGCCATTAGGTACCGAGATGAGATCCTCAGACCCCTTGTGAGACCATATGCTGGTGCGGTTGGCCCTGGGTTCCTCCTAATGCAAGACAATGCTAGACCTCATGTGGCTGCAGTGTGTCAGCAGTTCCTGCAAGACGAAGGCATTGATGCTATGGACTGGCCCGCCCGTTCCCCAGACCTGAATCCAATTGAGCACATCTGGGACATCATGTCTCGCTCTATCCACCAATGTCACGTTGCACCAAGGACTGTCCAGGAGTTGGCAGATGCTTTAGTCCAGGTCTGGGAGGAGATCCCTCAGGAGACCATCCGCCACCTCATCAGGAGCATGCACAGGCGTTGTAGGGAGGTCATACAGGCACGTGGAGGCCACACACACTACTGAGCCTCATTTTGACTTGTTTTAAGGACATTACATCAAAGTTGGATCAGCCTGTAGTGTGTTTTTCCACTTTAATTTTGAGTGTGACTCCAAATCCAGACCTCCATGGGCTGAAAAATTTGATTTCCATTTTTTAATTTTTGTGTGATTTTGTTGTCAGCACATTTAACTATGTAAAGAACAAAGTATTTCAGAAGAATATTTAATTAATTCAGATCTAGGATGTGTTATTTTTGTGTTCCCTTTATTTTTTTGAGCAGTGTACAATGTGTCACGAGAAAACAATCTTAGAATCGCTTGGATAAGTAAAAGCCTTCCAAAGTTATTACCACATAAAGTGACACATCAGATTTGCTAAATTCTGGTCATGGGGGCATCAATGACCCTTGGTCATGAAAGGGTTAAAAAGTTGATTGGAGAGGAGAAAACATAAATAAGTGCAGAAAATGATAGTCTGCTCAGCTAAAATGATCGCAAATGCTTTAAAATGGCAACCAAAAGACGTGGAAAAAAGCTAAAAACTACCATTCGAATGGATAGAAGAATGGCCAAAATGGCAAGGACTCAGACAACAATCAGCTCCAGGAGGATCATAGAAGGTCTAAAGTTACCTGTGAGAACTGTTACAATTAGAAGACGCATATGTGAAGCCAAGCTATCTGCAAGAAGCCCCCGCAAAGTCCCACTGTTGAAAAAAAGACATGTGCTGAAGAGGTTACAATTTGCCAAAGAGCACATTGACTGGCCTAAAGAGAAATGGCGCAACATTTTGTGGACTGATGAAAGTAAGATTGTTCTTTTTAGGTCTAGTGGCCGGAGACAGTTTGCTGGACGACCCCCAAACACTGAATTCAAGCCACAGTACACTGTGAAGACAGTGAAGCATGCTGGCGCAAGCATCATGATATGGCGATGTTTCTCATACTACGTGTTGGGTCTATTTATCGTATACCAGGGATCATGGATCAGTTTGAATACATCAGAATACTTGAAGAGGTCATGCTGCCTTATGCTGAAGAGGAAATGCCCTTGAAATGGGTGTTCCAAGGAGACAACGACCCTAAACACACCAGTAAACGTGCAAAATCTTGGTTCCAGACCAACAACATTGACGTTATGGAGTGGCCAGCCCAATCAACGGATCTTAATCTAATAGAAAACTTGTGGGATGACATCAAAAATGCAGTTTCTGAGGCTAAACCAAGAAATAGAGAAGAACTGTGGAATGTAGTCCAATCATCCTGGGCTGGAATACCTGTTCACTGGTGCCAGAAGTTGGTTGACTCCATGCAAAACAGATGTACAGCAGTTCTCAGAAACAGTGGTTATACAACTAAATATTAGTTAAGTGATTCAGGGAAAGCAAAATCTTCAAACATTTTTCAGTTTATATAGTGAATGTTTGAGTTTGTAAAGAAGAATACAAACACTGTTATTTTATTGAACAGTCTAATATTCACTTTTATTCAAATTTTTTTAGAGGAATTACA
Organism: Bufo bufo; assembly: GCF_905171765.1. Lineage (NCBI taxonomy): Eukaryota > Metazoa > Chordata > Amphibia > Anura > Bufonidae > Bufo > Bufo bufo. Next base: position 89,619,163 of record NC_053390.1, read on the forward strand.
CAAATTTTATATACAGTTGCAAGAAAAAGTATGTGAACCCTTTGAAATGATATGTATTTCTGCACAAATTGGTCATAAAATGTGATCTGATCTTCATCTAAGTCACAACTGCTTAAACTAATCACAGTCTGCTTAAAGGGACACTGACCGATAAACATATTAAGTTATTCCTATGCAGTCAAAGGTCTATTAAAGTGTATTACAATCACATAAGAGTACCCCCTGTCGGCATTTTAAACCATGTAAAAACAACTTTATAATCATCTGTCAATCAGCTTCCTTTATGCCCAAGGGGCGGTTTTTCACATCTCACATCTCTTCAACTGTCTCTTCACATCTCTTCAACTGTCGCTTCCTAACGCCGCCCAGCTCATTATTATTCACTGGCTGGGCGGCTTTTGCAGTCCCCGATCCTCCCGAGCCGACGCAGGCGCAGCAGGAGACGCTGGCATTGTATAAGGGACGCGGGCGCACTGCGAGTGAGGGTGCCGGGCAATTTATCCAGCGCACGCGCAGAAGGTACAAGTGAGTTCAATGCCAGGGTTTCCTGCTGCATTGAACTCACTTGTACCTTCTGCGCGTGCGCCGGATAACTTGCCCGGCACCCTCACTCGCAGTGCGCCTGCGTCCCTGATACAATGCCAGCGTCTCCTGCTGCGCCTGCGTCGGCTCGGGAGGATCGGGGACTGTAAAAGCCGCCCAGCCAGTGAATAATAATGAGCTGGGCGGCGCTAGGAAGCGACAGTTAAGGCGCGGCTGGGCACAAAGGTAGGAGTAAAAACGCCCCTTGGGCATAAAGAGATGTGAAAAACTGCCCCTTGGGCATAAAGGAAGCTGATTGACAGATGATTATAAAGTTGTTTTTACATGGTTTAAAATGCGGACAGGGGGTACTCTTATATCGTTGGAATACACTTTAATAGACCTATGACTGCATAGGAATAACTAAATATGTTTATCGGGCCTGTCAGTGTCCCTTTAAACTAATAACACACAAAGAATTAAATGTTACCATGTTTTTATTGAACACACCATGTAAATATTCACAGTGCAGGTGGAAAAAGTATGTGAACCCCTAGACTAATGACATCTCCAAGAGCTAATTGGAGTGAGGTGTCAGCCAACTGGAGTCCAATCAATAAGATGAGATTGGAGGTGTTGGTTACATCTGCCCTGCCCTATAAAAAAATACACACACCAGTTCTGGGTTTGCTTTTCACAAGAAGCATTGTCTGATGTGAATGATGCCTCGCACAAAAGAGCTCTCAGAAGACCTACGATTAAGAATTGTTGACTTGCATAAAGCTGGAAAGGGTTATAAAAATATCTCCAAAAGCCTTGCTGTTCATCAGTCCACGGTAAGACAAATTGTTTATAAAGGGAGAAAGTTCAGCACTATTGCTACTCTCCCTAGGAGTGGCCATCCTGTAAAGATGACTGCAAGAGCACAGCGCAGACTGCTCAATGAAGTGAAGAAGAATCCTATAGTGTCAGCTAAAGATTTACAAAAGTCTCTTGAACATGCTAATATCCCTGTTAGCGAATCTACGATACGTAAAATACTAAACAAGAATGGATTTCTTGGGAGGATACCACAGAGGAAGCCACTGCTATCCAAAAAAAAACATTGCTACACGTTTACAGTTTGCACAAGAGCACCTGGATGTTCCACAGCAGTACTGGCAAAATATTCTGTGGACAGATGAAACCAAAGTTGAGTTGTTTGGAAGAAGCACACAACACTATGTGTGGAGAAAAAGAGGTACAGAACACCAACATCAAAACCTCATCCCAACTGTGAAGTATGCTAGTGGGGACATCATGGTTTGGGGCTGCTTTGCTGCGTCAGGGCCTGGACGGATTGCTATCATCGAAGGAAAAATGAATTCCCAAGTTTATCAAGACATTTTGCAGGAGAACTTAAGGCCATCTGTCCACCAGCTGAAGCTCAACAGAAGATGGGTGTTGCAACAGGACAACCCAAAGCATAAAAGTAAATCAACAACAGAATGGCTTAAACAGAAGAAAATACACCTTCTGGAGTGGCCCAGTCAGAGTCCTGACCTCAATCCGATTGAGATGCTGTGGCATGACCTCAAGAAAGCGATTCACACCAGACATCCCAAGAATATTGCTGAACTGAAACAGTTCTGTAAAGAGGAATGGTCAAGAATTACTCCTGACTGTTGTGCACACCTGATCTGCAACTACAGGAACGTTTGGTTGAAGTCAACCAGTTATTAAATCCAAGGGTTCACATACTTTTCCCACCTGCACTGTGAATGTTTACATGGTGTGTTCAATAAAAACATGGTAACATTTAATTCTTTGTGCCTTATTAGTTGAAGCAGACTGTGATTATCTATTAGTTGTGAATTAGATGAAGATCAGATCATATTTTATGAACAATTTGTGCAGAAATCCATATCATTCCAAAGGGTTCACATACTTTTTCTTGCAACTGTATTTGTCTTCATGTTTTGATTTGGAATAGAATGCTTAGTGTTCCCAATGCATTTGTGTGTATGGAAATAAAAGCTATTAGAAGGATTTTGATCTTTATTCACCTTTTTAAACCCACTGCTATTATTTTGAACACAACTGTATGTAGAAAATATGATGTCTATATACAAATGTATAAACTTTCCAACTCTGCTGAACTCCCAGAGGGGTTGGTAAATCCCCTGCACACAGCATGGAAGACACATCATGCAAGGGGTGGAGGCATACATGGAAGAGGATGGAGTCTCAGGAAAAGGGGCATGTTCACATCTGAAGAAAACTTGGCAGTGCACAAGGAGCGCCACACTTTTTTCCCCTTCGTCGGACCAACTTGTTAACATTGGCAAGTTAACATTGAAAATTCCTTCTGGTTTACTCCAAGGAAGTGCATTAGTCTTACTACATGTGCTCCATTATGTATTGGATAAGGACTTTGCATTAGTTGAATAAATGGAGTTCTCCATAATCCAGGAACCCTTAATCTGGTCCTATTATTAATACTTCCTTTCCTTTTAGGATCCAGTCCTAAATGGGCTTTAAAAAGTTCATAAAAAAACCTGAATGTGTGTCTGCACCCTTTGGGAGCTGAATGTGTATTTATCACCAGAATTGCTTCCTTCATATTCACAAGACATGTCATGAATATTTGATGGGTGGGAAGTCACATCTCTAGGACTGCCAGCTGTCAGTAGAATATTGAATCCCTTGACCCCGGTTCTGCTAGGCAGGGCAACAGCTTTATGGAGGTGGAGAATGAATGGAGAGATGTGCCGCTATCTTCTTTCAAGTCTATAAGAGTTACAGAAGAGCATAAGTGTATAAGGCTCCATTCACACGTCCGCAATGTGTTTTGCGGATACACGGAGACACGGATCCGCAAAACACGGAAAGCGGCAATGTGTGTTCCGCATTTTGCGGACCGCACATTGCCGACATAATAGAATATGCCTGTTCTTGTCCACAATTGCGGACAAGAATAGGACATGTTCTATTTTTTTGCGGAAACGGAAGCAAGGATGCGGAAGTGCAGATCCGCAAATATGGATGCGGACAGCACATTCCGTCCCCATAGAGAATAATTGGGTCCGCACCCTTTCCGCAAAATTGCGGAAAGGATGCGGACACATTTTGCGGACGTGTGAATGGAGCCTAAGGGTGTAAGCAAGATTTACCAATGTTATTGAATGTAGATTGTAAATTGCCTGCTATAATTCGTTTGGTCAGTAGATGGCATCAAAGGACTAATCTGCATTGAAGTTTACTATAGAAAAAATTCTTATATACAGTCGTGGCCAAAAGTTTTGAGAATTAGATAAATATTGGATATTGGAAAAGTTGCTGCTTAAGTTTTTATAATAGCAATTTGCATATACTCCAGAATGTTATGAAGAGTGATCAGTTGAATTGCATAGTCCTTCTTTGCCATAAAAATTAACTTAATCCCAACAAAATCTTTCCACTGCATTTCATTGCTGTCATTAAAGGACCTGCTGAGATCATTTCAGTAATCGTCTTGTTAACTCAGGTGAGAATATTGATGAGCACAAGGCTGGAGATCATTATGTCAGGCTGATTGGGTTAAAATGGCAGACTTGACATGTTAAAAGGAGGGTGATGCTTGAAATCATTGTTCTTCCATTGTTAACCATGGTGACCTGCAAAGAAACACGTGCAGCCATCATTGCGTTGCATAAAAATGGCTTCACAGGCAAGGATATTGTGGCTACTAAGATTGCACCTCAATCAACAATTTATAGGATCATCAAGAACTTCAAGGAAAGAGGTTCAATTCTTGTTAAGAAGGCTTCAGGGCGTCCAAGAAAGTCCAGCAAGTGCCAGGATCGTCTCCTAAAGAGGATTCAGCTGCGGGATCGGAGTGCCACCAGTGCAGAGCTTGCTCAGGAATGGCAGCAGGCAGGTGTGAGCACATCTGCACTCACATTGAGGTGAAGACTTTTGGAAGATGGCCTTGTTTCAAGAAGGTCAGCAAAGAAGCCACTTCTCTCCAAAAAAAACATCAGGGACAGATTGATCTTCTGCAGAAAGTATGCTGAATGGACTGCTGAGGACTGGGGCAAAGTCATATTCTCCGATGAAGCCTCTTTCCGATTGTTTGGGGCATCTGGAAAAAGGCTTGTCCGGAGAAGAAAAGGTGAGAGCTATCATCAGTCCTGTGTCATGCCAACAGTAAAGCATCCTGAGACTATTCATGTGTGGGTTTGCTTCTCATCCAAGGGAGTGGGCTCACTCACAATTTTGGCCAAAAACACAGCCATGAATAAAGAATGGTACCAAAACACCCTCCAACAGCAACTTCTTCCAACAATCCAACAACAGTTTGGTGAAGAACAATGCATTTTCCAGCACGATGGAGCACCGTGCCATAAGGAAAAAGTGATAACTAAGTGGCTCGGGGACCAAAACGTTGACATTTTGGGTCCATGGCCTGGAAACTCCCCAGATCTTAATCCCATTGAGAACTTGTGGTCAATCCTCAAGAGGCGGGTGGACAAACAAAAACCCACTAATTCTGACAAACTCCAAGAAGTGATTATGAAAGAATGGGTTGCTATCAGTCAGGAATTGGCCCAGAAGTTGATTGAGAGCATGCCCAGTCGAATTGCAGAGATCCTGAAAAAGAAGGGCCAACACTGCAAATACTGACTCTTTGCATAAATGTCATGTAATTGTCGATAAAAGCCTTTGAAACGTATGAAGTGCGTGTAATTATATTTCACTACATCACATAAACAACTGAAACAAAGATGTAAAAGCAGTTTAGCAGCAAACTTTGTGAAAACTACTATTTGTGTCATTCTCAAAACTTTTGGCCACGACTGTACATTTACCTTGCAAAGTCAAAATATCGATAATTTAGGGGCAGGCTAGAACTCTCAGAAGGGTTATGGCAAACTGTAATTACAGTTTTGAGACTGCACTTGGCAAATCACTTTCTGCATCACACTCTCCCTAGGAAAGGGAGGAGTTCCGGTGCAGAGCAGGAAGGGGGGGTGAGTCTCTGCCTGTGTAATGCTGAGGACATCAGGAAGAACTTGCTGTGGAGCTTGGAAGAGGAATTTCACCTTACAGTGGATTCTGACTATAGCCCAGAGGGAAGATTCACCGTGACGAATCCGGGAAGCATATAGCTGTACGGTCCACTTCTGGAGTGGACCAGGGGATCAAGGAAAAGTACCAAGAACTTACCAAAGAACCCAAGGAACTGGGCACATCCTAAAACATTTAATGTGAAAATGGCTTAATGTAGCTTAATGTACCATAATGTGCCTAAACCTCAATCAATTCCCTTGAAACTTTGCACAACCTAAGTTTCCAGCTTCCCAAACCTATCCTGGAAGTTTCATGGATTTTGGCTACCCACAAGTCAAATTAGGGACATTAAGCTTTTTTTTGGGGAGCTTAATGTGGCTTAACATACAAAAAACAACTCAGATGTATAGGAGCACAGGCTGACACTGGGTATTAAAGCAACAGCTGAAAAAGTGATAGGCATGAAATCTTGAGTAGGTGAAACACCGGACTTGCTCCTGAGGTCCATTTCAGTACCATGTACCTTCGGTAGACATCCAGGTTCTCTGGTCCTCCTCCTCAATCAGCATGTGAGGCCTCCTGTAGGCTTCAGTCCTAGTCAAACTTTTCCTAAACTTGAGCATTCCCAACTTCAGACTAAACATGGAGAGAGATTGAACTAAGACCTGGAAAAAGATGGTAACCGCATAAATTTATAACCAGCCTTGGTAGCAGGGTTCACATGGGAAGGCTTACAATAATAGAAAACACAAAAAATCCCCAGCACACCTCCCAGCTGGCCTGCAACAAATCAAATTACCCTAACAGTATACATTAAAAGCTGAGGTTTTAGTTTTATAAACCTTTGGCCAAAAATATGTAGAAGCCACACTGCCACTATCAAGGCACCTCTGTAAAGTGTGGTCCTAGCTCTACTTATGAGTCTCCAAATGGGAGCATATTGATTCAGTCGATAAATTAAATGCAGGTGTACCTGGATGTAGCCTACTCCTCCTCACAAGGTGCAGGGACTCAATGGAGGCCCAGCAACCACAGATGCATGCTGGGATCCGCAATGCGTCACTACATCCAAGATAGACTAAGACCTGAGCCAGAGCTATGGCTGATCCTGCGGCTAGCTTTGTGAATCCTTTACATTTCTAATAGCCGCTGCACAAAAGGTAGTAGGGGCTATGCGAGCCTAATGTCACTCAATAAGAGAACTTAGGTTGTGCAAATTTTGAAGGCAATTAATTGAGGTTTATGTACCTTATCGTCAAAACGTATGCAAACTGATAGCATTTGTCAGACGGATCAGGATCCTGATCAGTATGACAAATGCATTAAAATGCGGGATCCGTCAGTCCGGTGTCATCCGGAAAACCGGATCCGGCATTTCTTTTTTTTTCAAATTTTTTGCAGTCTGAGCATGCGCAGACCGCAATGCTGGAACCGTTTTGCCGGAACACTCGGGGCCGGATCCGGCATTAATGCATTTCAATAGGAAATGGCAAGTGTTCCGGAATTTTGGATGGAGATAAAACCGCAGCACGCTGCGGTATTATCTCCGTCCTGAAAAGGCAAAAAGACTGAACTGAAGGCATCCTGATGCATCCTGAACGGATTGCTCTCCATTCAGAATGCATTAGGATAAAACTGATCAGTTCTTTTCCAGTATTAAGCCCCCAGGACGGAACTCAGTGCCGGAAAAGAATAACGCTAGTGTGAAAGTACCCTAAGCTGTTTAAATGTTTTAGGATGGGAATAAAATAGTTTAATGTGAATAACTTTTGGCATGTTTTCTTAAATGACCCAAAATCCTCAGATTATGTTGGCATAGAGAGAGTTTTGTAGTATAGGAAGTTTGGGGGAAATTGGTTAACATCTAAGTTGTTTTTTGTACGTTAAGCCACATTAAGCTCCCCAAAAAACAAGCTTAATGTCACTCATTTGCCTTGTGGGTAACCAAAATCCATGAAACTTCCAGGATAGGTTTGGGAAGCTGAGATCTTAGGTTTTACAAAGTTTCAAGGTAATTGATTGAGGTTTAGGCACATCATGGTACATTAAGCTACATTAAGCCATTTTGACATTAAATATTTTAGGATGTCCCAGGAACTGTAATTGTGGCTCTGCCGCGTCACACCTCGTTGTACTGCACCAGTGACACTTTGGGGACATATAAGGCTACTTTCACACTAGCGTTGTTTTAATCCGGCGTTCAATTCCAACACCGGAACTGCCCGCCGGATCCTGAAAAACGTGTGAAAACGGATTACATTTGAATCCTGATCAGGATTTTGATCACAATGAAAAAATGCATTGGAAAAAACGGATCCGCCATTTATGGACTTTAACTTTTTTTCACATTTTTCGGGTTTAACATGCAAAAGCCGGATGCGGTTTGACTGAACACACAGCGCCAGATCCGGCGTTAATGCAAGTCAATGGGAAAAAGACCGGATCCGGCGTTCAGTCAAAGTGTTCAGGATTTTTGGCCGGAGGTAAAAATACAGCATGCTACGTTTTTCTGAAAAGCCTGATCAGTCAAAAAGACTGAACTGAAGACATCCTGATGCATCCTGAAGGACGGATTCTCCATTCAGAATGCATGGGGATAAAACTGATCAGTTCTTTTCCGGATTTGAGCCCCTAGGACGGAACTCAGTGCCGGAAAAGAAAAACGCTAGTGTGAAAGTACCCTAAGAAAGCGGCAAGATACAGACTTCACTTTGTCTTTGGGGTACACCCTTAAGTATTGCGCAATACTATTTGTAATCCAACAAAGCTCGCTCAGGAACATTCAGGCGCAGCCAGGCTGCTTTATGGACTGTGGGGGAATATTTCGCAATAGCTAGTTTAGCGTTAGGCAATATTACTGTTACTGTTTGATTTATGCTGTTATCATGTTTATATATGCCTAGCCACTTATCCATTACTACTGTTCCGTAAACGTTACTGCTGGGTAAGAACCGTTGTCTGTGTGGCATTGTGTACCTTCTGTACCTGTGGACTAGTGTTGAGCGCGAATATTTGAATTATGAATATATTTTTTTTTACTCGAAAAATCGGCAAGGTAATGATCGCGTAATATGCGAATATTACGCAATCAATACAGGTGTGGGTCAAAAAGGAATACATAGCACTGTAGAATATAGTGCTATATATTAGTTTTTTAAAATATTCATCATTTTTTTCCATCTGAAGTTATGATTCCTCCCTGCTTTAGTTGCTTGTTAAGCAACTTAAGCAGGGAGGAATCATGACTTCAGATGGAAAAAAATGACAAATATTCTTAAAAACTAATATATAGCACTATATGCTATAGTGCTACATATTCCTTTTTGACCCATGCCTGTATTGATCGCGTAATATTTGCATATTACACGATCATTACATTGATCATTTACATTTTGAAAAAAAAAAAGTTGAATATAACGAATATTTGAATTCACAAATATTCTACAAATATTCTACAAAATATTCGCGAAATATCGGAAATTTGAATATGACCCCTACCGCTCATCACTACTGTGGACCCAGCCCTCGGTCTTCTTTCATAAGAAGTCATAGGATGCATTCACGATCTGTATTTTGCAGGTGTAAAATCTGCAGCATATTACACTAGAGATTTAAACAAATGGAATATACATGTTGTAGAAAAAGTAAAAAACTACACTATTCTGTTCTATATTTTTTTTAAAAATCTGCAACAGAGGCCCGTAAGGGAGCCTCAGATGCAGATGTGAGCGCAGACTAATGTGTGCTGAACCAAGAACTTTGACCAAAGTCAGAAACCACTGTTTTTCAGAAAAAGAGGACATCTGCTTTCCTGTGTGTCTCTGCAGTAGAAATAGTGGTCTACATTAGTTTTATTACCAAACTGTTCTTTCCCATGTACAGTAGGACCTGCATCATAATCCTTTTTTAAAGGGGACCTGTCACTCTTACACAATTTGTCTTGCTTACTTACGTTTTACCTTGTTTTGGCATGCTATTCCAGGCACTGTGATTTGCCCTCTGAGAAGTGCACTGATGACATCTTTACATGCAGAGGTATTCGTCAGGCCAAATCTCTGCATAGTAGCCGGGTTGCAGTTGGATTTCCACCAGTCCCCAATATAGGTAATTATAGTTAATGATCTCTTTAACGCTAGTGTGAAACTAGGCTTACAAGATAAATGACATAATGAAATACAACCATAGATAACTTACATAAAACCAGATATAACAATGGCCACTAGTTGGCAGCTATGTAGACTAAGTACAGTCAATAAAAATAACACAGAATATAATAATGAATTCTAAATAAAAGCTATTAGCTGGGACAGCACACTCCCCATCTAAGATCCTTGAATTTCACAATATGAACTGACATTAAAGGGAGTTTGTCACATCATTTTCACCAGTTTCTAAGTAACAGCATTGCCTTACAGAAGATTGCAAACACATTCCAAACATACTCGTGTGTACTTTGCGTCTTTATTCCATGTCCGGAAAGGCCTTTTTATTTTGCTGAAAAACTGCTCCCAAGTGCCCAGCTTTGCTGTTCCAAGTGCCCAGAGCAAACCAGACTGAAGCGGACAGATCTGCTTTAGCTGATTATATCTTGGGATTGAGAGCAGCTAGATATATGGGCCTGGCCATATTTGATAGCTTGCATTACAAGCTTTCAAACCAATCACAGCATCACAGCACTATATCCACTAAATTGGAAGATATAGCTATTTGAAATCGGGTTGGCAGTGAATGCAGCTGAAATTGAAAGTAAAAACAGGTTTCACTGCTTTCATTCCTGACACAGGGGATTCTGTATCCATGGATGCAGGAACAAAAGTTGACAATAGTGGACACTTCAGCTAAGGCCTCATGCACACGACAGTGTTTTTTCACTGTCAGTGATTTGGCTTCAGTGGTCCGTGTCTGATTTTGCTTCAGTTGTGTTTCCTTGTGTCTTCCTTTTTTTTTGTCTGACAGGGGAAAAAAAAGGAAGGTTAATGAAAAGTGTAATTTTATTGCACCAAGGTCTTGTAGAAAAAAGCGGACACGGACGCGGACACGGATGACATACCAGTTGTGCATCCGTTTTTTTTGACGGACCCATTGACTTGAATGGGTCCGTCCTCCGTTTTCCACTGACAAGAATAGGACAGGTTATATTTTTTTGACTGAAATCACGGATCACAGACGCGGAGAAAAAACGGAGGACTATCAGTTTTTTTTTCACAGCTCCATAGAAATAAATGGGACCTCCGCTAAACTGTGAAAAATGACGGAACGGACGCGGATGCACACAACGGTCATGTGCATGAGGCCTAAGAAGGTGGTTAAAGTCTCATGAGTAAGCCTTGAGAAATTAAAATGCATGAGCATACAATCCCATATCTTACGAGTGATGTCTAACATCCTTTCCTATAATCTACCCATATGAGAAGCATGGACTGGCTTCTTACAGTTCATTTGAAATTCTCAACAGGCACCTGTGAAGTTGGTTCCTCATTTGGATCTCAATAGTTTTACTGGCCATCTGATGATGAGAAATTGCCTTAAAGAATTGATGACATTGAAAGTGTCCAAGGATTCAATCACTCCTATGTATATACCACATATGTGAACAACACTGCCCTTTATCTATTCTCTGCGTGACCACCTCTGGTTCTATGTGCAGTGACATTCCATGGTCTAAAGACATAAGTAAACTGTGGCTCAGTACTTGTCCTATCTGCGGGCAAATCAGACATTTGTTCTTGCTCCAATTTTACCCTTGACTTACAACACTGAACACAGTGGTGAATTAGATGGAAAATCTGTATTTTTGTTCCTACTATCTCAAAGACCTGCAGCTTTTAATACACCCTCAGCAAAATGTCTGACTTGTTTCTTGACCATTTCGTGACAATGCTGCAACAGCAGTGTGGTAACATGGTGACAGACAGGAATAATGAGATGATTCCTTTCTTAATTCTCTAACATGGCCCTGTTTAAGCAACCACCCACCCTCAGGATGCCATGACTGTCAGTTACTGGTTTTAGGTTGATGATGGGACTGTTTTTTGGAATATCTTGATTGTCGCGTATACATTTCAGTGTTATGTCAAAGATACTCTGCTTAGAGCAATGTCCTTGCAGACAGGCTTATGACACATCATCAAATGGCCTGTGGAATGTTGGTCCACTCCTCTTCAATAGCTGTGCGAAGTTGCAGAATATTGGTAGGAACTGGAACACGCTGTCGTATACGCTGATCTAGAGCATCCCAAACATGCTCAATGGGTGACATGTCTGGTGAGTATGCTGGCCATGCAAGAACTGGGATGTTTTCAGCTTCCAGGAATTGTGTACAGATCCTTAAAATATGGGGCCGTGCATTATCATGCTGCAACATGAGGTGATGGTCGTGGATGAATGGCACAATAATAGGCCTCGGGATCTCGTCACGGGATCTCTGTGCATTCAAAATGCCATCAATAAAATGCACCTGTGTTCGTTGTCCATAACATACGCCTGCCCATATCATAACTCCACCTCCACCATGGGCCACTCGATCCACAACATTGACGTCAGCAAACCTCTCACCCACACGATGCCACACACGCTGTCTGCCATCTGCCCTGAACAGTGAAAACCGGGACTCATCCGTGAACAGAATGCCTCTCCAACGTGCCAGACGCCATCGAATGTGAGCATGTGCCCACTCAAGTCGGTTACGACGACAATCTGCAGTCAGGTCCAGACCCAGATGAGGACGACGAGCATGCAGATGAGCTTCCCTGAGATGGTTTCTGACAGTTAGTGCAGAAATTCTTTGGTTATGCAAACCGATTGTTGCTGCAGCTGTCCAGGTGGCTGGTCTCAGATGATCATGGAGGTAAACATGCTGGATGTGGAGGTCCTGGGCTGGTGTGGTTACACGTGGTCTGCGGATGTGAGGCCGGTTGGATGTGTAACACCCCAGAGTTGTGTTACTACACGCCTCTAACCCGCTACTATCTTCTAAGAGCTTTCACACTGTTATCTGATGTGATTTTGCTTATGTCCTCCACAAATGTGCATAAACCTATGTTAAATGGCATAGTTAAAGTCATTTTCCTGGTATACCAGCAGGTGGCAACATCATTGGTAGAGATAGTTTTAAGAGTGGAACAATCCTGTTCTATTCTGCCCCCCTTCTGAAGAGAGGTGGACTATTCAGTCTTCCTGCAGCAAGGGAGGGAAAAAACTGTTAGAACCAGATTTTTGTTACCCCCTGGATAGGGGAGACAGCAAGGACCAAGTCTCGGTCTGAGACTTAGTCATACTGCCAGTCTGAGCTCCTTCAGCCTCAGCTGGAGGAAGAAGCAGAAAACTACAGACAACCTCCAGAGTTCCAGGGAGAAAGCATCCACTGAGAAATCATCTGAGAGATAAGTCCACAGACCTAGGAGAAGCCATTCCTCCTCAGCTAGTCTATCCCCACAAAGCAGAAGTTATAGATGTCACGGCCATGGCTATGACCGCGACTCCTCAACCGCATGCGGTTGTCAGCGGTTTAGTTTGATTGTCAATCACAGGTGAGGGCTGTGGTATTTGCCTCACCTGTGGTTGCTGCTGGCAACGGTATGTATGTGGCAGCATAGCACTCTGAGCTGTATTGTGGCAGCTTGCTATGTTATGCATGCGGTTGCACCTAGCAATCTTTTTGTTAGGTGTGTGTGTATGTATGTCTGTGTACACTCTGTGTTATGTGTGGTGTGCACTTACATCTTCCCCTCATTGTGGTTGCCTGTGGCAACGTTTGGTCGTTGTGTGTACATGTGGTGGCAGTGTCCCGGCCTTCGGGCTGACTCCCTGGACATGAGTGCCACCCATGTCGTTGCCTGCGGCAACAGCCACAGTGTGTGTGTTGTTTGGACACTTCTCCTTTTAAGTGTGTGTTTCCCTTCTTTGGTGCTGGAAGGTTTAACTCCCTTCCCAGTGTGTTTGTGCTTCACTGGGTGTGTCCGACTGTGGGGTGTGGCTTCTTGGCCTATATAGCCTCACTGTTTTCCCAGGGCTGCAGGTTGCTTCAGCCATGCTTAGCTGTAGCAGCCTCCTGTGTTTTATACCTGCCAGTGAGAGCCACCCCTGTGGTCATAACCATAATGTCACATTTAAGTTTATGTCTAGTTATGTGTGATGTCTATTTGATGTTTCCTTGTGATTTTGTGCAGCTATGGATCTGGGTCCCTGTGTGGGGATGCGTTGTGATCTGCACCCTGCCAGCACAGGGATCCAGTCAGCAAGGCTGTGGCAGGTAGGTGGAACTCCTTGTTCACCTGCCATATCCATAGAGCTGTTTATGTTCCCCCTTTTCCAGCAGCTTGGCCATTGAGACTCCTGCTCCTCCATGCCTAGGAGGAGTGGGTTGTCTTACCCTGCTCCTTAGCCCAGGGACCGGACGGAGGGTAAGTCAGGGCTCCTAGGTTCCTGCGCATGGGTCCTCCTACCTTTAAGGTCGGCCCATGCAGATAGGAGTTAGGGTCAGGTTAGGGATGCTGTAGGAGGTGACCTACTCCCTAATCCTGTTGTCCTGGCCTAGCAGCCATAACATCATCTGGCATCGCACGGCTGAGGATTTCCCCCATCCTCAGCCGTGACAATAGAAAAGCGCAGAAGATTTGTTCCTGCCGCAATTACAGAGCTACCAAGCAAACTAATTATCCTACAAGTTCACATTTAAAGTGCAGAAGTATTTATTCCTGCCAATGATTGCTAAAACCTGCTGGGACCAGAGACAAAAGCTGTATACTGCTTGGATACAAGTTATCTTCAGTAAAGAAACATTTGAACTTCATTTAAAGGTCTGGACATAATTTCTGCTGCAAAATTCCTCTATTACTCCTACTATCACTACACTCAAATTTATTGCCAGGAGTCCAGCCGTACCCAGGTAGGAGACACCGTTGACACAATTATCACCACCCTATAGAGACATTATAGGCCATTACACCACTCTGGCATTCCTAATCTGGGACGTGTGTTATAACACCTTGGAAGGGCCCTGGGGTAGTACCCTGCGCACACTGCAATTGGCGTCATGACAAATACAGAACTTTAACAACCCGTATCCTGGCCATTGCAGATGTACTGCCAAATTCTCTGAAACGCCTTTGGAGATGGCTTATGGTAGAGAAATGAACATTCATTGCACGGGCAACAGCTCTGGTAGACATTGCTACAGTCAGCATGCCAATTGCACACTCCCTCCAACGTTGCGACATCTGTGACATTGTGCTGTGTGATCAAACTGCACATTTCAGAGTGGCCTTTTATTGTAGGCAGTCTAAGGCACACCTGTGCAATATTCATGCTGTCTAATCAGCACCTTGATATGCCACGCCTGTGAGGTGGGATGGATTATCTCGACAAAGGAGAAGTGCTCACTAACACCGATTTAGACAGATTTGACAACAATATTTGAGAGTAATGGGTCTTTTGTGTATGTAGAAAGTGTGTATGTTTCAGATCTTTGAGTTCAGCTCACGCAAAATGGGAGCAAAACCGAAAGTGTTGCATTTATATTTTTGTTCAGTGTATAATGACATAAATTCTAGTGGCTCTCTGTTTCTCCGGTTGCCTCTTATTTTGGAACAGGGTTAGATGATGTGAAGGTTGTCAGTTGTCGGGAGGTTCTGTAACATGCCTTTCACTACTTTATTCAGTACACTTAATTGCGGCCTTACAATCCTTTGCAATGTGGTCTGGGGAGATGCAACAGTTGAAATACACCCCAAGCTCCTTGAGACTATCTCTCTTTCTTTAAGAGCGTGAAGTTTTTTGTGGAAAGGACACACGACTGAGGTCCCTTTCTTTAAGAGTAAGAGCATCCTACCTAGTGGTGAACGATTTGTTAAGTGGAACATCAGTCTAACAGATACCTTTCCCCTTAAGCATTTCCGTTTAATTGTTGTGCAATAGTTGTATCATAGCATAAAGATGATGATGAAGCTGGCTCATTAGGTTAATCAAAGCCGAAGCTGGGATCATTCTTCTTCCGAGCTTGGTCACTGATAAATCTAGCAAAATAAGAGAAAGGGGAAAAGACCAATTTATGTCCTCTTTTGTACCTGGTGCCCTGGTATGCCCATTTTTCTTGCATACTATGTGGTAGTTTGGTCACCACTAGATTCACGCCATGAGCAGTATCAATTTAATTCAGTCCTGGCGGAGAGAAGTTTAATTCAGCCAATTCTAGTTCCTGTAGCAGGTCTCTCTTGTGAGTTATCTTTGGGAAGGTTTGAAGTTTTTTAAATAAACCGCTTGACTTCAGAGCTGCTGTAGATTTGTTCAAGTCTCCCCCATGCTCCACCAAGACTCTCCTCAGAATGGCTCACATGAACTGCTCTTAATGGCTTGATGCGCTCTGCATTTTCTGGGCCAGTTGATAAGCAGATCAAGTTCTTCCTTGGCGGTGAGGTTAGGGGCATACATAGAAACCGTTGGGCCCCATAGCAAGAATCTGAATTGGGCGCCCATTACCTGCCCTCTGCTACTACCTCCCCCTAGCTGGAACTGAATACCGAAATCTGATTGCAAGTTTGCACCTAGACTTACCCATAAAACGTGCCTGCTGCCTTGAATATAGTGTGCAATTCTTCCCCCATGCACAGTGTCGGCTACTGCTTACTATATAGTTTGCCATAGCCCCTTCCTCCATGAACTTTGCCTGATACTGCCCCCCCCTCCAACGCCGACTTACTGTTTGTGCTGATGTAGCTGACTGTCATTGTGGCAGAGTGCGGTCAGGCTGGGGCAGATTTACACATCGGTGGTGTCACGACTGCTATCCCAGCAGCAGTCGTGTCGCACCAGACGGAGGGGAAGGGGGACCCTTATCTACGGATGGGAATAGTATGGCCACCCCTGACTAACTCTAAGCTGTCACCTGTCTGCCCTGATACCCTAGACGGGGTGTGAACCCGTGCGGCGAGCTGGATGCCTAAAACCTTCAGTCACCCTAACAAGCCTAGAGTGGGGAAAGGCCGATGGGAGCACTAGTCACCATCACTCATGTCTAGGAGAACAGCAGGGGAAGACAGCAACAAACAAACTATAGCAGAGATAGACTTATCCAGTCACGAGCAGAGAAGGCGATCCCAATCACGACAGTCCACGCCGGACAAGAGCTCCACAGCAACACCATCAAACGATCTCCTTCAATGGTCAGAATAGAACTGGAAATAAGAACTATATCTGGCAATGACTGCAAGTGAAACTGAAACTAATATAGTAGCTGGGAGTGGCAGACAGGACTCACCTGAGAAGGATGCCTACAAACTCCCAGTCAGGACAAAAAGGTTCACAAGACAAAACCCAGATGACATACCCTGAACCACGGAGCAAACTCACAAGCTATCGTGAGTAGCAAGTCGCTGCGACCTTCTCCTCCCAGACCTGTCTGGATCAGTCACAGTCGTGACAGTACCCCCCTTTCTACGAGGGGCCCCTGGACCCTCAAGACCAGGCCTCTCCGGATGGGAGCTATGAAAAGCCAGAATGAGTCTGTCCGCTTTTATCTCTGATGCTGGAACCCACATTCTCTCTTCGGAACCATAACCTTTCCAGTGCACCAGGTACTGAAGAGAGCGGCGAACATATCGTGAATCAACAATCTTTTCTACCTGAAACTCAAGACTGCCATCAACAACCACCGGTGGAGGCGGTAGTGGCAAAGGTTCAGGAGGTTCTACATATCTCTTAAGCAGAGATCTGTGGAAGACATTATGGATCCTTAGAGTCTGAGGTAGCTCCAGACGAAAAGCCACCGGGTTAATGATCTTAATTACCCTATAAGGACCAATAAATCTCGGACCTAATTTCCACGAGGGAACCTTCAACTTGATATTTCTGGTAGACAACCACACCAAGTCATTCACCCCAAGGTCCGGACCTTCAGAGCGCTTCCTATCAGCCACACGTTTGTATCTACCACCAATTCTCTTCAAACTTTCTTGCACACTCTGCCACACTGAAGAAAGTGAAGACGCAAATCGTTCCTCCTCGGGAATCCCAGACGGCCCCCCTCACTAAACGTACAAAACTGAGGATGGAAACCATACGCACCAAAAAATGGTGACTTATCGGTGGATTCTTGACGACGATTATTAATGGCAAACTCGGCTAACGGTAAATAAGATGACCATTCCTCCTGATTTTCGGAAACAAAGCATCTCAAATATGTCTCTAGGTTTTGATTGGTACGTTCAGTCTGACCGTTGGACTGTGGATGGAAAGATGAAGAAAACGACAGATGAACCCCTAAACGAGAACAAAAAGCTTTCCAAAATTTAGAAACGAATTGGGTACCACGATCCGAAACAATATCGGAAGGGACCCCGTGAAGCTTCACGATGTGGTCAATAAAAACCTGAGCCAGTGTGTTAGCATTAGGCAATGCGGCAAGAGCAATAAAGTGCACCATTTTACTGAATCTGTCAACAACTACAAGAATAACAGTCTTCCCCGCTGATACTGGTAGATCCGTAATGAAATCCATTGACAGGTGCATCCAAGGCCTGTTGGGGATGGCCAGAGGTAAAAGACCCCCTGCCGGACGAGTATGATCTACCTTAGAACGAGCACAGGTAGCACATGCAGACACAAAATTCAACACCTCCTGGCGCCATTTAGGCCACCAGAACCGACGAGACACTAACTCAGAGGTTGCCCTACTACCTGGGTGTCCTGCCAGTGTGGAGTTATGGTGTTCTTTTAGTATCTCCAGTCGTAAATTTTCTGGCACAAACAGTTTACCCGAGGGGCAGGAGGCCGGGGCGTCCCCCTGAGCTTCCAACACCCTCCCCTCCAAACCTGAGTGTAATGCAGAGACCACCACCCCCTTTTGCAAAATGGGCTCTGGTACCTCAACATCACCCCCTCCAGGAAAACTTCGAGACAATGCATCCGCCTTAGTATTTTTTGCCCCCGGGCGATAGGTTATTACAAAATTAAACCTAGTAAAAAATAACGACCACCGAGCCTGTCTAGGGGTGAGACGTTTAGCAGACTCCAGATATAATAAGTTTTTGTGATCAGTAATCACCGTGACGGGATGAACCGCCCCCTCCAAAAAATGACGCCACTCCTCAAAAGCCAACTTAATAGCCAAAAGTTCCCTGTTGCCAATATCATAGTTCCTTTCTGCAGTAGACAATTTCTTCGAAAAGAAAGCACACGGACGCCATTCACCAGGGGACGGGCCCTGAGATAGTACCGCTCCCACCCCCACCTCTGATGCGTCAACCTCTACAATAAAAGGAAGCGAGACATCTGGCTGTACGAGAATAGGGGCCGAGGTGAATCTCTCCTTCAGAGATGCAAAGGCAGTTTTGGCTGCATGTGACCATTTGGAAAAATCGGATCCCTTACGGGTCATGTCCGTCAGTGGTTTGACCACCAAGGAATAGTTCTTTATAAACTTTCTATAAAAATTGGCAAACCCCAGGAAGCGTTGCAATGCCTTCAGGTTCTCAGGCAGATCCCAGTCTATAATCGCCCGGACTTTCTCTGGATCCATGCGGAAACCTGAATCTGACAACACATACCCCAGAAATGGCAGTTCTTTTACGGCGAACACACATTTTTCTAACTTAGCAAACAATTTGTTGGCCCTTAATATCTGCAGCACTTGTCTCACATGGATCTTATGTGTATCCAGATCCGGGGAATAGACCAGGATGTCATCAAGATATATCACAACAAATCTCCCGATAAGGTGACTAAAAATATCGTTGACAAAATGTTGGAATACCGCAGGCGCATTAGTAAGACCAAATGGCATGACCAGATTTTCATAATGCCCTTCCGGAGTATTAAAAGCCATCTTCCACTCATCCCCCTCTTTGATGCGAACCAGGTTATAGGCTCCTCTGAGATCCATTTTGGAGAACCATTTAGCACCAGCAACCTGATTAAAGAGGTCGGGAATGAGAGGAAGAGGATAGGGATCTCGGATAGTTATCCGGTTTAATTCCCGGAAATCCAGGCAAGGACGTAGGCCCCCATCTTTCTTTTTAACGAAAAAGAACCCTGCAGCCACAGGTGAAGAAGAGGGTCTGATGTGTCCCTTAGCCAAACTCTCCGAAATATAATCTTTCATAGCCTTCCTCTCCGGGCCGGAAAGATTGTATAACCGGGTTTTAGGTAGTTTTGCCCCAGGTAATAGATTAATCGGGCAATCATATGGACGATGAGGTGGTAACCCCTGACAACCCTTCTCAGAGAACACATCGATAAAATCTGACAGAAAGGCAGGTAAAGATGTTACAGAGAGTGTAGAGCACCTACTACTCAAGCAGTTGTCCTTACAATGTTCACTCCACTCCACAATCTCCCCGGCCTGCCAATCCACCACTGGATTGTGAGTCACCAGCCAGGGAAGCCCCAATACCATAGGAGCCGGAAGACCGTCCAGGACATAACAAGAGATATGCTCTTTATGGAGGTCCCCTACCTGCAGATGGATATTATGGATGATCTGAGTTAACTCTCTCTGAGTAAGAGGGGAGGAGTCGATGGCAAAAACAGGAATAGTTCTGCATACCGGTTCCGGAGTAAAACCCAGAGCCTGAGCAAACCGTGAATCCACCAAGTTGACCCCCGCCCCACTGTCCAAAAAGACGGAACAGATCTCAGTTTTATTGCCCGCCTCAACGGTAGCGGACAACAAAAACTGAGACATGCGTATGGAGGAAACGAATACGCCCAGACTGTTCTCCTCCGCACAATCTGGGGACTCTAGTTTTTCCGGCGGCTCCTTTGTTTGTGGTCTCTTGGGTTCTGAGGGACAAACCTTTACAAAATGACCCCTCCCCCCACAACGAAAACAAACCTCTGACCTACGGCGGAACTTAGGAGGATTCACCCGTCTAGTGGCGCCCCCTATTTGCATTGGTTCGACTGGACCATAACAGACCGATCCCTGCCCTATAGAGGCCTCTGTAAAATTTAATAGTCTCTCCCTGAGTCGTCTGTCGATTCTTATGGACAGAGACATAGCAGCCTCAAGAGACCCAGGGACCTCGTATACCGCCAGCGCGTCTTTTAATCTTTCAGACAACCCCTGGCAGAACTGACTCCTAAGGGCCGAGTCGTTCCATAACGTATCAGTAGCCCAACTACGGAATTCGGAACAATATAGTTCAGCAGACCGGTTCTCTTGCCGAAGTCTACGTAGCTTAGACTCAGCCAGTGAGACCCTGTCCGGGTCAGAGACCCAGGGCTTCAAAAAACTCCTCCACTGATCGTAAGGCCGGAGAGTCTGATGGTAGGGAGAAAGCCCAAGTCTGCGGATCTCCTTGCAGGAGAGAAAATACAATGCCTACGACTATCCCAGCAGCAGTCGTGTCGCACCAGATGGAGGGGAAGGGGGACCCTTATCTACGGATGGGAATAGTATGGCCACCCCTGACTAACCCTAAGCTGGCACCTGTCTGCCCTGATACCCTAGATGGGGTGTGAACCCGTGCGGCGAGCTGGATGCCTACAACCTTCAGTCACCCTAACAAGCCTAGAGTGGGGAAAGGCCGATGGGAGCACTAGTCACCATCACTCATGTCTAGGAGAACAGCAGGGGAAGACAGCAACAAACAAACTATAGCAGAGATAGACTTATCCAGTCACGAGCAGAGAAGGCGATCCCAATCACGACAGTCCACGCCGGACAAGAGCTCCACAGCAACACCATCAAACGATCTCCTTCAATGGTCAGAATAGAACTGGAAATAAGAACTATATCTGGCAATGACTGCAAGTGAAACTGAAACTAATATAGTAGCTGGGAGTGGCAGACAGGACTCACCTGAGAAGGATGCCTACAAACTCCCAGTCAGGACAAAAAGGTTCACAAGGCAAAACCCAGATGACATACCCTGAACCACGGAGCAAACTCACAAGCTATCGCGAGTAGCAAGTCGCTGCGACCTTCTCCTCCCAGACCTGTCTGGATCAGTCACAGTCGTGACAGGTGGACTGGAGTATGGACTGGTGACATTGCTGGACCAGGTCAGGTCAGGTACATATGTAGCCAAGCTAAAATTGACTCTGATAACACGTCACAGTGTTATCTTGTGCCATCTTGTGACAAAAGCCTTTGAAAAACATTGAAAAAATTAGTTAACCTTTTTGTGCTTTTTTACTTAACGTGTTAACCATCAAGTTTAGTTCGGCTGCATCTGTATTTTGGTGCCCCTAGGCAGATTAGGCAAATGACACCCCCTATGCCGAAATAATTAAACACTACCTTACTTGCTAATAAAATGTATTTTAAAACATTTTAGAAGGTGCATACACAGAATTTTAAAATATATTATCCAGTGGCAGTTCAGCTGCTGCAGAACATTATAATCACTGCTGCAGAACCTCCTAATACACAACTCAGCTGATGCAGAACATCATAGTAGACACCTCACCTGCGGCAGAACCTCTTAATGCACACCTTATCTACTATAGAACCTCATAATACACACATCGGCTGCTGCAGAACCTCATAATACACCCCTCAGCTACTGCAGAACATCATAATTGGAGATGAGCAAATTTCCGCTTATGAAATTCATTCACACTTCTTTTGGTGGTAAAAGGTGAATTGCGTTATGGATTCCGTTACCACGGATGATAACGTATTTCTATGACGGAATGCCTTTAGAGGCATTCGGTTATTCATTCCTTTCTAATAGAAGTCTATGGGCTGCAAAACGGATCAGTCCCATTTCCGTTATGTATTCCGTCATAGAATTGCATTATGGTCCGTGGTAACAGAATCCATAACGCAATTCACCTTTTACCAACAAACAAAGTGTGAACGAATTTCAAAATATGAAATTCAGTCATCTTTAATCATAATACACACCTCAACTGCTGCTGTGCAGGGGCAGTTATACTGACCATTTTTGAAATATACTTAATTACTGAAATCGTAAATTTCTATTAGAAAAATAGCGCCCATTTTGAGCTTTAGCAACGCTCCTCTGTCTTCTGTTTACATAACTGTGAAAACTTGCTCAACACTGTGATGTCTTAGGAAACTTAGATGTCTCTCAAACTCTGCAGAGACAAGAGATGGCTGAAAGAGAACATCATGGTGGTTTGGTCTGAAGAGAAGATGAGGAAAGAGAACATCTACGTCAGAGGAGACATCACTGTATGTGCAATAGAGCCGGGGCGTGGTACGGTTACACGGACGCCAAATAATGCAGTGGGTCCGGATATGGGTATAGAAGTCTATAGTTTTGCTTGTGACGCCAATTGCAGCGTGCGAAGGGTACTAATGCAGGGCCCTTTAAGGTGTTGTAACTCACGTACCAGGTTGGGAATGCCAGAGTGGTGTAATGTCTCTGTATGGTAGCAGTAATGGTGTCAACGGTGTCTCCTACCTGGGTACGGCTGGACTCCTGGATCCTGTCTGACTTGCAATAAAATGAGTGTGTTGCTAGTAGGAGTAATTGAGGGATTTGCAGCAATAATTATAGTTCAAACTAGTCTTTACTTGATCCAGCTTTAATCCATGCGAGATGCAGGTATTGGCAATGCGTGGCAGGAATCTATATCTTCTGCTTCTATCATGTGCCTGGAGCTCTTTGCAGGATAAGTCGTCTGCTTGTGGCTCTGTAATGTGGCAGGAATTTATATCTTCTGCTCTTACTATCATCTGCTGTATGTGGACTCACTAGCTGAGGAGAAATTTAGCTTCTCCTGGTCTCTGGACGTTACTGGAGGTGGCTGCTTGCTTTCCACCAGCTGAGGCTGAAGGGCTCAGACTGGGAATGACTATCTTTTGTCTCGGCCGAGACAAGATTCTGGCTTGGATCCCTAGAACTGGGAGCTCCTACTCGCACAGCCTTCCCCTAGCCGGGGTGGCTGGCACACACTAACTGAACTTCCTTCCCCACCCTTGAGGCAGGATGTGGGAAAATTCCACACCTCCTCACAGGGGGGGGGGGGAGCTAAACTGGAATAAACTATTCCAGTCTAGAAACACTAAGTCTCTGCTAACACATTACTGCCACCTGCTGGTGTACATAGAAATTACAGCAATATTTATGTAACAGGGCTTATAATGCACATTTGTGAGAATATTAGGTAAAATCACATTAGATGACAGTATAAATACACTTAACAAGTTGTAGTGGGGTAAAAGAGTTTCGTAACATAACTCTGGGATGTTACATACAGTATGTAAGTGGTATGTGGCGCTGTATTCTCCTGTATGTTTTGTAGTACTGTATGTAATGTTAGGAGGGAAGAAGTGAGACTTTCAGAAAGTTCAGAAAGGCTAGGGGCACCTCTGTACCCCAAATACCCATGGGGTAAGTTCTCTAGCATACAAGGCTGAGATGTACCAGAACAAAATGACGCAGCATTAAAGTTATAGGGGTTCTCTGGGCTAACTCTAAATTTGGGGCATAATCCTAACCTGTGGAGGGAAGAATGTTGGTCTGGTACTTACCTTCCACAGCGCAGCCTGTTTCAAGATCCGCCTCCCGGTCACGTGACTGCTCCTGTCGGGCTTTCTGGTCTCCAGTAAGTCTCCGTCTTCTTCTCTTCCTGTCTTCTCTTCCTTTCTTGAGCAGGAGACGGATCCTCATGAATGACATCACCGCCTCCTGCAAAAGTGTAAGCCGTGTACCGGGGTGGGCTCCCCAGGATACAGCGAAGTCACGGACGAGGAAAACAATTCCACCACCAGCTTTTGTCAAAACAGAATATTACTTAAAATTGGTAATGAACACAACCACAAATGCTAGGAACATACAATAAATGTACATACACCCAGTCCGAAGGCTGAGACCCTTGTGCTGCACAGCCCTCCAATGGATGCAGGAGGAAAGCATGGTAATTTACCTACTGGTGGGCACAACTAAACTGCCACACCCTTACCTTTTATTACCCTGAAAAAAAAAAAACAGCTTACAATCTTACAAAGCTCTACAGGATTCCCCCTCCCATAACTGGTCCTGTAGCACGTGTCGGAGTATTCCTTCTGAGCAAAAGGCCAGTCTGCTTCACTTAGCTGCCGCTCCGGTCACTGAGGTATGCCCCCACACCTGGATGCCGTCGGATCCTCAGTCTCAGCTCCCTCTAAGATGGCTGCTTCCAGGCTCGGATTGGCCCACAGGGGTACAGGGGAATCCCCTGGTGGGCCCCTGAGCAAGGTGGGCCCCTAGTCTCCCACCCCCTGCACAAGTGGTACATAACACAGTAGACTTACTGCACTACATACATATATTCAATGTACAGCACCTCAACCAGACTATTTTCTTATAAAAAAAACTTGTTAGATTATTTATTATATTTGAATGTATCCGTACGGTGGGCCTCCAAAATACATTTTACTGGTGGGCCCTAGGCACCCCAGTCCGACACTGGCTGCTTTCTTTCTTTTCCTCTCCAGGCTCTGTGTAACTCCACCTCTCATCAATTGGAAATATAAGCAGTCTATAACTGTGTTTAGGAAACAGCGGCATCTTGTGGCCAAACAGCAGAATGTCAGTCCAGATCATTTAATTTAATCTACACAAACAGTGTTCAGACAAGGAGAGCTGTTTCCCCATCTCACGAAAGAAAGCTCAGACCGGCCATCTTCACTCACCACTCAAGTGCACTATGCTGAATGCTAGTGCGCATGCGTGGGATTGCCCACCGATCTCTGCAGTGTACAGGCTTCTATGTGAAGCCTGTATGGACTCAGTGGCTGATTGCTATGCTGTGGATCTCACTGGGGGCACTGACTGGCACATAAGGGGCACAGTGGAACTGTGGATGGCACATTGGGGCAATGTGGATGGCACATGGGGGCACTGGATGTCACTGGGGCACCGTGGATGGTACATTGGGCACTGTGAATGGCACATGGGGCACTGTGGATGGCAACTAGGGCAATGGGAGCACTACTGATGGCATATGGGGGCACTGGATGTCACTGGGGAACTGTGGATGGTACATTGGGGCAATGTGGATGGCACATTGGGGCACTGGATATCACTGGGGCACTGTGGATGGCACATTTGGCACTGTGGATGGCACACTAGACACTGTGGATGGGACACTAGGCACTGTGGATGAAACATGGGGCACACTGAATGGCACAATGGGCACACTGGATGGCACATGCGGCACTGTGGATGACACATGGGGCACACTGAATGGCACGTTGGAGATGTCCCTGAGGCACTGTGGATGGTACATGGGGCACTGGGTGGCACTTGATGGCACATGGGGCACTGGATGGCACATGGGGCACTGTGGATGTCATATGGGGGCACTGTGGATGTCATATGGGGGCACTGTGGATGGCACATGGGGGCACTATGAATGGCACACTGAATATCACATGGGGGCACTGGATGGCACAGGGGGCACTGGATGTCACTTGGGGCACTGTGGATGTCACTGTTATGGGGCACTCTAGATGTCACTGTTATAGGGCACTGTGGATGTCACTGTTATGAGAGCGCTGTGGAGGTCACTGTTATGAGAGCGCTGTGGAGGTAACTAATATAGGGGCACTGTGGAGGTCACTGTTATAGAGGCACGGTGGATGTCACTGTTATGGGTGTGCTGTGGAGGTCACTGTTATAGGGGCATTGTGGATGTCACTGTTATGGGGAAGCTGTGGATGTCCCTGTTGTGTGGGCACTGTGGATGTCACTGTTACGGGGGCACTGTGGATGTAACTGTTATGGGGGCACTGTGAATGTCACTGTTATGGGGGCTCTGTGGATTTCACTGTTATGGGGGCACTGTGGGTGTCACTGTTATGGGGGAGCTGTGGATGTCACTGTTGTGGGGGCACTGTAGATGTCACTGGTATGGGGCGCTGTGGATATCACAGTTATGGGGGCACTGTAGATGTCACTGTTATGGGGGAGCTGTGGATGTCACTGTTGTGGGGGCACTGTAGATGTCACTGTTATGGGAGCGCTGTGGATATCACAGTTATGGGGGCACTGTAGATGTCACTCTTATGGGGGAGCTGTGGATGTCACTGTTGTGGGGGCACTGTGGATGTCATGGTTATAAGCGCTCAGTATGAGTGAAAGGGCTCAGGCACACAACTATATCCGTTTTGCGGTCTGCAGTCGCAGATCCTCTAAATAAGGATACTGTCCGTGTGCGATTCACATTTTTTTTGCAGTCCCATTGAATTTTATGGGTTTTTGATCTGCATTTTGCGGACCAGAATAGGACATGTTCTATCTTTCACAGAACTGACATGCGGATGTGGAAAACACAGGGACTTCATCAGTGTACTTTCCATATCCATATGTCAGTTCCAGAAAAGATAGAACATGTCCTATTCTGGTCCTCAAATTTATAGAACTCAATGGGATTGCAAAAAATTTGGATTGCAAAATGAACACAGTTGCGTGCATAAGGGTTTAGATACACCGCTCAGCAGGCAGGATCATAAAAGATGGGATTAGATACACACTTTAGCAGGCAGTCTCGCACACAACAGGCTGTGTATCAGGCACATACATGCGTTTTGGATTTCCGTTTGTGAGATCCGTTCAGGGCTCTCGCAAGCGGTCCAAAACGGATCAGTTTTGCCCTAATGCATTCTGAATGTAAAAGGATCTACTCAGAATGCATCAGTTTGCCTCCGTTCTGTCTCCATTCCGCTTTGGAGGCGGACACCAAAACGCTGCTTGCAGTGTCCGTCTGACGAAACTGAGCCAAACGGATCAGTTCTGACACACAATGTAAGTCAATGGGGACAGATCCGTTTTCTATGACACTATAGAAAATGGATACGTCCTCCATTGACTTTGAATGGTGTTCAAGACGGCTCTGTCTTGGCTATGTTAAAGATAATACAAATGGATCCGTTCTGAATAGGGTGACCACGTGTCCCGGATCGCCCGGGACAGTCCCGCATTTGGAGAGTCTGTCCCGGGTCCCGGTCACCCTCATTCCAGGACAATGCAGTGTCCCGGAATGACCTGAGCCGCCGACCGCTGCTGTTGTGACAGTCACTTCTTTATACTATGCGATCGCTGAATCAGATCGGCATCGCATAGTACTGTCCTGTGTGTGTGTGTGGCTCCTCCCCTGCCTTGCTGCGCGGCCGAGTAGCATGACCGCAACCGCGTGATGATCTTAGACTCACGTGACGTCGGCCTGGCCATGATCTCTACTGTTCCTGTAACTTTGCGGCGTTATCAGCATTAAAGAGGACAAAATGTAAGTTTAACTTTGCAATGAATAATAATGTCTGCCTCTTCTTTGGGTTTAGGGCAGCAAATATTTATTTCTTAGAAAGCTGGATCGAATGTTGTGTGACTTGTAAAACGTGTAGTAAGTTAGTTACTACATGGAATTAGAGGCAGGGAATGTAAGTGCAAATTAAAAGATAAATGGAGAGAGGCTCAGGCAACATATAAGCAATGGATATGTAGATGTTAGGGCATGCAAGTCTGGAATATTGTTTTTGACATTAGGAAAAAAAAAAAAAATGTGCTGTGAACTGGACTTCTCCAGTGAAAATTTGTTTATCTAATGATTAAAATAAGACTGCAGAGAACTACCACCCCCCCAATCCTTAACCCCATGTTTTCCCAAGAAAAACCACACAAGACCATGATTTTGTTGGAATGAGGGTCAGTCACAGCTTTATTTAACCTCTTAGTTTTGTTTAACATTTTCAAATCACAAACTTCTTTCCAACACCACAACCACTTCAGGAGTGTGAGAAGCGATATGCCACCACTGCACCCCAGTGGGCAAGTCCGCCTTCTCCTCCCTCTTAGTATATTCTTTTAAACCGACCTACACGGCGCTTCGACCCCCACCCAACAAAAACAAGGCCTGTTCCACTGCATCTTGAAGACCAGAAAGAAAAATATCAAGGCCAATATCATTTAAGTGTACTCCATCTGGGCGCATAAGGCGCTGATTGTTTCCATCCAGCTGATGGTGACGTATCACAACTCCCACTCTGGAGCAAACGAAACGAGAAATCCAGGCGTTAACAGTAAGCCTGCCTCTCTCAATCGTGCCCACGTCTCTAGCGCCCTGCCAAGTAACCCTCGAGACAATCTCCGACCAAACCAAAATCACTTCTTGAAAGAAGGACGGGATTCTCTTCAGGTCGGCTCTGATGAGGGTAATTAGCTCAACGACCTTGAGCATACATAGATCATTCCCTCCAGCGTGAACTACTAGAATAACCGGTGCTTGTACCACCTGACTGAGCTGAACAGCCTCCGGGAGGACCTGCGACCAGCGAAGCCCTCGAATACCACGCCAGACAACCTCCACATTTCGGAAACCCAGGCTTCGGCCACCCGGCCGGAACTCAGCTCTGTGGCCAGCCTAGAAAATATACGAATGCCCCAGAAAACACACCGTGGGGCGGGAGGAGTCTGAAAAGAATATCAATATAATTATAACAACAATTCAGGGCGAACGTAAGAAGCAAAACAGGCAGACTTCCACCTGCCAATGCGCTGTACCTCAGAATCTGGCAACCCTGCCCTGGCAGCCTCCGTGGCCGCCCCGATCCGAAACGAATGGGAACTGTACTCCGAGGGGGGGAGACCGATGGTAGCGAGGCATCGCCGGAGAACGGAGCAAAACTGAAAGCGAGTGAGCGTAAGGCCGGAGACATGGCATAAAAAAGAGGAGCAACTGGGCCGAGAGGCAGCGTAATTAACCACGGCTCGGTAAGGACAAACCGGACCGTCAATGCGATACAAGGGGACCCATGAGCCGACGGAAAAAACTTCAGTTTTTGACTGACGAATACAAATGCGGACTGACGCGTCAGAAATAGATACGTCAGAGGGGGAGAGGCCACCTGGTGTCGGGACTGGGGAACAAGATCACCGATCCGAAATGCGCCGAAAAAAGCGAGACAAAAAGCAGCAGAGAAGAGGGAAACCTCAGCGGGGGAGGAACAAACACCGTCTAAAGACTGAATAAGATGAGTGAGGATTTGGTAAGAAATGGGGCGCCGGCGCTCTTTGCGAACGTACTCTTTTCTCCACCCCTTAAGGGCTTGGCGAACTATAAAGAATTTGGTGACATCCGACCATCCGCGCAAACGAAAGTGAAAACCGACTCCCGACAGCCGACGCTGCGCAACGACCGCCGATACCCCTGCAGCGCGTAATGACAACAAATAATCAATGGTAACTCTAAGGCGAGAGGACACACAAGTATCAACCGGCTGATCAGCTGCCAGCAAAACCCATTCCGACCATGCCTTACCATAACCAGACCAGGTCCCAGGCGCCACTGAAGCACAGACAAGAGGCATCAGACGTTCAACGGAATTTCCCAAAGCTGAGGAGGGCACGGAACACCCTCAAGCGCAGCGTCTGGCACAAGCTCCTGAAATTCCTGCAAACGAAAACGTGAGAGAGAGTCAGCAACCACATTGTTAACACCTGGGACGTGGGAAGCCCTGAAATAGATGTTTAAGGACAGACAGCAAAGAACGAGGTGACGTAACAAGGACAAAACTGGAGGAGAGGAAGATGTCAATTTGTTGATGCAATAAACCACTGCCATATTGTCTGTCCAAAAACAGACGCGCCTGTTCTGCAGCCGTAAACCCCACAATTCAATGGCAACAATTATGGGAAACAATTCTAGGAGAGTGATGTTGGAACATAGACCAGCAGTGCGCCACTGGGACGGCCAGGGAGCAGCACACCATTCTGAAACCAAAACCTGTTGAACCTGCAGGATCAGTGAAAAGGAAGAGGTCAGGGCTAGAAATATCTGGAAGCTGCCAGCACGTATGACCGTTATAACTCCGCAGAAAATCCCGCCATACCATGAGGTCACGTTTTAACTGCCAGGTTAAACGCACGTGATGATGAGGTTTACGAACGCCTCGTGTCGCCAAAGATAGTCGCCTAGAAAAAACCCTGGCCATAGGCATGACCCGGCATGCAAAAAACAATAAACCAAGGAGGGACTGGAGCTCCTTGAGGGTGACCGATTTCACCGCGCAAAAACCGCTAATAAGGCCTAGGAGTTTTGATAGCTTATCGTGGGGAAGCCAGAAAACCATTAAAGAGGAGTCGATGTCAATGCCTAAAAAGGTAATGGAGGTGGACGGACCCAACGTTTTTTCCTCAGAAAGGGGGACACCAAAAAGGGGGACATAAAGAAGCAAAATAAGTTCAAAAGGTGTTGACACTGGGAAGAACCACCGGGGGAGACAAAAAGGACATCGTCAAGGTAATGAATGATGGAGCGGGAGCCTGTTTCGTAGCGGATTACCCATTTCAAAAAGGAACTAAATAACTCAAAATAATGACATGAAATGGAGCAACCCATGGGAAGACAGGTATCGTAATAATAATACCCGTCCACCATGCAACCCAGCAGATGATAACAATCTGGGTGCACCGGAAGAAGCCGAAAGGCAAATTCTATGTCTGATTTCGCCATCAACGTCCCTCTACCTGCCTCCCTGACCAATGTGACGGCCCTATCAAAGGAAACATAGGAAACTGAGGCATCGTCTTTTGAAATGCCATCGTTCACTGAGGTTCCCTTAGGGAAGGAGAGATGGTGAATCGGGCGAAACTTCCCGGCTTCCCTTTTGGGAAGAATGCCCAACGGGAAAACCCGGAGGTTCGAAAAGGGCGGTAATTTAAACGGGCCGGCAATTCTACCCAGTTCAACTTCCCTTTGAATTTTGGCACGCAAAACCTCTGGCTGGCGCCTTGCGGAGGGCAAATTATCAGCATGGGCGGGTGAACTAGAAAAATAAAAGGGGATGGAAAAACCAAAAGTAAAGCCGCAGCGCAATTGAGCAGCGGCGCGTTTATTGGGGTACAGGTCGAGGTACGGGGACATCGCGGGGACGCTCACCGGAGTCTTTTCCACTTGCGGAAGCTGGGGGTCTGTGAGGTGGCTGTCGGGAACAGTGGATAGCTGCGTGGGTTCCTCCGCATACAGAGCATTCATGTCTATATTTGCACAATGCGAAGAATTTGCAGTGGCCCTCGTTATAGAGCTAACAAGCTCCTGGTCTGCGAACGGCCGCTGGCCCCTGACCACTTGGAGCGGCAGGGGCCCCGGCGGGAAAGGGATGGATCCTCTGGGACATCATTAAACTGAGCCAGAGGTCCGTAGCTTTAACATCCCAACCTATAGACGGGCTCAGCGCCAGGCGTCTGCGAAATTCTTCGTCATAGCGCCACCAAGCAGACCCCCCATGGGACTTGTAGGCACTGTAAATGGGGTCCATATAAGCGAATAACTGCGAGCAGCGTTCAGGATGCCGCTGGCCCATAACATAGCCCAGTACTGAGAAAGCCTGCAACCAGTTACCCATTGTGTGAGCTACCTTGGGCCTGCGATCAATAAATCGGTCAGAGTTGGGCCTGCGTTCTTTGTCCACTGTGTGCTGGTCAACGGTAATCAAGGACCAGATGTCCACATACTGATTGTTCCAAATCTTTTCTTGTGTTTCATTATCTAAATGTGCACCCAAAGGCGAAAGGCCACAAAATAGAGACTCTTTATGATCGCTGGCCCTAGGTAGCTGAGCGTCCGAAGCGACGGGCTTAGGAGGCGGATGGGAAGCACCCGGATCCAATTGAGAAAACAAGGCCTTAAGGGCCAGCACTAACTGCTGTCCCATAGACGCTGAACCCCAAGCCCCAGTGAAATTAAACTAACCAGCCGCAGCAGTTGATGAAGGCACCACAGGTACCGCCGGAGGAACTGGCTCCTGGACCGTGCTGACCCGACTGGCCCCGCGGGACGACCGTCTGGCCGAGTGATTGGAAAACCGCCTACGGCGTGGATGAGGCCTGCCCGAACAAGCGCTGCAGGAACTGACGTCTGAGGAGGATGGAGACCGCCAACGTGAGGACCTGAATCGGGCTTCTCTGTGAACGCGCCGTGAGGACCTCGAGCGGTGGCGTGAACATCCACGACGATGACATCCCGACCTGCTCTTTGCTTGGCGGTCGGAGCGGGGCTTAGGTGATGTGGAAGGGGAACGCCCCCGTGGGGGCAAAGAGTGACTTGGCTGAGCCTGGAGGCTGGGCATAAGCAGGGTATCAGGGACCTGCAAGCCTGCAACCATGTGCAAGGTGTCTATATGGGGCAGAGGACCTGGGAGGAGGTCAGAAGGGGGGGAGGGAGTCATTCAATAAGGCTGGGGAAGGTGGCACAGCCCCAGGCAGCTGCTCAGATGCAGGCTGGGGAACAGGAGGCTCCTCAGCAGAGGAGACAGTAGTTGGATTATTACCCATGTGAAAAGAGGTGGTGGGGGGGAGGGTTGGACGCTGGGCTGGCAGGGCAGAAGCAGCTGAACTGCGCGGGAACTGAGGAGCACACAGTAGCAGCAGCAGGGGCGGGGCCACAGAACGAGCCAGGACAGAGGAAGTCCCAGGCAGCACGCTGGATACAGCGCCCCCCCCCCCCTACCTTACAGGACTTAGCTGCTCGTTTAGTAGAGGAGGGGGGGTGACTGGGGCTGAGGCGGCATGGTGGGCAGGTGCGCCGGACGGTCCGCCTGCCACCACCCGAGGGAGTTGCTGGAGGAGCAGCCCTGCTAACAAACGGGACAAGAAGCCTGGTCCCTCAGATTGAACTCTGGCAGAGGTGGATGCCAGGATTGCCTTTTCGTCATCCATACCTGAAGCAAACTGCTTGAAGGTGCCGGAGAAAAGACCGGGGAGAAGGTAAGCCCTCCATTTTAATCACTCTAGGGGAGGGGCGGACCGGACCAACCAGGGAAAACCTTAGGGGAAGGGAAGGAAGGAGGCAGCATCACTTAGCCAGGGGAGGTGGTGGAAAAGAGGACAAACACCCCCCCCCCTGCGGGACAAACTAAGACAACAAGGCAGAAGACATGATGATTAACCCCTCGGGCTCCCAATCTCTGTCTCTGCAGTCAAAAACGCCCTCGCTATGCGCTGTGGCGTTAACAACAAACATAAAAATACCACAGATTGGACATTTGACACACTGCCGCCCCACTAGTATTTGTCAGATAATTCATTGATAACTGTGATTTCCCACTCCCTGTAGCATGTAAGCTCATTGAGCAAGGCCCTCTGTTCCTGTGCGTCCATTTGTCTGGTTACAATTACATGTCTGTTAGTCGACCCATTGTACAGCGCTACGGAATTTGCTGGCGCTATATAAATAATAAAATAATAATAATTTTGCTGGCAGGGTACATGGATGTAGTGTGTCTGGCTACAGTTTTTGGGGACAGTTCGTTGGTTCCAAAAGCAGGACACCAGGGAACAAGTTCGGGATGGCGGGACAGGAACCTAAAATCTGGACTGTTAGGAGGCATGATGTTAGAGAGCCGGAAGTTCCTAAAGTATCTCTTCTGTTGTCTTTGTCTTCTGATCAGAACCAACTGCTACGTGAATCACGCAACTGGTGCTAAACCATTCCAATATGGGTAGCAGCAGTGATGAACAGGGGCCTTCGACTTCTTCAGAAGCAGCAAAATCAAAAAAGATAAAGCGAATGTGCTGATTCCGAGACTCATGGAAAACAACTTACACTTGCATAACCGCAGTGACTGGTAACAATCATAGAGCATATTGTACTCTGTGTAGGCGAGAGTTTGGAATCGGTCATGGTGGTGAAGGTGACATCAAAATTCACATGTCTAGTGAAAGTCACAAAAATGCTGATCGGGCTGCAAAACAAAGTGACATGCTTTTCAAATTTATGATTCCCTCTAAGGATATGGCACTGCAAGAGGAAATAATAGCGGCTGAAATATTAATGGTTTACCATTCCGTCCGCCACAGACACTCGTATAGATCTTTGGACTGCACCATGAAACTTCTCCCTGTACTCTTTAAGGATTCTGCAAAAGCCACAAAGATGTCATGTGGTCGTACTAAAGCTGAAGCCATTGTAACAGATGTTCTGGCTCCTTACAGTGTAGAAATGATAGTTAATGACTTGAAAAACATTTTAGTGTTGGATCAGATGCATCTAACCATGGAAACACCAAACTTCTCCCCTTAGTTCTGCGTTACTTTAAGCCCTCCAAAGGTGTGGTAACAAGTGTGTTGGATTTTTATGAAGGTGATGAAAGTGCTGCTGCAATTTCAGAGCAAATTTTACATGTGATAAGATCAAATGGCCTATCTGTAGATATGATGTCTGCATATTCTGAGACAATGCGAGTGTGAACTTTGGTAAGCATAATGGTGTGTACCAGAAGCTTCATGCTATCAATGGTCTGATATTGGCAGCTGGCTGTCCAGCTCATATACTTCATAATACAGCTAAAATGGCTTCAGATGTCTTAAACTGTGACGTGGAAAGTCTAATTTTGAAGTTATATAATTACTTCTCAATATCAGCCAAGAGAGTTGCCACACTGAAAGAAATGTTTGACTTTGTTGACCTCGAATGGTCAGAACTTCTTCGACATGTACCAACAAGATGATTGTTTCTTTATCCAGCAATCGAGAGAGTTTTAAAAAATTGGCCAGCTGTAAAAGCTTACTTTCAAAGCATTGGTAAGGACGAAACACCTAAGGTGATATGGCAATTTATTGTGGATGAAGACGGCGAGACCACAGAACTGGACCCGCCATCAGTTCCTGAGTTATATCTTCAGTTTTTACACAACTGCTTGCCTATTTTTCAGACAGCCATATTAAAACTGGAGAAAAATAATCTGATTGCAGTTGATGTCTATGAGATCATGACGTCAGTGAGAGGCAAACTAATCCAAAGACAGACAGACCATTTTGGGTATTTGGATACCTTGTTGGGAAAGCTTTGAAGAAACTACCTCGTCTGCAAGCAATGGAAATTGAATCCGAATTCCGAACATTTTATGAAAAAGCTGTGGTTTGACTTTTCAGACAAAAACTATTTGTCGAAAATTCAGTGTTTAAATTTAAAGGAGAACCTTACGTTTAATAACCTGGTGGCAGCAGTTAAAAGTCTGAATTTAGAAGACTCTTTTTCAATGGATGACCTTTATAAAGAATATACTTGTGTTTGCCCACACCTTCAAACAAATTCCACCGGTTCTGAAGCAGATGATGACCTCAATACCGATGTTATATGGTCAACAATATTCATGAAAGCTGGACATGAAAAACTGCCAAACCTCTTGAAAGTGGTTGCTTTTGTCATCAGCATTCCATGCTCAAATGCAGCAGTTGAAAGAGTCTTCAGCATGATGGGATTGTGCTGGTCTGATACAAGAAACAGATGCAGCATAGAGCTAATAAAATCTGAACTCCAGGTGAAAATCTATTTTGACATGGACTGTCACTCTTTTTACAGCTTTGTAAAACAAAATAAAAAACTCTTGCAATGTGCAAGAAGTGACAAGAAATACACACTTAGGCATTAGTGTTCAAACAAAAGATACTGAGCTTGTGCCATGTAGTCTAATGTGGAAGAGTTTGGTGAGCTGAACTAGAATCAGCATTAATATTTTCAGAGATAATTTACTGTATTGTTAGTATTATGTTTATTTTCAAGAATATATTGTAGAGTAATATATTGGTTATTTATACATTAAGAGATATGTGGAATTGTTTTGCAGTCTGTTATTTATGGTTGGTGAAGTATTTATATTTTGTAAAAGTTCCTGCTCATTAAAAAAAATACATTTTTAAAAAATGTTCTTTAATGCAACTTGTTTTGTTTTCTATTTCTTAAGAGATGTCTAAGTAGCCAGTTAATGTGTGCAGAAATACTGAAAAATGCACAGGCAGATATGTTTTTGCCAGTCTTAAGTATAAGTTTGACGAAATGCACTTGTGAAAGTAAGTGTCCCTGAATGGCAGTTAGGAAATGTGGTCACCCTAGTTCTGAACCGATGCAGACGTTTGTATTATCCGAACAAATCCGTCTGTGCAGATCCATGACGGATCCGCACCAAACGCGAGTGGGAAAGTAGCCAAGTGAGAAGTAGATTCATGTCTGGGTGTAGAAAGTTAGACACAGGAGTTATAGAGGGAGTAGCTGCTGCAGGCAGAGCAGTGTGAGGGCGTGGCCAGCCTGTGACTCATCTCTGTGCAGTGCAGCCAGGCTTGTGTATCAATAAAGTTATGTATTCAACAAAACAAGAAGGGGAGAAAGTGAACAGATCTGCCAGGATAATCTAATGTTTTCCAGGGGGGAAAGAAAGCTCAGACATGAAAAACAGGTATTGGGGGCATATGTACGGAAGGTGAGGGGTGTTAGGAGCATAGAAAAAGAAGTTTGATTTTGGGACGGACAACCTCTTTTACCCAGGACGAGAATGATCGTCCTAAATGGCTGGTACTTTGCGCCCCAGGACGAGCATTCTCGTCCTGCGGTCCTTCCTTCCCCCCATGAGCGGTATGGCACGGATCCCTGCTTGCATCCACCAGCATCGGTGATAATGTCAGTGGATTAACCCCTCATATGCTGCGGTCAGCGCTGATAGCGGCATATGGGAGGTTTGCGCTCCCTCTCCTTAGCCATCGGGTCTCCGCGCTGCGGTGGCGGGGACCCGATGGTTGCCATGGCAGCCCCAAGCCATTCCAAGGCCTTAAGGCCTGGCATGTACGGCGGCCTATGAGGCCCAGCCCCCAGGCTGGGTCTCAGGCAAACTATCAGTGTATTACACTGTGTAATACACTGATAGTCAATGCAGTACAATACAGATGTATTGTGCTGCATTGAAACAGGGATCATACCCTGTAATGTTGAAGTCCCATAGTGGGACAAAAATAAAAAATATTAAAAGTGAAATAAAAGTGTTTTTAACAATAAAAAAATTTAAGTTTCATTTAAAAAAAGCCCCTTTTCCATAAAAAGAGACATATAAAATTGTAAAAAAATAGAAAAACAAAAACAAAACAGACATATTAGGTATCACCGCGTGCATAATAACCTTCTCTATAAAAAATATCACATGATCCACCCCATCTGATCAACACCGTAAAAAATAAAAAAATAAAAACTGTGCTAAAAAAAGCCATTTTTTGTCACCTTTCATCATAAAAAGTGTAATACCAAGTGATCAAACGTAGCATGTACCCTAAAATAGTACATCAATCGTCATCTCACCCCACAAAAAATGAGCCGCTATCTAAGACAATTGCCCAAAAAAAAAAAAAAAAACTGGCTTTCAGACTATGGAGACAATAAAACATGTTTTTAAAAAAAAAAAAAAAATGCTTCTATTGTGTTAAATGTACAAAATGTTTCAAAAAGTAGACATATTAAGTATCGCCGCGTCCATAACAACATGCTCTATAAAAATACCACTTGACCTAACCCCTCAGGTGAACACCGTAATTTTTAAAAAATAAAAACGGTGTTAAAAAAGGCATTTTTTTCACCTTACATCACAAAAAGTGTAATACCAAGCGATAAAAAAGTCATACACACCACAAAATCATATCAATCAAACCGTCATCCCGCAAAAAATGATACCCTACCTAAGACAATCGCCCCAAAAATTTAAAAAAACTCTCAGAATATGGAGACACTAAAACATGATTTTTTTTTTTATGTTATTGTGTAAAACTTGAATAAATAAAAAAAAGTATACATATTAGGTATCGCTGCGTCCATAAGAACCTGCTGTATAAAAATATCACAATATCACCTAACCCCTCAGGTGAACACTGTAAAAAAAAAAGTGTGTCAAAAAAGCAATTTTTGGTCACCTTACATCACATCACAAAAAGTGCAATACCAAGCGATCAAAAAGTCATATGCACCCTAAAATAGTAAAAATCAAACTGTCATCTCATACTGAAAAAATTGAGCGCCTACATAAAACAGTCGCCAAAAAATAAAAAAAACTATGGCTTTCAGAATATGGAGACACAAAAAAATATTTTTTTTCAAAAATGCTTTATTGTGTAAAACTGAAAGAAACAACCCAAAAAGTTGTCATATTTGGTATTGTCGCATCCGTAACAACCTGCGCTATAAAAATACCACATGATCTAACCTGTCAGTTTGGCAGGACAAGCCTCTCTAGCATCGCGGGTGATGCTAAAGAGGCTCGTCCCTGTCCCCGCCTGCTATTGGCTGCTCACCCCCCCCGTCACCTGATGTTTTCATCCATGGACAAGGAGAAGCAGCAGCAGCAGTGCGGGGACCAGGAGCCGCACAGGGACCGGAGAGCGGGGTAAATATATTCCTTCTGAGGTGCCCGGCACATGGGGGGCCTGTTGTATGGTGTTGGATAACCCCTTTAAATTAAGTGTCTAGCAATGTATAACATTGTTCTTCTATAGTGCGTTTTATATATAGAGAGAGAGAGAGAGAGAGAGACAGCAGCTGCATCATTAGTTGTTGGTAACAAGTCCCTTGTTGGAATAAGAAGTCCCTTAATAAAAACACCTCAGGATGAACATACCTCAGTCCAGGATCCCAGTAGCGTTGAACAAGTCCCACCATGTTATTTTCTAACAGATATCATATGTGTGGTTCCTCTATACACACTCACTTCTTATACATGCTCTGTGTGGTAATAGAAATGGTTAGAACAGAATGACAAAATGCCTGATAATTAACTGAGAAAATATTTTCCATTCTGCATATTTTCAAACATCTAAAGGCATGTCTTAGGTAATGACTTATAGCATTGATTAAAGGGGTGTTCCAAGAGAACAGTATTGAAACCAATCCTCAGGATGGATAATCAATATCTGATCAGAGGGGTTCCGACTCCCAACACTCCCCATAGTCAACTCCGGTTAACATTGCGGACTCTTCCTAGGCCAGTGACGTCACATTAATCGGTCAATCGAATGGGCCTGGACTGCAATGCCAAGCACAACCACTATACTGTGCTTGGTTTGCTGTGAGGACACTGCAGTGCTCACTGAATTGCTGATCAGCGAGGGTGCCAGGAGTCGAACCGCCACCAATGAGATACTGATGACCTATCCTGAGGATAGGTCATTAATATTCTACTCCCGGAACACCCTTCTTAAAGGTATTTTCTGTTTTATAGAACCTCTTCTAAAATGCCCTATTAGGCATAGTTGCCAAAAAGAAAAACCATCAAGAAGAGTTGGCAAGTCTCCCAAGTGCTGCATGGAGAGCTGCATTTTTCAAAAAGCAGTTGTAGCGGAGTGCAATATTAGAATCCACGATCTCCGCTGGTATAACAGGTAAATCCACAGTCCGCGCTGAACAGTAAGGCAATGTTCCCAATCCTCCCAATAACCGGACGAAACACAGTCTGGGAGTCAACTGAACTTTACTAGGCATAGCACACATGTTTCAAACCCCTCAACAGCCTCATTTACATACAATAGGGTGAATAGATTACTATAATACAAGGAAAGGTGGGGTCAGACAATAGCAAGGGCTGATGGGAGGTTGAGGGGGGACACGGCAGCTAGTTTAACCACTTCCCATCTGGGCCCTTTGCCCCCTTCCTGACCAGGCCAAATTTTGCAAAACGGACATATCTCACTTTATGTGGTAATAACTTTGGAACGCCTTTATTTATCCAAGTCATTCAGAGATTGTTTTCTCGTGACACATTGTACTTCATGATAGTCATAAATTTGAGTCAAAATATTTCACCTTTATTTATGAAAAAATCCCAAATTTACCCAAAAATTTAAAAAAATCGCAATTTTCTAAATTTCAATTTCTCTGCTTTTAAAACAGAAAGTGATACCTCATAAAATATTTATTATTTAACATTCCCCATATGTCTACTTTATGTTGGCATCATTTTGGAAATGTCATTTTATTTTTTTAGGACGTTAGAAGGCTTAGAAGTTTAGAAGCAATTCTTCAAATTTTTAAGAAAATTGCCAAAACCCACTTTATAAGGACCAGTTCAGGTCTGAAGTCACTTTGTGGGGCCTACATAGTGGATACCCCCATAAATGACCCCATTGTAGAAACTACACCCCTCAAGGTATTCAAAACCGATTTTACAAACTTTGTTAACCCTTTAGGCGTTCCACAAGAATTAAAGGAAAATGGAGATCAAATTTTTAAATTTCACTTTTTTGGCAGATTTTCCATTTTAATCAATTTTTTTCTCTAACACATCGATGGTTAACAGCCAAACAAAACTCAATATTTATTACCCAGATTCTGCGGTTTACAGAAACACCCCACATGTGGTCGTAAACTGCTGTATGGGCACACGGCAGGGCGCAGAAGGAAAGGAACTCCACATGGTTTTTAGATGCCATGTCCCATTTGAAGCCCCCTGATGCACCCTTACAGTAGAAACTCCCAAGAAGTGACCCCATTTTGGAAACTAGGGGATAAG
Source organism: Bufo bufo (assembly GCF_905171765.1). NCBI lineage: Eukaryota > Metazoa > Chordata > Amphibia > Anura > Bufonidae > Bufo > Bufo bufo. The sequence continues at coordinate 89,659,919 of NC_053390.1, forward strand.
GTGCCAGTTTTATTAGTACTATTTTTGGGTACATATGATTTTTTGATCATTCAATATAACACTTTATGGGGCAAGGTGACCAAAAAATTGGTTGTTTTAGCACAGTTTCTATTTATTTATTTTTACAGCGTTCACCTTAGGGGTTCAGTCAAGTGACATTTTTATAGAGCAGATTGTTACGGACGTGGCGATACCTAATATGTATACTTTTTCTCATTTATTAAAGTTTTACACAATAATAGCATTTTTGAAACCAAAAAATTATGTTTTAATGTGTCCATGTTCTGAGAGCTATAGTTTTTTTATTTTTTGAGAGATTTTCTTATGTAGGGGCTCATTTTTTGCGGGATGAGGTGACGGTTTTATTGGTACCATTTTGTGGGACATACGCGTTTTTGATCACTTGGTGTTGCACCTTTTGTGATGCAAGGTGACAAAAATTGCTTGTTTTGACACAGTTTCTTTTTTTTTTTTTTTACGGTGTTCACCCGAGGGGTTAGGTCATGTGATATTTTTATAGAGCTGGTTTTTACGGACGCGGCAATACCTAATATGTATACTTTTTTTTATTTGTTTCACTTTAACACAATAATAGCATTTTTGAAACCAAAAAAATGATGTTTTAGTGTCTCCATGTTCTAAGAGCTATAGTTTTTTTATTTTTTGAGAGATTTTCTTATGTAGGGGCTCATTTTTTGCGGGATGAGGTGACGGTTTTATTGGTACCATTTTGTGGGACATACGCGTTTTTGATCACTTGGTGTTGCACCTTTTGTGATGCAAGGTGACAAAAATTGCTTGTTTTGACACAGTTTTTTTTATTTATTTTTTACGGTGTTCATCCGAGGGGTTAGGTCATGTGATATTTTTATAGAGCTGGTTTTTACGGACGCGGCAATACTAAATATGTCTATTTTACTTTATTTTTTCTATTTTAATTTTTTTTTTTTTATTCCTAACTTGGGAACTTTTTCTTTTTTTACATGTGAAACTTTATTTTATTTTATTTTTTCAACCCTTTATTTTTTTTATTTTTTTTTACACTTTTCGTCCCCCATAAGGTCATACAAGACCTCTGGGGGACATTTGCTTCACTTTTTCTTTTTTTTTTTCACAGTTGATTTCTCCTGTAACTGGGGCTGACATAGTAGCCCCAGTTACAGGACAAATGCACCCCTATAGAGGCTGTACAGCAACAATCTAGCGCTGTACAGCCTCACAGCAGGGCTGATCGAGGTCTCTGAGAGACCTCACACAGCTCCTGCACACTCCGGTCACGGCGGTCACATGACCGCCGGGCCGGAACAGGAAGCGCACAGCGCTTCCTGCTCTGCAGACACAGCGCTCGGTGAGCGCTGTGTCTGCAGCGATCGTGAAGGCAGGGACACCTGGGCACTGTCCCTGCCTTGTCTTAGGGTTGCCCTGCTGTCACTGACAGCGGGCAACCCGATCAGCAGCTGCACGATTAGCGTGCAGCTGCTATTTCTGACAGGACGTTTTAAAACGTGCTGTCAGAAATAGACGTCCACCCATAGGACGTTTATATCCTATGGGCGGACGCAGTGGCGTAGGGATCGCCATAGCAACCATAGCAGTGGCTATGGGGCCCTACGCCACTGGGGGCCCGTCCAAAGCGCATAATTTTTTTTTTTTTTTTTTTTATTAATACAAACACGACACACACAGGCAGGCACAGCCAGCCAGGCCCGACCGCCCGCCCACTGGGCGAGGATCGGGCGGTCCGCGGCTCGGGCCTGGCTGGGGGGAAGGAAGCCAACAGGAAGGAGGAGCTGTAGTAGGAGCAGGCGGGCCCGGGCCGGGGCGCACTGTCTGCCGCACACACAAGGAAGGAGAACATGAGGTAGGCGGTGGAGGGGGCCGGAACGGGGGCGTAGCAGAGGCGGAGCCAGGCTGGCACCAGCGCAGTGCGTGCAGGAAAGATTTCCTCCGGCTCCGCCTCCTAGAGTCCTAGTAACTAGAGGGAGGACTCAGGAGGCGGACTCAGGCGGTGGAGGGGGCGGGGCCGGGCCGGGGTACCTGTTGGCTGTTGTGGAGAATGGAGGGTCCCGCCGGCCGCACTGGCGCCAGTCAGATTAGGCGCTATGCGGCTGGCGGCTGATATGCTAATCTGACTGCCCGAAACCAGTCTGGCTGAGCAGAGCAGGCGGTGGCGCAGCTCAGAGCCTCAGACACTCAGAGAAAGTGAGAGAGAGGGGAACCCACCCGTGACCTCACAGTCACTCCAGTCCTCAGTCTCAGTGGAGTCAGTGCCTGCCTCACTGCCTGGTCTCCACTCTCCAGTCCAGTGACAGACTCAGTCCCGCCGTGACGCCGTCGGTCGTGCCACTCCAGTCTGTGCCTGGCTGGCACCTGCTGTCTGTGTGACTACAAGTAAGTGATGTGAATATGTGATTCATTGGAATTTAAGGAAGTGAGATTATTGAGAATTTATGATTTCTGAGATAATCTAAATTCTTAAGGGTACTTTCACACTTGCGGCAGGATGGATCCGACAGGCTGTTCACCATGTCGGATCCATCCTGCGGTTATTTTGCCGTGCCCGCGGACTGCCGCTCCGTCCCCATTGACTATAATGGGGACGGGGGCGGAGCTCCGGCGCAGCACGGCGGTGCATGGAGAAAGGCCGCCGGACTAAAATTACTGCATGTCAGGCTTTTTAGTCCGGCGGCTTTCTCCATGCACCGCCGTGCTGCGGCGGAGCTCCGCCCCCGTCCCCATTATAGTCAATGGGGACGGAGCGGCGGTCCGCGGGCACGGCGAAATAGCCGCAGGACGGATCCGACATGGTGAACAGCCTGTCGGATCCGCCCTGCCGCAAGTGTGAAACTGCTCATGGCGGTGGGAGATCTAGGATGGGTGTTTGGGTGGGAGCTCTGGAAGGGGTGGTGGGAGGCCCGATAGATATGTGGGGGGCCCATAAATTTTTTTTGCTATGGGGCCCATGCATTTCTAGCTACGCCCCTGGGCGGACGTGAGGCGGTTAAACAGGTCTGGCAGTGTCCCTGGGACACCACCCTGCTCTTGGGAAACAATGGGACAGGAAAATGAGAAAGGAAGGGGGGTGTATGGACAGCCGAACATAAAATAATATAAAAGAGTCCAACTGTTACACTGCTCCCCCTTAACCACAAGCCGGCATCCACAGTCTGATCCCAACGGATCGGCTTGGGGATGTCCGGGAGAGTACTCACAGATCACTTTTCAAGTTCAGTTTGTCTGGATAACCCGTCGGCGTTACTGTTTTGTTTCCCTGGGCGGTAGTGGATGGTAAAGTCAAATGGCTGCAACGCCAAACTCCAGCGCAGCAGCCTGGCATTGTCTCCAGCCACACGGTTTAGCCACACCAACGGGTTGTGATCTGTGAGTAAGGAAAAAGGTTGTCCATACAAGTACGGCTGTAACTTTTTGAGGGCCCACACCACGGCCAGGCACTCCTTCTCAATGGCGGCGTAGCTTACTTCTCATGGCAATAACTTTCGGCTCAAGTAAGCTACGGGGTGTTCTCCGCCATCGGCTCCAACCTGGCTCAGCACTGCTCCCAATCCAAACATTGAAGCGTCTGTGTGAACCAGAAATCTTTTAGTTGGATCCGGAGCAGCAAGTACGGGAGCATTAGTTAGAGCAGTCTTTAGTTGTTGGAATGCCTGATCACACTCTGGGGCCCAGACAACCTGTCGAGGAAGATTCTTACGTGTCAAGTCAGTCAGGGGTTTGGCCAGGGCGCTATAATTGGACACAAATTTTCTATAGTACCCTGCAGTACCTAGAAACGCTAGCACTTGGGTTTTTGTCCTAGGGGTGGGCCATTTAGCTACAGCTTCCACTTTAGCTGGTTCCGGTTTCTGTTGCCCGCTTCCCACCCGGTGGCCCAAGTACTGCACTTCGGCCATCCCTATATGACACTTGCTGGGTTTCAGTGTTAACCCTGCCTCTCCAATACGATCTAGGATAGCCCCTATGTGTTGTAGGTGCTCTGCCCAGGTCTGGCTGAATATAGCGATGTCATCTAAGTAGGCACAGGCGTATTCCTGGAATCCGTCCAGTAACCGATCTACCATCCGCTGAAAAGTTGCCGGAGCGTTTTTCATCCCGAATGGCATGACCCGAAATTGATACAGGCCAAACGGGGTGACAAACGCCGACTTGGGGATGGCATCCTCGGCTAGTGGAATCTGCCAGTATCCCTTACATAAATCTATGGTAGTGAGATACTGGCCCCGTGCCATCTTATCCAGCAGCTCGTCTATCCGAGGCATCGGATAGGCATCAGACACCGTTTTGTCATTTAGCCTCCGGTAGTCGACACAGAAACGTGTCGTGCCGTCCTTCTTGGGTAGCAGCACTACCGGCGATGCCCAGGGGCTATCGGAAGGTTCGATAACCCCTAGCTGCAACATCTCGTCAATTTCAGTTTTCATATGTGTCCTGACTGCTTTAGGGACGCGATATGGAGTCTGCCGCATAGGTAGCTGTCCCGGGGTTTCGACTCGGTGGGTGGCTAGCGGAGTGTACCCAGGCAAATTGGAGAAGGTAGCCCCTTTAGCTATAATCAGCTCTTGTACCTGGGCACGCTCCTCAGGGCTTAGCCGCTCCCCCAGCTGAACCCCCTTGGAGGGCTCTGTCTGTTCTTCCTGTTCTAATAGGTCAGGTAGGGGCAGATTCTCCTGATCCTCAGAGGCTGAGGCGCATATAGCCGCCACCTCCTCTATCCTCTCATGGTAGGGTTTGAGCATGTTTATATGGAGCATGCGTCTCTTCCCTACCCCTGAGCAGGGGCCAATCACATAGGTGGTGTCACATCTCTGCTCCACCACCTGGTATGGGCCTTGCCAGATGGCCTGCAGCTTGTCTGTGCGGACGGGTTTTAAAATCAAAACCTTCTTCCCCACTTGAAAGGTGCGGTCTCTGGCTCCCCTATCGTACCAGCGGCGCTGGCGTTGCTGGGCCGCCCGGAGGTTGGTGCGCACAGTCTGAGTCAGCGCCTCCAGACGGTCCCGGAACTCCAGTACGTAAGATAAGATAGGGGTTCCATCTGGGCTACTCTCACCCTCCCAATGCTCCCTAATTAGGTCTAACGGCCCTCGTACCCTCCTTCCAAACAGTAATTCAAAAGGAGAAAACCCTGTCGATTCTTGGGGTACCTCCCTGTATGCGAAGAGCAGGTGGGGTAAAAACCGCTCCCAGTCTTTGTGCGCTTCTCCAAACGTACGGAGCATTTGTTTCAGCGTACCGTTAAATCTTTCGCACAGCCCATTGGACTGGGGGTGGTAGGCCGAATTTATTACATATCCTCCACAGTTGTTGGGTGACCTCGGCAGTGAATTGGGTGCCCCTATCGGATATTATTTCTTGGGGAAATCCTACCCGGGAAAATATCTTCATTAAAGCCTCGGCCACCGTTTCAGCATGGATATTATTGAGGGCTACGGCCTCAGGGTATCATGTGGCATAGTCCACTACTGTTAAGATAAACCTTTTCCCAGAGGGACTGGGTTTGGGTAAGGGCCCCACTATGTCGACGGCCACCCTACTGAAAGGTTCTGAAATAATAGGGAGGGGACATAATTTAGCTTTGTGGCGGTCACCTCGCTTGCCTACTCGCTGGCATATATCACAGGAGGTGCAGTACTGCCTCACACCTTTAGAAATCCCTGGCCAGAAAAATGCATGGGTTAACCTATATCGGGTACGGGTCATCCCTAGATGCCCAGACAAGGGAATATCGTGCGCAATCCTAAGTAGCTCTTGCCGATCTTTCTGGGGAACCACTAACTGTTTGGTGGTCACTGGGACTGACCCCCCCTCCTCTTTCAGCAATCCGGTACAGTAGCCCCTTCTCCCACGTGTACCGCTCCCCCTCTAACCCAGCCTGGTCGGTGTGTACTCTGTCCCTATATATATGTAGCGTGGGGTCTGACTTTACCTCTGCCTCAAATGTAGTTGGGGTATCCCAGGACATACGTGTCGTGTGGGGGTCATGGTCTCTTACCTGAGCCTCAGAGTGTGCTAGTGGAGCCGTGATGCGAGCCTGCTCCCGTGTGGTCACTGGATGAGCTTCCTGGTGTGGAGCCTGGGGCACAAAAGCAGAGGTCATCTGGCCCAAGTCATTCCCCAGTACAACATCTGCTGGTAGATTTTGCATGAGGCCCACTTCCACAACCCCCTCTCCCACACCCCAATCCAAATGCACTTTAGCAGTGGGTAGTCGGTACACTGCTCCCCCTGCCACCCTTACGGCCACTGATCCGCCAGTGTGAGCGGAACCTGGAACCAGATGGGGTGCGATCAAGGTGAGCGTGGATCCGGAATCTCGGAGCCCTTGTACTTCCTTCCCTTCCAGGGTCACTAGCTGGCGATGATGCTGTCTGTTGTCGGTGGCTCGAACGGACATCACCTCGTGTAATACCCCTAGAGGTTCCTCGGCTTGCACACTCCACATCTCTTGGGCAGCTGGCTCCCGCTGATAATGGTGGGCAGCAGCCCTTGGTGCCGGATTCGGTCGAGCTTGGTTCCAGGCGGGTCTGCCTCGATTTTGGGTGCACTCACGGGCCATATGCCCCCACTGTTTGCAGGTGTGGCACTGGATATTGGCACGTCCATTATACCTGGAGGGTGGTGGTAGGTTCCCTGGGGACGGGCGAAAAGGAGATGCAGTGTGAGCGTGGGGGGATTTGAATGCTGGGTGACCCCGCGGGTCGCGGGTAACTCTTGGGGAAGGTTACCTGATGCCTTCTCGCATCAAAATGCTGATCGGCTAAGCGTGCCGCTTCTGTTAGGGTGAGAGGCTTCCTGTCCTGCACCCATTCTTGTGTCTCTGGAGACAAACCGTTGAAGAATTGCTCCAACAGCATTAACTGTCGCAATTTTTCCATAGTAGTGGCTTGGCTGGCTTGTATCCACCCTTGTGATGCTTGGTCCAGCTTGTGTGCCCACTCAGCATGAGAATCTTTCTCTGGTTTTCGCAGGTTTCTAAATTTCCGCCGGTATGCTTCTGGGGTAATGGCATACCAAGTTGGACCAAATGGCCGGTGGACCAGGCTGGTCCTTAAGCACCACATGGCCTGCATCCAACCACAGAGGGTTTTCTCGATTATGCACCCCTCAATAGGCCAGAGGGCCCAGCCACCTCCCAGCTTTCTGGAACCTCCAACAACTACCATTGGGACCTGCAACACAGTGCAAATTAACCGAATCCTCACTGTTATTACCGGACAGGGCATTTAATATATATGACCCTGATAGCTGCCAGAGCCTCATAGGAGTCAATTCAAGAAAGCTTACTTCGGGCTTGTTTGTGCCGAGGCTGGGCTAACTAAACCCACAGAACCAATATGTGGCCACTCTGCATTGCTTGCCACTGCGTCTGCCATGAGAGCTCTGTAGCCAGGAGGACATCAGAGCCAACACAGTTTGCCACTGAACGCACTGCTGTGGAACCTAAAGAGGCCATGGACTCCATTCAGGCCTAAACCAAGAAAAGATGCAGAAAAGAAATAGAGAGCCAAGAGACCAAGATAAGAGACTGGCCCTGTTTTATGTTGTGTGATGTTTGCCCATATAGACTACCTTGTAGACTTTGTATTTAAGGGCTCTATCATCTATAATCCCTCTTTCAATTTGTGCACCATTGGATCTCCCCTTCCTTTTCGGGTTAAAATCAACTGCCTGAGTTTGTTTTTTGACATTTAAGTGCTTGTACCCAGAGAAAAGACTTCAACATACTAAAGATCTCTGTGATCCTGTTTATGCAACGTTTAAGCATATGTCCAGAGAAAAGACTTAACGTACCAAAACTGTCTGATTCTGTTTATGCAACATTTAAGTACTGTACCAAGAAAGAGACTTTAATGTATCTAAACATTCTGTGATGTGTTTTTGCAACACTTCAATACATTGTACCTAGAGAGACTTTAATGTATCGAAACCACTCCAAGAAGTTCTTCCAGTTCCAATTTTATATGTATGCACTGGTTATGGACTATTTTTGTATTTGATGTGGACTTAACTCTATTGAAAGGACTAGTTTTATAGTCACAAAGACTATATCCTTTTATGAACACCTGATTTGAAATGCCAACAGCTCAGATCCTACCTGCTGTGACAATATGTGTGATTTGAAGTGCACTACTAATGATTTCGCATATGCCTTAAACTAATTCTTGCAGAACAACGACAAGAAGAAGGATCCAGAACCTTACTGTGTCTTGTGCATATACATGCTGTTTGTTTTACAGGTCACAGGATAGCTACGCGGCAATAAGCCATGGACAGTTTATGTTACAATAGGGGGAATGCAGTATCCCAAAGGGCTATTGCAAATGGTTAATTTGCTACTTAATGGGTTAATCTCCATTGTTAATGTTAATGCACTTTTTCTATGTAACGTTTGTAATCCAAGAGCTGAAATGACAACAACATTTACTTATTTTATCCTGCTCAGTGAGAAGAGGTGGGCCCTTCTTCTGTGGAACTTAGGAGTGTAGCTCAAACTTCCAAAGAGGAAGTAGCTGCATATTGCCTATGTAGTGTGAGACCTGCTGTAAGGAACCTTCATCCTTGCATTCCAACCAATTACCACCATTCTCTGAGAAGTGAAGAATATATAGACTGTGCAGGATTAAAGTAAAGGATTGGCGGAAAGGTCAGACATCAGACGATAAGGAAAGGATACATTGCCTCAGGGGCCCACCATGGTTTTACCATGAATTAGCTACTAGTTGGAGGATCTAGACCCCTCTGTGGAGCCCTCTGGTTGATTTTGAAAATAGTCTGGATGTGATTGAGAGAAACTCAGGGCTAGCCACCTCACTGCCAGTTATCCCATGCTCAGCTTTGGAAGTATCGCGTATGTATCCCGGCCTTGGACAACTGAATGAAAGCTATCACTGTCTGTGGTATGAACTGCCTAAATTACCTCAGTATAGGGACTGTTTGCTGTTTACCAAAACAAACCTCATCATTACCTTGCATTCATCAGCTTCACAACCCCACCATTGCATGGCCTGCATCACAAGGGAGCATTGCCTTTCACTAATCTACCAAACATCAAGGGCATCCCACCTAAAATCAGACAGGAGCCCCCAATACCAGGGTGTGCCCCTGAGGAAAGAAACGGCGTGCTGTACATTCACTGCTATATTACCCCAGGGAGCACCAGAGTGAGAACAGCCACCTTGAACCACTATTACTCCTATCAGTGCCTCTACCACTCCTATCCTCCTCACAGCACTCTCCCCTGCCGGTTGCCTGCTGCAGGTGTATGAGAAAGTGGATGTCCACTGAATCCAGAATGTTTACTGCTATGGCAGCATCCACAGTAGTTAACAAACTAATTCATATGTACCCCAAAATGGCACCTAAAAAATAACATTTGTTTCAAAAACATTTCGCAGTCCTACATCTATTAGTTAGAGTACTTTCACATTAGCGTTTTTCTTTTCCGGCATAGTGTTCCATCACAGGAGCTCAATACCGGAAAAGAAATGATCAGGTATATCCCCATACATTCTGAATGGAGAGTAATCCGTTCAGGATGCATCAGGATGTCTTCAGTTCAGTCTTTTTGACTGATCAGGCAAAAGATAAAACCGCAGCATGCAACGGTTTTATCTCCAGCGAAAAAAACTGAAGACTTGCCTGAATGCCGGATCTGGCATTTTTCCCCATAGGAATATATTAGTGCCGGATCAGGCATTCAAAATACCGGAATGCCGGATCCATCCTTCTGGCCTGCGCATGCGCAGACCGGTAAAAATGTGAAAAAAGATTTCAGTCACATCCAGATCGGCAGAGTCGGCAGGCAGTTCCGACGACGGAACTGCTTGCCGGATCACACTGCCGCAAGTGTGAAAGTAGCCTAACCCATTGTAATTCATAACTAGAACGTTTTTAAGACTCTATAATGAATGTCAGTTCTCCATGACTTTGTGTTGTCACTTTTTATTGAGTAGAAATGCTGGTGCACATTTGTTCATGTCACTTGACAAGATGGCAGACAGTACTTAGCACTGGATATAAATTATATATACCGAGATTTTGTATTGTCTTCAATAATGTGGTCATAGTGGAGACCGAGGAGGACATGTAGTAGACTATTATGTGCTCATTGTAAAAAATCACAGCGCAGCTTTCATTTCTTATGGTGCTCTGGAAAAAAAGCTGTGATGGTTGCTATGGACCGGCAGTTTTAACCACCCACGGACTGCTATTTTAAGTGCTTATCATCTTCCAAAGGAGATTCCTAACATGAGAAATCGGTGAGCATATTAAACGACCCTTATTTCTCATAAAGAAGGGAAGGATTATCACCTGGCTACACTGATGGTACCTCCAGCACTGCAGGGCTTCCAATTATCCCCAACAGATGGTGTCTGTAAAACATTGAGCTCTCTATGGCTAGCTTTAAAGCGATTGTCTGGGGTTTTGATATTGATGGCCCGACCCCAGGATAGGTCATCAATATCTGATCAGTGGGGGATACGACACCTGGCACCCCCAATGATCAGCTGTTTGAGGAAGCTGCAGGTCTACAGTGATCGCTATGTCCTCATCACAGCATACCAAGCACAGCACTATACATTAGATAGCAGCAGTGCTTGGTATTTCAGCCAAGGCCCATTCACTTGAATGAGACTGAGCTGCGCCTAGGCCATGTAACTGATGAACTTTAAGGTGCCCATATTGCAACCTGCGACTTCTCCCCACTCACACTAGGTCTAAAACAGTGGGATTGGCGCCAGTAGGGAAGGGGATGGGCCTGTTTTAGGCATAATTTTTTTTCTAAAAGTGCAGCGTCCCACTACCCTCGTGGGTACTGCAAAGTTGTTGTATTATGCTTTTTATGCCTTATATAGCCTGTCTTAAGCTGCAATACATTTTGGTGCATGATCCCTGCTAACAGGTGTATTAGAATGCATTTACACTGAGCTTACCACTAGGGGGAGATAATATCTCCCATATATATAGTCAAGCTCAGGCCTAGCCAGTTAGGACCAGTTCCAGTGGCAGTTGAGTGCAGTCTAGCAGTGTGTGGTGTGTGTGCTGTCTGCAATCTTTATCCCTCAGCCAAATTTTAGCCCAGAGATGAAGTGCTTTACATACTCAGAGAATACTAAAGAAAGGAGACCCCCAAAGGGTTATGGCCATATCCTACTAGTGCCTTAGGACCTTTGGATTCCCAAATGAAGGAGTCACCAGCCTTCGGCAACTTCACAATCCTGAACCGGGATCACAAGGACCATCCCTGAAGTCCTCTACCCATAGGGCTACGATTTCATTACATTTATTAGTTAGAGAGGGACATTTACACCTGTCAGCACAGGACCTGCAGCAGTGTTACCTCTGTACCAAGAGACTGTTTAATACTTTGGATGTACTGTTATCAGAAGTCATCTTCAGTAAAGTGCCACTTTGAGTTTCATCCTGCTCGCCTCAGTCTCAAGTTCCTCAATTACCACTACAGTAAATGGTTGTACCTCCATACAAAAGGTACTGGCGTCACGACTACAAGGGACCTTGCCATAGGCACATTAATACAGACCATCAAGGGCACCTCGAACCAACATCTGGCCTGTGTCCCTTACACAAGAGTGTGCCCCAGAGAATCCTTGTGCCGTTCTCCTCCTCACTTATGCGAGCCTGCCCAGGGACGACATAACCCTGAGTAACCAGAACTGTATTTACCTCGGCACACCTAATGCTCACACCGTGACCTCACGTATAATTCCCCTGCTAGGTCTGGCATACCGCAAATGTAAGACAGCTAGGAATCTGCTTTACAATTAGAAGCAGTGTTGGATCCGCCGAAGTTATGTAGTTCCAACTCCAATGCAGGAGCTTCTTAAGACCGGTGTCTAAAATGCCAGTCTTAGTAAATGTGTTAAAGGTCTACACCAGCTGCATTGTAATACATAAAAGGTGCATCTGGATGTGGCTTGTGGAATTATTTATCTTTGTTCAGCTGGGAATTTATTGAAATTGTTAATAAAAACTCTGCCTCTATTTACCAGTTAATGTATGTGGATACTGCAGAGACTTTCAGTGAAGTTCTGGTTAATGGTTTAATTAAGCGGCTGCTCTCCTCCTTCCATTTTTCTCTGCAGTACCATGAATCCCAGCCCTGCACCATGCCCATTACAAACCCCAACACCAAGGGCACCCTACCTTCCATCAGGCAGGAGAGCCCTCTCACCTCACTGTGCTTGTGGCACTAGGATAGTGCCAGAGCGGGATTACCGCTAGTGCCTGGACTACCACTTCCCCCCTCGCCCCTGGCATCTTCCCACATCCGGCCTTCTGCAATACTCCTTATATAGCTATTCTCTCATGCTCGCTCCATGCCCCAGTCAGAAGAACGTTCACAAGTTCTCAATAGGGGGAGAAAAATAAATTGCTCCAACATTCCTCTGATGGCTGCTCATCTCTATTGAAAACAACATGCCCGATACTTCCTCCCCCCAACATCTGCTGTGGGAGTACTGTCAGGAAATCCCACATGCTTTAGATGGTTGGTTGGTTCGACATCAGCTGCATTCATCTAATGGGGATGGCCATCTTTACTTATCAATGACAATTACCTTATCTGCTGTTGGTTCCTCTCCTCAACCAATAAAAGTTCTTAGGATAAGGCCACATTATGGAAATTCCAGACCCCCTGAGTGCACGCACTTATCTGAGACTTACACATTGTAATAAATGATGAGAGAGAGTTTCAGAGGGATAGTCACCAAGTGGGCGAATCATTTGAAAGGTAGGAAAATAGAGAATATTACTGTACAGATTGAAGGAGAAGTCTGACATTTCATTGTAAAATACGGTTCAGTGACTCAGACTATCTTTGTCACTCTGATTCTCTTGAAAAATAAAGTAGGTCACCACTTGCAGCTCTGGTAAGTGTTAGGAATTTATACCCTGTCAGCTAACAGTACTGTAGACATATAGGGAGAAAATCTTCCCTGATTGCTGATGGCGCATTCTACGTGAATGAAGTATCTTGTGCAAATATTAGCATTTTCCTAAATGTTCCACATTGTGTCTCATATCCCTATAGTCCCTATTTTGCAGAGGCGAAGATACCGAATGTGCAACCCGTACAGCTGCAAGGGGGGCCCAGAAGATACAGTATAAGGCCACTGAGCCCACTGTAGTCTGAAAAGCAGCTTCATCCTATTACATTGCATATGAGAAACTGAACACATGAAGTTGATGGCTTCCAAATGTTTTGGATTGTTAGAGAGATTATCTATTTGTAAAAGCACTTACTGATGAAGGGACCAAGTGAAGTCCCGAAACGCGTTTAAGTGTACGAAGGATCATTGCTAAATACATCAGCAACAGCATACAACCAAGCACTTAGAAGCAGAAGCGCTCCTCTAACTTTATTGCCTCACTCAAAACGGCCCGGAGGATCCCGATCACAAGACCAACCTAAGGTCACGTGCACGCTACACGTCAGACAACAGACGCGCGCGCTTGGATACCACGTGGGACGCCGACAGCCGGAGAACAGAGCCGCAAGGAATACCTGTCTGGAGCACTGACGGAGGACATCACTGCGTGGTGGGTAAGTGAATTCTGAACCTAAGACAGTACGGGACGCCGTACCGAGGTCCAGAACACCAATTCCCCCACAGGTTGCTTTCCTCACAAACAAGAGTTCTACATGAAACCATATTGTACATGACCATATTGTACATGACTGTGCAACACTATCTTTTAAAGCGCAACCATATATACTTATAAATAAAGGGACATAGACTATCTACCAACTACTGGGAAATGATATCATATCCACAAGAGCCCACCAGAAAAGACCAAATACACGGTTGATAGCACTAAGACTGCACGGCTTATATAGTCAATCATCAATTTTTACCATTTCATCTTATTTCTTAATTTTTTCTTTTTTATTGGAACTTTTTTTATTTTTTCAACTTTTAATCACAACTATATATACCATTTATTTAAATGGACTATATTCACTATTTTTTCTCACAGAATATTTCAATACCTAGTACCAGCCACCCCTTATCTGGCACACACTACTAGTGCCCAGATTTCCTCACCTACTCACCTATGCTCTAAAAATATCCCTACCCAATTTTAATTTAGTATTTTATAATAAAACCATCTTATTTAATCCCATTTATGAGTGTGCCTGCTACTTTCCTATTTTAAACTGCTCTTTCTTTGACTGGGTGAGTCAAACCAGCAGCTCAGCACCTCTACCATTCTATTGAACAGTTGAGCCGCCTTATTTTCTCTCTTTTTAAATGTCCTATTATTGTCCGCATTACGGACAAGAATAGTACTGTTCTATTAGGGGCCAGCTGTTCCGTTCCACAAAATACAGAATGCATATGGACGTCATCTGTATTTTTTGCAGATCCGTTTTTGCGGACTGCAAAACAAATACGGTCATGTGCATGAGCCCTAATAATGTTGGTCCCATTTCTATCGGTGGCCACATTTTGGAGAAATTATGCTTCATATTTTATGCTCTCATTTTATGATCCTACCTGTCCACATAGTATTGTTCCAATAGCCTTCTGGCTTGTCCAGGTAATCTTTAGCAAACTGAAGACGAGTAGCAATGTTCTTTACTCCAGCAAAGAGGGAGACCATGACATTCTAGGAGGGACTTGTGGGACATTGGTCTGGTATGTTGGATGCTTCGAGGCCTGTAGTGTGTTCTGATTGGTTTTGTCTTGTGGTGCGGTGAACTGATTGGGAATTACACTCTAGAATAGGGATGCTCAACCTACGGCCCTCCAGCTGTGGTAAAACTACAACTCCCACCATGCCCTGCTGTAGGCTGATAGCTGTAGGCTGTCCAGGCATTGTCACCGCCAGTTCTGTGAGAAGATCTGGCAGACGTTCTTCTCTACCTCTTGCATGATGTTCTTTGTTTGGTTTCACTTTGTCATCTCTTTTCCTTCTCCCAGCTGTCATCTATTTACACTGATTGCCTCCCTTTATATTCCCTCCCATACTGCCTCACTTTGCGGTTTATACTACTTCCTGGATTGTGTTCACTGCTAGAGCCTGCAACTGCTGGTTCCTCAGATAAGTCTTTTTCCTTTATTTGTGTTTCCGTGCTGGTTTGATTCTAGGTGACCCTGACTCCCTCCGTATTAAGTGCAGGGAGCCGGTGGTCGTGTCCCCTCGCTATTTTAGGGTTTTCAGGTGTCACACAGTCTAGGTACGAGGGCATGCAATCTTCTATCATAAAGATCTTTGCATGGGCTTAGCAGTCAGGGAGAGCTCTAGGGGTTTTATAGGGCTCACCCATATGTTCCTTAGTTTGGGATCAAGTCAGTCGGATGTTTATTTATAACTTTCAGTTTTCTGCAACACCATCCGTGACAGGCATGCTGGGAGTTGTAGTTTTGCAACAACCGGAGGCCCACAAGTTCGGCATCCCTGCTCTAGAACATTCAAGCATTCTGTATCCCCAAAGTCAATAGCAACTGACAAGCATATAACACCTCATAAATATACTGCAACCACCAAATGTCTGTGCCTTATATGAAAAATTGTGAAAATGCATTATTGGGCTGCTGTTGGGTAAAGAAAGACAAAATAAAATCTTCTGTTTTAAGCAATATGTTCAGCAACTGTTTCTCTAAAGTGGAGTGGTCAGCCACTACCTTACAGGCCTTTTTTTTTTCCGGAAACCTCTAACTTATATACTATAATCCTATCTCAATAGATCAGTGGCATACCTACCATGGAGACAGACAATAGACTGCAAAGGTGGTGGGGGGTGGGAAGGACTCAATTGAGAACTTCTTTTCCCAGCATAAATCCACGGCACTTTCTAGCAGTCGCCACTAGGGGTTACTCAATGCATAGAGATTTTTACAGCTTTCATTATGTTCAATGGTAACTGCACCCATTTCTGTGCACTGAGCACCCTATAGTGGTGGCTCTCATCGGAGGGGAGCCATACTAAGTTTGGCCCTGTAATCTCTGTGTACCCCTGTGGTATAGATTACTCCATAGATTGCCTGTTTTATTTATTCATAGGCAAAGAATGAGAGTGTTCTGCGTACGGTTTCATCTGCATATGCTACTAGGCTAAAATAAGAAGAGAGATTTTATAAATAACTTCCTCTGATGAAAAAGATGTGATGAATACTAATACATGACAGTTCCATTTCACCAGAGCATTTAGCGCTAAATTACAAGCATTGAGTCTCTGCTATATGAGATATTGTGAAGTCCTTTTCTTATTTTATGGAAATTCACCTAATTTGTCTTGAAGGAGAACGGTCCGTGTGATATTCAAAGCTTCCTCATAAATCCTTCACATTAAGCGGCCAAGTAAATTACAGGCAGAATAAGACATTTTGTAGCTAACTTATTATTAATAGTCTTTGTGTGTTTTCTGTGCAGCTTTCTTCTGCTGGCTTCCACTATAGAACTTTTTCGCCTTACTTAAAAAATTCTCTTGAAAAATGACTCCAGACATATTTTTTTTTATATCAGCTTGATATATTTTAAATACAATAATTTTAGCATACCTCTCTTATTACTCTAAATGGAACCAGCGCTTTCTGCAGGCAATATGTTATAGAGCAGGAGTAGCCAAGTAGATTTGTATATCGTTTTGTAGGGGAAAAAAAAAATCTGTATAACTTTTATTCAGTGAAATGTTTGCTTTTTTTATGCTTAGGAGTCCAGTGGGCGGAGTGAATCAATGAGGACCACCCACAGCACTCAGTACAATGGCACAATTTATTCTCAATCATTTCCCACAAAACTATGTACCAATTAGATCATCATCTGGCTACAGATAGGAGAAAATGTCCAACATAACAGGTTCCCTTTAAAACATAGCCCAACTCCAATGTTAAGGGAGTCTTTCAGCAGAAAATTCACCAAACCAGGCACAATGCCTGGGCTCGCTCAGCTAAATGTAATCATACCTTTCACTTAGGGATCTGTTGCTTAATTGTGGAGAAAAAATACTTTTAATACATATGGAAATGAGCAGTTAAGTGCACTAGGAGCCTCTAGGAGCAAAGAGGGTGTTGCCATTACACCTAGAGGCTCTGCTCTCTCTGCAACTGCCGCATCCTCTCCACTTTATTTGACAGGACCAAGCAGTGAAAACATCATAATACCTGACCCTGCCAATCAAAGTGCAGGGAGTGCAGCAGTTGTAGAGAGAGCAGAGCCTCTAGGAGTAATGACAACGCCCCCGTTGCTCCTAGAGGCTCATTTGCATATATTAAAACATCAATTTCCTCAGCAATGCGGGCTTATATAACCATGGGACCAACACAGATGCCTTCAGCTGCCAAGTGCACACGTAACAGGTCAGCCAGTTTCACAGGTACAAACCTGCTGACACATGCCCTTTAACCCCTTAAGGACCCAGGACAAGATTGCTCGTCCTAAATGGCCGGTACTTGGTGCCCCAGGACGAGCATTCTCATCCTCTGGTCCTTCTGTTCCCCTATGTGCGGTGCCACGATCAGCGGCAGGGATCCGGCTGTCACGGACAGCCGGATCCCTGCTGCATCCTCCAGCATCGGTGATAAGGCCGATGCCGGTGGATTAACCCCTCATATGCTGCGGTCAGACCTGATCGCAGCATATGGGAGGTCTGCACTGCCTGTCCTCATCCATCGGGTCCCCGCGCTGTGGTGATGGGGACCCGATGGTTGCCATGGCAGCCCCAAGTCATTCAAAGGCCTTGGAGCCCGGCAGCTACGGAGGCCTATGAGGCCCATCCCCCAGGCTGGGTCTCATAGGCAAACTATCAGAGTATTATATTGTGTAATACACTTAGTCAATGCAGTACAATACAGATGTATTGTGCTGCATTGAAACAGGGATCAGACCCTGTAATGTTTATGTCCCATAGTGGGACACAAATAAAAAATAATAAAAGTGAAAGAAAATGGGGTGTGGTCTGCCGGCCGAGAAAGATGGCCGCGTGAGATGATAGCTCTAGCGCCATACAAGCAACAACGGGAGAGCAAACCACTTAGAATCTCCACAAACGACACTCAATCAGTGGCCTATTTGTCCCGATGATGACTAGAGGCAAGCGGTCGATGAAAAAGCAGGGGAAACTGGACTTTTTTCCTGGAAAAGAGCCAAAGTCAAAATGGCACCGCATCCCCACCGCTGTTCAGCTCTCTGGGCTCAAGCTCCTCTGACGCTCCAGACTTACCTACAAGGAGCAGACAAGTCGCCTTTGCATGAGAACCTCTTTTCTCCACCATCGCAGAATCGCTTCCGGAAAACACTAATTCCCCCGTCGCCAGGCACAGGCAGACGGGACTCTCCAGCTGTGCCATCTCCCTCCACAATCCCTGCGGGACAGAAGTCTCGCATGTTAGCACCGTCCGCGCAGAGAGATGAGGTGAGGGACATTACCACGCTCACCCTTCAGGCATTCACTACAACTGACCAGCCTGCTTCGGGCAATCTTTTAAAGGACATGCTAGTCCTATTCAGCCATTCCATGCACAAAGATTTCTCCACCCTTATCCTCCCGCTTCAAAACTCAGTGGAGGCTATCGATAAGCGAGTCAGCCATGTGGAATCTAAAATGGGCGACTTCGCTACCTCGCATAATCAGCTGATAGACGCCCATAACGAGTTGATGGAAGAGCTTGACCGTCTCAGGGCCAAAGTAGTGGATTTGGAAGAACGGTCCCTCTGGAACAATCTTAAATTTCACGGGATCCCTGAAGAAATCGCTCCTAGAGGTCTGCTCCCTTACCTTCAGGGCGTCACGAAGTCTCTAATTCCAGACCTCTCCTCTCATGATTTAATCATTGATAGAGCGTACAGAGTGTCACGGCCAAAGCATCTCCCAGAAAACTCGCCCAGAGATGTACTGGCAAGAGTGCATTTCTTTCATATTAAGGAGGCATTGATGGTAGCAGCAAGGAAGAAAGGTACCTTGCCCTCTCCCTACGAGCAAATCAAAATGTTCACAGATTTATCTGCCATCAATCTTCAGCAGAGATGTACACTGAGCCCATTCACTACAGCTCTGCGGCAGAATAACATCCCATATAGATGGGGTTTCTGACAAAAGTTTTAATACAGCACCAGGGGACTCTTCAGGCCATATGCTCCCTAGAGTCAGGGAAGGAACTCTTGGAACACCGCCATGGAGGATTCCAGTCCAGGTCCGACAGCGCCCACCCGACTGCACCCAGAATTGCAGCTAGTGTCACAAAAGAGAAGACCTAATTGTTGATTCTTTGGTTCAACTGACAAAGATATAATGGTGCCACTTGGCTTCTTCCCGGCCGAGAGACGCAAGATATGCCCGATATAGTAGGTCGTCACTTAATGGCGACCCATTACTTTTCTTTGTTCCGCTTTTGTTTATTTGGTTTTATTGTTTACAATTCCCTTATGAATATTTAATCCTTAGGTTTCTCGCGAGGGCTTATACCGAACTTTCCTCTCTGGTCCACTTCCACTGCAGACCTGGTATTCTGTCTAACTTCAGGCTCATATTGTCTACTTACCAATATTATCTTCTGACACAGCCTCTACCCTTCTACATATGGTTCTTAAGATAGCGCCCTGAATACCAAGGGCTTTAATGGTCCTTTTAAACGATCTATGCTGTGGAAGGAGGCTAAAACTCTTAAGTGTGACATTCTCTGCGCCACCGAAACGCAAATAATAAAAGCAGATGCTCATAGATTGAACATGCCCATTTACCCCATGTATTCCATTCTCACTACACCAAAAAACAGAGAGGTGTAATGGTGGCGATTAGGGACTAAGTAGATTTTCAACTGGTAGAGTCCATTGTGGACCAGGGAGGCAGGTTTATCATTATAATCGCTTCCTTAAATAATGTGTTATACACCCTAATGTTCTTATATGCTCCGAACAGACACCAAGCTTCCTTTCTACGGAAACGTATAACTAAGGTGAATACAGTAAAGAAAGGCCTGGTCCTTTGGGGTGGAGACTTTAATGTCGTGATTGATCCTTCCATTGACACTTCGGCTCTCGCTAGAGATCATCCCTCTGCTCTGGCTCCTCTTCTTCTTAAAGAGGATATATATGATGTCTGGAGGATCCATCACGACAGAGAGAGGGACTATTCCTTCTACTCGAGTGCACATAACTCCTATTCCAAGATTGACCTCTTTTTGGTCGATAGATCTCTCTTACGTAAGGCCTCCCAGACCTCAATAGAACTAATTACCTGGTCAGACCATGCTCCTATCACTCTGACTATCAATGAATCAGCTATTACACCACCTTATACCCCTTGGCACAATAATACTTTCTTATTAGAAAACCCCAAACACAAAACAGAAATTTCTGATGCGCGGGTTGAATATTTTCACACCAACGATGGCTCGGTGTCAAACTCATTCTCTCTATGAAATGCCCACAAAACGTTTATTAGTGGAATATTTAGTAGGCCACAGAGGCAAAAAAGAAAGAGAGGAATGCATCTCAAAATTAATGCACCAAATCCAATCGCTGGAATCGTTGAACAAAGCTAACCCTTCGGCGTCGCATGCAGACCAACTACAATCCTTGAGACTCCAATTAAAGGACTGTCTGTTGTACAGTCATAAAAAAACATTTGAAATCTCTTAAAGCTTCCCATTACTCACAGAAAAACAGAGCGGGAAAATTTCTGTCCCACAGATTAAAAACAAGATCAACAAAATCTAAAATCCCATTCTTTACTTCTTCAGAGTCAGGCTTAAAAGTAATAGACCCACAAGCGATAGCCAACTCTTTCAAGGATTTCTACAAATCCTTATATAATTTATCCCCCAGACAGAACCCACCCCCCAAATGCCAGAGGCCATAAAACACTTTCTGGTCTCCCTTGACCTCCACTGTCTCAATAGCGACCAGTTAAAACAATTAAATTCCCCCATCTCGGCAGATTAAATATTAGGCATCATCAAGAAACTTCCCCACAATAAAGCCCTAGGCCCTGATGGCTTATCCAACGCTTACTACAAGACGTTTCAAAAGGTGCTTTCCCCATATATGCTCCGAATCTGAAAGCAACCATAGTAACGATTCCCAAATCAGATAAACCCTCTGACGACTCCAAAAAATACCGCCCGATCTCGCTCTTAAATACAGACATCAAAATTTATGCCAAAATCCTGACCAACTGCCTAGCTCCCTTTATTTCCATTCTCACTCACACTGATCAAGTCAGATTCGTTAAAGGCAGAAAAAATTCAGCCCAGGCTGTTCTGCCTCTTTTTCTCATATCCCCGCCCCAGCCTCTTCCTCTGCCCGCCCCGCTCTTCCTTTGCGTCCTCCTTCTCTGCAGCGAGGTCCCGCGCCTGCACTATCCATTGCTTGGCCGGGGCATGCGCACTGCGATGCCCATTGTGGGCACGGCATTGCAGTAGCTACTACGCATGCGCTGGCCAACGGCGAGAAACAGCGGCGAGGAGGCGGACCAGAGACACCCACAATGGGCATCGCAGTGCACATGCCCCGGCCAAGCAATGGATAGCGCAGGCGCGGGATCTCGCTGCAGAGAAGGAGGACGCAAAGGAAGAGCGGGGCGGGCAGAGGAAGAGGCTGGGGCGGGGATATGACGAAAAGAGGCAGAACAGCCTGGGCTCCAACGAGGTGAGCGCCGCCCTGGGCACTTGCGAGCCCTAATTTACATATGAATAAAAGTCCGTTTTTGCCTTGGGGGAACTTCACAAGCAAACATCAAAGGTACCATTAGAATCATAGACTGCTATGCTAGAGCGCTATGTAAGCGGTCTATTAGGTCAAAATCTGGTGACAGACTCCCTTTAAATCTCTCCTATTAGCATCTCTCTATCGTTCCTTTGGGATCCTGAATACACCTACCCTGGTTTCTACGGCCCTAAAGAATTGGTCCCAATTTCACAAATTTAGCCCCAATTCCCCTATATCCCTGACTGAGCTGGCCCCTATCACAGTGCTCGAATATCTTATTTCAGATTTGACTGTCACATCCTGGAGGAATTGTGGGTTAGATACACTATTCAAACTGTTTGAGACAGAACAGCTGCACACCTTTGAATACTTACACACTACTTTTCAAATACCCAATGGTGACTTTTATAAATATCTTCATATCAGGCATTTCCTTAAAACTAACGTTCCCTTCCAGGCCTCTGCCAATTCGGAGATATTTAAAGTATGGTCACTTCCCCCCCAAACAGTACCCGCCTACGCCCACTATATATGATATTAAGAGATAAAGAGTCTTTTACGAAGTAGACTCCTTTCCGTTCTTGGGAAAGGGAGCTAGGCACCTACTTCTCGGAGGAGCAATGGAAAAAAGCCCTAAACTTCATTTCCAAGGGGTTGAAATGTGTCCTTCATTATGAATCTTTGATGAAAACTATCTTGAGATGGTATTTGACTCCGGACTGTTTGAACCACCTTTTCCTGGGAGTCTCACAATTATGCTGGAGAGGATGCGAGCACAGAGGCACACTTGCCCTCTTCTCCAAAGATTATGGAAAGATGCCTTCTCCCTCGCTTCTGATTTGCTGGGTCACCAGCTAACTCCTTGGCCTTCAATGGCTCTATTGTTCATAGATTTAGACACCATTCCTTACAACCTCCGGGTAATCATAGGGCATCTTTTTCTATCAACTAAACTAGCCATTACCCACAATTAGAAAAGCTCAAATATTCCTTGCTTATCAGATGCCCTTGTAAAACTAAATACCACTTATATATATGAAAAAACTTTAGCAAGAGCTCACCATTCCTCTTCTAAGTTTGCGAAGATGTGGAACTTCTGGGCAAAGTCAAAATTGGCTATGCAGGTTTCTTGACTTGTTCACATTTGTATTAAAAGTCTTGTTAAAATATTATGTCCCTCGCAAGAAGAATACCCTATGTTTTTCTCTTTGGTTTTCCTAATTTTGCTTACTTTATGTTATGTATAAAACTTTGGTCAGTACTGCCAAATCGGCTAAGTGAATGTGCTGACATGTTATACATAACTTCCTTTACTCTTTGTACTTAACCAAAAATAATATAAATTTATTGAATAAAAGAAAAAAAGTGAAAGAAAAGTGTTTTTAGCAATAAAAAAAATTACGTACAGACAACTTTGGTCAATACTGCCAAATCGGCTAAGTGAATGTGCTGACGTGTTATACCTAACTTACTGTACTCTTTGTCTGTACTCATCCAAAAATAATATACATTTATTGAATAAAAGAAAAAAGTGAAAGAAAAGTGTTTTTAACAATGAAAAAAATTACGTTTCAATGAAAATAAGCCCCTTTCCCATAAAAAGAGACATATAAATTTGTAAAAAATATAAAAAATAAAAAAACAGACATATTACGTACATATTGCTGCTTACGTAACAACCTGCTCTATAAAAATATCACATGATCCACCACATCTGGTCAACACCGTAAAAAAAAAAAACTGTGCTAAAAAAAAGCCATTTTATGTCACCTTTCATCACAAAAAGTGTAATACTAAGTGATTAAAAAGTGTTATGTACCCAAAAATAATACCAATCAAACCATCATCTCACCCTGCAAAAAATGAGACCCTAACTAAGACAATTGAAGAAACAGAGAGGCCGGATTTGGCGACCAGGCCTATTTATTCCCAAAATTAATTAGCGTATGTACTGATCCCGTGGGACAGAGGGATAAAACTTAGCATTTAATAAAGATAAATTCTAAAATATGTAGACACTAGAGGATGAGCCTCTACAACAAACAATATGAAAGACAGCCCTAAAGGCATAGAATGTACATATATACACAGTGTGGCAAAGATGGTATAAAAAACAGGAACGTTCTCACCCAATTGTAGACCAGGGGTTCTCTAAGAGATGGTTGACGATGGAGACGGACTTGTAGTGCTTGGTAGCCACACTGGAAGGAGATAGGTACAGTGAGGAACAGAAGTATTTGAACACCCTGCGATTTTGCAAGTTCTCCCACTTAGAAATCATGGAGGGGTCTGAAATTCACATTGCATGTGCATTCCCACTCTGAGAGACAGAATCAAAAAAAGAAATTCAGGAAATCTCATTGTATGATTTTTAAAGAATTTGTTTGTCTTGCACTGCTGAACAGAAGTATTTGAACACCAGAGAAACAGCAAGAATTCTGGCTCTCAAAGACCTGTTACTGTGCCTTTAAAAAGTCCACCTCTACTCCACTCATTAATCTAACTTAGTAGCACCTGTCTGAGCTCTTTAAAGACCCCTGTCCTCCCAACAGTCAGTCAGACACCAACTACTACCATGGGCAAGACCAAAGAGCTGTCAAAAGACACCAGAGATAAAATTGTGGACCTCCACAAGGCTGGAAAGGGCTACAGGGCAATTGCCAAGCAGCTTGGTGAAAATAGATCAACTGTTGGAGCAATTGTAGAGAATAGAAAATGGAAGAGGCTAAAGACGACTGTCAGTCTCCCTCGGACTAGGTCTCCATGCAAGATCTCACCTCGTGGGGTATCACTGATGATAAGAAAGGTGAGGAATCAGCCCAGAACTACAAGGGAGGAGCTGGTCAATGACATGAAGAGATCTGGGACCACAGTTTCAAAGGTAACTGTCGGTAGAACACTACGCCGTCATGGTTTCAAATCATGCATTGCACGGAAGGTTCCCCTACTCAAGTCATCACATGTCCAGGCCCGTCTGAAGTTTGCCAATGACCTTCTGGATGATCCAGAGGAGGCATGGGAGAAAGTCATGTGGTCAGATGAGCTTTTTGGTCTAAACTTCACTCGTCGTGTTCGGAGGAAAAGGAAGGATGAGTTGCATCCCAAGAACACCATCCTTACTGCGAATCATGGGGGTGGTAACATCATGCTTTGGGGGTGCTTTTCTGCGAAGAGGACAGGACGACTGCACTGTATTAGGGAGAGGATGAATGGGGCCATTTATTGTGAGATTTTTAGCAACAACCTCCTTCCCTCAGTCAGAGCATTGAAGATCGGTCGTGGCAGGGTCTTCCAACATGACAATGACCCGAATCACACAGCCAGGATAACCAAGGAGTGGCTCCGTAAGAAGCATAACAAGGTTCTGGCGTGGCCTAGCCAGTCTCTGGACCTAAATCCAATAGAACATCTTTGGAGGGAGCTGAAACTCTGTGTTGCTCAGCGACAGCCCCGAAACCTGACAGATCTAGAGGAGATCTATGTGGAGGAGTCGGCCAAAATCCCTGTTGCAGTGTGTGCAAACCTGGTCAAGAACTACAGGAAACGTTTGACCTCTGTAATTGCAAACAAATGCTTCTGTACCAAATAGTAACACTGATTTTCTCAGGTGTTTAAATACTTATGTTCAGCAGTGCAAGACAAATAAATTATTTAAAAATCATACAATGTGATTTCCTGAATTTCTTTTTTTTATTCTGTCTCTCAGAGGGGGAATGCATCTACAATGTGAATTTCAGACCCCTCCATGATTTCTAAGTGGGAGAACTTGCAAAATCGCAGGGTGTTCAAATACTTCTGTTCCTCACTGTATGTGTGCCCCTTTCACGTAGGTGGGTGACAGGGTAATTAACCCTAGACAGCCCTAAGAAAAGGGGCAGGGGCTAGTACGCCCTACCTATCTACACGAGGAACTTGCCCCGCAAGGAGCGTCCCCGTCCGGATACCTGACCCTGTGGGGGCAGAATCCCTAATAAACCCTAAAAAATGCTCCCTACGTGTCACGTTTCAGTTCGTGAAAGAAAATCATCAGGGGAGATCAATGGTGGTCACAGGACTATGGATGGGGCCTGTGCGACCAAAGAAAAAGGGGGGGAAGATGGTACATAAAGGGATGGTATAGGTCAATTGTCAAAAGTTCAATACTACTGTGTTGACCGCATCAGCAGTTTCTATCATGACCGCATCAGCAGTTTCTATCAAAAAGTTTATATAGATGCACCAGTGGGTGCCATCTATAATAGATAGAAAAGAAGAGCCACAGGATAGTCAATCCAAGGGGCGGGCTGTCGGCAGAGTGTACTCAGCACCCTGTGTCTTTTAAATGTACTCCAAAAGCCGCCAGTTTTCCCTGTAGCTTCCTACTTCCGAACATGTGACTCTGGTGACAGGAAGTCACATGTCTGGTGGAACGCAGGAAGTGAGCGTGCGTTCCAGCCGGACGCGGCCCGTGGTGCGCGGTGCCAGAGGATGACGCCGCATAGCAGGTGACCGGGATCACATGACCAGGGGCTGGTCACGGGGCGCGCCGAGCCGGGATAACCACGCCCACCGCCCAGGTGCCGATGTGGAAGCGAGAATATACACAGGGGGCGAAGTGGTGTACAAGGCAAAAAAAAATTAACACAATGGTGAATGCAATTCAATTAATTGCCAGAGGGACCCATGGTTAAAAGGATCCATAGTAACAATTAAATAAATGAACCAAACTATTAGAGGCAGGTTCACATAAACACCGGCCGTAGGAGCGGTATAACCGGCCCAGTGAGGAAAGAGAGAAGTACAGAAGGAAAAAAGAATTAGATGAAACAGCTAAAATTGAGCTGCTCATTTAGACCCAGGGGGGGTCATTGTTTTCAAATAATAAATCCAGCGCAATTCTCGCTGCAGTATGGCACGATCCCAATCTCCTCCACATTTAGGGGGTAGAATGCGATCTATACCCATCACAGAAATACGGGCTTTCCCGTTATGCTGGCTGTGAACATGGTTGGCGACAGGGGTATCTTTGGCTTTAGCTATGTCACCAAGATGTTCGCCGATACGTCTGCGTAGCTCGCAGATAGTTTTTCCTACGTATCCTCTGCCACATTCACACGACAAGAGGTAAATAACGCCACGAGTCCTGCAGTTGATGAAGTGGTGTATGCGATATTCCTTACCTGTGACCGCACTGCTAAAGTTTTTACCAGATTTTAAATAGGGACAGGCGATACAACCACTACATCTATAGCATCCCTTGACGTCGGATTTGAGCCATGTTGAACCTGACACAATAGGTGGGGGTGTGAATTCACTAGACACCAATGTGTCACGGAGGCTGCGTCCTCGACGGTACGTGACATGTGGGTAGCCCCCACCACCTCTCTCAGATCTGGGTCTAGTTGGAGGATACCCAAATTCTTTTGGAGGATGCGTCTAATGTCGCCAGCAGCCCTATCAAAGGTCATGATGGGGCGAATGATGTTTAGGGGTGGCACTGTGCAGGGTTTGGGGATAAGAAGGGATGTTCTGTCTGAGTGTAGAGCAAACTCAAAAGCTCTCCTCAAGACTTTGTCGGGATAACCGCGCTGTCGGAACCTTGTACGTAGGTCGGCAGCTTGTCTGATGAATTCCCGTTTTGTGGAACAGTTTCTCCTAATCCTGAGGTACTGTCCCTTGGGAATACCCTGCTTAAGTGGGAGAGGGTGACTGCTCTCCCACCTAAGCAGGGTATTGGTGGACGTAGGTTTGCGGTAAATCGACGTCTCTAAGTCACCAGAGGGTTTTTGAGAGATGAGGACATCAAGGAAAGGTAACCTACTGCCCCCAACCTCACAGGTGAAATGCATGCCGATCTGGTTGTCATTAAACATCTTCACCAGTGAACGGAACGAGGAATCGTTCCCGTTCCAAATGATAAAGATGTCGTCTATGTACTGCGCCCACATGCCAACCTGGTCCATAAGAATGGAACGTTCCTCCCTGAAAACCAAAGTCTCCTCCCACCAGCCCAGGAACAAGTTAGCGTACGACGGGGCACATGAACACTCCCATTAAAGGAAAAAACATTGGTGGTCAGGGTGAACTCCAGGAGGGAGAGGACGAAGAGGCTCTGGGCGCGGTACTGACAACCACGGGTACTCAGAAAATGCTCAACTGCCTTTATTCCAAGGGTGTGAGGAATGTTGGAGTAGAGGGCCTCCACATCGACACTCGCCAGGAGGCTCGCATTATCGACGTGAATACCCTCCAATTGTTTGAGCAGATGTGTAGTGTCCCGACTGTACGAAGGTAAGGAAGTAACAAATGGGGCCAGAACGCGGTCCACGTAGATCCCTACATTTTGGGATAGATTCCCTACCCCTGATACAATAGGACGTCCTTTCAAGGGACGTGTTCCCTTGTGTAACTTGGGCAGACAATAAAATGTCGCCAGACGTGGGTGAATAGGCAGCATAAATTTGTGCTCTTCGACAGAAATAATAGACGCGGTTCTAGCTTCATCTAGGATGTTTTTAAGCTGTAGTCTGAATGTGTTCAACGGGTTCGCAGATAGAACCTCATATGTGGATGAATCCCTCAGCAGGGCCTCGCACATGTCTGTATATTGACCATGGTCCATGATCACTGTGTTGCCTCCCTTATCGGAGGGCTTGATCACTATAGAGTGATCAGTCTCCAAGCTGGATATAGCACTGACATGGACCTGGTCAATATTGGAGAAATGCGACGGACGTAAGTTCTCGATCTCCTGCGAGACCGTGCTGAAGAAGACATCTATACACGACAGCTCGCCCAGATTGGGGGGCATCTTATTGCTTTTCAGCTTTAAGTTGGTAAATGGTCCCTGGCCTTCTTGTCTATCTAGTTCTCCGTCTAGTCCATACAGGAGGCGGACGTCCGCCAGGATGTCCAAAGGTATGCCTAACTCGCGGCACTGTTTTTTATCCTGAAATTTATGGAACTTGTGCCAACAGAGCTTCCTGACAAAAAGATTTAAATCCTTAAAGGTGTCAAAGTGATTGAAAGAAGGGGTGGGGACAAAGGAAAGACCTAGTTGTAGGACCTCTATCTCGGTGGAACTGAGACTGCGGGATGAGAGATTGACTACTTGTGGACCTAAGGGTTTAAAGGTAGCTGCATACGGTTCCGCAGGGGATATGTCTGCTGCGGAATTGGTGGGCCCTGGTATTGACCCGTCCCTCCTAAAAAACGGGGGTTAGGAGTACCTTGATATTGACCCCGCCCTCGTGAATTCCCTCTTTGTCGCCCACGGCGGTTTCCTCCCCGGGATGACAGTCTGGAGCCCTTGGATGTATTGTCGGAGTCAGAGCAGTCGGTGTCAGTTAATGACTGTTCGGTTTGGGCTCCAGTAGGCTCCCTCCTGTTGGCAATAGAAGAGTAGACTCTATTATCTTTGAAATCAGCCAGATCCCTCACAAACTGCCGATGTTTGCGCTTCTTGAGATGGTATTGATATTTTTCAAGGAGGTTCTGAAGTTGTTTCTCTTTATTCGCAAACTCGGCTTCCTGCGAGAACATATGGGCGGATTCAATACTTGTGCTCAACTTTTTGCTCAAGTTCTCTAGATTGTTTTTCTCTTCTATAAGAAGGAGGCGCATTAGTCTCAGGGAGCTTTCAGTAGCTTCCTTTTCCCATTTACTAAGGAAGCCTGGGTTACGAAATCTAACTCCTGGTAAGAGTGCAATCCTGAGACCTCTAGGCACAATGCTGTGCTTAAGGTAGCTTTCCAGGCTTTGCACCTCCCACCAGGAGAGAATTTGGTCCTTATATATATCGGTCTATTCTTTAAATGCTGCGTTGAACGATGGAGTGTACTTTTTCTGTGAGAATTCCTTTTCTGAAAAAATCTCTCAGCCTCAGTAAGCCAGTTTTCTGCACTAAAGCCAGTGGCAAGAAAACCTGCCATGCTTGGTAAGAGATATGTAGTGAAGAAACAGAGAGGCCGGATTTGGCGACCAGGCCTATTTATTCCCAAAATTAATTAGCGTATGTACTGATCCCGTGGGACAGAGGGATAAAACTTAGCATTTAATAAAGATAAATTCTAAAATATGAGCCTCTACAACAAACAATATGAAAGACAGCCCTAAAGGCATAGACTGTACATATATACACAGTGTGGCAAAGATGGTATAAAAAACAGGAACGTTCTCACCCAATTGTAGACCAGGGGTGTAGATATGGCTTTCAAAAAATGGAGACATAAAAACATAATTTTTTTGTTTCAAAAATGTTTTTATTGTTTAAAACCAAAATATATTTAAAAATAACTGACATATTAGGTATCACCGCGTCCCTAACAACCTGCTCTATAAAAATATCACATGACCTAACCCATCTGGTGAACACCGTCATCTCATGCCACAAAAAATAGATCCTAACTAAGACAATCGCCCAAAAAATAAAAAAGATATGGAGACATAAAAACATGATTGTTTTTCCTTCGAAAATGCTTTTATTGTGTAAAACCAAAATAGAAAAAAATAGACAAATTTGGTATCGCCGCGTCTGTAACAACCTGCTCTACAAAAACATCACATGATTTACCCTGTCAGGTGAAAACCGTAAAAATAAAAAATAAAAACCGTGCCTAAAAATTTATTTTTTGTCCCCATACATCACAAAAAGTGTAATACCAAATGATAGTACCAATCATACAGTCACCTTATGCCGCATGAGCCCCTACATAAGATAATAGCCCAAAAAATAAAAATATGGCTTTTAGAAAAAGGAGACGCAAAAACATGATTTATTTAAAAAATGCTTTATTATGTAAAACTAAAACAAAACAAAAATAAAAGTAGTCATATTTGGTATTGTCACATCCGTAACAACCTGCTCTAAAAAAATTGCACATGATCTAACCTGTCAGGTGAACACCGTAAAAAAAAAAAAACTGTGCAAGAACAGCTATTTGTTTGTTATCTTGCCTCACAAAATATGCAATATACTACAAAATAGTAACAATAAAAGTGTCACCTTATCCTATAATTTCCTAAATGGGGCCATTTTTTTAGAGTTTCTACTCTACGGGTGCATTAGGGGGTCTTTAAATGTCATATAGCAACTTAAAATTATCCCAGTGAAATCTGCCATCCAAAATTCATGTGGCGCTCCTTTCCTTCTGCACCCTGCTGTGTTCCCATACAGCAGTTTACGACCACATATGGTTTACGACCACATATGGGGTGTTTCTGTAAACTGCAGAAGCGGGGTAATAAATATTGAGTTTTATTTGGCTGCTAACCCTTCATGTGTTACAGGAGAAAATGACTTAAAATGGAAAATCTGCCAAAAAAGTGAAATTTAAAAATGTTTTTTCTTTAATTCTTGTGGAACACCTAAAGGGTTAAGAACGTTTGTAAAATCAGTTTTGAATAACTTGAGGGGTGCAGTTTCTTCAATGGGGTTATTTATGGATGGTTTCCACTATGTAAGCCCCACAAAGTGACTTTAGAATTGAAGTGGCAAAAAGATGGAGGCTACAGCAGCATGTCCAAGCAGAGCTTCTTTATTCAGACTTCCATAAAAACGATGTACAAAATGGCAACGTTTCGGCTATATGTAGCCTTTGTCAAGCAGGCTACATATAGCCGAAACGTTGCCATTTTGTACATCGTTTTTATGGAAGTCTGAATAAAGAAGCTCTGCTTGGACATGCTGCAGTAGCCTCCATCTTTTTGCTACATACAATTTGACCGCCTAGGATCTGGGGTCGCTTGGCTCGGCTGCTGCATTCCTACTATTTAAAATCCTGATAAACCTGCTTTAAGTGTGCTGCTCCTATCCTCCATTTTTTAGAATTGAAGTGGTCCTTAAAAAAGCGGGTTTCAGGAATTTTGTTAAAAATGTAAAATTTGCTTCTAAAATTCTAAGTCTTATAAGATCCTAAAAAATAAAATTACATTTACAAAACGATGCAAAGATGAAGGTGGACATATGGGAAATGTAAAGTAATAACTATTTTATGATGTATCACTATCTGCCTTAAAAGCAGATACATTCACATTTTGAAAATTGCTAATTTTTCAAAATTTTTGGTAAATTTTGGATTTTTTAATAAATAAAGGTGAATTATATTGTCTAAAATTTTTCGCTATCATGAATTACAATGTGTCGCGAGAAAACAATCTCAGAATCGCTTGGATAAGTTAAAGCATATTACCACATAATGTGACACATGTCAAGTTTCCAAAAAACGGCCTGTCACCTTCAAAACACATATAATTTCAACTTGTGAGGGGCAGCACTAGACAAGCTATTTATGTGTGGGGGAATATTAACACCTTAAAGGGAACCTGTCACCTCCAAAACACATGTAAAACCAACATCATTACCTTACAGTAGCCCCTAGTGTGTTCATAATCATGTGTTTCATTCCTTCATCGGTTGCTGCATACTTTATAAAAACGCTGTTTTAATTTCCATTCGCGCTATCTTCAGAGCCAGCTTGAAGTCAAGGGGGCAGCGGCCTCCTTGCTTCAAGTCAAGCTAAGCCCGCCCCTTACTGCTTGTTACTGCACGATCCCGTCTCTGGCAATCAGCTGGCTGCTATCGTCTCACTGCGCATGCGCCTGCCATTTCCATCGTGTGAAATGGCCGGCGCATGCGCAGTGAGACGATAGCAGCCGGCTGACTGCGGGACCCGGAGATAGGATCGCGCAATAACAAGGGGTAAGGGGCGGGCTTAGCTTGACTTGAAGCAGGGAGGCCGCTGGCTCTGAAGCGAATAGCGCGAATGGAGATTAAAACAGCTTTTTTATAAAGTATGCAGCAACCGATGAGGAATGAAACACATGATTATGAACACACTGGGGGCTACTGTAAGGTAATGATGTCGGTTTTACATGTGTTTTGGAGGTGACAGGTTCCCTTTAAGGTGTTAATAATCCCCCACACATAAATAGCTCCTCTAGTGTTGCCCCTCATAAATTGAAATTTGCCTCAGAATCTGGGAGGATTACGCTGGATCCTGGGCAGTAGGGAGGCATGTACAAGTATATTGAGTTATCTGTCTGTGGTAAGGCGGCTGTTGCAATATTTTGCTGTGTAGCAATTACTGCGGTTTTTAACCTGATCTTCCCTAATTGATGTAAATGGGGTGTATACCGTAGCTTGTTTTAAGCTGTTCACTTTTTTTTTCTTTTTTCCAACAATGACAGTTCTTTACTAAGATTGCGATCTATGATCTATCTGGATTAGAATACAAATCAGAGATGTCAGGAGACTGTGACGGACTCTATATACGGTCTATTCACAGAGGGTTTTGTGCCTGCATTGCATTAAATGGTGAGAAAAGCTATATTTAGAAGATTTATTTGCATACGGCTGTTTTCATTATCACTGCTTGCAGGCTTCTGTAAGACTGTTACTTTTAGAAATTCAGCTCTAATGAGGGATAGCTGTCTGAATGTAATCCAGAAGAAACAGGCTAGTTTATTTGCGACCTCGTTGTTTCCAGTGGGCCCGTATTTTGTGGTCACGTGGTCTGTCTTTTTGCGGCATGGACATACTGATGCAGAAAATCCTATACTTGTCTGCAAAATGCGGACCACGAACTCATTAAAGTCAATGAGACCACAAAAAATGCAGATGCAAGACGGATTGTATCCGTATTTTGCGGATCTGCAATTTGCGGACCACAAAACACATACGGTCATGTGCATGGAATCTTTACTCCTTAGGGCTCATGCCTGTGCTGCGGGCACAGACCGTGGGGTAGCCACATGCGGATCGCGGACCCATTCACATGAATGGGGTCCCCAATCCGCATCCAACTGTCTGCACCGAAAAGTGCATGCCCTACTTTTTTGCGGTGCGGAGGCACGGCCATAAACACCACAGAAGCACTCCGTAGTGCTTCCGTGGGGTTCCGATCCATGTCTCCGTTCCGCATCTCCGTGATTGCGGACCCATTCAAGTGAATGGATCCGTGATGCGGAATGCACACAGCCAATGCCCGTGTATTGCGGACCCGCTGTATGCGGGCCGCAATACGGTCACTGGGGCACACGGTTGTGTGCATGAGCCCTTAAGGACCAAGCCATTTTTCACCTTTCTGCCCAACCATTTTTAGCAAATCTGACATGTGTAACTTGTGGTAATAACTTTAAAACGCTTTTACTTATCCAGGCCATTCTGAGATTGTTTTCTCATCACATATTGTACTTCATGACAGTGGTAAAATTTAGACAAAAAATGTCATTTTTATTTATAAAAAAAATACCAAATTTACCAAATATTTTGAAAAATTTGCAAATTTCTATTTCTCTACTTTTATAATAGATAGTAATAACTCCAAAAATAGTTATTACTTTACATTCCCCATATGTCTACTTCATGTTTGGATTATTTTGTGAATGCCATTTTATTTTTTGGGGACGTTAGAAGGCTTAGAAGTTTAGAAGCTTACATAATAGAAAACACCCCAAAATTACCCAATTTTAGAAACTACACCCCTCAAGGTATTCAAAACCGATTTTACAAACTTTGTTAATCCTTTAGGTGTTCCACAAGAATTAATGGAAAATGGAGATGAAATTTCAGAATTTTACTTTTTTGGCAGATTTTCCATTTTAATCCATTTTTTCGAGAAACAAAGCAAGGGTTAACAGCCAAACAAAACTCAATATTTGTTGCCCTGATTCTGTAGTTTACAGAAACACCCCACATGTGGTCGTAAACTGCTGTACAGGCACACGGCAGGGCGCAGAAGGAAAGGAACGCCATATGGTTTTTGGAAGGCAGATTTCACTGGGATAATTTTGCCATGTCACATTTGAAAACTCCCTGATGCACCCCTAAAGTAGAAACTCCCAAAAAATTACCCCATTTTGGAAACTTTGGGATAAGGTGGCAGTTTTGTTGGTACTATTTTAGGGTACATATGATTTTTGGTTGCTCTATATTACACTTTTTGTGAGGCAAGGTAACAAAAAATAGCTGTTTTAGCACCGTTTTTTTATTTTTTTTATTTACAATGTTCATCTGAAAGGTTAGATCATGTGTTATTTCTATAGAGCACTTTTTGGGTTGTTTGTTTCAGTTTTACAAAATAAAGCATTTTTGAAAATAAAAGATTTTTTAGTGTCTCCATATTCTGAAAGCCATAGTTTTTTTTATTTTTGGGCGATTGTCTTATGTAGGGGCTCATTTTTTTCTGTATGAGATGATGGTTTGATCAGTACTATTTTAGGGTGCATATGACTTTTTGATTGCTTGGTATTACACTTTTTGTGATGTATGGTGACAAAAAATTCCTTTTTTGACACAGTTTTTGTTTTAGTTTTCTTACGGTGTTCACATGAGGGGGTTAGTTCATGTGATATTTTTATACAGCAGGTTCTTACAGACATAGCAATACCTAATATGTATACTTTTTTTTTATTTATTTAAGTTTTACACAATAATATAATTTTCGAAACAAAATCATGTTTTTATGTCTCCATATTCAGAGAGCCATGATTTTTTAAATTTTTCGGGCGATTGTCTTAGGTAGGTTCTCATTTTTTGCGGGATGAGATGATGGTTTGATTGGCACAATTTTGTGGTGCGTATAACTTTTTGATCGCTTACTATTACACTTTTTGTGATGTAAGATGGCAAAAAATGACTTTGACACTTTTATATATATATTTTTTTGTGCATGTTTCAGAAGAATATGGGTTTCTACCACACAAAAAACGTCACTTTTTTGGGTTAAGGCTTCCCCCCACATTTGTTTCTGCTTATGTGGGCTATTAATCCCATTCACATTTAAGGATGTTATGTGCAGTACCATATTTGTACACAAAGGTAAGATAATACCAGAGGAGTTCCAGAGGTTCCATTTCCCCATTCACGTTTTCCTGTCGGTCCTCTAAGCTCATAGTAGTCATCACTGATCTCCAATCAACTGGTAGAACAAGGAAAAACAAAACAAGGTAAACATAGTAAACGCAAGAAGATTTTCTGCTGATCAGGCGTTGCACTTGAGATAAGAGTCTGCGCAGCAGAAAAAGAAAATTTAACATATCTGGTAGTAAGGATGGTTTGAGTCCAATTCCTCAGTTTCCATCCAAAAGGACTAGGGGAAAGTTCTGCTTGAACTCGAGACAAGTTCCCCCCAGCCAGAATTCGAAAAACTTAGGAGCACTGTGCCACGAACACCATCAGTCCGGTGCGCGGCGCCAGTCTTGAATAATATGTGGAGGAGAAGACCTCTTCCTTAACTCAGTGGATGCCTTTATCTAAAGCTTCTGGAGAAGAGCAGTGCCTTCAGCAAGATCTTTGATCACCAGCAGATCATTATGAAGTTTAACAATCAAGCGGGTGGGGAAGCCCCATCTACAGTCGTGGCCAAAAGTTTTGAGAATTACATAAATATTGGAAATTGGAAAAGTTGCTGCTTAAGTTTTCATAATAGCAATTTGCATATACTCCAGAATGTTATGAAGAGTGATCAGATGAATTGCATAGTCCTTCTTTGCCATGAAAATTAACTTAATCCCAAAAAAAACTTTCCACTGCATTTCATTGCTGTCATTAAAGGGCTTCTGTCACCCCATTAAACCGTTTTTTTTTTTCTTTACTAATAATCCCTACACTGCGATCTCAGCATACATAAGCTAATTAATGATTTTCGTTCACTAGAATTTGCTAAAAATCGATTTTTTTAATATGTAAATTACCTTGCTACTGTCACTACCAGAGCTTTGGGACGTTCTCACAGCTCTGTTTCTCCACCCCTGTGATGATGTCACTACTAGAGCTGGGAGGAGTTCTCACTACTCTGTTTACTTTTGGTTTCTTTCACCACAGCTGTCCTTCATGTGTTTGATTTTCCTCTCTTTATATCACCCCTCCTCCTATGATAGGATGTGGATTATAGTTCTCACTTCAGTTGTGGCTCTAGCTTTGGTTTGTTCACTTGTGGCTATCAGTCCACTGGACCTGTGTTCTGCTGCAGCTAGCACTCCGGATATTGCCAGCCTGTCCTTGGATCCGTCTTCTCTGCGGCTGCAACCCCGTCAGCTAAGTGTGCAGACATTGTTGTGTTCCTGTTTATTTTCTGACTGGATCTGAGGTGGCCACGGTTCCCTCCATATACTGAGTAGGGCACTGGTGGCCGTGCCCCTTCCACTATTGTAGGGGTCACAGTGGTCATTAGTCTTAGGCACGTGGGCATGCCTCTTTCCGCCATTTGGATCCGGGCATGTGCTTTAGCAGAATAGGGAGAGCGTTGAGGGTCGGACAGGGGTCACCCGTTATCCTCCCTAGTTCTGGGTCCAGTCAGTAGCTCTGTACTGTGTATTACTATTGTTGCCCACATACAGCCGTGACATTATAATCCACCAAAACCGTCCTTTTTTGACATGGATCCGCTTTCTGGCCTGGTTGACCGCATGCAGGGTCTTTCTTTGGAAGTAGCGGATCTCCGTCAATCTATGACTCAGCTTCAAGCATTGGGCCCTGCTCCGGCTCATGGAGTCTGTTGCGAGCCAAAGGTCTCACTTCCGGAGACGTTCTCCGGGGGCAGTGAGAATTTTGTTCGTTTCAGAGAGGCATGCAAACTCCATTTTTGCTTGTGTCCTCACTCTTCTGGTAATCAAGAGCAGAGGGTGAGGATTGTCATCTCCCTGCTCGGGGGTAATGCTCAGACTTGGGCTTTTTCGCTGCCATCAGGGGATCCCTCCCTTCGATCCGTGGAGGGATTTTTTGTGGCCCTGGGGCAGATTTATGATGACCCGGATCGTGTTGCTCTGGCCGAATCTAACCTACGTGTTTTATGCCAGAACAAACGGTCTGCGGAGCTTTATTGTTCTGAATTTCGGAGATGGGCAGCTGATTCGGGTTGGAATGATGCTGCACTCCGGAGTCAGTTCTGTCATGGTCTCTCGGAGAGATTAAAAGATGCGTTTGCTTTCCATGAGAGACCAACGTCCTTAGAGTCTGCCATGTCATTGGCGGTACGCCTTGACAGGCGTCTAAGAGAAAGAAACGAGACCTCTCTGTCCAGCCATTGTCAGTCTAGGGGAAGTGGTGCGGACTCATTCAGTGTGCAGGGGCCTCATCCTGTCTCGCTCCCCTCTGAGGAGGAGCCCATGCAGCTAGCTCGACTTGCCCCTGATAAAAGAGGATTTAGTCCTCAGAGTATGGTCTGTTTTTGTTGTGGGGGCATAGGTCATTTGGCAAATGTTTGTCCATCTAGGAGATTCTTGAACCGTACTAAGAGCGATTATAAGAGAAAAATCTCAAAAGGTAAATCATCAAGTTCTGCTTCATCTGCTACTTTGGGCAAAGTTGATGAAGGATTTGATGCTTTTCCTCTGACCTGCAGTTCCCGTTTTCTCCTGTCTGCCAGGGTGGCGCTAGAGAGCAAAGTCATTTCTTGTGAGATTTTTGTCGATAGTGGAGCGGCCGTCAATCTTATTGACACTCAATTTGTAGCCATGCATGGTTTTCAGGTTTGCACATTAGATAAAGATATACCTGTTTTTGCTATTGACTCTGCTCCACTCTCACAGAGATCTCTGAAAGGCATTGTTCACAATATCCGGCTAGCTGTAGGTGACACTCATGTGGAGGATATATCTTGTTTTGTCCTTAACGGATTGCCGTCTCCTCTAGTTTTGGGGTTACCCTGGCTCACTAGACATAACCCCACTATTGATTGGCAAGGAAGGCAAATAAATGAGTGGAGTGACTTTTGTAGAGAGAATTGTCTCACAGCGACTTTTGCAGAGGTGTCTACTAAAACGGTGCCATCATTTCTCGGACGTGTTTTCCGAGAGCGGTGTTCAGGAGCTACCTCCTCACCGGGAGTTTGACTGTCCCATTAACCTCATTCCCGGCGCCAAGCTGCCAAAAGCACGCCTCTACAATCTCTCACAACCGGAAAGAATCGCTATGCGAACTTACATCTCCGAGAGTCTCGAAAAGGGGCATATTCGTCCCTCAAAGTCACCTGTTGCCGCGGGTTTTTTTTTTGTTAAAAAGAAAGATGGCTCTCTGAGACCTTGCCTAGATTTTAGGGAGCTGAACCGTATCACGATTCGCGATCCCTATCCCCTTCCTCTGATCCCGGACCTCTTCAATCAAATTGTTGGGGCCAAGGTGTTTTCCAAATTGGATTTGAGAGGCGCGTACAACCTGGTCAGGGTCAGAGAGGGGGATGAATGGAAAACGGCCTTTAATACCCCTGACGGGCATTTCGAGAATCTCGTTATGCCTTTCGGCCTGATGAATGCTCCGGCCGTCTTTCAGCATTTTGTTAATAGTATTTTCTATCATTTAATGGGGAAATTTGTATTGGTGTATCTTGATGATATTTTGATTTTTTCCCCTGATGTTCAGACCCATCAGGATCATCTTTTTCAGGTTCTGCAGATTCTGCGGGAAAATAAATTGTACGCCAAGCTGGAGAAATGTCTTTTTATGGTATCGGAGATTCAATTTCTGGGTTTTCTCCTCTCTGCTTCTGGTTTTCGCATGGATCCCGAGAAGGTCCGTGCTGTACTTGAGTGGGAGCTTCCTGAGAATCAGAAGGCATTGATGCGCTTTCTGGGTTTTGCGAACTATTACAGAAAGTTCATTTTGAATTATTCCTCTGTTGTCAAACCCCTCACTGACATGACAAAAAAGGGGGCGGATTTTTCCTCTTGGTCGGAGGAGGCGCTTGCAGCCTTTTCTAAGATTAAAGAGAATTTTGCGTCTGCTCCCGTCTTGGTGCATCCCGATGTTTCCTTACCTTTTATTGTTGAGGTGGATGCTTCCGAGGTGGGTGTGGGTGCGGTTTTGTCCCAGGGCCCTTCCCCTGCCAAGTGGCGACCCTGTGCCTTTTTCTCTAAAAAACTCTCCCCGGCAGAGAGAAACTATGATGTGGGCGATAGGGAGTTGTTGGCCATCAAGTTGGCTTTCGAGGAATGGCGCCATTGGTTGGAGGGGGCCAGGCACCCTATCACCGTTTTTACCGACCATAAGAATCTGGCATACTTGGAGTCGGCCAGGCGTATGAATCCGAGACAGGCCAGATGGTCTCTGTTCTTCTCCAGATTTAATTTTGTTGTTACATTCCGACCTGGGATAAAAAATGTGAAGGCTGATGCTCTCTCTCGCTGTTTTCCGGGAGGTGGAAACTCTGAGGACCCGGGTCCCATTTTGGCGGAGGGGGTAGTTGTTTCTGCTCTATATTCTGATTTGGAGGCCGAGGTCCAGGCTGCCCAGACTGAGACACCTGCCCGTTGTCCTTCTGGGAAGTTGTTCGTGCCTCCTGAGCTACGTCACAAACTCTTTAAGGAGCATCATGATACGGTTCTTGCTGGTCACCCTGGGAGTAGAGCCACGGTGGATCTCATTGCTCGGAGATTTTGGTGGCCGGCTCTTCGTAAGTCGGTGGAGGGTTTTGTGGCTGCTTGTGAGACGTGCGCTCGCGCTAAGGTCCCTCGTTCACGGCCTTCAGGTTCCCTTCTCCCGTTACCCATTCCTTCCCGTCCTTGGACACACCTGTCCATGGACTTTATCACGGATCTTCCTCGTTCCTCGGGGAAGTCGGTGATCCTGGTGGTGGTGGACCGTTTTAGCAAGATGGCTCATTTCGTACCTTTCCCTGGTTTACCTAATGCTAAAACGTTGGCGCAAGCTTTTGTCGACCATATTGTTAAATTGCACGGCATTCCCTCTGATATTGTTTCCGATAGAGGCACGCAGTTTGTGTCCAGGTTCTGGAAGGCTTTCTGTTCTCGCCTGGGGGTTCGGCTGTCCTTCTCTTCTGCTTTTCATCCGCAGTCGAATGGTCAGACTGAGCGCCTCAATCAGAATCTGGAGACATATTTGCGCTGTTTTGTTTCAGAGAACCAGGAGGATTGGTGTTCATTTCTCCCTCTTGCCGAGTTTGCTCTGAACAACCGTCGTCAGGAATCTTCTGATAAGTCACCATTCTTTGGTGCATATGGGTTCCATCCACAGTTTGGGACATTCTCGGGAGGGGCTCTTTCTGGTTTACCGGAGGAGGAGAGATTTTCCTCGTCTTTGTCTACCATTTGGCAAAAGATTCAGGGTAATCTTAAAAAGATGAGTGAGAGGTATAAGCGTGTGGCTGATAAGAGACGTGTGCCTGGTCCGGACCTGAATGTGGGTGATCTGGTGTGGTTGTCTACTAGAAACATTAAGTTGAAGGTTCCCCCCTGGAAATTGGGTCCCAAGTTTATTGGGCCTTATAAAATCTTGTCAGTCATCAATCGTGTTGCCTTCCGTCTTGATCTTCCACGGGTTTGGAAGATACATAATGTATTTCACAGATCTCTCTTAAAACCATATGTCCAACCCACGGTACCCTCCTCTTTGCCTCCTCCTCCGATTTTGGTTGATGGCAATCTGGAGTTTGAGGTTTCCAGAATTGTGGACTCTCGCATGGTCCGCGGTTCTCTTCAGTACCTCGTTCATTGGAAGGGTTATGGTCCTGAGGAGAGGATGTGGGTTCCGGTGTCGGACATTAAAGCCACTCGCCTCATCAGGGCATTTCATAGGGCTCATCCTGAGAAGGTGGGTCCTGGGTGTCCGGAGTCCACCCGTAGAGGGGGGGGTACTGTCACTACCAGAGCTTTGGGACGTTCTCACAGCTCTGTTTCTCCACCCCTGTGATGATGTCACTACTAGAGCTGGGAGGAGTTCTCACTACTCTGTTTACTTTTGGTTTCTTTCACCACAGCTGTCCTTCATGTGTTTGATTTTCCTCTCTTTATATCACCCCTCCTCCTATGATAGGATGTGGATTATAGTTCTCACTTCAGTTGTGGCTCTAGCTTTGGTTTGTTCACTTGTGGCTATCAGTCCACTGGACCTGTGTTCTGCTGCAGCTAGCACTCCGGATATTGCCAGCCTGTCCTTGGATCCGTCTTCTCTGCGGCTGCAACCCCGTCAGCTAAGTGTGCAGACATTGTTGTGTTCCTGTTTATTTTCTGACTGGATCTGAGGTGGCCACGGTTCCCTCCATATACTGAGTAGGGCACTGGTGGCCGTGCCCCTTCCACTATTGTAGGGGTCACAGTGGTCATTAGTCTTAGGCACGTGGGCATGCCTCTTTCCGCCATTTGGATCCGGGCATGTGCTTTAGCAGAATAGGGAGAGCGTTGAGGGTCGGACAGGGGTCACCCGTTATCCTCCCTAGTTCTGGGTCCAGTCAGTAGCTCTGTACTGTGTATTACTATTGTTGCCCACATACAGCCGTGACAGCTACCAGCAAGTAGGGCGGCTACTTGCTGGTAGCAGCCGCATCCTCCGATCCTAATGACGCCCCCTCCGCTTGTTGATTGACAGGGCCAGCGGACGGGATCTCTCTCTGCTGGCCCTGCCTGTTTTCATTCAATATCTGGCGCCTGCGCCGCGGCCGTACCTATCTTCAATCTGCACAGGCGCACTGAGAGGCGGCCACTCACTCGGCCGCTCGCTCCTCAATGCGCCTGCGCCGGGTGTAGATGTGACGTCATCGGCGCAGGCGCATTGAGGATGGAGCAGCCGAGTGAATGCCCACCTCTCAGTGCGCCTGCGCAGATTGAAGATAGGTACGGCCGTGGCGCAGGCGCCAGATATTGAATGAAAACAGGCAGGGCCAGCAGAGAACGATTCAGTTCCCTGGCCCTGTCAATCAACAAGCGGAGGGGGCGTCATTAGGATTGGAGGATGTGGCTGCTACCAGCAAGTAGCCGCCCTACTTGCTGGTAGCAAGGTAATTTACATATTTTAAAAATCGATTTTTAGCAAATTCTTCTGAACGAAAATCATTAATTAGCTTATGTATGCTGAGATCGCAGTATAGGGATTATTAGTAAAGAAAAAAAAAAACGGTTTAATGGGGTGACAGAAGCCCTTTAAAGAACCTGCTGAGATCATTTCAGTAATCGTCTTGTTAACTCAGGTGAGAATGTTGACGAGCACCAGGCTGGAGATCATTATGTCAGGCTGATTGGGTTAAAATGGCAGACTTGACATATTAAAAGGAGGGTGATGCTTGAAATCATTGTTCTTCCATTGTTAACCATTGTGACCTGCAAAGAAACGCGTGCAGCCATCATTGCGTTGCATAAAAATGGCTTCACAAGCAAGGATATTGTGGCTACTAAGATTGCACCTCAATCAACAATTTATAGGATCATCAAGAACTTCAAGGAAAGAGGTTCAATTCTTGTTAAGAAGGCTTCAGGGCGTCCAAGAAAGTCCAGCAAGCGCCAGGATCGTCTCCTAAAGAGGATTCAGCTACGGGATTGGAGTGCCACCAGTGCAGAGCTTGCTCAGGAATGGCAGCAGGCAGGTGTGAGCGCATCTGCACGCACAGTGAGGCGAAGACTTTTGGAAGATGGCCTGGTGTCAAGAAGGGCAGCAAAGAAGCCACTTATCTCCAAAAAAAACATCAGGGACAGATTGATCTTCTGCAGAAAGTATGGTGAATGGACTGCTGAGGACTGGGGCAAAGT
Source organism: Bufo bufo (assembly GCF_905171765.1). Taxonomy (NCBI): domain Eukaryota; kingdom Metazoa; phylum Chordata; class Amphibia; order Anura; family Bufonidae; genus Bufo; species Bufo bufo. The sequence goes on from NC_053390.1 coordinate 89,703,062, forward strand.
CATATTCTCCGATGAAGCCTCTTTCCGATTGTTTGGGGCATCTGGAAAAAGGCTTGTCCGGAGAAGAAAAGGTCAGCGCTACCATCAGTCCTGTGTCATGCCAACAGTAAAGCATCCTGAGACCATTCATGTGTGGGGTTGCTTCTCATCCAAGGGAGTGGGCTCACTCACAATTTTGCCCAAAAACACAGCCATGAATAAAGAATGGTACCAAAACACCCTCCAACAGCAACTTCTTCCAACAATCCAACAACAGTTTGGTGAAGAACAATGCATTTTCCAGCACGATGGAGCACCGTGCCATAAGGAAAAAGTGATAACTAAGTGGCTCGGGGACCAAAACGTTGACATTTTGGGTCCATGGCCTGGAAACTCCCCAGATCTTAATCCCATTGAGAACTTGTGGTCAATCCTCAAGAGGCGGGTGGACAAACAAAAACCCATTAATTCTGACAAACTCCAAGAAGTGATTATGAAAGAATGGGTTGCTATCAGTCAGGAATTGGCCCAGAAGTTGATTGAGAGCATGCCCAGTCGAATTGCAGAGGTCCTGAAAAAGAAGGGCCAACACTGCAAATACTGACTCTTTGCATAAATGTCATGTAATTGTCGCTAAAAGCCTTTGAAACGTATGAAGTGCGTGTAATTATATTTCACTACATCACAGAAACAACTGAAACAAAGATCTAAAAGCAGTTTAGCAGCAAACTTTGTGAAAACTAATATTTGTGTCATTCTCAAAACTTTTGGCCACGACTGTATATAATATGTTATTGTCCTTCAGAGCAGTAGTGATTGGCAGAAATTCTCTGCGCTGACGCAGGGTTGCCACCGAAAGGTAGGAATAGAGCGTGACTTTGCTATATGGTTCAGGTAGCGGGACTTGCTTCCCAGTGGCTTGGAGTAGGCGTTCTTTAACGTGGAAAAAATTCACTCGTGCAAGCACGTCTTATGGTACCGACTCTGCATGGAATTTAGGTTTAGCTATTCTTCAGGTGAAACTCAAAAAATTACAATATTGTGCAAAGTTCATTTTTTTCAGTAATGCAACTTAAAAGGTGAAACTAACATATGAGATAGACTCATTACATGGAAAGCGAGATATTTCAAGCCTTTATTTGTTATAATTTGGATGATTATGGCTTATAGCTTATGAAACCCCAAAGTCACCATTTTGAGGTACCCTTTGCTCAGGGGGTATGGATTAATTAGCTGACTAGATTGTGACACTTTGAGCCTAGAATATTGAACCTTTTCACAAAATTGAAAATTTTAAACTGCATTACTGCAATTCCTTTTAATTTGCATTACTGAAATAAATGGACTTTTGCAAGATATTCAAATTTTTCGACTTTCACCTGTATGTATCCTGTCTATAACAAGATCCGCAGGTAACGATTGAGGCAGCAGAAGCCTAATAAGAGATTGCAGATAAGTCGGCAAGTACGCTGGTAAAACGGATTCTGGGACTCCTCTTAGCTTAACATTATTGCGGCGCGACCTATCCTCCAGGTCAGCCATCTTTGTTTGCAACGTTTTGAACTCAGACTCCAGACTATAGTGGGCATCAATAAGCTCATTGTGTGATGAGCCCAATTCCCCCATTTTAGTCTCCACATGGTCCACTTTGCTTTCTACTTCAGTAATGGCTGCTTTAAGAGGTTGCACAATGTCCTTCATAGATGAATGTAGAGAATGTTTAAATGCTTGTAGCATAGCCTTAAGGGAGAGTTCTGTAACCGCTTGCTCTGAGGCAGGCATATCCTCAAATATACAAGAGGGTTCTGCTGCTAGATGAGCAGGGGGACTTCTTTCAGATGGCCCACTCTGGCCTAAGGCTGAGTGCGGGGTAAACAAATGCAGCTTACTGGCGCTGCTAAAATGGCCGCCGCCACGTGTCGAGCACTCACCTCCTACATCAGAAGAGGGTCTCTCCGAGTATTATTTTGAGAGTGGAGAGCTCGGGGTTCCGAATGGCTGCGTCGTCTTGCAGGGATCTGAGTCTCTTCGTCCTCTATCTGCGGGGCCGGTTCAGACACGAAAGAGGAGGCAGGCGAGATATATTTTTTGTGCGATTGTCTTAGGTAGGTTATCATTTTTGCGGGATGAGATGATGGTTTTATTGGCACTATTTTGGGGTGCGTATGACTTTTTGATCGCTTGCTATTACACTTTTTGTGATGTAAGATGGCTTTTTCGACACAGTTTTTATTTTTTTATTTTTACGGTGTTCATCTGAGGGGTTAGGTCATGTGGTATTTTTATAGAGCAGGTTGTTATGGATGTGGCGATACCTAATATGTCTACTTTTTTTTTTTACATTTAACACAATAAAAGCATTTTTGAAAAAAATCATGTTTTAATGTCTCCATATTCTGAGAGCCGTAGTTTTATTTTTTTTTGGGAGATTGTCTTAGGTAGGGTCTCATTTTTTGCGAGATGAGATGACGGTTAGATTGGCACTATTTTGGGGTGCGTATGACTTTTTGATCGCTTACTATTACACTTTTTTTGATGTAAGGTAACAAAAAATGACTGACACCATTTTTATTTATATTTTTTTACGGTGTTCACTTGAGGGGTTAAATCATGTGATGTTTTTATAGCGCAGGTCGTTATGGATGTGGTAATACCCAATATGTATACTTTTTTTATTTATACATATTGGGTATAAGTTTTATACAATGAAATAATTTTTTAAACCCCAAAAAATCATGTTTTAGTGTCTTATTTTTTGGGCAATTGTCTTAGGTAGGTTATTATTTTTGTCGGATGAGATGATGGTTTGATTGGCACTATTTTGGGGTGCGTATGACTTTTTGATCACTTGCTATTGCACTTTTTGTGATGTAAGGTGACAAAAAATTGCTTTTTTTACACAGTTTTTATTATTAATTCTTTTTACGGTGTTCACCTGAGGGGTTAGGTCATGTGGTATTTTTATAGAGCAGGTTGTTACGGACGTGGCGATACCTAATATATCAACTTTTTTATATTTTTTTTACATTTAACACAATAAAAGCATTTTTGAAACAAAAAAAAATAATCATGTTTTAGTGTCTCCATAGTCTGAGAGCCATAGTTTTTTTTTTTCTGGACGATTGTCTAAGATAGGGGCTCATTTTCTGCGGGATAATGCGACGATTAGATTTGTACTATTTTGGGGGGCATATGCCTTTTTGATCGCTTGGTGTTGCACTTTTAGTGATGTAAGGTGACAAGGTGTAAGGTTATTTTTTTGAAGGTGTTCACCTGAGGGGTTAGGTCATGTGATATTTTTATAGAGCCGGTCGATACGGACACGGCAATACCTAATATGTCTACTTTTCTTTTTTTCCCTATTTCTTACAATTTTAAAATTTTGGGAAAAGGACGCTTTGTGTTTTTTTTTGTTTTCTTTTATTACTTGAAACTTTTAATTTTTTAGTAAAAAAAAACCAGGAGACTGGATCTCAAAGGTTCTCCCGGAAGGCAGCCACGATGCCTAAAGAAGGCATTGGGCTGCCTTCCCTGCCATCGGGTCCCCGTCACGGCAGCGCGGGGACCTGATAGACACCCCGCACACATTTGAAGCCTGCCACAAGCCGCAGTCAGAGCTGACCGCAGCAGTGCAAGGGTTAATGTGGCGGCATCAGTGATTTCACCGATGCCGGCGCATACCGCAGGGATGCGGCTATCAGTGACTGCCGGACCCCTTCCGCGGATCAGGCGGACGCAGCTCCTGCACCCGCCCGATCAGCTCGCCGTACATGTACAGAGCTGGGCGTTAAGTCACGTCTGGTTGCACCGTACATGTATGGGGCTGGGCGTTAAGGGGTTTAAAGGATCCACTGGGATGCCTGGCTCTTCCAAGAAAAGGTTTACCTGGATGGCACCTGAGGGTCACTTTTTGTCAGTCATTCAACCAAAACAGCAAAACATTACTTCAATGGGAACGTGATAACTAAAATCAAACCTGGCCTAATAGTTACTGGTTCCTTGGGCATCATGTCAATGAAAGACGAGAAGTTGGCACAAGAAGCTTCAACTCCTGGGCCTCACAGGGTATGTTATATTGTGGCTTGTTGTCTGCCAGTAGTTGAAGTGGTCCTTCAGCTCAACAGGGTACAGTATGCAGTCTGGATCGATGCCCTCTGTAGTACTACCTGGTAGGGTTGATTCTGCTGATTAAAATGAAACGTGTGTTGTGAAAATCAGTTGTTGTGTTCCTAGGGAAAAAGGAAATGAATAACATAAAAGCTTCAGTGCGCTGGAAAGGTGGCCTGCTACTCCTTGGTGCACTGGAGCCCTCACTTGCATAAAATGTTCGAGAACACGGCAACCGATTTTCACAAGACAGGTACAAGTTTAAACAGCAGGATCAACTCTATCAGGTAGTGTATCCAGTTTAATAGGGTTGTTCCTTATGACAGGTGCTCTTTAAGGATTGGTTGCCCTATGTCCTGATCAAATGCCAAATGGAGACTGAGGAAGGCTGAGAGGGTGTGCTGGATTTGCAAGAAATATTATCTACAGGTGCTTGTACCAGTGGTACACTAACATCCACCAGAGTCTGCAGTAACCTTCCTCCTGCAAATAGAAATGATACAGATGGCACCCAGTGGTCGGAGAATTTGACGTGTTCCTGGTCATGTTGAATGAGCGATGTTACTTCTAGTTAAAGTTTAAGTTAATGAGACTGCTACCCTTATATTAGAATTTGGACTTGAACTGTGTTGACCGCACTTGGACTGGGGCTATGTTCAAATGAAAATACAAATGTTGGCGATGTACACACTGCACATACAGAGCTGAGTGTGGTCAGGAGTACTTTGTGAGAAAGGTGGTGACCTAGTGGTCACCATGAACCTCAAAGTTGTCAGGGCATTGATATAAAGGCCGGTGCAACCCCATGAACATAACGCTGGTGGGGCATGCTGTGGTAGAATATATCCTCTCTTAGACCCGTAGGAGATGTCAGCCATCTTGGGGGCAACCTGATCTGGAAGATTTGTGGTGTGGGGTACAGACCTACTGTTCATCTGTTCAAAAGTCTTTACCCACTACATCAATTACTTTATTTATTATTTACTATGGAGTACGGTTGTTGCCATACCAAATTTTTGATTCGATTTCGATACCATAAAAAAGTATTGCGATACTCGATACCACGCGGAAAAAATAAAACACCAAAAAAGCCACGTGCATTCCGCATTTTAAAAATGGCAAATCGCGCAGTTTTTATTTTTATTTTTTCTGTTCCGGCATTCAATGCATAGATTTTTTTAATATTTTAATAGTTTGGACTTTTCGGACGTGGCGATATGTGATATTTTTATTTATTTATTGTCTATATATTTTATATGTAAAATTGGGAAAGGGGGTGATTTATACTTGGTGTGTTTTTTTTTGTTTTTTTTACAGTTTAATAACTATTTTCCCCCTTAGGGGCTAGAACCTGGGATCTTTTGATCCATTATCCTATGCACCCTAATAGAGCTCTATTAGGGTGAATAGGATCTCACACTCTCCCTGCTGCCCTGTGCATATAGACACAGCAGCAGGGAGCTAACTATGGCAGCCAGGGCTTCAGGAGTGTCCTGGCTGCCATGGTAACCGATCGGAGCCCCAGGATTACACTGCTGGGACTCCGATCCAAAGCTGCCACTGCCACCAATGAGGGCGAGGGGAGGGGACTCTGTGGCCACTGCCACCAATGATTTTAATACTTGGGAAGTTGAGGGGGACGGGTGCACTGCGCCACCAATGATAATTAACCTTTAATACAGGAGGCGGGTGCCGGCAGCAGATCAGCGGCAGTAACCCCTCAGCTGCTGATCGCAGCTCCCTGTCAGAGGCAGGGTGCCGGCTATGCGATTCTGCTGCCGGCACCTGCCTCCTGTATTAAAAGTTAAAGACGACCTTTCATGAGCAGGCCACAGAGCAGCGCCCAGGGATCTCCCTGCACTTACTATTATTCCTGGGTGCCGCTCCGTTCGCCCGCTGTGGTCCCCATTACTGTCTACTGCTCTGTATGCTAATTACTAGTATCGGAGCAATGGGGAGGAGACATCAGCTTCTCTCCTGACAGTTCCTTCTCCCTGGCTGTGACATTCTGCGCTGCGATTGGACAGCGCTACAGCAGGGAGAAGGAACGCCCAGGAGAGAAGCTGATGTCTCCTGCCCATTGCTCCGATAGTAGTAATTCGCATACGGAGCAGGAGACAGTAATGGGGCACAACGGGCGAACAGAGCGGCGCGCAGGAATAATAGTAAGTGCAGGGAGATCCCTGGGCGCCGCTCTATGTAGCCTGCTACTTAAAGTCCGGACCTATTTAAAGTCCTGCTATCATTGGTGGCGCAGTGCGCCCGCCCCTCTCTACTCATTGGTGGCAATGGCGGCACAGGGGGAGGGAGAGACTGCTTCCTTCTTCCCTGTGCCGTTGAGGGAACAGCAGCCCAGTATCGAAAAAATGGAAATCCCGGTATTGTATCGATACCGGGACAAAAGTATCGATTGGGTATCGAAATTTCGATACTCGCAACAACCCTACTATGGAGTAAATAGTTGGTCGCTATGGCCTTCCATGCTTAACACAAAAGATCTTAGCATGATTTTCATACATACGTATTTGTAGACGAAACACAACCAAGCATACTGTGCTTAAAGTGACTGTAACCACCAAGCTTGTCATCCTACGAGAGAAAAAATAAAGCATTCTGCACCAACTGCACCAATGATTTCAGTGTGTAGCTTCACGAAATGCTAATTATATGGCGACAAACCCTTTAGCAGGCATGGCTGATTAACCTAAGGGTCATATTTGTGCCCATTGGGCTTCCCCTGCTGTCGCACTGACTATGTTCATGGGGTTGCACTGGGCTCTTTAAGGTCATCTTTGAGTTTCATGGTGACCACTAGGTCATTACCTTTTTCACAAATTACTCCTGACTATGCTAATAAATAATAGTAGTCTCATCAGTGATTAATTATAAGTAAAAAAAACTAAACATAATGATAGTAACCAACACTGAAAAGACTTTGGGGGCTTAGTTGCCCATAGTAACCAATCAAATGCCTCCGTTCATTTTGGACAGCTCCTTTGGAAAATGAAAGGTGGAATCTGATTGGTTGCTATGGGCCATTAAGCCAGTTCTTCTTTACACCAGTTTGATAAATGACCCCCTTTTGTTTTCAAAATGCCTCAGTGCCCAATGACAGAAGCTAACATTTTGTAGTAAACTTCTATGCCAGCCACCTCCCACGTGCATTGCTTCAGTGGCCTTTATGTTCTACAACACTATATAATTAAACTATAAATGATACGTAGAGAGCTGCGTCAATGACTTTATTATAAAATATACAGTAGTTTGTCGAGTAGATAATGACAATGTAATTGGTAGCTATGGCCTTCCAAGCTTAGCACAAAAGATCTTAGCATGATTTTCATACATACGTATTTGTAGACAAAAGACAATGTAAAATTCCATTTTCATTTATTTGATGCTTAAAGGCTATGTACAGCTTCGGAAGCAATATTTTATCATTGCATTTTACATTTTAATAATTTTTTCTATTGTGCTTTAATAAAAAATATTGAGCAGTTCTGTCACAAAGGATTAACAGTTTTTTTTAGCTGAATCATACTTTTAACTTTCACTTTGTTCCGGTCATCTAATAAACCTTATCTCTAAATTACTAAAAGGTCATAAACACTTATTTAAGCCACATTCTTATCAGTAAGATAGAATTAAGCTGTAATGAGTGTTTATAAGGTCAGAGATAAGGAGCCGTCAGCTGAGCTGCCTGACAGAACAGAGCGAAAAATTCAGATCCTGCTACTAGAGAAACTCAAGGCTGCACAGAGACAGGGGTTCAAAATTTTTTATAAAGACCAACTGAAAACATGTTAATCTGAAAATGAACACAATGCAATAATAAAATAAATTGTCCCCAAAGTTGTACATAGCCTTTAAGGTTGTCAACTGATTTTGTGCTTCCACAGCTCACTCTTTACTTTTCTATTGGAATAATTAGAGTGTGGATACATGACAAAACTCAATGACTGAATTTGAGATTATGTACAACAGTAGTGACAAAACCTAAGGGATGGATATTTTGCTTTTAAATTTTCACATCTGCTCATCAAAAGATTTCCTTGTTCTTTGTTAGAGTTGCATCTTTGGTTCCTCAGGCCTTATTCACAAAACTATGCTAGATATTCCACCCACAAAATATGGATCTATGAAAAATGCATAGCACATGGATGGTGAGCCTTCTACGCAAAAATGGACAAAAATAAGATGTGCACTAAGTTATTCTAATAGGATCCATGAAAAAGAACAGATGTTTGAATAACTCCATTTACTTTTATGGGCCCATGTTCTGTATGTTTTCTGAAATGGTTGTGTGAATAAGCCCTTAGCTGCTCTTCCTGCTGTTATTGATTACAGGAAGTTGCAACCAGAGCCATTTTTTACTTATGAAAGTCTTTGTTTTGGTCACCCTCTGGCATACAGTTATATTTTTGCCCTCATCACACCCTCATTATACCCTCCCTTGATAGATCGGGTATCCATGATCAGGTTATTTTGAAGCAGTTTTTGAAGCCAAAGCAAGAAATGGATTCAGACAGAGAAGACTCGGTCTTTTCTTTATACGTGTCCTCCGTTTATTATCTGTTCCTGGATTTAGCTTCAAAAATGGCATAAAAAACCTGAATGTGAAGACTCAACCTTAAAAGTTTTTTTTCTTGAGGGCTGCAGTTTCCTAAATAGGGTCACTTCTCAGAGTGTTACAATATTTTGACACCTCTAAGCCACTGTAATTATGGCGCAATGTAGGAAATATTAAGTAGACCTCAAATATTGCATGGTGTTATTTCTATTCTGAGCCCTACCATGTGCCCAGCCAGCAGATAATTGACATATTTGGGGTAATACCCTACCCGGGAGAATAAGCATAACAATGTCTCTAGTAAGGATACTTTCACACTGGTGGCAGCATAGTCTGGAAGGCTGTTCCGGCGGAGGAACAGCCTGCCGGATCCATGTTAACACTAGCCCACCGTGCTGATGGAAGTCCACTCCGGCCCCATACACCACAGTATGTTGTGGTTTTTGTCTGGCCGCCTCTCGGCATGTTTGGCGTGCTGCAGCTGGACCTCCAGCCTGCCCCCATTATAGTGAATGGGGCCGGAGCGGACTTCCAGCGGCACGGTGGGCTAGCGTTAGCATAGATCCGGCAGGGTGTTCCCCCGCGGAACAGTCTGCCAGACCCTGCTGCCGCCAGTGTGAAAATAGCCTAACACAAGCTGGGCACAATATATTGGGCACTGAAATGGCATAATTGTGAAAGATTTGCAATTTTCACTCTGTGTATTGCATTCAGAAAACAACTGGTGGAGTCAAAATGCTCACAGCACCCCTAGGTGAATTCCTTGAGGGGTTTAGTTTCCAAAATGTGGTCACTTATTGAAGGTTTCCACTGTACTAGTACCTCAAGGGCTCTGCAAATGCAACATGGCATCCGATAATCATTCCAGTAAAATCTGTGCTCCAAATGGCAGGCCTTCCTTTCTGAGCCCCGCCACGTGCCCAGGCAGCACATAATCGCCACATGTGGGGTATTATCGTACCCAGGAGAACCTGCATAACAATTAATGGGGTATGTGTCTGTGGGGGGCTGGGTAAAGTATGCTGGGAACAGAAATGGCATAACTTTAGAAAATTTGCAGTCTTCATTCACTTTGCATTATATTCAGAAAAACACCAGTGGGGTCAAAGTGCCCACTACACCATTTTAATATTCCTTGAGTGGTGTAGTTTCCAAACTGTGGTCACTTTTTGGGGGTTTTCACTGTAGGGTTACCTCAGGGCTTCTTCAAGATGGTGTCCAAAAACCAGTCCAGCAAAATCTGCTTCTAAAATTCTAAGCCCTTTAACGTTCTAAAAAAATAAAATGACATTTGCAAAATTACACCAACATGAAGAAGACATATGGTGAATGTTAATTAACAACTATTTTATGAGGTATCACTATCTGTCATTAAAGCAGAGAAATTCAGGTTTAGAAAACTGCAATTGTTTCAAAATTTTCAGTAAATTTGGGATTTTTTAAATAAATACGGAACTCAAATTTACCACTGAGATGAAGTAAAAGTATAATGTGTCACAGGAAAACAGTCTCAGACAGGGGTGTTTCTAGGGTCTCAAAACATCCGGGGCCCAAGTCCCAATGAATATGGCCCAATTCTCTAAGTCGACCCTCCCCCCACACACCACTTTTTACTGTACTTGCTATACAGTAGCACATACCTCTCACATTCAGTGCCTCTCAGGTGACATCTCCTCTGATGGAGATCTTCTCTGTCATCATCTTCTCCATTTGGTCTGGATAATTTCTCTCAGCCGTCCCTCATCTCTGCAGAGTGTGACACACAGACATCTTAGCTTCCTCACTTTTCTATCGTCATCTCCCAACCTGGAGTCCCAACAATGTTATCCTGCTGCTCGCTGTGCTCCCCAATACCCCCAAATACTATCCTGAAGAAAAAATAGTGCCATGCAGATAGTCCCCCCATAGTAATAGTGCTCCTCAAAGTCCCACCAATAGTAATTCCCTTCTAGAATACCCTTATTAGTAATACTGCCCCCTACAGTGGCCCCAACAGTGACAATGCTCCCCAAGAGTGCCTCCATTAGTAGAAGAGAGCTCCAGCCCTCCAAAGCTGCCTCCAACATTCAATCCCATGTAAACAACATCACCGCCTCAACATTCAGTCCCATGTAAATAACATCACACTATCTCTCCAGACCCCTCCAATATACAGTCCCATGGTAATAACATCCCTCTCTATCTACAGCCCCCTCCACAATACAGTCCCATGTAAATAACATCACTTCCCTCCCTTCAGCCCCTGCAATATACAGTCCCATGTAAATAATTTCACCCCCTCTCCAGCCGCCTCCAACATGCAATCCCATATAAACAACATCACCCACTCAACATTCAGTCCCATATAAATAAAATCACTCCACCCCACTCCCATGTAAATAACATTCCTCCCTTCAGCCCTAACATACAGTCTCAGTGAAATAACCACAACTCCCAGCATTGCTTTGCCTCTCACACTGATAATCTATCCCTTCACTTACCTCTCCTCAAGTAGCAGACCTCACACCACAGCTTATTCCCCAGGACTTCTCTTCACTGCTGAGCACCATCCTCTCCTGCCCTGGTCACATGATGGTGAGATCATCACAGGTCCTTTTCAACCACTGCCTTTTGCACTGATCACATAGACTCTGATGTCATCACAGGTTCTTTAGCTCTTCCAGTGCATTAGATTCAATTGTATTGCAGTCCTGATGACAGCACTACAGTTGTATCAGTCTAGCAGGCAGTACATTCGGGGCCTGGGACAAAACATCCCGGGCCCAGGCCCCAAATGTTTTAGCCTAGCAACGCCGCTGGTCTAAGAATAGCTTGGATAAGTAAAAGTGTTCCAAAGTTTTTACTACATAGTGACACATGTCAGATTAGAAAAATGTGGCTTTATCCTTAACCTCTTAAGGACACATGACGTACCGGTACGTCATGATGTCCTGGTACTTAAGGACACATGACGTACCGGTACGTCATGTGTTGTTCCGATCACTGCCGCCCGGCCGGCAGTGATCGGAACCCGGTGCCTGCTCAAATCATCGAGCAGGCACCTAGGCAAAATGCGCGGGGGGGTCCCGTGACCCCCCCTTGTCGGCGATCGCGGCAAACCGCAGGTCAATTCAGACCTGCGGTTTGCTGCGATTTCTGCAGTTTCTGATCCCTGCGGTCCCTGACCGCGGGGATCAGAAACTTTAGTATTCCTAAAATAGATCTGTATCCCTCCCCCTGCACCCCCCGAGTGATTTTAGCCCGGTGGGAGGTGCAGGGGGAGGGTTGCAGGCAGTGTGGGTGGTGCGGGAGGCGGGCGGTGCGGCAGGCGGGATCGCGATCCCCCGCCCGCCTCCCCTTGTATAATCGTTGGTTTCTAGTGGGGATACCAGGGTGCCAGCACATTGCTGGCACCCTGGTATAAACGGCTGACATCTGCGATGCGATGTCAGCCGTTAACCCTTTCCATACAGCGGTCCGTACGGACCGCTGTATGGAAAAGGTTAACAGCGCAGGGAGCTCCCTCCCTCTCCCATCGGGGGGCTGCTGTGCCTTTGCAGCCCCCCGATGGGAGAGGGAGAGAGCCCCCAGAGAGCCCCCCTCAGCCCTGTGCTTACCCTTCCCCGTCTGCGCAGTTCTGAGCAGACGGGGAAGGTTCCCATGGCAACAGGACGCCTCTCAGGCGTCCTGCTGTCCATGGTGCTGAACAGATCTGTGCTAAAAGCATAGATCTGTTCAGTGTAAGTAAAATACAGTACAGAACAATATATATTGTACTGTACTGTATTATACAGACATCAGACCCACTGGATCTTCAAGAACCAAGTGGGTCTGGGTCAAAAAAAAAGTTAAAAAAAGTGAAAAAAAAGTAAAAATCAAAAAACACATTTATCACTGATTAAAAAAATAAAATTCCCTACACATGTTTGGTATCGCCGCGTCCGTAACGACCTGATCTATAAAAAGGTTATGTTACTTTACCCGAACGGTGAACGCCATAAAAATAAAAAATAAAAAACTAGGATGAAATTGAAATTTTGCCCACCTTACTTCCCAAAAAAGGTAATAAAAGTGATCAAAAAAGTCGCATGTACGCCAAAATAGTACCAATCAAACCGTCATCTCATCCCGCAAAAATCATACCCTACCCAAGATAATCGCCCAAAAGCTGAAAAAACTATGGCTCTTAGACTATGGAAACACTAAAACATGATTTTTTTGTTTCAAAAATGAAATCATTGTGTAAAACTTACATAAATAAAAAAAAAGTATACATATTAGGTATCGCCGCGTCCGTATCGACCGGCTCTATAAAAATATCACATGATCTAACCCCTCAGATGACCACCGTAAAAAAATTAAAATAAAAACGGTGTAAAAAAAGCCATTTTTTGTCATCTTGCGTCACAAAAAGTGTAATAGCAAGCAATCAAAAAGTCATATGCACCCCAAAATAGATGCCAATCAAACCGTCATTTCATCCCGCAAAAAATGAGACCCTACTTAAGATAATCGCCCAAAAACTGAAAAAACTATGGCTCTTAGACTATGGAGACACTAAAACATTTTTTTTGTTTTAAAAATGAAATCATTGTGTAAAACTTACATAAATAAAAAAAATAGTATACATATTAGGTATCGCCGCGTCCGTGACAACCTGCTCTATAAAATTACCACATGATCTAACCTGTCAGATGAATGTTGTCAATAACAAAAAATAAAAACGTGCCAAAAAATCTATTTCTTGTTACCTTGCCGCACAAAAAGTGTAATATAGAGCAACCAAAAATCATGTACCCTAAACTAGTACCAACAAAACTGCCACCCTATCCCGTAGTTTCTAAAATGGGGTCACTTTTTTGGAGTTTCTACTCTAGGGGTGCATCAGGGGGGCTTCAAATGGGACATGGTGTAAAAAAAAACTGTCCAGCAAAATCTGCCTTCCAAAAACCGTATGGCGTTCCTTTCCTTCTGCGCCCTGCCATGTGCCCGTACAGCAGTTTACGACCACATATGGGGTGTTTCTGTAAACTACAGAATCAGGGCCATAAATAATGAGTTTTGTTTGGCTGTTAACCCTTGCTTTGTAACTGGAAAAAAAATATTAAAATGGAAAATCTGCCAAAAAAGTGAAATTTTAAAATTGTATCTCTATTTTCCATTAAATCTTGTGCAACACCTAAAGGGTTAACAAAGTTTGTAAAATCAGTTTTGAATACCTTGAGGGGTGTAGTTTCTTAGATGGGGTCACTTTTATGGAGTTTCTACTCCAGGGGTGCATCAGGGGGGCTTCAAATGGGACATGGTGCCAAAAAAACAGTCCAGCAAAATCAGCCCTCCAAAAACCAAACGGCGCACCTTTCACTCTACGCCCCGCTGTGTGCCCGTACAGTAGTTTACGGCCACATATGGGGTGTTTCTGTAAACAGCAGAGTCAGGGCAATAAAGATACAGTCTTGTTTGGCTGTTAACCCTTGCTTTGTTAGTGGAAAAAATGGGTTAAAATGGAAAATTAGGCAAAAAAATGAAATTCTCAAATTTCATCGCCATTTGCCAATAACTCCTGTGCAACACCTAAAGGGTTAACGATGTATGTAAAATCAGTTTTGAATAGCTTGAGGGGTGTAGTTTCTTAGATGGGGTCACTTTTAGGGAGTTTCTCCTCTAGGGGTGCATCAGGGGGCTTCAAATGGGACATGGTGTAAATAAACCAGTCCATAAAAATCAGCCCTCCAAAAACCATACGGCGCACCTTTCACTCTACGCCCCGCTGTGTGGCCGTACAGTAGTTTACGGCCACATATTGGGTGTTTCTGTAAACGGCAGAGTCAGGGCAATAAAGATACAGTCTTGTTTGGCTGTTAACCCTTGATTTGTTAGTGGAAAAAATGGGTTAAAATGAAAAATTAGACAAAAAAATGAAATTCTCAAATTTCCTCCCCATTTGCCAATAACTCTTGTGCAACACCTAAAGGGTTAACAACGTATGCAAAATCAGTTTTGAATACCTTGAGGGGTGTAGTTTCTTAGATGGGGTCATTTTTGGGTGGTTTCTATAATGTAAGCCTCGCAAAGTGACTTGAGACCTGAACTGGTCCCTAAAAATTGAGTTTTTGTAAATTTCTGAAAAATTTCAAGATTTGCTTCTAAACTTCTAAGCCTTATAACATCCCCAAAAAATAAAATATCATTCCCAAATCAATTCTAACAAGAAGTAGACATATGGGGAATGTAAAGTCATCACAATTTTTTGGGGTATTACTATGTATTACAGAAGTAGAGAAACTGAAACTTTGAAATTTGCAAATTTTTCCAAATTTTTTGTTAAATTAGGTATTTTTTGGTGCAAAAAAAATAATTTTTTTGACTTCATTTTACCAGTGTCATGAAGTACAATATGTGATGAAAAAACAATCTCAGAACGGCCTGGATAAGTCAAAGCGTTTTAAAGTTATCAGCACTTAAAGGGACTCTGGTCAGATTTTCAAAAAATGGCCTGGTCCTAAGGTGTAAAAAGGCTGTGTCCTTAAGGGGTTAAAGGGATATTCCCATCTAAGACAATGGGGGCATATCGCATATCATTTTAGACATAGGACTCACACCAATACCAATCTCTAAAACGAATCCTATCATGAGGCCAGCAAAGTGTTGGCCGGCAGTGCCAACACCAAACCTTCCTAGTGGTCCTACAACATGCTCTGCTATTTCGTAATACCCTTAGAAATGAATGGGAGCACACTGCGCTTACGAAGCCACCGCTCCCATTCATTTCTATGGGGTCAACGGAAGTAGCTGAGCCAGCGCTCTGCTATTGTCGGCGACCCCATAGAAATGAATGGAGGGCAGTTGCACATGTGTGGTGTCCGCTCCTTTTACGAGATAGGTGTATGTCCCAGAGGTGGAACCCGCACAGAGGTGGAACCCTCAAAAACAGGCATCATCCTTAAGTGGTTGTATCATAAAACATATTCTACATTTTCCAAACCAGCACCTGGATCTAAATACTTTGATAATTGCATGTAATTAAAAACTTAGTATAGCCAGTTAGCTTTTCAATAAAATGTATCTGTATAGCGCCACTTTCTGTTTGTTCTTTTCCTTCTTTTTTTTTGCCCGTGTCATTATTCTGGTCGCACATGCTCAGCCACATGTTTTCTTAGAAGCTGTGGCAGTTAGGTGTCACACGGCAGTTGGGATTCAGTTGAAAAATATGTGCAGTTACTGTGTCAACAAACATGATTCACAATGCAGTTTTCAATTAGCCAGTTTAGCGGCCTCGTTAAACCCTGGTTTTCTGCATAGAAGAAATCATCGAAAATGATTTAGGTAATTTCAGCTGACTACAATCAAAAATTGTGTTGTGAATGCATGTCTGTCACAACGGCATCCTAACAGACCTGTGTGCCAAATATTGTAAAATTTGATTTTGCTACTTCACCAAATTTTACCCAAAAATTTGCTTGGTGACAAATTACTTTGTCACGATGCGCCTTTATTTGTAAGTAATGGGTGCAATGACAGGGAACGACGATTGTGCTGCTCCCTGTCATTGTACCCCTCAGATGCCACGTTCATTGCTGATTGCGGTATCTGACATTAGTATTAAAGTGTAAAATAAAAATGAAATTACACTTACCTCATCCATTTGATTGCGAAGAGCCAGCTGCCGCAATCTTGATTGAAGATCCAGCGCAAAATCTTGCGCGGCCCGTGATGACATCACCACGTTGGCTGGTGTGGTAAAGTCACCGTGCACAGGATTTTGTGTGGGATCTTCAATCAAGATGGGGTGGCCGGCTCTTCGCGCTCAAATGGATGAGGTAGGCATGATTTTTTATTTTTTTTACCGCCATTCAAGTAAAATCGATTTGTTACCATGAATCATAAGGAAATTCAGCTTCACGGCAAATGGAAATTTCTCTGAAATTCGTATTGAAGTCCACTTCATGGACTTAGATTCGCTCAACACTAATTCATACCATAAGAAATATATATATATATATTTACACACACAGGAAGCCAAAATTGCAAACTCATCTGTCGTATGGTTTCTATTTATCTAGGTTAAAGGGGTTGTCTCATCATGGACAATGGGGGCATATCGCTAGGATATGCCCCCGTTGTCTTATAGGTGTGGGTCCACTGGGACCCGCACCTATATCAAGAACTGGGTCCCGCAAGTGAAGGAGAGCGCACTACGCATGCACAGCCGCCCTCCTTTCATTTTCTGGCTCGGCTATTTCCATCGGCCCCATAGAAATGAATAGGAGCGGGGGCCGCCCATGCGCTGTACGCTCCCATTCACTTCTATGGGGAGCCGGAGGACTCCGGTCCGGCCACCACCTTGCGGGGCTCCGTTCTCAATATAGATGCGGGTCCCAGCGGTGGGACCTGCACCTGTAAGATAATGGGGGCATATCCTAGCGATATGCCCCCATTGTCCATGATGAGACAACCCCTTTAAAAGAAGAATAATAATACAATAAAATTACAGATATTGCAAATTGGGAAGCTACTGTCTGCCTCAGTCAGACAAAATTGTGCATCACTGTAATGAGGAGAGAGGAAGTGCAGGACAGAGGACACTGCTTGTCGGGAAGGGAGAGATATTGTTTCAGTAAATGCATTGGAAAGTTTCTTATTTTCGTACTTGGCCCACAATTATGAGCTGAGAGCGCCAGACTGTATAAGGACACAGTCTATTGGCAAGAAAAATGGTAACAGCAAGTTGTCAGTGTACTCATGCATTTCTGAGAGGAAGAATTGAGCAATTGCACAGTGTGGAGTTCTAAGAAAAGATGTTCTTATTTTGTGGGGAATACAAGTATTTTTTTTATACTGTATCCACCATCAAGTTTGATTTAGCCCTGTACCCAGACATCAGAACTAGGTCAAGGAGTGAGACCCAATACTAATGTATTTTTTCTTTACTGGGAACTAGACAAGCAATTTAATAAAATAAAAATGGTAATTTATTTGTAAAGTTGTCGGCCCAATTGCTGAAAATCTAATATGACTTCTTACATTTGCATTACTGGTTTGCTTTCACTTAGGTGAGTGGAACATAAGGTCAGAGGAGACAGGAACACAACATAAAGGAGGACATTGATGCTATGACTAGATGACAACCACAGGACCAGGTTCCCAGTTGGCTCCTATTAGGTTGAATACCAATTAGTTCCATATGTCAGGCATTTAAAAGAAAAAGAAAAAAAATCAAAAAGCAGCCACTCAATGGGAGTCTCCACACAAGGCAATTAATTACAGGCAAATCAGTCACAAAAACTGCAAAAATTAAACTTTATGCTAAAAAAAGACAAGCAGCTCAGTTGGAGGGATCTTTGGCACGGCAGTAATAAAAACACAAAAATTAACACGTAATTGAATTAATACTAATTGCTGTGACCTCCATAAAGGAATAATTTATGTCAAAGCTGCTTGTAAATGGGTGCTCTGAGGAAGACTGTCAGAGCCCTGAACCACCTCCTTCCTGCAAGTGTATCCTTGAACCATAGTTTAGAAACTGGTGATGATTATTATTATTATTATTATTATTATTATTATATCATTATGTTATGCCATACATGAAGCCAAGTTAAAGGGGTTTTCAGAGATTTTACTACTGATGAACTATTCTCTGGATAGGCCATCATAATCTGATTGGTGGGAACTGACACCTGGGATTCCGACCGATTAGCAGCCAGTGCCTTCTCCAACAGCTGATCGCGGGTTTCCCGGGTGTCGGACGTCCACCGATCAGATACTGATGAACTATCCTGCCCCTTTATTTTGCTGCTGCCCCTTCCCCCCGTTCCTCTGCTGTCAGCACCCAAAGCTGAGTGGAAATACATTGTCAGGACTGCTATGCTGTGCCAACAAAATGGAGAGGACTCCAGTGCGCATGCACAACAGTCCAAACAATGTATTCCATTACAGCTTTAGGGTCCATTCACACGTCCGCAGTGTTTCGCAGATCCGCAAATTGTGAATCCACAAAACACTGGGCAGGCGCCCCAATAGAAATGCCTAATCTTGTCCGCAGCTGCAGACAATAGGACATTTTTTGCGGAGCTGCGGACCGGAAATGCTGTCCGCATCTTTTCCGTCCCCATTGAAAAAGGAATGGGTCCACACCCAAAGTGCAGACGTCTGAATGGAGCCTTAAATGGAGGAATGGGGGGCAGTAGGAAATAAAAATTAGCAATTTGGACTCCTTGTCTTCAGTACTACTCGTGTATTCCTGCAGATAATAGTCCATGATTGTGGTGACAGATTCCCTTTAAATGGTGCGGCGGAAAAGCATGCGTACGGCTGCTTCATTCATCTATAGGGGACTACTAAGATAGTCAAGCACTGTCCTCGGCTATCTCCAGCAGTCTCATAGAAAATTAATGGAGTGGTAGTCCAGTGACCCAGTGGATCATTGCTAAAGAGCAAATTTTTTAATAAAGGGTTAATGTACTATTTTTATGCCATTTATGTGATTCCAAGAGCTGAAAACAACTTAGTTATTGGGCTCTGGTCAGCAGGAGGAAGGCTGGCCCTGCTCTCTCCGAGTTAGGAGCTGTGTAGTGTAGTTGAGAGTTGACAGTCGAAGTGTGAGGCGCTACATGTTCCTGTGCAGTGTGAGGCCTAGTACAGGGACCTTCCAACACTGGATGCTGAGGACAAGTGCCAAACCTCTGAGAAAGAAAGAAGAAAATAATCTACAGCCTTTTTAGGTCTAAAGGACTGGTGCAAGGACAGTTAGTAAGGTAATCAATTGCTCATTTATGACAACAGACCATACTGCTTGTGGAGAGGGTATATTGTTTTGGTGCCCACCACACTTCTATAATGGACTGGCTATCCGAATTTAAGTTCTGCACACTGCAGCCTGGGAATTTCAGGTGTGATTTGGTGAGAGTCTTGCACGACTTTGGTCAATTTAGGAAGTTGTGTGGATTTAATAGAGAGAGTCCCAGAGATAGCTACTGTAGCGGTCAGGGGAGGAAGAGACCACTGGGCAGGGTTCAAATACAGTACAGCAGATGAGGAGGCTGAAGCAGATACCGGCTTTATTAAATAACAAAATATAATGGCCGGAAAATCGGTTTAACAGTTTTGTGCCGATGCACCAGGGGCGCAATCGACAAATGACAGGAACTATGCTAACAAGTTTACATAAATTTACAGAAAGGATAACTGATCCGTGATATATTAAATGCGCTCCAACCAGCAAACACATAAAAATACAGGCTACTCTCCACTGATATTTTCCTGTCTAAACCCTGCTACTCAGGGCATGTTGCTACAACGCTCTGACTTAAGTATCCTCTTCTATGACCTATCACAGATTAGCACCGGTGCACACTCACAGTTCTGTGGGCAGCTGCTTGTCTTGGTCTGGTACGTGGAGGCAGGTGTAGTCTGGCTCCTGTTCCGGTCGCTTGCTTGTCCCAGCGCAGTCTTTTCCTCTCTTTGTCTAGATTGCAGGTACAGACATCCACATAGTTCAGCTCTGACAGGGGTACCTGTCCTAACACTGGTCTCTAAATTGAACGATATCACTCCTCTCGGACACACTTTACAGTCTCTGTTGCTCTGTCCCACAGCAGCCAGAAAATCTCTGTTGTTCTGTCCCACAGCAGCCTGGAAGAATCACTTTAC
Organism: Bufo bufo; assembly: GCF_905171765.1. Lineage (NCBI taxonomy): Eukaryota > Metazoa > Chordata > Amphibia > Anura > Bufonidae > Bufo > Bufo bufo. The sequence continues at coordinate 89,723,346 of NC_053390.1, forward strand.
AGTCTCTATTCACATCAGCCAGAAAAAAGCACTCCAGCCAGGAAGACACACACAAGACTGAGCCTGGGAACTTGAAACTCCTCCTACATCCTCCGGAACAAACAACTTAATTTCTTTCTTACTCAACAACACAGCGGCCTCTTGTGGCTGGAGGAAGGCATCACAGTCTGTGTGAAACTATCACTAGCAATACAGCGCAATAAAAATTGGTGTTTCTGGGGCTGACCCTTACATGCCTCCCCACTTAAAGGTGGCCGTCCTCGGCCTTTCTATATAGTCCCTGAGAAATGAATGGTTAATACAACTTCTAATCGGCAGTACAACATTGTCCACAATACATACAGGTGGACCAAATGAACTGATCGGCAGCATACCTGTTTGGTGGAACCCCTGCAGTAAGCCTACTGGATCTCTGGAGGTCTTGACTATCTGTTAAGACCTGACTCTCCCCACTGGGAGCTGCCAACGTGGAGTCATCCACTACAATAGGAGATTCGGATGTGGTCAAGGGTTCCTCCTCACTGCAAGCCGATACAGGTTCTGTGCAGGTAGCTTCATCACCTGCGGCCTGGGAACTTTCCTCAGTGTTAGTAACGGTCCACCAGTCTTCACTATCATTTTCATCGGGGATAATAAGTTCTGAGGACGGGACAGAACGAGGTGTCCTCTGAGCAGGTGTGGGATCTTCAGAATGGCATGGCCGTAGCATATTTCTATGTAGAGTCCTTGAGGCAAACTCCTAATTTTCAACCCGTACTTCGCAGACCGGACCATTGGGGTGCACTCCCTTGATCACTTTGTATGGCTGTACTTACCAACGCTCGCTTAACTTGCCTCTGGGATGTTTCTCTCACACCAGTACCCGGTCCACAGGCTGCAATGGAACCTCCTGGATTGGAGGACGGTCAGTATGAGTTCTCTCTTGTAACCGCTGACTTGCTAACCGGCGGATGGTCTGGAGCTGCTGACGGTGTTCTTTCACCCATGAGGTGGTCGATCGTTCTATTAGGTCCTCTGGTTGTTCTAGGTTCGATTCATCGATTTCCCGACCAGCTCTTCCGAACAGTAACATGTATGGGGTGTAACCGGTGGTGGTGTGGACCCGATTATTGTAGGCCCAGACCAATTCAGGCAGGTAGTCAGGCCTGTGCATCTTCTTATCTTGCTCTAGTGTTCTCAGCATTTGAAGCAGTGTCCGGTTAAAGCGCTCGCAGGCCCCATTCCCTTGGGGATGATATGGGGTTGTCCTGGATTTTTCAATGCCAATCAGTCAGTGTAGCTCCTCCATCGCTTTCCCTTGAAAACACGCTCCTTGATCTGAGTGAATCCGCTTCGGACACCCGTAGACCCAGATAAAGTCTTGACAGACAGCCCGAGCTGCGGACTCAGCCGTCTGGTCCCGAGTTGGAGTGACCACTGCAAACTTGGAGAAGTGGTCAATCATGACCAGGCAGTACTGTAGGCCTCTGGCTGATTGTCCCACAAGGAGATAGTCTATCATTAATACTTCCAGCGGTTCTTTGGTCTGTATGGCCTGTAGGGGTGCCCTCTGTTCCGTGCTTTTAGTGAGTTTGCACACTCGACACTGTCTGCAAACTTTCTCAACCGTGGCCTCCAGTCGCGGACAATATGCATAACGCTGCAGCCACTGGTAGTTCTTGACTGGCCTGAAGTGAGCTCCAAATTCATGAGCCTCTTTGACTATCTCACGAGTCGCGCTTCTGGTAATTACTACCTGCCACCTCGCCTCTAGATTAGCAGGTTGCTGCCACTTGCAGGACAAAACAGCTCCGTGAACTTCCAGTCTGTTCCATGGACTTCATCTCGGCGTCAAGGTCAGTCCTTTCTTCTCTGTTGGGTTTCCTTCACTGGGTTACCCAGCCTTTCATCTGTCGCAGTCCAACATCTTCATCTTGTATTCGGCCCCATTCTTCATTAGTTCTCCCTAATGTCTTGGGTAGAGCACGGGCCTCCCCACTTGTCTGTGCCGCGACTGCTGGGGGTGCGAACTTGCGGAAGTCTGGAGTTTCATCCTCTTCTTTTTGTTCATTGAGATCGCCTACCGGATTTTCAAAAGTGACCCTCGACAGACCATTGGCATTAGTGTTCTCTGTAGCGGAGCGGTAGCGTATCGAGAAATCATACTTTGCAAGGTGAACTGCCCAACGTTGCTCCAGGGCTCCCAGCTTGGCAGTGTCCAGATGGGCCAGGGGGTTGTTGTCAGTCCGTACAAAAATCTTAGCCCCTGTCAGATATTCTCAGTCATGGCCCACACCAGGGCAAGGAGTTCCAGCCGAAAGGAACTGTAGTTGTGGGGGTTTCACTCCGTATCCCGCAGGGACCTACTGGCATAGGTGATAACTCTTTCAGGTCCATCTTGTACCTGCGAAAGGGCTGCCCCGAGTCCGTAGAGACTTCCATCAGTAGACAAGAGGAACGGTTTGTCGAAGTCGGCATAAGCCAAGATGAGGGCCGATGTCAGGGCTTTTCTCAGGGCCTGGAAGGCCTCCTCTTGCTTCTGTCCCCAAGGAACACTTTGCCCCTTGGGTCTCCCAGCCGTTCCTCTCAACAACTCATTCAGAGGACCCTGTCATGGTCTTACCTTCTTGCTGTTCTCCTTCGTTTGACATGTGCTGGCGGCCATCTTGGTTTCTGGGTTTCTTGTAGCCTTCCACCCTGCGGCTCCTCCTTCCCACTGGGAGGAGCTGGATGCCTAGCTCATATATATAGGAGGTCTGTGGCTTCAGTTCCTTGCTTGGTCCTCCTGTGTTCACATGCTTCTAAGACTGCTGCTGCTTCTGGTTCCTGATCCTGGCTTCGTCTGACTACCCTGCTGGTTCCTGATCCTGGCTTCGTCTAACTACCCTGCTGGTTCCTGATCCTGGCTTCGTCTGACTACCCTTCTGGTTCCTGACCCCTGGCCTCTCAAAGACTCTGCTTCGGTTTCACCATCCGCTTGGACTTTTGCTTTACAGCTTTATTTTCAATAAAGCCTTCTTATTTTCACTTATCTCTTGTTGTACGTCTGGTTCATGGTTCCGTGACATTAGGACCAAGCCATGAATTCTGACGGTACAGGGCCATCCTCGCTACCCATGCTGGTTGCCAGACTTGATCAGCAGGATCACCTGTTGGGTCGGTTCGCTGTGGCGTTGCTAACCCTGCTTGAACGCACGGCTCATTTCGCTCCCGTTGCCGATGGGTCGGTTGTCGCTCCTACTGCCGCTCCGGTTGTTGCGCCAGAGTCTACCCCGACACCTGTTGTTGCGCCTGCAGTGTTTCGGGGTATGACCGGTTCTGCCCCTCTTCCACAGCACTTTGGGGGAGAGCCAACTCAGTGCCGAGGTTTCCTTAACCAGGTGGGCATTTATTTCGAGTTGCTGCCACATGCCTTTCCTACTGAGAGATCAAAGGTGGGCTTCTTGATCTCGCTGCTCTCGGACAAGGCCTTGGCCTGGGCCAGCCCTTTATGGGAGAACAACAATCCGGTGGTTGCCGAGTTTTCCGGTTTTGTTGCTTCTCTTCGGAAGGTATTCGATGTGCCGGCTCGTGCTGCCTCTGCTGCAAAGCTCCTTATGTCCATCAGACAGGGTTCACGATCCGTAGCTGAATACGCCATTGAGTTTCGTACCCTGGCAGCAGAGGTGGGCTGGAATAATGAGGCTCTGGTCGCTGCTTTCTCTCATGGTCTCTCGGATGCCTTGAAGGATGAGGTTGCAGCTAAGGACCTACCAGTGGAGCTCGAGTCTCTTATTTCTTTCCTGATTTTGATTGACACCAGACTCAGGGAGAGACCTTCCTTTAAGGAGAGCCTGCGGAGGTCTTCTAACAGATTGGCGCCTACGTTTGCTGTCCCACCCGTGCCTCCCTCTCCTCCCACGCCTCCTGGGGATGACTTGTCTGGGGGTGTACCCATGCAGCTGGGGTTTGCTCGCCTGTCCGAGGGGGAGAGGGTACTCCGGAGACGCGAGGGCCGATGCATGTACTGTGGTCTCGGTGGGCATTTTCGGTTGGCATGTCCGAACTGTCCGGGAGAACGCTCGCACCTGAGATCCTGTCGGGGGCAGATCTTGGGTGGAGTCTCCTCGTCCCCGGTTTCCCGTGTTGACAAACCACTGATCACTGTTGTCCTCGCCTGGGTCGGGGGCTCGGTGACGACCCAGGCGTTGGTGGACTCTGGTGCTGGTGGTTTGTTCATTGATAGTGTGTTCGCTGCCGCCAATTCCATTCCTCTGCAGGCTCGAGGTTCTCCACTGGCTCTTGAGGCGATAGACGGCAGACCCCTTCTGCCGCCACACGTGACTCATGAGACCCTTCCAGTGGGGATAGCCATTGGTGCCGTTCACAGAGAGTCGGTCTGCCTCCAGGTTATTTCGTCTCCACACTACTCGGTGGTCTTGGGGTACCCCTGGCTCCAGAAGCATAATCCGACTTTCGATTGGAGATCGGCCGAGATCCTCTCGTGGTCACCGCAGTGTGGGGCTAGTTGCATCCATGGGTCTGTCAAGTTGCTGTGTACTTCCTCGGACTCTCTGTTGCCTCCTGAATACGAGGAGTACCGGGATGTATTCGATAAGGTGCGCGCGGTTGCCCTACCTCCGCACCGCCCATACGATTGTGCCATAGAGTTACAACCTGGTGCCGTTCCTCCTCGTGGCAAAGTCTATCCACTGTCGGTAGTGGAGAATGAGGCCATGGAGGAGTACGTGAGGGAGGCGCTTTCACGCGGACACATTCGCAAATCCTCGTCCCCGGCAGGGGCTGGATTTTTCTTTGTGAAAAAGAAGGGCGGTGAGTTGAGGCCTTGCATCGATTACAGGGGTCTCAATCGCATCACGATCAAGAACGCTTACCCGATACCCTTGATTTCCGAGCTGTTCGATCGCCTTAAAGGGGCCACGGTCTTTACCAAACGCGACCTGAGGGCGGCATATAACCTGGTAAGGGATCAAGGCGGGCGATGAGTGGAAGACCGCGTTTAACACCAGGACCGGTCATTTTGAATCCTTGGTTATGCCCTATGGTTGTGCAATGCGCCCGCAGTCTTTCAGGAATTCATCAACGATGTTTTCCGTGACCTGTTGCAGCAGTGTGTGGTGGTCTATTTGGATGACATCTTGGTATATTCTGAATCCATGGAGGCCCACATTCTGGATGTCAGACGAGTGTTGCAACGGTTACGAGAGAACAAGCTGTTCGGTAAGCTTGAGAAATGCGAATTTCACCGATCCCAGGTAACCTTCTTAGGTTACATCATTTCCGCTGAGGGGTTCTCCATGGATCCTGAGAAGGTTTCGGCTGTCTTACAGTGGCCCCAGCCCAGTGGTCTTCGTTCCCTGCAGCGCTTTTTGGGCTTCGCCAATTATTATCGGAAGTTCATCAGGGACTTTTCCATGCTGGCCAAGCCTCTCACGGATCTGACCAGGAAGGGCAGTAATTCCCAGGTCTGGCCGCTCGAGGCCATCCGAGCTTTTGAGGCCCTAAAGTCCGCTTTTGTGTCGGCTCCGATTCTGTCGCATCCCAACCCTGGGTTGCCCTTTGTCCTCGAGGTGGACGCGTCTGAGACGGGAGTAGGCGCCCTTCTGTCTCAGCGTAGAACACCAGAGGGTCCTCTGCTTCCTTGTGGGTTTTACTCCCGAAACTGTCTTCCGCGGAGTGCAACTATCAGATTGGTGACAGGGAGTTATTGGCCATCGTGCAGGCCCTTAAAGAATGGAGGCACTTGCTCGAGGGTTCGGTGGTTCCGGTTCTCATCCTGACGGACCATAAGAATCTGACCTACCTTTCTGAGGCCAAGAGATTGACACCACGTCAGGCCAGATGGGCTCTGTTCTTGTCACGTTTTAATTACGTGGTCTCCTACCTACCCGGTGCCAAGAACATCAGGGCGGATGCCCTATCAAGGCAGTACTCCGAGCTGTCCAGGGAGGAGTCGATTCCGACTTCGTCATACCTCCGAATCAGATCCTGGCCGCCATTCGCACCAGCCTGACCTCTCCCCTGGGTGAGCAGATTTTGGCGGCTCAATCTGGTGCTCCCTCTGGGAGACCCAACGGCAGATGTTTTGTGCCTGAGGAGTTGCGCACTCGGTTGTTGCGAACCTACCATAACTCCAAGACCGCGGGGCATCCTGAAAGAATCAGCTGTCCTGGGCTGTTTCACGTCTGTTCTGGTGGCCTTCCCTACGTTCCGACATCGCCGCATATGTAGCGGCATGCTCCGTTTGTGCCCAGAGTAAGTCCCCTCGGCACCTTCCGTTGGGCCTTCTGCAACCCATAGCCACCGGGGAGCGCCCATGGTCACACCTGGGATGGATTTCATTGTGGACCTCCCTGCATCCCGAGGCCATACGGTCATTCTCATGATTGTGGATCGGTTTTCCAAAATGTGCCACTGTGTTCCTCTCAAGAAGTTACCCTCTGCACAAGAGTTGGCCACGATTTTTGCCAGGGAGGTCTTCCGGTTGCAACGTTTGCCCAAGGAGATTGTGTCGGATCGGGGGAGTCAGTTTGTGTCCAGGTTCTGGCGCGCCTTTTGCTCCCAGTTGGGGATTCATCTCTCCTTCTCCTCGGCCTACCACCCTCAGTCCAATGGGGCCGCAGAACGATCCAATCAGGCCTTGGAGCAATTCCTTCGTTGCTATGTCTCCGATCACCAAGACAATTGGGTTGACCTCCTGCCTTGGGCTGAGTTTGCCAGGAACACGGCGGTGAACTCTTCCTCTGGGACGTCTCCCTTCATGGCCAATTATGGGTTCCAACCTGCCGTGTTACCGGAGGTATTCTCTCCCCAGGATATTCCGGCTGTGGAGGATCACCTTTCCCTCCTACGTGCTTCTTGGGTACAGATCCAGAAGTCCCTTGAGGCCTCTGCGCAGCGCCAGAGACTCCAGGCTGATCGCAGACGAGCGCCTGCTCCTTCCTACCAGGTCGGAGACCGTGTATGGTTGTCCACCCGCAACCTCAACCTTCGAGTGCCCACTCCCAAGCTGGCGCCTCGCTTTGTTGGTCCCTTCCGAGTGCTTCGCAGGTAAACCCGGTAGCCTATGCCCTTGCGCTTCCTCCTGGCATGCGGATCTCTAACGTGTTTCATGTCTCCCTGTTGAAGCCACTGTGTGTAATCGTTTCACTTCCTCGGTTCCTCGGCCTCGTCCGGTCCGAGTGGGCAATCGTGAGGAGTATGAGGTGAGCAATATCCTGGACTCACGCCTGGTCCGGGGTCGGGTGCAGTTTTTGGTCCATTGGCGTGGTTATGGTCCAGAGGAGCGTTCCTGGGTTCCCTCCGCAGATGTCCATGCTCCTGCCTTGCTCCGAGCCTTCCACGCACGCTTCCCTCAGAAACCGTTTTTTGCTCCGCGGAGGAGGGGCCCTTGAGGGGGAGGTACTGTCATGGTCTTACCTTCTTGCTGTTCTCCTTCGTTTGACATGTGCTGGCGGCCATCTTGGTTTCTGGGTTTCTTGTAGCCTTCCACCCTGCGGCTCCTCCTTCCCACTGGGAGGAGCTGGATGCCTAGCTCATATATATAGGAGGTCTTGGCTTCAGTTCCTTGCTTGGTCCTCCTGTGTTCACATGCTTCTAAGACTGCTGCTGCTTCTGGTTCCTGATCCTGGCTTCGTCTGACTACCCTGCTGGTTCCTGATCCTGGCTTCGTCTGACTACCCTGCTGGTTCCTGATCCTGGCTTCGTCTGACTACCCTTCTGGTTCCTGACCCCTGGCCTCTCAAAGACTCTGCTTCGGTTTCACCATCCGCTTGGACTTTTGCTTTACAGCTTTATTTTCAATAAAGCCTTCTTATTTTCACTTATCTCTTGTTGTACGTCTGGTTCATGGTTCCGTGACAGACCCGCTATCTTTGCATAGTATTTAATGAACTGCCGGTAGTACCCGGTCAGTCCAAGGAAGGTCTTCCACTCCCGCAGCATTCTGGGCACTAGCCACTCACTTTGTCTTGGGACGGCAGCACTCCATCTTGGGACACCGTATGGCCCAAGTACTCGATCTCCCTCTTGAAGAGATGACACTTCTTTGGCTTTACCTTCAGGCCATGGGATCGCAGTAGCTCGAGTACCTGCCCTAGTCGATTGAGGTGTTCTTGAAAAGTAGTGGAGTACACAATGATATCGTCCAGGTATATCAGAGTGGTTTCAAAATTCAGGTCTCCCAGACATCTCTCCATCAGCCGCTGGAAGGTGCCCATGGCATATACATCCCGAATGGCATCCTGTTGAATTCAAATAGTCCCTGTCCTGCTCTGCCACCGATACTTGCCATCACCCGCTTACTAGATCCAGGGTGGAGAAGTATTTTGCCCGTCCTAGAGCTGTCAGAGACATCTTGATGCAAGGCAGAGGGTATGAGTCTCGCACTGTACACGCATTCAACCACCCGTAATCCACTAAAAATCAAATAGTGCCGTCCTTCTTCTTGACAAGCACCACTGGGGCTGCCAAAGGGCTCTGGCTACTCCTCACCACTCCGGAATCTATCATCTGTTTCAACAATGTCTTCACTTCCTGGTACAACTTGGGCAGAATCTGCCGATATCTCTCCCGAATTGGAGGAGTGTCCACCGTCGGTATCTCATGCGTGATAGCATCTGTGCAGCCAAAGTCATCGGCATGGCGGGCAAATGCAGTCTGATTCTCCCACAGCATGGTTTCAACTGATCACAAGCGGTCTAAACTGAGAGTCTTCACATCTATCTCCATTTGGTCCAAGATAGTTCTCCCATTCCATTCTGGGGTCGGCGCCTCCTCTGCGCTGGCAGTAACTGCCAGAGTCCAAACAGCCTCACCTACCGGAGCTAGAGTGACTTCTCTCCGACTCAGCGCTTCTCCCCGATGTAGGTACACACGAGCCAGTTCCACTCCTGGGGTCAAGGAGACTTCTAGATGTCCCAGATTCACAGCTCTTATGGGTACTCATTCATTCTGGACCACTGCCAGAGGCTGAAGCAGATACCGGTTTATTAAATAACAAAATATAACGGCAGGAAAATCGGTTTAACAGTTTTGTGCTGATGCACCAAGGGCGCAATCGACAAATGACAGGAACAATGTTAACAAGTTTACACAACTTTACAGGAAGGGTAACTGATCCGTGATATATTAAATACGCTCCAACCAGCAAACACATAAAAATACAGGCTATTCTCCTCTGATATTTTCCTGTCTGAACCCTGCTACTCAGGGCACGTTGTTACAACGCTCTGACTAAAGTATCCTGTTCTATGACCTATCACAGATTAGCACCGTCCAGTGCACACTCATAGTTTTATGGGCAGCTGCTTGTCTTGGTCTGGTACATGGAGGCAGGTGTAGTCTGGCTCCTGATCCGGTCGCTTGCTTGTCCCAGGGCAGTCTTTTCCTCTCTCTCTGTCTAGATTGCAGGTACAGGCATCCACATAGTTCGGCTCTGACAGGGGTACCTGTCCTAACACTGGTCTCTGAATTGAACGATATTACTCCTCTCGGACACACTTTACAGTCTCTGTTGCTCTGTCCCACAGCAGCCAGAAAATCTCTGTTGTTCTGTCTCACAGCAGCCTGGAAGAATCACTTTATAGTCTCTGTTCACATCAGCAAGAAAACCGCACTCCAGCCAGGAAGACACACCAGACTGAGCCCGGGAACTTGAAACTCCTCCTACATCCTCTGGAACAAACAACTTCATTTCTTTCTTACTCAATGACACAGCGGCATCTTGTGGCTGGAGGAAGGCTATCACAGTCTGTTGTGAAACCTTATTACTAGCAATACAGTGCAATGTAAATTGGTGTTTCTAGGGGCTGACCCTTACACTACTGTACAGCCTTGGAAAGATTGTATGTGTATCTGAACTTAGAACTCATCCTCATAAGTGTGATTTGCAAAGATTACTTCAGTAAAGCTTGTTGGACTTGCTACCTTAAACTGGAACTACCTTAACACCTGTACTACTGCCACCACCGCACTACCTGCTCCATGAGTCCTGCCTTGCACCCTGCCACCAATCTACCTAACATCAAGGACACCCTAGTCACCATCAGGGAAGAGCATGATATCAGGGTGTGCCCCAAAGGGGAGGAAGGATTGCGTCCTTTCATTCACTACACGGCCCCAGGAAGTAAGGTATTGGAGTAAGGACAGCCACTGTGAACCAATACCATTCCTATCAGTAACACAACTATCACTCCCATCCTCCTTGCTCTCACACTGCGGGTCTATTAGTGACCTGAAATTGGACACTGCCACCCTGCTGGGCCGTGCAACTGGTCACTATGAGTTAAGGCTCATTCACATGACCGTATCCGTTTTTGCAGACTGCAAATTGCGGATCCACAAAACACAGATACAGGTCGTGTGTGTTCCGTATTTCCTAGTTATAGAGATCGTCCTGTTATTGTTGGCAACTGCCTATGGAATTCCTTTGCAAACCGTATAGAGACACTTCTAACTATAACCACCAGCTCTGTGCTCATGGCTGTATCTAACCATCAAGTTTGTGACTCCTGTAAGAGACTGTACCCATATGCTCCTTGCCTCAAACTAAGCAAACGGCTGTTCAAGTTAAACCTTACAAAGTCCATATCTGTAGCCCTTATCTCTGAACTCCTGACAGTTCATGAACACTCATTATAGATACATTTAGAGTCATTGTTTTCTGGGAAAGAAATAAGTTTTACACAGTAGCCCAGAAACTATGATTTTGCAGTCCACATCCATGAGGCTTTCACCTGAAGAAACAGCTTTTGTTCATTCATCAGGGGATTGGTAGCACGTTTACACAGGGGTTAACTGTCACAGCCTCGGTCTTGTGCGCGTGACACACTGCCGTGGCATGCCGGTTGCCAGGGGCAACGCGTTGATGTCGCTTATATGTGACTTTTCTCCCTTATCCTGGTTCCTCCCCTGTCTGGAGCTTGAGGGGTTAACTTCCTGGCTGGGTGTGGCAACTAGGGTTTTATCTCCTGTGGCTCCCTGGCTGGGGTCAGTTGTACTTCAGCTGTCGTTTGTGCTGGAGCTCTGCTGCAGTCCAGGGTGTTCGATCTGCCAAGTCCTTTAGGGCCACCTAGTGGGACATCGATGTCTTCCTTATGTATCTTCCATGTTCCCTACCTTACCTGTGTTGGTGTTTGGTGAGGGTTTATGTTAAGGGTGTGGTGGTCTTGTCTTGTTGTTACATGTCTGGTCAGTTGGTGTTATATGTATGCAAGTTATACCCTGTTTGTTGCTTGGCATTTCCCCTGCCTGTTGTGACCTCCGGAAGGTGGTCTCATGGTTCCCCGGAGGGCGAACCAAAAGTCAAGTCAGTGAGCTGTTGCTGGAGTGCTGGTTCCTTCGTGTGTCGGTACGTACTGATTCCGGTATGTTGTTTGGATTGCAGTACGTTGGCTTGGGTTCCAGTTCTCCTTGGTGTGTCTTCTGTTGTGCCGTCCAGCAGCTGCAGCAGGTAAGTTACTATGCATTCCGGGGTTCTTGGTTTAGTGGTTATTCCCGCCACTGAATTACTTACCTGCCGTTTCCACTTAGCTTTTCTCTGCTACTAGGACGGTTGAGACTCCTGTTTCATCTGTGTCTTTGGAAGAACAGGTCGGTCTCTCCCCTGCTCCTATGTGAAGGATTATCAGGGCGACTCAGGGTCCTTTACGGCCAAGGGCGGCAGTATATCTGACACTGTGCAGTTTGTGAATTGTTCACAGCTGCTGAGGTAAAAGTGTATCATGAGTGGACTAATGGCGTCATTTTGAATAGGGACATGGAAAACGGAGCATCACTTGCAATTGATGTGAGAGGTGAACGTCAACTATGAAGGTGCATGAGGATGGACTGACACCCTACAGTGGAGCAGCTCACAACCGAAATGAATCAGGGCTACAGACGTGTGTCTCAAAACAGTATAGCAAACCTACTGGTGTATGGGGCTCTGATGCAGATGGATGGTCATTGTACCTCTGCTAACAACGTAGCATTGACAGAAAAGGCTCATTTTTTGTGTGGCAGTATTGGAATTGGACCTCCACTGATTGTCAAAGGGTTACCTTCTCAGATGAGTCACTTTTCTGCTTTATTGAATGGATGGACGTTGGCCTGTCAGGTGAGAACATCAGAGGACAAAAACGCTGCAACGTTGCTGGAAGAAAACAGAGCTGGTGGTGGCAGCATTATGGTCTAAGGAATGTTTTTGTGGCATTTTTTGGGCTCATTCAACCATGTGAAAGGCACCAATGTCCAACATTGGTTGAGGATCACGACCAATATTTCCAAGTACTATTCTGGCCCCCTAATCCCAGACTTGAACCAATTGAGCATCTTTGGGACCATACCAATCATCATTGTTCACTTGTGGATTCTCCCCTATGCACCCTCCAGCAGATATGGGATGCGCTGCAGTCAGCATGGCTACGGATACCTGTGACAACCTGCCAGGACCTTACTGAGTCACTCACAGCCCGTCTAGCTGCTGTCCATGCTGCATGCAGTGGTTACTCTGAATATTAACTGGTGGTCATAATAATGTAACTCGACCGTGTATATGCCAAATTTTACATACTTATTACACCTCAAGTTTTGAAAAATGAGTCAAGCTTAGGCCCCTTTCACATGGGCGAGTTTTCCGCGCAAGTGCAATGCGTGAGGTGAATGCATTGCACCCGCACTGAATCCTGACCCATTAACTTCAATAGGGCTATGCTTACTAAAATGTAGATTGAGGGGTTAAAAAATAAAAAAAAATTAATCACTTGATCGCGCAGCCGGCATCGTCTTCTTTCAGTACCTGCAAAAGGACCTTTGACGTAATCGCGCTCACCACGTGGTGAGCGTGGTGACGTCAGCGCAGGTCCTGCTGAATGAATATAGAAGGATCTTCTATCTTCATTCAGCAGGACCTGCGCTGACGTTACCGCGCTCCCCACGTGGTGAGCGCGATTACATCAAAGGTCCTTTTGCAGGTACTGAAAGAAGACGATGCCGGCTGCGCGATCAAGTGATTATATTTTCTTTATTTTTTAACCCCTCAATCGACATTTTAGTAAGCATTCTGTATTAAGAATGCTATTATTTTCTTTTATAACATGGTTATAAGGGAAAATAATAGCATTCTTAATACAGAATGCTAAGTAAATTAGGGATGGAGGGGTTAAAAAATAAAAAATAATAATTAAACTCATCTCATCCATTTCTTCGCGCAGCCCGACACATTTTCTTTCTTCTTCTTTGAGGACCTGGGAGGAAAAGGACCTTTGGTGACGTCACTGCGCTCATCACATGGACCATGTGATGAGCGCAGTGACGTCACCAAAGGTCCTTTTCCTCCCAGGTCCTCAAAGAAGAAGAAAGAAAATGTGTCGGGCTGCGCGAAGAAATGGATGAGATGAGTTTAATATTTTTAATTTTTTAACCCCTCCATCCCTAATTTACTTAGCATTCTGTATTAAGAATGCTATTTTTTTCCCTTATAACCATGTTATAAGGGAAAATAATAAAATCTACACAACACCGATCCCAAACCCGAACTTCTGTGAAGAAGTCCGGGTTCGGGTCTGGGTACCAAACATGCCGATTTTTCTCACGCGCGTGCAAAACGCATTAAAACGTTTTGCACTCACTCTGAAAAATTGCACATTTACCCGCAACGCACCCGCATATTTGTGAACCCAGCCTTAGTATTCCTAAAATGCAGGAAAATTATCAGAAACTTCTGCCAAAATTAGCCTAGATGTACTTTGCGAGTTTCACTGAACGCATCGGATTAGGTCTGGATGCGTTCAGTGAAACTCGCACCATTTTGCAAGCAAGTTCAGTCAGTTTTGTCTGCGATTGCGTTAAGTTGTTCGTTTTTTTTTCTGCGTTGGGCCAATGCGTTTTGATGCGTTTTTCACGCTTGTGATAAAAAACTGAAGGTTTACAAACAACATCTCTTAGCAACCATCAGTGAAAAACGCACTGCATCTGCACTTGCTTGCGGATGCAATGCGTTTTTTTTACTGAAGCCCCATTCACTTCTATAGGGCCAGGGCTGCGTGAAAAACGCAGAATATAGAACATGCTGCATTTTTCACGCAATGCAGAACTGATACGTGAAAAAAAAACGCTCGTGTACACAGACCCATTGAAATGAATGGGTCAGGATTCAGTACGGGTGCTATGTGTCCACATCATGCACCCGCGTGGAAAACTCACTCGTGTGAAAGGGGCCTTACAGTTCAGCACCATTGAAGTGAATGGGCCTCATCTGCAATACAACACACAACCTGAGGACAGGTGTGGCGCTGTGTTTGGAAGAAAATTGCCTGTAAGGGCTCATACGCATTGCCGTAGTTTCGGTCCACATCTGATACGCATTTTTTTTTTGTGGATAAGATGCGGACAACACACATTTGTGCCATCTGCATCTGCACCTCCATTCCACATCGCCGCAAAATAATAGAACATGTCCTATTCTTGTCTGATTTGCGGACAAGGATAGGAAATTATTACAGAAGTTTAAATAGATAGTAGCTTGCATTCAGCGGTGATCTGTGTGTTGCGGATCCGCAATTTGCAGACCGCAAAACACTTACGGCCTTGTGCATAAGTCCTTATCCTGTACAACCCTAAGGCTGAGTTCACACGGGCGTGACGGATTTGTTCAGGATGCGTCCTGCGTGTACTGCGGCAAATCCGCGCGAGTAGGTACCCAATTGCAGTCAGTTTTGACTGCGATTGCGTTCCGTTGTTCAGTTTTTATCGCGCTTTGCTCGCGCGTGATAAAAAACTGACTGTGGTACCCAGACCCAGCTGCCAGCTAAAGGACCTGTGGTGACGTCAGATCACATGGTCCAATCACATGGTCCATCACCACCGTAATGGACCATGTGATTGGACGATGTGATGTCACCACAGGTCCTTTTATCCGGCAGCTCATGATTAAAGAAGTAAGAAGAGACCGGCAGCTACGCGATCAAGAGGAGAAGGTGAGTTAATTATTTTTTAACCCCCAATTGACCACCTACTAAGCATTCTGTATTAAAGAATGCTATTATTTTCCCTTATAACCATGCTATAAGGGAAAATAATACAGTGAATAGACTGTCATCTTAGCAACCATGCGTGAAAATCGCACCGCACTTGATTGCGGATGCTTGCGATTTTCACTCAGCCCCATTCACTTTTATGGGGCCTGCGTTGCGTGATAAACGCACAATATAGAGCATGCTGCGATTTTCACGCAACTTCTAAGTGATGCGTGAAAATTACCGCTAATGTGCACAGCCCCATAGAAGTGAATGGGTCCGGATTCAGTGCGGGTGCAATGCGTTCACTTCAGCCTAAGGACTCAGCCTAAGGACCAGAACCATTACGCTGTGCCCCTCCTGATTCTTAAATTGGATATGTCATTTTTTCTACTTTACTTGACAAATGTTATTACCATTGCTACGCAGTCATCTGCGCTCTCCAATACTTTCTGCACAATACATTGCCTGCCGCTCCTATAGAACATCTTGATCAATATGGTAATGATTTTGGTTATTTAAAGACGCATCACACAATGTTCAGAACTGAAGGAACATTTGTTCCCTATGTAATCCTTGACATGAGCAGTCGTGCATTCTTTAGTTTGCATCTGGAGACGTCAGTCTACCTGCTTAGACCATGCTTCTCCTTACTAAGGATCACGTGTATGTATCAGCCGTGGCAATAGATTGTCATGTGGCTTTCAAGACCATGTTAAGAATAGTACACAGATTCATGGAACATTTTGGTACAATTAGGACTAGTACTATCAGTGGTATCATTGGCTTCTAATTATTTGGCTAGTGGCCTTGGGATGTCCTGACTAAGGGCTCTTGCACACAGCCATTGTTCGGCCGTTCTGTGCATTGGGGACCGCAATTTTCAATATTGAACTTGAATCGGTCCGTGATCCGTCTGCAACGCAAAAAAATAGAACATGTTCTATTTTTTGCGTTGCAGAGGCACGAAGAGAAACCCTGCGGAAGCACTTTGTAGTGCTTCCGTGCTGCTGTCCCGCACCACACCTTCCCGATTGGTCCACATCCGTGATAGAAACATAGAATGTGTTGGCAGATAAGAACCATTTGGCCCATCTAGTCTGCCCATATACTGAATACTATGAATAGCCCTTGGCCCTATCTTATATGAAGGATGGCCTTATGCCTATCCCATGCATGCTTAAACTCCTTCACTGTATTTGCAGCTACCACTTCTGCAGGAAGGCTATTCCATGCATCCACTACTCTCTCAGTAAAGTAATTCTTCCTGATATTACTTTTAAATTTTTGCCCCTCTAATTTAAAACGATGTCCTCTTGTAGCAGTTTTTCTTCTTTTAAATATTCTCTCCTCTTTTACCTTGTTGATTCCCTTTATGTATTTAAAAGTTTCTATCATATCCCCTCTGTCTCGTCTTTCTTCCAAGCTATACATGTTAAGGTCCTTTAATCTTCCCTGGTAAATTTTATCCTGCAATCCATGTACTAGTTTAGTAGCTCTTCTCTGAACTCTCTCCAAAGTATCAATATCCTTCTGGAGATATGGTCTCCAGTACTGCGCACAATACTCCAAATGAGGTCTCACTAGTGCTCTGTAGAGCGGCATGACCACCTCCCTCTTTCTACTGGTAATTCCTCTCCCTATACACCCAAGCATTCTGCTAGCATTTCCTGCTGCTTTATGACATTGTCTGCCTACCTTTAAGTCTTCTGAAATAATGACCCCTAAATCCCTTTCCTCAGATACTGAGGTTAGGACTGTATCACTGATTTTATATTCTGCTCTTGGGTTTTTACGCCCCAGGTGCATTATCTTGCACTTATCAACATTACATTTTTAGTTACCAGATTTTTGACTATTCCTTTAGTTTTCCTAAATCCTTTTCCATTTGGTCTATCCCTCCAGGAACATCAACCCTGTTACAAATCTTTGTGTCATCAGCAAAAAGACACACCTTACCATAGAGGCCTTCTGCAATTTCGCTGATAAAGATATTAAACAATATGGGTCCCAGAACAGATCCCTGAGGTACCCCACTGGTAACAAGACCATGGTCTGAATATACTCCATTGACTACAACCCTCTGTTGTCTGTCCCTCAGCCACTGCCTAATCCATTCAACAATATGGGAGTCCACGCACAAAGACTGCAATTTATTGATAAGCCTTCTATGTGGGACAGTATCAAAAGCCTTACTAAGGTCCAGATATGAAATGTCTAGTGCACCTCCGCCATCTATTATTTTAGTCACCCAATCAAAATTAGTTTGACATGATCTCTCTGAAGTAAACCCATGCTGTTTTTCATCTTTCAATCCATGGGATTTTAGATGTTCCACAATCCTCTCCTTAAGTATGGTTTCCATTAATTTCCCCACTATTGATGTCAGGCTTACTGGTCTATAGTTGCCTGATTCCTCCCTACTACCTTTCTTGTGAATGGGCACAACATTTGCCAATTTCCAATCTTCTGTTGCCAGTGATTGGTTAAATAAATCTGTTAATGGTTTTGCTAGTTCGCCAATGAGCACTTTTAATAGCTTTGGGTGTATCCCTTCAGGCCCCTGTGACTTATTTGCATTAATTTTAGACAGCTGACTTAGAACCTATTCCTCTGTAAAGACACATGCATCAAAAGATTTATTAGTCTTCTTTCCTAACTGAGGTCCTTTTCCTTCATTTTCCTTTGTAAAAACTGAACAGAATTATTCATTTAGGCAGTCAGCTAGTTCTTTATCTTCTTCCATATACCTTCCTTCTTTTGTTTTTAATTTTGTAATTCCTTGTTTTAGTTTCCTTTTTTCATTTATGTATCTGAAGAATGCCTTATCGCCTTTTTTCACTGACTGAGCTAATTTCTCTTCTGCCTGTGCTTTAGAAGCTCTTATAACTTGTTTGGCCTCTCTCTGCCTAATCTTATAAATTTGCCTGTCATCCTCGTTTTTTTATTTTTTATAATAACTAAATGCTATCTTTTTGTTTTTAATGATTTTGGCCACTTCTGCTGAGTACCACAGTGGTCTCTTCCTTTTTTTTCTTTTACTAACAAGCCTAATGCAATTTTCTGTTGCCTTCAATAGTGCCACTTTTAAGTAGTCCCATTTCTCCTGGACTCCATTGAAACTGTTCCAATCTGATAGGGACTTGTATACCACTAATCTAATTTTAGAAAAGTCTGTTTTTCTAAAATCTAAAACTTTTATTTTTGTGTGGTGTGACTCAGTCACTGTACTTATAGTAAACCACACTGACTGGTGATCACTAGATCCCAAGCTTTCCCCTACAGTAATATCAGATACCAAATTGCAATTTGTGAATACTAAATCTAAAATGGCCTCCTTCCGGGTTGGCTCCTCAACTACTTGCTGTAGAGATAATCCCAGTAGGGAATTTAGAATATCTGTACTCCTGGCAGAACTAGCTATTTTGGTTTTCCAGTTTACATCAGGAAGATCAAAGTCTCCCATAATGTAAACTTCCCCCTTCAATGTCATTTTAGCTATTTAGATAATCTAATTCTTTGACTTGGCTAGGTGGTCTATATATCACACCTACACGAGTTACCTTATGATTATCAAGCTGCAAGGTAACCCAAATTGACTCTAAATTGGTCTCGCTAACTTGTATCAAATTAGATTTCATGCTATCTTTCACATACAGTGCCACCCCTCCCCCTTCTTGCCTTCTCTGTCTTTCCTGTATAGAGAGAACCCTGGCATTGTTATATCCCAGTCATTACTCCCATTGAACCACGTCTTAGTAACAGCCACTAAATCTATATTCTCAAATGCCATTATAGCCTCAAGTTCATTGATCTTATTCCCTAAACTGCGAGCATTTGTAGACAAGAATCTGAGCTTGTCATTTCTTAACCTTTGTGCTACTGGCATCTTCTGGCATTTTTCCGGGGGGCAGTCGGACTGCTGGATTATCACTCTTTTGCTCCCCTTTCCTAGTGTAAATGCTCCTTAGCAAATACTTGGAACTGTTCACTGAGGACATTCGTTCCCTAGAGAGAAAGATGCAAACCATCTTTCTTGTACAGTTCTTTTCCATTCCAATGAGAGCTAACATGAGACATAAAGCCAAACTCTTGGTTCAGACACCATTCACCAAGCCATACATTGCATTCCTTAATGCGCATCTTCCTGTCATGCTGAAGGTTATGCACAGGCAAAACTGCAGAGAATGAAACAGTTGATGCAACCTCTCGTATATCATTTCCAAGTGTGTGAAAAGCTTCCTTCACCTTTGAAACCTCATTGCAAGCCAGATCATTTGTCCCAAGATGGACAATAACATCCACCTCCCTTTCTTGCTTTGCTTGCCTAACAATATTAAGGATCCGTCTTCTATCCCTGCTAGCGGTAATACCAGGGAGACATCTCACAACACCATTTTCCTCAAACTTTACACCTCTTATGATGGAATAGCCCACCAACAGCTGCTTACTATCAGTCCTCACCTTCTCCTTTTTGTCTTTGGCTGCAGTCTTGCATACTTTAGGCATGGGAGATGATTGTTTCTCACCCACTGTGCTTGAGCCATCCTCCATGTTGCTCTTGCACTCTGAAGGTTCTGCAAATGAATTATGGAACGCCACAGACTGTGGGACATGTCTTCTATCAACAACTCTCAGTCTACCAGAACCTGCAGTAACCCATCTTCCATTTCTAGGGGGCCTCTGTGGCAGTGGCATTGCAACGTTCTCAGCCTGAGTTTGTTTAACGGTTAATTTACAAATCTCAGATTTCAAAAATGCGAATTCCTGCTGCATTATGGAGAGCTGTCTACAGATCAGACAGCATCCAAACCTCTGAAGAGTGGAACCTGAAATAAAAGCACAACAATTCCTGCACAGAACCAGGTCTGCCATTTTAAAGAGGGGAAAGATTATAAACAAACAAATCTTACTTGTTTAGATTGTATCCACCTCCAGATTACCTCCTGAGTATCTCCTGAATATCTCCAATGCACTTATAAAAATCAGCACTGTTTTGAAACACAGTGTCTGAGTATCCACCAGAAACACCGCTGAAGTTCTGCTACAGTGGAAAAGCTCTGAGTTAGTCTAAGTTAGTCTCCTGAATATCTCCAATGCACTTATAAAAATGAGCACTTGGAAAAATCAGCAAGCTATGCGGTCAGCACACAGCCGATGCCCGCATATTGTGGACCCGCTGTTTGCGGGCTGCAATACGGGCACGGCTGGGGAACTCCTGTCGTGCACTCCTGACTAATCTGTCCGTCCCATAGGCTGATCTTAAAGACTGCAAGTGTAAAGCTGTAGCCTGCTCTCCCTGCATTTATTGGAAGTCATTTGGCACCAGGAAAGGTAAAATATAGTGTGGGCTCAGCGTGCAAGTGGAACCTGCATTCCCTGAATTTAATGGAAGCCAATATGACACCAGAGGAAGTAGTATTTAGTGTAGGTTCCTATCCTAAAGAGATGGCGGACAGGCACAAATTATTTTGTACAAAATGTATTTGCCAAGACTCTCACATTTATAAAGTAGCATTAGCATTAGTACATTTTTTTATAGTGAGTATGGCACTATTGTAGTTACTTTTTTTATTTGTGTTCTGTTGTTTTTGCTCGTCTTAAATAGTGTACTAGCAGAAACACCCAGCTTCACACGGGTATATTTCAGCTATTTTATTTAATGTTTGTGTGTGTCGTTAATAGTGTTGATCGCGAATATTCTAATCGTGAATTTTTATCGCGAATATCGGCACTTCGAGAATTCGCAAAGATGTAGAATATAGTGATATATATTTGTAATTGCGAATATTTTCTTTTTCTTTTTCATCAGTAACCTCCTTTCTTGCTTGTGGGCCAATGAGAAGGCTACAATGTCTTTGTCGGAGCTTAGCAACATCCCTAGCAACCAATAGGAAAGTTGCCTACCCCTTACTATATAAGAACTTCCCCAGCAGCCATTTCCTGCATTTTTTTGCAGTTGAGAGAGAGAGAGTGAGTAAGAGAGCAATGTCATTTCTGTGCTTTGCTATGTCATTACATTAGATAGTTAGCTTATATACAGTTGCAAGAAAAAGTATGTGAACCCTTTGGAATGCTATGGATTTCTGCACAAAGTGGTCATAAAATGTGATCTGATCTTCATCTAAGTCACAACAATAGACAATCACAGTCTGCTTAAACTAATAACACAAATAATTAAATGTTACCATGTTTTTATTGAACACACCATGTAAACATTCACAGTCCAGGTGGAAAAAGTATGTGAACCCCTAGACTAATGACATTTCCAAGAGCTAATTGGAGTGACGTGTCAGCCAACTGGAGTCTAATCAATGAGATGAGATTGGAGGTGTTGGGTACAGCTGCCCTGCCCTATAAAAAACACACACCAGTTCTGGGTTTTCTGTTCACAAGAAGCATTGCCTGATGTGAATGATGCCTCGCACAAAAGAGCTCTCAGAAGAACTAAGATTAAGAATTGCTGACTTGCATAAAGCTGGAAAGGGTTATAAAAGTATCTCCAAAAGCCTTGCTGTTCATTAGTCCATGGTAAGACAAATTGTCTATAAATGGAGAAAGTTCAGCACTGCTGCTACTCTCCCTAGGAGTGGCCGTCCTGTAAAGATGACTGCAAGAGCACAGCGCAGACTGCTCAATGAGGTGAAGAAGAATCCTAGAGTGTCAGCTAAAGACTTACAAAAGTCTCTGGCATATGCTAACATCCCTGTTAGCGAATCTACGATACGTAAAACACTAAACAAGAATGGATTTCATGGGAGGATACCACAGAGGAAGCCACAGCTGTCAGAGTCTGGACGGATTGCTATCATCGAAGGAAAAATAAATTCCCAAGTTTATCAAAACATTTTGCAGGCGAACTTAAGGCCATCTGTCCACCAGCTGGAGCTCAACAGAAGATGGGTGTTGCAACAGGACGACGACTTAAAGCATAGAAGTAAATTATTAGAATGGCCTAAACAGAAGAAAATACGCCTTCTGGAGTGGCCCAGTCAGAGTCCTCACCTCAACCCGATTGAGATGCTGTGGCATGACCTCAAGAAAGCGATTCACACCAGACATCCCAAGAATATTGCTGAACTGAAACCGTTCTGTAAAAAGGAATGGTCAAGAATTACTCCTGACCGTTGTGCATGTCTGATCTGCAACTACAGGAAACGTTTGGTTGAAGTTATTGCTGCCAAAGGAGGTTTAACCAGTTATTAAATCCAAGGGTTCACATACTTTTTCCACCTGCACTGTGAATGTTTACATGGTGTGTTCAATAAAAACATGGTAACAATTAATTCTTTGTGTGTTATTAGTTTAAGCAGACTGTGATTGTCTATTGTTGTGACTTAGATGAAGATTAGATCACATTTTATGACCAATTTGTGCAGAAATCCATATCATTCCAAAGGGCTCACATACTTTTTCTTGCAACTGTATATAATACAGATAGTTAGTGGGAGATAGTCAGTGTAGGTTAGATAGTGATATAGTGTAGCTGATAGGTTCCAGTGCAGGGTGTTAGGTAGTGTGATAGGAATTACTGTTTCTCTGCTGTCCATACATACATGCTACAGACATAGTGCTGTGATGTCACAACAATACTTGTTGTATATACTCAGACTTGATAAAATGTGAAGTTGCATGTATTGCACAAAAAATATGCGCATCATTAGTGCCGATTTGCGCAATCATGGAAATAATGACTGGAGATCACTAATTCTAGAATTTGCGAATTTATTGCGAGTATTATGTAATAAATACGCGAAATATCGTGAAAACGAATATTGCCTATGCCGCTCATCACTAGTCGTTAAAAGATATCGACAGTATCCACAATAACAGTGACATCTACAGTACCCCACCCCTTCAACAGTGACCTCCACAGCAGCCTACCCCCTTAACAGTAACATCCACAGCACCCTCCCCTCTAACAGTGATCTCCACAGCAGCCCGACCCTTTAACAGTGACCTCCGCTTTCAGACTCCCTGTCCTCTGTCCGGCACAGTACCTGGACAAACACAGGGATGTTTTTTTGAACAGCTCACTCTCAGACAGCAGCAATGTGCTGTGTGAGCGTGAGCTGCAGGGGGAAAGTCACCCTCCCTCCCACCCCTGCAGCTGACAGAAATAGATTTTTACCTTCATTTGTTCAATCCTTGTCGGCTGCGGAGTGGGAGGGGACGTGGCTTAGCGGGACCTGGGGGCGAGGTTTTTAAGTCTGTCTTTTGAGGGTGGCCTGTATGGCCACCCTACCTGCCCCTGAACTGTGACCTTCACAGCACTCCGCTCCCTTAACAGTGTCATCCATAGCGCCCTGCCCCTTTAAAGCTGGCCTACAGCAGTGAAGAAAAATGGCTGGGTTGTTATGGAAACCTGGAGTAAAACTGTATGTATGTGGAGACTTAGGCTAAGTCTACACAACGACAATAAGTCGTGCGACAGATAGGGCACAACTACACTGCAACATTTGTCGCGCAACATTTAGTTGCACCAATGTCGCGCGACAATTTATAATGGCAGTCTATGGTGTCGCACTGCAACATGCTGCGACTGCGACAGTCTCGAATGGATTTTCTGCGACTGTTGCGTCGCAGTCGCAGCATGTCGCATGTTGCAGTGCGACACCTTAGACTGCCATTATAAAAATTGTCGCGCAACATTGGTGCAACAAAATGTTGCGCGGACCTAGCCTAAGTGCCTGCGAGCTTCTACTGGCTGATAAGGGACATGTGACCATGTGTATGGCAGTTGGGATATAACGAGAAAGGCTGTCAGGCTTGTATTGGCTAATGTAGGTAATATTTTGGGAATATCTCAGGAACGGTACGTCCTAGAGCGCTGTGACCCCCATAAGATTTCTTTCCAGGAGCAAGTGATGTGTATACCAAGTTTCGTTGAAATCGATGGTTGCGTTTTTGAGTGATCACGAAACATACACACATACATACATACATATATACAGTCGGGTTCATAAATATTGAGACATCGACACAATTCAAATTTTTTTGGCTCTATACACCACCACAATGGATTTGAAATGAAATGAACAAGATGTGCTTTAACTGCAGACTGTCAGCTGTAATTTGAGGGTATTTACATCCAAATCAGGTGAACGGTGTAGGAATTACAACAGTTTGTATATGTGCTTTCCACTTGTAAGGGACCAAAAGTAATGGGACAGAATAATAATCATAAATCAAACTTTCACTTTTTAATACTTGGTTGCAAATCCTTTGCAGTCAATTACAGCCTGAAGTCTGGAACGCATAGACATCACCAGATGCTGGGTTTCATCCCTGGTGATGCTCTGCCAGGCCTCTACTGCAACTGTCTTTGGTTCCTGGTTGTTCTTGGGGCATTTTCCCTTCAGTTTTGTCTTCAGCAAGTGAAATGCATGCTCAATCGGATTCAGGTCAGGTGATTGACTTGGCCATTGCATAACATTACACTTCTTTCCCTTAAAAAACTTTTTGGTTGCTTTTGCAGTGTGCTTTGGGTCATTGTCCATCTGCACTGTGAAGCGCCGTCCAATGAGTTCTGAAGCAATTGGCTGGATATGAGCAGATAATATTGCCCGAAACACTTCAGAATTCATCCTGCTGCTTTTGTCAGCAGTCACATCATCAATAAATACAAGAGAACCATTTCCATTGGCAGCCATACATGCCCATGCCATGACACTACCAACTACTGGCAAATTTGATTTGTGCAGAATTGATTGGCTCTTCTCTGACACCTTTTAACAATTTATTTGTTGTGTAAGGGCTTCTTTTTTGTGGGGTGAGCGAGAGTATTCAATAGGACCATTTTGCAGTACGTAAAAAAAAATTTATTACATTTTTTGTGAGGCAAGGAGACTAGAGATGAGCGAATCGAATCCCACAAAGTGGAATTTGATACGAATTTCAGGATAAATTTGATTCGCCTAGAAGCCGAATTTCCTAGTGCTTCGTATCAGCAAATCAATTTAACCTGAAATAGTATAAAAAATGAAAAAAATTTAACTTGCCTCCTCCATTTGCTTGCTAATTGCCACCAGCCTCCATCTTGCTTGAAGATCTCGTCCAAAATTCCGTGCGGCGCGTGATTACATAATCACACCGGCCCGCGGCCGGCCCGTCACAAGCAAATGGAGGCGGTAAGTTTGATTTTGTAAGTTTGAATTATTGTTAATTTTACACTCAGATGCCGCGATCATGTATGAATGCGGCATCTGAGGGGTATAATGATGGGGGCGGCGCTATCGCAGCTCCCTGTCATTGCAACCGCTACTTACAAAAAAATGCGGTTCGTGACGATGTAATTTGTCACAAAGCTAATTTTTGGGTAAAATTCGGTGAAGCAGCCGAATCTGATTTTCAATAAATCCGCTCATCTCTAAAGGAGACAAAAAAAATAGCAATTCTGGTGGTTATTAATGGTACACACTGGTAGTATGCTTAGGATCATGAGCAGTTCCTTTCCTTCTCCATACTCTTCTCTTCCCATCACTCTGGTACAAGTTGATCTTGGTCTCATCTGTCCATAGGATGTTGTTCCAGAACTGTGAAGGCTTTTTTAGATGTCATTTGGCAAACTCTAATCTGGTCTTCCTGTTTTTTTTTTGTTTTTTTTAAACTTCTGTTTATTAAAGTGGAAAAGTGCAGACAATACATACCATACAGACGTTAATGTCAAAAGAAGTAAGATACATTGCACAAGCAAAAAACCTTGATCGTCTCACAACATTTTTCCATTCCACTCATTTTAACTTTTCTCCCCTCCCCTCCCCAACCCGGAACCCCCCCCCCCACCATCCCTGAACCCCCCCCGCCCCCTGAACCCATCCCCCGAACCCCAAAAACACTGATTTGAATGCCGTACATGAAAAAGCCTATCCTATCACACACTTTCCGGTTTAAGCCTCCAGTAATCCCAGCTTATTAGCAAGTTGCGCTTCCAGGTACCATTTGGTCAGCTTGAACGGGCACATAAGCTCCTCAATTTCCCCCCGTGACAACAGCTTCTCAATGAAGCACCTCCATTTTTTAACAAACTTTTCAATCATACGTTCCTTATCTTGCTCCACCTCAAGTCTTTCCAGATAAAGGACAGCCTTCATCGTGCCCAATACCTCCTCCCAAGACGGCACTACTCCTTCCAACCAATGTCTCAAAAGAGTTTTCTTCACAGACATCAACATAAGATGTACCCCTCCTTTGGTGACTACTGCACCCATTTCCTCGTTCTGATTCAAGGGTATATAATGGAAAATACACTGTTGAGGTGACAATCCCACCGTTTCCCCCCAGAACTCCTTTATTGTGTCTATTGATTTCTGCCACAAGGGTCTCACTTTCGGGCACTCCCACATGGCATGTAACAATCCGGCACTCTGGAGATTGCACTTGGGGCAGTTCCGCAGATAATGAGCAGGGGCGTCACGATACGACAGGTTGAAGGCATATGTTGCCCTATGCATGAGTCTTAGCTGCGATTCTCTCCACTGTTCATTATATGTGGCCCGCCTTACCAACTCAAGCCCCACTCTCATTTTTTTCGCAATATTCTGATCCAGCAATTCCCTCTCCCAAAGCTTGTACGCCCCTTTCACAAGCCCTATCGTTTGAATGTTGTGAAGCCTACTGTGCAGTTCCGACAGGGACATGTGGGAACCACTATTGCCCAACAGAGCCGCAAACCAGGCCAGGTTCTCCACTTCTCCCAAAGAACTCGCCTGAGTTTTACAATAACTCCTGATCTGCTGGTAAGGAAGATACTGTGCGTCTGGCATGTCATACTTTCTTTTGAGCTGGTCCCACGACAACCATTGGACCGTGTTTTCCAACAATAAATCACTAAGTTTCACGATGTTTTTGTTCCTCCATACTTGAAACAGAGCATTCTCCCTGCCCTGGGGGAAGGCCGGGAGTGACCACAGCGGCATTCTAGGAGAAATGTAGCATGGAAGCCCGTAAATCTTTCTAATGGCCTTCCACGCCACTATGGTATCCCTTAACAAGACGGCTTGCTTAATCGGCGCCGGGATGTCCCTGAGCCTGGAATGCAGTAGGGTTTTTAAATTTTCCCTGCCAGCAAGTTCTTTCTCGAGACAAGTCGCCGAGTAGAAAGCAGTATCCCATACCCAATCTCGCGCGTGCCTAAACAGCGCCGCCAGATTATAGTGGCGGATATCAGGAAGTTGTAACCCCCCTTCATCCCGTAACATAGTCAGCTTGGCATAAGCGATACGCGGTCGTTTGGTCTTCCACAGGAAGCGGTTAAACGCCCGCCGCATCCTCACCACATCCACATGTTTCAGTAGCAGAGGTATCATTTGAAGAGGGTAAAGTAATTTCGGGAAGCTCATCATCTTGATTAAGTGGGCTCTACCACAGAGAGACAAGGGCAGATCCCGCCACCTTTCTAACTCAGATTCTATTTTCAAGAAAAGAGGGGGATAATTCAGGGTATACAGCGAGCTCGGGGTGCGACCGATCTTGATGCCCAGATAGGTTATATAATCTTTCCGAATCTCCACCCCACTCATCGTGCAGGCCCCCAATTGCGGTGTTCGCCCCAAAAACAATAGTTGACTTTTGTCCACATTGACCCTATAACCCGTTACTTTCCCATAAGCGCTTAATGCCTCCAACACCTTCCCCAACTGGGCCTCTGGAGCCCCCATATACAGCAGGATGTCGTCCGCAAAACAGCTAACTTTCAGCACCTTGCCCCCTATTCTGATTCCGTCAAATAAATCTGAGTGAGTCAGCCACCTCGCCAAAGGTTCCATCGCCAAATTAAAGAGCAACGGAGACAGGGGGCAACTTTGACGGGTTCCCTTGCTCAATACTATAGACCTGGATAGGAAGCCGGGTATGTTTACTCTCGCCTGAGGATCCTCATACAGCGCCCCTAGGTAATTCCTAAAATGACCCGTGACGTTGAACTTGTCCAGCACCATGTCCAGCCATTGCCAGTTGACATTGTCAAAAGCCTTTTCGGCATCAATCGCAAGCAACGCCGGACATTGTGCTGTTTTCACCTCCCCACTCGCATGTAGACTGGCTAATACTTTGCGAATATTCGTAACTGCCGACCTCCCCTTCATGAACCCCACTTGATGAGGGCCAATCAGTTCAGGTACACACTGTGCCAACCTGGTGGCTAAGAGTTTGGACAGGATCTTGACATCCTGATTTATCAAAGAAATAGGCCTATACGCACTCGGCAGGTTCAGGTCCCTCCCCGGTTTCGGGAGGACCTTAATATATGCCATTTTGCCCGAATCAGGTAGACTCCCCCCCAGCATAACGCTATTAAACAATTTGGTCAGGATCGGGACCAATTCTTGGTTCATTGACTTATAAAATTCCGCAGGATACCCGTCTGGACCCGGCGCCTTACAGTTCGAGAGGGATTTTATGGTCGCCCCAACTTCCTCTTCCGTAATTTCCCCATTTAAGGCCTCTAACCGTTCCTCCGGTAATCGTGGCAAGTCAATTTTATCCAGAATACTCCTAGCTTCCGCAGAGTCAAACGGGTCCCTAGAATAGAGGGCCTGATAAAATTCTCCCAGGATATCTACCATCTCTTTCGGCTGGGTGCATAACCTTCCTGTTCTATCTTTCAGAGGATGCAGCATAGATTGTGTGGTGAAGGGGCGTGTTAAATTGGCTAACAAACGACCCGCCTTATTACCGAAACGAAAAAATTTCGCCTTTTGATAGTCCCCCCGTCCATTTTTCTCTCGTTTCCTGGCAATAATCAAAGTTGTGTTTAGCCGTCACCCAGGCCA
Source organism: Bufo bufo (assembly GCF_905171765.1). Classification (NCBI taxonomy): domain Eukaryota; kingdom Metazoa; phylum Chordata; class Amphibia; order Anura; family Bufonidae; genus Bufo; species Bufo bufo. The sequence continues at coordinate 89,752,093 of NC_053390.1, forward strand.
GTTTGTTGGGGTTTGTGGGATTCTGCAAGAATCTGGTATAGGCTTCCCGCACCTCCATCGGGGCTTGGTCATACCGCTCTCTCACCTCGCGCTTCTTCCCTACTGTATGTGACATAATCCGACCCCTCAGTACCGCCTTAGCCGCGTCCCAGAATAAGCGCTGATTGGCCGCATGCTCCGCATTATCTTGTGAATATTCCCACCACCATCCTTTTACTTTGTCAGTGAACTCCTTATCTCTTAACAGATGCTGCGGCATCCGCCAGATAAAATCCTGTCCCCTAGGGACTGCGTCCCTGAGCTCCATAACCACTGGGGCATGGTCCGAGATTAACAGATCGGCAATTTCCACCTTTTTCACTTTAGACAACAAGACTGTTGACGCTAATAGGTAGTCAATCCTGGACCATGACCCCTGGGCATGAGAGAAATGGGTATACTCGCGGTCTTCCGGATGGTAGTACCGCCATGTGTCATGCAGCCCCGTATTTTGCATTAACGGAAGCAGCGTCTGACTTCTCTGCCGTTTATTTGCGTTTGCAAGTGTCCCCCGCTTTCTGTCCTCCTGCTCACTATGTACCCTGTTAAAGTCGCCCGCTACCAGTAGCAGCTGTGAGTGTTCTGAGATAATGTCCCTTTCTAGGGTCTCGTAAAACGCTGCCTGGGAGCCATTAGGGGCGTAAACATTGTGGACCACTAACTGACCCAATGGCGAGTTTAACTCCAAACGAAACCATCTCCCCAGTGTGTCAGCCGTCGCGGACAGTACATCAAAACGCAAACGTTTATGAAAAAGCACTACAGTACCCGCCTTCCTTCCTACTGAGGGTTGGTCTTCCTGTTTTTGAGGCTCACCAATGGTTTACATCTTGTGGTGAACCCTCTGTATTGACTCTGGTGAAGTCTTCTCTTGATTGTTGACTTTGACACACATACACCTACCTCCTGGAGAGTGTTCTTGATCTGGCCAACTGTTGTGAAGGGTGTTTTTTCTTCACCAGGGAAAGAATTCTTTGGTCATCCACCGCAGTTGTTTTCCATGGTCTTCCGGGTCTTTTGGTGTTGCTGAGCTCACCGGTGCGTTCCTTCTTTTTAAGAATGTTCCAAACAGTTGTTTTGGCCACTCCTAATGTTTTTGCTATCTCTCTGATGGGTTTGTTTTGTTTTTTCAGCCTAATGATGGCTTGCTTCACTGATAGTGACAGCTCTTTGGATCTCATCTTGAGAGTTGACAGCAACAGATTCAATGCCAAATACCACACTTGAAATTAACTCTGGACCCTTTTATCTGCTCATTGTAATTGGGATAATGAGGGAATAACAATACCTGGCCATGGAAAAGCTGAGAAGCCACTTGTCGCATTACTTTTGGTCCCTTAACAAGTTGGAGGCACATATGCAAACTGTTGTAATTCCTATACCGTTCACCTGATTTGGATGTAAATGCCCTCAAATTAAAGCTGACAGTCTGCAGTTAAAGCACATCTTGTTCTTATTCATTTCAACTCCTTTGTGGTTGGCGTATTAGAGCCCAAAACTGTTAGAAATTGTGTCGACGTCCCAATTTTTTTATGTTACCTGACTGTACGTCCTTCTTTATATATATTAAACATATAATATACATGTTCATAAGTGCCCGCATTGTGGAGAAAAATGATGTTTTATATATGCAAATGAGCCTCTAGAGGAACGGGGGCGTTGCCGTTACACCTAGAGGCTCTCTGCTCTAAGTTAATGCCACGCCCCTGCACTTTGATTGACAGGGACAAGGTGCGATCATGTTTGTACTGCCTGATTCTGTCTTCTTCAGTTTGGTCCGAATAAATCAGGCCCCATATCAAAAGTTCCCCTGTTGCCCTGAAAAGTCATGTATGACGTTCTGAGGTCTCTAGACTGTATCCAACCCCTTTCACAAGCTCTTTAACACCAAGACAGAATTAGGGCCCTTCCCACGACGCGAGTTTTCTGCGCGGGTGCAATGCGTGATGTGAACGCATAGCACCCGCACTGACTCCTGAACCATTCATTTCAATGGGTCTGTGTACATGAGCGTTCTATATTCTGCGCTTTTCACGCAGCCCTGGCCCTATAGAAGTGAATGGGGCTTCAGTGAAAAACCCATTGCATCCGCAAGCAAGTGTGGATGCTATGCGTTTTTCACTAATGGTTGCTAGGAGATCTTGTTTGTAAACCTTCAGTTTTTTTTATCACGCGTGTGAAAAACGCATCAAAACGCATTGCACCCGCGCGGAAAAAACTGAGCGCAATTGCAGACAAAACTGACTGAACTTGCTTGCAAAATGGTGCGAGTTTCCTTGAACACACCCTAAACGCATCCAGACCTAATCCGTCACGTTCGTGTGAAAGAGGCCTTAGTATTAGTAATGTCAGAGTGACAGCGATATATATGGTTATGGGTAAACGGACGGTAGTAACAATCAGACTATTTAATAGCACACTGCACTGTCTGATTTAATTTTCCCAATTCAAAAATTCGCTGATACTGGAATCTTTTGGGAAATTTGTAACAAATTTGATTTGTGCAGAATTGATTGGCTCTTCTCTGACACCTTTTAACAATTTATTTGTTGTGTAAGGGCTTCTTTTTTGTGGGGTGAGCGAGAGTATTCAATAGGACCATTTTGCAGTACGTAAAAAAGTGGAATTTGATACGAATTTCAGGATAAATTGATTCGCCTAGAAGCCCGAATTTCCTAGGTGCTTCGTATCAGCAAATCAATTAAACCTGAAATAGTATAAAAAAATGAAAAAAATTGAACTTGCCTCCTCCATTTGCTTGCTAATTGCCACCAGCCTCATCTTGCTTGAAGATCTCGTCCGAAATTCCGTGCGGCCGCGTGATTACATAATCACACCGGCCGCGCCCGGCCCGTCACAAGCAAATGGAGGCCGGTAAGTTTGATTTTGTAAGTTTGAATTATTGTTAATTGTACACTCAGATGCCGCGATCATGTATGAATGCGGCATCTGAGGGGTATAATGATGGGGGCGGGCGCTATCGCAGCTCCCTGTCATTGCAACCGCTACTTACAAAAAAAATGCGGTTCGTGACGATGTCATTCGTCACAAAGCGAATTTTTGGGTTAAAATTCGGTAGAAGCCGCCGAATCTAATTTTCAATAAATCCGCTCATCTCTAAAGGAGACAAAAAATAGCAATTCTGGAGGTTATTAATGGTACACACTCAGATTGGGTCACTGTCACTAGTGGGGTACCACAGGGGGTCCAGTATTGATCTTGTAGGAAGGCTTGCACAGTAAAAGTATACATTTTTGCAGATGACACTAAACGTGTAAAGTAATTTACACTGAAGAGGGACAGTATACTACTACAGAGGATCTGGATAGATTGGAGGCTTGGCATGAGAAGTGGCAGATGAGGTTTAACACTGGACAAATGTAAGGTTATGTACATGGGAAGGAATAATGCCAGTCCACCCGTACATACTAAATGGTAAAACACTCGGTAACACTGACATGGAAAAGGATCTAGGAATTTTAATAAACAGCAAACTAAGCTGCAAAAACCAGTGTCAGGCAGCTGCTGCCAAGACCAATAAGATAATGGGTTGCATCAGAAGGGGCATAGATGCCCGTGATAAGAACATAGTCCTACCACTTTACAAATCGCTAGTCAGACCACCATGGAGTACTGTGTACAGTTTTCTGGGCTCCTGTTAAACAAGGCAGACATAGCAGAGCTGGAGAAGGTCCAGAGGAGGGCAACTAAAAGTAATAACTGGAATGGGGCAACACTACAGTACCCTGAAAGATTATCAAAATTAGGGTATTGACTTTAGAAAAAAGACTACTGAGGGGAGATCTAATTACTATGTATAAATATATCAGGGGTCAGTACAGAGATCTCTCCCTTCATCTATTTATCCCAGGACTGTGACTGTGACGAGGGGACATCCTCTGCGTCTGGAGGAAAGAAGGTTTGTACACAAACATAGAAGAGGATTCTTTACGGTAAGAGCAGTGAGACTATGGAACTCTCTGCCTGAGGAGGTGGTGATGGGGAGTACATAAAGGAATTCAAGAGGGGCCTGGATGTATTTCTGGAGTGTAATAATATTACAGGATATAGCTTCTAGATCCATGGAGTTATTCTGATTGCCTGATGGAGTCGGCAGGAATTTTTTTATTCCCCTAAAGTTGGGAAAATTGGCTTCTACCTCACAGGGTTTATTTTTTTTTGCCTTCCTATGGATCAACTTGCAGGATAACAGGACGAACTGGATGGACAAATGTCTTTTTTTGGCCTTATGTACTACGTTACTATGTTACAGTGTGGAAAAAGCTATGATATAGTGATATTAGTGGTATATTAATAGTTCAGACTTTTTAGGTACGGTGAGACCAATTATGCTTTTATAATTTTTTATGAAATTTATGAAATAAAGCAAAATGGCATGTAGAGAAAGTTAATACAAGGCACCTACTAATGAAGAAGAGAGAAGATTGCTCACTCACTGTGTATACGCCCTTACTAATGTATTGTGATTGTCCATGTTGCCTCCTTTGGTGCCTTGGATTCATTTTTCCATCACATTATACACTGCTCGTATCCTGGAGTTACGACCACCCAGTGGTGTAGCGTGGGTTGCCAGCACCCGGGGTAAGCCAAGTATTGCCCCCCCCCCCCCCCCCCCAACCTGTGACCACGCCCCTTTTACAAATAATGTAGTAGATGTCACCTGCAGTCCTATGTAACACTACAGATAACACAGTGATAACTCTCTGAGTATAGATAATGTAGTAGATGGGTGTGAGGCCCCAGAATTCAGAACACGAACAGTGTGACCTGAAGTCTGGGGCCAGGCTTCGGCAGTGTGGCCCAAATTCTATATCCCCCCCCCCCCAAAATAGATCTTAGGATGGACATAACATACATTGCTATGAAATATACAGGAGAATAGCGCACCATACCTGTTACATCCAGTGACCCTCTCTGTGATGTAGACTTTCCTCAGCGTCTTCATTAGGAGATAAGACCACCATGATACCTTCTTTTAGCCGCGTCTCATCTCTGTAGAGTTTCACAGAAAAGTTTTTGGATTTCTCACTTTACTATCATCCTCAGATAACAGACCTTCCCTCCCCCGTAGTGCCCATAAGTATAATGCCCTCTGTATAATTATAATATATACTGGCCCCTCTGTATTATTATTATTTCCTCCTCTGTATTATTATTATTATTATTATTATTATTATTATTAATATTATAATGGCCCCCTCTGTAGTATTATAGTAATAATTATGCCCCTCCAGCATACAGTCCCATGTAAGATACAACCTTCCCCCTGCCTTCAGCCCCTCCAGCATACAGTCCCATGTAAGATACATCACTCTCCTGCCTTCAGCCCCTTCAGCATACAGTCTCATGTAAAATACATCACTCCCCACCTTCAGCCCCTCCAACATACAGTCCTATGTAAATAATATCACACTCCCTCTCTTTGCCATCTGCCTTCAGCCCTCCAGCATACAGTCCCATGTAAGATACATCACACCCCTGCCTTCCAGCCCTTCTTGCAAACGAGTCCCATGTAAATGCATCCACTCGTCCTGCTTCAGCCCATCCAGCATACAGTCCCATGTAAGGTACATCACTCTCCTGCCTTTAGCCCTCCAGCATACAGTCCCTGTAAGATACATCACTCTCCTGCCTTCAGCCCCTCCAGCATAGCATCTCATGTAAAATACATCACTCCACACCTTCAGCCCCTCCAACATACATTCCTATGTAAATAATATTACACTCCCTCTCTTTGCCGTCTGCCTTCAGCCCTCCAGCATACAGTCCCATGTAAGATACATCACATCCCTGCCTTCCAGCCCTTCTTGCAACAGGTCCCATGTAAAATGCATCACTCGTCCTGCCTTCAGCCCCTCCAGCATACAGTCCCATGTAAGATACATCACTCTCCTGCCTTCAGCCCCTCCAGCATACAGTCTCATGTAAAATACATCACTCCCCACCTTCAGCCCCTCCAACATACAGTCCTATGTAAATATCACCTCCCTCTCTATGCCATCTGCCTTCAGCCCCTCCAGCATAGTCCCATGTAAGATACATCACATCCCTGCCTTCCAGCCCTTCTTGCAAACAGTCCCATGTAAAATGCATCACTCGTCCTGCCTTCAGCCCCTCCAGCATACAGTCCTATGTAAAATACATCACTCCCCCTGCCTTCAGTCCCTCCAGCATACAGTCCAATGTAAAATACATCACTCCCCCTGCCTTCAGCCCCTCCAGCATACAGTCCCATGTAAGACACATCACTTCCCTGCCTTAGCCCCTCCAGCATACAGTCACATGTAAAATACAAAACTCCCCCTGTCTTCAGCATACAGTCCCATGTAAAATGCAAACTCCCCCTGCCTTCAGCCCCTCCAGCATACAGCCCATGTAAATAATATCACCCTCCTCTCTTCACCGCTGGCCTTCAGCCCCTCCAGCATACAGTCCCATAAGATACATCACTCCCCCTGCCTTCCAGCCCTCTTGCAAACAGTCCCATGTAAAATTCAGCACTCTTCCTGCCTTCAGCTCCTCCAGCATACAGTCCCATGTAAAATAATATCACCCCCTGCCTTCAGCCCCTCCAGCATACAGTCCCATGTAAATAATATCACCCCCACTACCCTCTCTTCAGACCCCTCTAACATACAGTCTCCAGTACAAAGATTATTCCTTCTCCCTTCAGCCCCTGCAAAAAGCCCCCCCAAGTAAAAATAACAGTCACTTTTCTCCTCCACACACTGACCTGCACTCTGCTCCTCTCTCCAACATCCTGCTCTGTAGAATCTCCCGCACATCTTTAGGCCCTGCCCCCTGGATGACGAGACTCCGCCTCTTCCCCTGACATCATATCTCCTAGGATCAACTCCATTCTAGGACACTACAGTCGCTCTACTGCCTCATAGGCTTCAGGCCACTAGCCTGAAGCCTATGAGGAAGAACGGAGGGGACGGGGCCATAGGCTCCCATGGCCCTCATTGAAGTGTTTGCTGCCTGGCGCCCCCTGCAATTTTGCGCCCAGGGCAACGCGCCCCCCCCCCCCCCCCCGCTTTGCCACTGCGACCACACTGTAATCCAGCAGCAGTGGTCATGCTTACACACTAAAGGAAACATAGTAAGGCTGAAAAAAGACATATCTGTCCATCCAGTTCAACCTGTTATCCAGCAAGTTGATCAGAGGAAGTAAAAAAAAATACATGAGGTAGAAGCCAATTTTCCAAACTTTAGGGGAGAAAAGTTCCTTCTTGACTCCAATCAGGCAATCAGAATAACTCCCTGGATCAACGACCCCTCTCTAGTAGCTATAGCCTGTAATATTATTACGCTCCAGAAATACATCCAGGCCCCTCTTGAATTCCTTTATTATCACCACCTCCTCAGGCAGAGAGTTCCATAGTCTCACTCAGGGCCGGTGCAAGGATTTTTGCCAACACAAGCGAAGCTACATTTTGGTGCCCCCCCCCCCCCCCCCCCTTGCAGCTCACCTGGCCCTGGTCCCGTCTGCAGAAGCTGGCTTCTCCTCTGTGTGTGTCCTGGCATCTTCTCTCTGCTTCAGACCATCGCTGGTTTGAGGACCGTATTTTTCGCCCTCTAAGACGCACCTAGGTTTTAGAGGAGGATAATAAGAAAAAAATATTTTCCATTACACCTCAGGTCAGACCAGCAATCAGACCCCAATGTTAATCAGACCTCAGATCAGCCCCCATGTCAGCCATCATGCCCCCATGTCAGCCATTAGCCCCCTATGTCAGTCATTAGCCCCCCATGTCAGCCATCTCCCCATCCATCAGCCCCCATGTAAAGCCATCACCCCCTCCATGTCAGATTTCTCCCCCTCCATGTCACATTTTCACCCCCTCAATGTCACATTTCTCCCCTCAAGGCCTCAATGTCACATTTTTCCCCCTCCATATCAATCACCTATGTCACATCAGCCCTCCATGTCACATTTCTCCCCCTCTATCCATGTCAAATTTCTCTCTCCATCCATGTCACATCACCCCCTTCGTGTCACATCATGATCACATCATTACCCCCTATTGTGTCACATTTCACTCCCACCCCCCCATGGCACATCATCTCCCTTCCCCCCCCGGCTGGCCCTGGCCCCCATCTCCATGTCACAGACTACAGACATTGTCCCCCCCCCTCCCCTCATGTCACGGTCACCATCCCCCCCCCCCCCCCCCATTTATGATTGTTGTTTGTGCGGTTGCGGCGCAACTCACAAGTAAGTGATTTAAAAAAAAAAAAAGAAGAAGGTTCATTTTTCAGCCCTCCCCCAGGGTGCGCCCTTATGGTAGCGCCGGCCCTGGTCTCACTGCTTTTACCGTAAAGAATCCTCGTCTGTTTGTTTACAAACCTTCTTTCCTCCAGACGCAGAGGATGTCCCCTCGTCACAGTCACAGTCCTGGGGAAAAATAGATGATGGGAGAGATCTGTAACGCCCTGCAAGGGGGCATTACCACTCTTTCCCCCCCCCCCCATCACTATCTTTAATGGTGCATCCTGTATCGTCATGTGTATTCATTCCTAGGTCCTACACAATGTGTAACTGTATTTATGATTTTGTAATGGATTAAGTGCAATGTACCTGGTTTACCAGCAGATGGCGGCACTTCTGGCAGAGCTGTGTTAACCAGAATGGAGCCCTTCTTCCATTCTAGCCCCCTCTCTAGAGAGGGAGGAGTTGAGTTAGTTCGGGGTTAGAGCCAAACTTGTTAAAAGTAGAAAGCAATAAATCTGCGGCACTCACCAAAGTTTTCTTGCAGTGCTTTATTCCAAGCATAAAAACAAGGTTGTGGATGCGTGCATACACTCAGTCGCAGGCGGCTGTTTTGCGCGTACTGCGCTTCGTCTGGCCACTCACGTGATGGCGTCAGTGCGCTCCTCTCTTTTCAACTGCAACTGACGTCATCACGCTCACAACAACAAACTGACATCTAAGAACAAAACTTTATTCATATAAAATACTAAATTAAAACAGCTAAATCATTCTTATCATTTAACCCCAAGGGTCCCATAGCATTCGTTTTTATTATCCAAGAGGCCTCCCTCAGCAGTAGATGGCGATGTCTATCACCTCCATTTTTCAACATCCCACCACTTCTATGCCTGCACACGGGAGGACATTACTGTCCCCCATGTGTTTCTTTGATGTGTTCAATCAATCTTGGTGAGCCTATTCCTGTTTTAATGGATTTTTTGAGTTCTCTTAACCTTACATAAAGACATCTTATGGTATGGTCTTCACTATGTAAACCTTCCACATGGACAGAAAATTACATACGCCAGGAACTGCGTTTTGCATTAAATAAATTGTCTTACTACATGTCTCACTTCTCCTGTGTTCAAATTTTTGGATCTTATGATGGACCTACAGGCTGTGCACTGGCCACATCTATATTCCATTGTGGGATTCCCCTTTTCTAACCAATTTTCTTTTTTACTCTCGAACCTGCTACACACTAACTTGTTTTTAATGGTCTGACTTCTTCTAAAGCTAACTATTGGTGGATTCCTTGTTTTCTCTTTCAAATCCTCATCGTATGCCAGGAGATGCCAATTATTCGAATATAGCTTTTTTTTTAATTTCATCGCCATAGGTGTATATTTAAATGTAAATACTGCTCTCTCCATCATCTCTTTCTTATTTTTGCTCTCTCTCTCCTATTTAGTTTTTTTCCATTCTGCTTTCACTGTTCTGAAAAAAGACTTATCAATTATGTTTTCATGGTATCTTCTGTCTAATAATCTCCTCTTCAATCCTTGGACTGATCTATGAAGTCTTACATCTTCACTGGTCTAAACTGTCCATATGGATACTGTTGTTTTACATATTGGGGGTGGAAGCTCCTGAAGTGCAAGAGGGAATTTGTGGCAGTCTGTTTTCCTCAGGTACTTTTGTTTTCATTGTTCCCCCCTCTACATTGACCTTCACATCCAAAAACTCCAACTCTTTTGGGTCAGTCTTACTGGTGAATGTCATGTTCATCTTGTTATGGGTGTTCAAGTACTCCACAAATTCCTAAATTGCACTTCAGATTCCTCCCCATATAAAAACACATCATCAATGAATCTCAGAAAAAGTTTTAATGTTACTCACATACTTATTTTCAGTGCGTGAACACATAGTCACCCTCAAGGAACGACAGATATAGGTTAGCAAAAGTGCAGGAGACAGATGTCCCCATGGTCGTTCCTGTCTTTTGATGATACCATTTATTGTCAAACATAAAGGCGTTATGCATCAGAACAAAACTCAAGGCCTCTTTTATGAAATCCACATATTACCTGGTTTTGCGCTGACACACTAATATTCTTCCAATTACCTGTACCGCTAAATTTTGAGGTATTCTTGTGTACAGACTCTCCACGTCATTTGACGCTAGCAAGTCCCCTCCCTGCCATTGTAGATCTCTAATCACTTGCAAAAAATCTTTGGTATCTTTCAAGTATATCCCCTTCAATAGTGGGCGTAATAACCAATCTATGCATTGTGACAAGGGTTCTGTAATTGACCCTATTCCTGACACTATAGGTCGCCCAGGTGGATTCCTTACTGATTTATGTACCTTGGGTACAAAATACCACTTTGGTTTTGTGGGAAATTTGGGGTACAGTTTTTCCTCAGTTTTCTCTGTTATAAACTCCATTCTCCATATATTTGCACAGTAATGACCTCAAATGGTTTCTGATATTGTAGAATAGGGTTTATTCTTCAATTGTGCATAGACTTCCTTATCTCCTAATTGTCTCATGGCCTCTCTTAAATAATAATCTTTCTTCATCAACACTATATTTCCACCCTCGTCGGCTGGTTTCCACACCAAGTCCTCCTTTTCCGTAATCCAATGCAAGGCTCGTTCCTACCTTTACTTATACTTGTTTCTGAAACACATCCAGGTTGCAGACATACTCCAGTCTGCCCTAGAAGTAGCAGCAGTGCCAACACTGGAACATTATTTTCTTTGTATGGCTATGATTAGTTAGGGTTAGTCTAGCTTACCCCCTGTAGGCCCCCCTGCACACGAATGTCTGCACCCCGTGGTCGTGCTGCGGCCTGCAATGCACGAACACAGTCGTGGGACAGTCCACAGCGGATCGCTGACCCATTCACTTCAATGGGTCCCGCGATCCGGCCGTTCCGCAAAAAGATAGGACATGTTCTATCTTTTTGCGGAACGGAAGTACGGGACGAAACCCCACGGAAGCACTCCGCAGTGCTTCCGTAGGGTTCCGTTCCGTGCTTCCGTTCCATACCATTCCGCATCTCCGGATTAGCGGACCCATTCAAGTGAATGGGTCCGCATCTGTGATGCGGAATGCCCACGGGACGGCACCTGTGTACTAAGGGGAAGGCTGTGTTCCAGCCAGCAGAGCACTGCCTGCTTTGCTGGGCAGAGGCCCAAGCTACAAGCCTCAGAAGCCAGGAGGAAAGGTTCCCTGGACCCAGATACAGATCAAGATAAAGATGGAGTCAGATTACAGAAGATTAACCACCTCAGCCCCTATAGCTTAAACACCCTTAAAGACCAGGCCACTTTTTACACTTCTGACCTACCCTACTTTCACCGTTTATTGCTCGGTCATGCAACTTACCACCCAAATGAATTTTACCTCCTTTTCTTCTCACTAATAGAGCTTTCATGTGGGTGGATTTCATTCTGCTGACATTTTTACTTTTGTTGTTATTACTCAAAATTGACGATTTTTTTGCAAAAAAAATGACATTTTTTCACTTTCAGTTGTAAATTTTGCAAAAAAACGACATCCATAATAAATTTTTCTCTAATTTATTGTTCTACATGTCTTTGATAAAAAAAAAATGTTTGGGTAAAAAAAAAAAGTTTGGGTTAAAGTTATAGCGTTTACAAACTAAGGTACAAAAATGATGAATTTCCGCTTTTAGCAGCTCTGGACTTTCGACCTGTATGTTTCCTGAGGTTCTACAATGCCCAGACAGTACAAACAACCCCACAAATGACCCCATTTTGAAAGTAGACACCCTAAGGTATTTCGAAGATGGCATAGTGAGTTCATAGAGAACTTTTTATTTTTTGTCACAAGTTAGTGGAAAATATGATTTATTTTTTTTCTTTCTGACAAAGTCTCATATTAGCACTAACTTGTGACAAAAAATAAAAACTTCTATGAACTCACAATGCCCATCAGCGAATACCTTGGGGGAGTTCTCTTCCAAAATGGGGTCAATTGTGGGGTAGTTATACTGCCCTGGCATTCTAGTGTGCCCAAATGTGTGGTAAGTTAGTTTGAAATCAAAATGTGGTAAAAAATGAACGGTGAAATCCGAAAGGTGCTCTTTGGAATGTGGGCCCCTTTGCCCACCTAGGCTGCAAAAAAGTGCCACACATGTGGTAATCACCGTACTCAGGAGAAGTTGGGGAAATGTGTTTTGGGGTGTCATTTTACATATACTCATGCTGGGTGAGAGAAATATCTTGGCAAAAGACAACTTTGATATAAAAAAATGGGAGAAAGTTGTCTTTTTGCCAAGATATTTCTCTCACCCAGCTTGGGTATAGTAAAATGACACCCCAAAACACATTCCCCAACTTCTCCTGAGTACGGCGATACCACATGTGTGGCACTTTATTGCAGCCTAGGTGGCAAAGGGGCCCACATTCCAAATAGGCACCTTTCGGATTTCACCGGCCATTTTTTTACAGATTTTGATTTCAAACCACTTCTCACGCATTCGGCCCCTAAAATGCCAGGGCAGTTTAACTACCCCACAAGTGACCCCCATTTTGGAAAGAAGACACCCCAAGGTATTTCGTGATGGGCATATGTGAGTTCATGGAAGTTTTTTTTTTTTGTCACAAGTTAGTGGAATATGAGACTTTGTAAGAAAAAAAATAAAAATCATCATTTTCCTGCTAACTTGTGACAAAAAAATAAAAAATTCTAGGAACTCGCCATTCCCCTCACGGAATACCTTGGGGTGTCTTATTTCCAAAATCGGGGTCACTTGTGGGTAGTTATACTGCCCTGGCATTTTCCCAGGGGTCCCTAATGTGTTGGTAAGTAGGTAAATGACCTGTGAAATCCTAAAGGTGCTCTTTGGAATGTGGGACCCCTTTGCCCACCTAGGCTGCAAAAAAGTGTCACACATGTGGTTATCGCCGTTTTCAGGAGAAGTTGGGCAATGTGTTTTGGGGTGTCTTTTTACATATACTTATGCTGGGTGAGAGAAATAATCTCGGCAAAAGACAACTTTTCCCATTTTTTATACAAAGTTGGCATTTGACCAAGATATTTATCTCAACCAGCATGGGTATATGTAAATGACACCCCAAAACACATTGCCCAACTGCTCCTGAGTACGGCGATACCACATGTGTGACACTTTTTTGCAGCCTTGATGCGCAAAGGGGCCCACATTCATTTTATGAGGGCATTTTTAGACATTTGGATCCCAGACTTCTTCTCACTGCTTTTAGGGCCCCTAGAATGCCAGGGCAGTATAAATACCCCACATGTGACCCCATTTTGGAAAGAAGACACCCCAAGGTATTCAATGAGGGGCATGGCGAGTTCATAGAATTTTTTTTGGCACAAGTTAGCGGAAATTGTTTTTTTTTTTTTTTTTTCTCACAAAGTCTCCCTTACCGCTAACTTGGGACAAAAATTAAAATCTTTCATGGACTCAATATGCCCCTCAGTGAATACCTTGGGGTGTCTTCTTTCCGAAATGGGGTCACATGTGGGGTATTTATACTGCCCTGGCATTCTAGGGGCCCTAAAGCGTGAGAAGAAGTCTGGAATATAAATGTCTAAAAAATTTTACGCATTTGGATTCCGTGAGGGGTATGGTGAGTTCATGTGAGATTTTATTTTTTGACACAAGTTAGTGGAATATGAGACTTTGTAAGAAAAAAAATAATAATTTCCGCTAACTTGGGCCAAAAAAATGTCTGAATGGAACCTTACAGGGGGGTGATCAATGACAGGGGGGTGATCAATGACAGGGGGGTGATCAGGGGGTCTATATGGGGTGATCACCCCCCTGTAAGGCTCCATTCAGATGTCCGTATGTGTTTTGCGGATCCGATCCATGCATCAGTGGATCCGTAAAAATCATACGGACATCTGAATGCAGCCTGACAGGGGGGTGATCAATGACAGGGGGGTGATCAATGACAGGGGGGTGATCAGGGAGTCTATTTGGGGTGATCACCCCCCTGTAAGGCTCCATTCAGATGTCTGTATGTGTTTTGCGGATCCGATCCATGTATCAGCGGATCCGTAAAAATCATACAGACATCTGAATGCAGCCTTACAGGGGGGTGATCAATGACAGGGGGGTGATCAGGGAGTCTATATGGGGTGATCACCTCCGTCATTGATCACTCCCCTGTAAGGCTCCATTCAGATGTCCGTACGTGTTTTGCGGATCCGATCCATGTATCAGTGGATCCGTAAAAATCATACGGACATCTGAATGCAGCCTTACAGGGGGGTGATCAGGGAGTCTATATGGGGTGATCACCTCCGTCATTGATCACTCCCCTGTAAGGCTCCATTCAGATGTCCGTACGTGTTTTGCGGATCCGATCCATGTATCAGTGGATCCGTAAAAATAATACGGACATCTGAATGCAGCCTTACAGGGGGGTGATCAATGACAGGGGGGTGATCAATGACAGGGGGGTGATCAGGGAGTCTATATGGGGTGATCACCACCATCATTGATCACTCCCCTGTAAGGCTCCATTCAGACGTCCGTATGCGTTTTGCGGATCCGATCCATCTATCAGTGGATCCGTAAAAATCATGCGGACGTCTGAATGGAGCTTTACAGGGGGGTGATCAATGACAGGGGGGTAAATCAATGACAGGGGGGTGATCAGGGAGTCTAAATGGGGTGATCAGGGGTGATCAAGGGTGAATAAGGGGTTAATAAGTGACAGGGGGGGGTGTAGTGTAGTGGTGCTTGGTGCAACATATTACTGAGCTACCTGTGTCCTCTGGTGGTCGATCCAAACAAAGGGGACCACCAGAGGACCAGGTAGCAGGTATATTAGACGCTGTTATCAAAACAGCGTCTAATATACCTGTTAGGGGTTAAAAAAATCACATCTCCAGCCTGCCAGCGAACGATTGCCGCTGGCAGGCTGGAGATCCACTCTCTTACCTTCCGTTCCTGTGAGCGCGCGCGCCTGTGTGCGCGCGTTTACAGGAAATCTCGGCTCACGCGAGATGACGCGTATATGCGTCACTGAGCGCAGGGCTGCCACCTCCGGAACGCGAATCTGCGTTAGGCGGTCCGGAGGTGGTTAAAGTTGCAGTTTACAGCAGAAAGGAAAAAGTTCCTTTTTAATCCAGCCAACATAGCAGTGCTGAGAGAGTGTAGATGTAGCAGAGCTGAGAGTGTTTGCCTGCCAGAGCTTATGCCAAAATCTGCTCATAGCCAAGATAAAGTTGGAAGATTGTTCCCTGATGCAAGTTTATGCAAAGTAAAGCTGTTAACTATTTCTGGAAGCAATTCATTTCTTCACCCACTTCATCCACAAATTTGCACTGCTTCGGACTACAACGCCTGGGGTTCCGGATATCCAGGTAGGAGCACTGTGACACATGCAAAAGCCACACCTAGAGGGACATCTTAGGCTACTTTCACACCTGCGTTAGGTGCGGATCTGTCTGGTATCTGCACAGACGGATCCGCACCTATAATGCAAATGCTTGTATCCGTTCAGAACGGATCCGTTTGCATTACCATGAACCAAAAAAATGCTAACGGATCCGATAATTCATGATAATGCAAACGGATCCGTTTTGACTTACACTGAAAGTCAATGGGAGGCGGATCCGTTTTCAATTGCACCATATTGTGTCAGTGAAAACGGATCTGTCCCCATTGACTTACATTGTAAGTCAGGACGGATCCGTTTGGCTCAGTTTCATCAGCAAGCAGTGTTTTGGTGTCTGCCTCCAGAGCGGAATGGAGGCTGAACGGAGGCAAACTGATGCATTCTGAACGGACCATTATCCATTCAGAATGCATTGGGGCTAAACTGATCCGCTTGTGAGAGCCCTGAACGGATCTCACAAGCGGACCCAGAAACGCCAGTGTGAAAGTAGCTTTAGGCCACCCTCACACCACTCTGGCATTCCTACACCTGGGTTCCACCATCACCTTCTACATAGGGGGACTTAGTCCCTCGTTGCTGAAATGCAACTGGTGTCACGAAAAATTACATTTAACATCTTAAAGGGACCCCCTGGCCTATGTCACCAGTAGTCCGCTGCATCATTTGTCGTCATGAACAGGATGCGGAGACGTTAAAACTGTGTGCCATCGAACATTATAGCCTATCGGATTTACAAATTGCCTTTGAAACTGGCTTTAAGGGCTCATGCACACGACCATATGCCCTCCGAGACATACAGTCCGTGAGCGGGCCATATGTCCCGGAGCGGCATACATTGTGTGCACGGGAGCGCACAGCATCATATGTTACTATGATGCTGCGCGCATCGGGCCGCCCGCGGGACTATTGTCCTGCATTCATAAGATCATATGAGTGCTGGGGGATGAGGACCCTGAAACCCAGGCTGCGCCAGAAGAGATTTACTTCTCCCAGATCTAGAAGCCTCCTCCTCCTGAGGTACCGCGGGCATTCCCCGTGCCAGCTGGCGCGGCGGAGGCGGTCGGAGTTTCCACTCCACCGCCCAGAAAGTCCTATGCCTTTGAGAAATTAAACCCTATAGTCCCCAGATAAATAACAGCTCGGGCCCTCAACATGTGGGACTATCAGAAGGCCGTGTAAGATTGGGCCATCAAAGTATGGGACCGGCCCCAGCCCTGGGATCCCAAGTTTGAAAGAAGAACTGGGAGCATTATGTGGTTCTCGGTGGAGAGGGGGTCTGGTTTCGTGCAGGACAGTATAACCGCGCAGGAGCTCTATGTCAATTGGAGTTTGGTGAAACGGCCATACCTCCCACAGGCTTCCCACAATCTGTATAAGGGGGACATAGTGGAATACACCCCCATGGAGTCACTACAAGGCCCCTTTGCAGTGGCAGTGGTCTGCCTCCCAAGACCCACAGTCCCTTTTGACCGCCTCGGAAGAATGAGAATGGCTGGGCAAACCATCCACAACCGGTAGAGTGTGCGCTGCTTATACGAAGGAGCAGATGACGTACTCCGCTTCGGACCCTCACCCACAACCCTATTTGCACTGCTTCGGACTAAAACGCCTGGGGTTACGGATATCCAGGTAGGAGCACCGTGACATGTGCAAAAGCCACACCTAGAGGGACATCTTAGGCCATCCTCACATCACTCTGGCATTCCTACTCCTGGGTTCCACCATCACCTTCTACATAGGGGGACGTAGTCCCTCGTTGCTGAAATGCAACTGGCGTCATGAAAAATTACATTTTAACATCCTAAAAGGGACCCCCTGCCCTATGTCACCAGTATGCCGCTACAGATCTCTGTACTGACCCCTGATATATTTATACATATTGGTTAGATCTCCCCTTAGTTGTCTTTTTTTTTTCTAAAGTGAATAACCCTAATTTTGATAATCTTTCTGTGTAACTGTAGTCCCCCCATTCCAGTTATTACTTTAGTTGCCCTCCTCTGAACCCTCTCCAGCTCTGCTATGTCTGCCTTGTTCACAGGAGCCCAGAACTGTACACAGTACTCCATGTGTGGTCTGACTAATGATTTGTAAAGTAGTAGGACTATGTTCTTATCACGGGCATCTATGCCCCTTTTGATGCAACCCATTATTTTATTGGCCTTGGCAGCAGCTGCCTGACACTGGTTTTTGCAGCTTAGTTTGCTGTTCACTAAAATTCCTAGATCCTTTTCCATGTCAGTGTTGCCCAGTGTTTTACCATTAAGTATGTACTGGTGACTTGCATTATTCCTTCCCATGTGCATAACCTTACATTTGTCACTTCTCTGCCCAAGCCTCTAATCTATCCAGATGCCTCTGTAGCAGTATAATGTCCTCTTCTGTGTTAATTACTTTACACGGGTTAGTGTTTAAAAGTGTTTTAATGCTCTCTGATGGCCGATACTGTGGGATTGTGCACAGGCCGGTGCTTTTTCCTATAGTGTGCTCGCACGGCCATTGCAAGGTGGTCGTTTTCCCTAGAATCGAGCAGTGTATAGTGTGATGGAAAAATGAATCCAGCCAAAAAAGAAGACAATATGGACAATAACAATACATTAGTAAGTGCCTTTTTATTAACTTTCTCTACATGATAAATATCATTTGCGGAAGTGAGACAACCCCTTTAATAGTTTTTTTTTTAAACTATGTTTGTTTTTTTCATATTTTTTGTCCTCCTAGGAGACTTCAGTTTGATTGCTTGTATATGCTGCAATGCTCCTGAGCCTGCTCCATACTCTCCTCAGCGACCAATAGCGTACAATAATGTCATTGTTTAAGGGGTTCATTTCAAGCCCTTTAAGTTTTGCAGCAATGAATACCTGGATGGCCCATAGACAGAAACCTGTAGTCCTTCATGGACTCTTTTAGAAAACATAGCTTGCACTGGCAGCTGCAAACCACCACCATACTGGGAGTTGTAGTTTTCCTAAAATACTATGAACCCTTTGGGGGTGGGAGATTAGAGGCGCAGCTTAACAGAAAAAAAATAATGCTGCACCCCTAAAAAGGCCACTTTTAGATTTATTTTCAGGGTCACTTGAAGTTCCCAATCTGCCCCGGAATATATTCTTTTTAATACCTGCTGTTTCTATGTTTATGAGTCCAGTGGGCAGACCTACTCCATCTATGGCAGCCTTCACTTTATGACTGTACATATGGAGTTAGCTGTCAATCACTGGGTAGGACTACCTACTGGACTCTTAAAGCTACAGGGATCAGGGATTTCTTTGAATAGATTTTAAGTTCTATTGACGCGTTTCGCATAAGACCATAAAGCCATCTGCTCAGCTCCTGCTGCTTTTTATTAAGTTGCCTGCAGATTGAGGTAGATAACAACATGAAAGCTCCCTTTTAACTTGATTATTTGGAGCTGTCATGCATTGCAGAGACACAGGTGAGTGATAAATATCTGATATAAATTTAGCTAGTGATGTATCACACACCTTCCCCTGCATTAACAGTCACAGTCGTCAGGATTACTTTTTAAATTTGACCCCAATTTAAAATTCTTCAATATAAATTTGACATTCACATTACAACTCTTTATGCAATATATAATTAAAAAGCGCCTGGGCCCACAGCCAGTGGCTAATTTGGGACATTGCGTGTAGAGGAAATTAATTTGTCATTACTTATTTTCATTCACTTAACCAGATTGTGTCATACATTGATCGTAGGGTGAGACCATTGACTCATGGGAAGTGTCACTTCTCCACTTCAGATGCTGTTCTTGAGATTTAATTATTTAAAGAAAATAAACAATTTTTTTTTTATGTCAATTATGCAGTTTCCTCAGTTGTCTGTTTTCCAAACTGAACAACCCTAATTTTGATATATATCTATCTTTTATCTATATTTATATTACACAGGGTGGCCCACAAAAAAGTAGCCGGCCTCCAGCGATAGTATGAGAAGATGAACGAGCAAGTGGATTGTTTTTTTATTTTTTATTACCCTCATGTCACAAAATACACAATAGGCTACTTCTATCAAACTGAATAATAAATCAGTCTTAGTTGCCCATAGCAACCAATCAAAGCTCAGCTTTCAGTTACTACAGGGCTCTGAAAAAATGAAAGCTGAGCTCTGAATGGTTGTTATGGACAACTGTGCCAGATTTACTGTTAGGCAGTATATTTTGGTTATATTGGAGGCGGGCTACTTTGTTGTGGGCCACCCTATAGAACTCATTAGGGGCTCTGTGTATGTTGACACATGGCAAATACACTAAAGAATTGTTCACAGTAACATAGCTTCTAAGGTTGAAAAAAAGACATCTGTCCATCTAGTTCGGCCTGTTATCTTGCAAAGTTGATCCACAAGAAGGTGAAAAACCCTCATGAGGTACAAGCCAATTTTCTTTATTTTTGGAGGGGAAAAAAATTCCTTCCCGACTCCAATCAGGCAATCAGAATAACTCCCTGGATCAACGACCCCTCTCTAGAAACTATAGCCTGTAATATTATTACACTCCAGAAATACATCCAGGCCCCTCTTGAATTCCTTTATTGTACTCACCATCACCACCTCCTCAGGCAGAGAGTTCCATAGTGTCACTGCTCTTACCGAATCCTCTTCTATGTTTGTGTAGAAACCTTCTTTCCTTCAGATGCACAGTCTGGGGATAAATAGATGATGGGAGAGATCTCTGTACTGGCCCCTGATATATTTATTTATAGTTATTAGATCTACCCTTAGGCTACTTTCACACTACCGTTCAGAGCGGGTCCGTCTGATGTCTGCCCAGACGGATCCGCTCATATAATGCAGGCTTGGGATCCGTTCAGAACGGATCCGTCTGCATTATATTGTAGAAAAAATTCTAAGTGTGAAAGTAGCTTCAGACGGATCCGTCCAGACTTTACATTGAAAGTCAATGGGGGACGGATCCGTTTGAAAATTGAGCCATACTGTGTCATCTTCAAACGGATCCGTCCCCATTGACTTACATTGTAAGTCTGCACGGATCTGCTTGCCTCCGCACGGCCAGGCGGACACCCGAACGCTGCAAGCAGCGTTTAGGTGTCCGCTTGCTGAGCGGAGCGGAGGCTGAACGCTGCCAGACTGATGCATTCTGAGCGGATCCGCGTCCACTCAGAATGCATTAGGGCAGTACGGATGCGTTTGGGGCCGCTTGTGAGCCCCTTCAAACGGAGCTCACAAGCGGACACCCGAACGCTAGTGTGAAAGTAGCCTTAGTTGTCATTTTTTCTAAAATGAAGAACCCTAATTTTTATAATCTTTCTGGGTACTGTAGTCCCCCCATTCCAGTTATTACTTTAGATGTCCTCCTCTGAACCTTCTCCAGCTCTGCTATGTCTGTCTTGTTCGTAGGGACCCATTTCCGTGAGGTCACCTTGTCGTGGCAGGAGGGCTCACACAATTTGATCACAATACATGCTAACAACCAAAAATTTTCTAAGTATAGTGAATACAGGATAGCAGTAATGTTACATCTGGCAAGTACTGCCGCTGTCTTTTGCATGTATTTGCTTTTGCATTGCACTGTTCATCTCTAGTTTTGTTTTGCCCTCATCATACAATACAGTTTTTTGCCCTCGTCATACAATAGTATTTTGCCCCTCGTCAATACAATACAGTTTTTTGCCCTTGTCTACAATACAGATTTTTGCCCTTGTCATACAACCCCTTTATGAAATGTTCATGCCACTATCATTGACTAATTATGCTGCCTATTCTAGGAACCAAGACTGAACAAACACTCGTACACACAGAGGATAGGCAGAACCAACCCATGCTTTTATTTTCATTGCATATAAAAATTTTATATGAAGATATTGATGTACAGTACTATCCCCATAGGCTGTTAAAGAGGCTAAGAAACATTGAAAATCATTGCAGTGTTCACACAGGATGCCATTGTACTGACATACCCCAAAACGAAGAAAAATACAAAAGAAAACCAACAAAAAGAACATAAATTATTCAGGACTTATGTAGTTAGAGAATCCCCCTTTTTTTTTCAAATATGGTTAAAAGAAAGCGATAAAATCCTTTGGACCAGGGCTGCTAAAATCTACAGTTTGTGTGTCAAAAAGGAGGCTCTGATACCTACGAAAAAGAATCTCCCCTTTCATGGAACAGTCACCGACTTTGATGGTGGGCAGTAATGGAATGAACATATAAACTTCATAGTGTTGTGTCACTATAATACAGTGCTAAGAGGGTATGACTGGCCGAAAGCACAATAGGTGTCGAATGGGAAAAAGACGACTGGCAAATCGGCTGCGTAGCCAACTGTGACCAGCTGTACCACCTACGTAAGAGAACAGGGTGGCCTTACACTAGTAAAACCACCCATCATTTGAGGCAGAAAAACTATGTTGTTTCAATGCCTATATAATGCTACCCCTCAAAGCAACACAGTCCGTATCGGACATAACGTAGGAGGGGAAATGACTATGATGATGGCCATAAGCCTTTGGTGGTCAAGTCTTCCCCTACAGTCTTCCCTCATTCCACCTATGCCGTTTGCTTAAATAATCTATAGGAAGATATGTGAATTTTTTTTATTTATTATAATAGTGCAACTATACATATCTGTACAATGGTATCTACGCTATACATTACTGTCTCTACAAAACAGATAAGCTTTGGATTACTAGACCACTAGTATTAGTGTCATTATTGTGAAGCGTGACCATCGGAGGCGCTTCCTATACATGCAGTACAGCAATACTGAAAATTCTGCTACAATGGGTTATGCTAACCCTACTATAGTATACATATAACTGTATGCGGAAACATACGAAACGCACGGATTAAATATTGCTTTGGTGGGTAATGCAAAGAAAAACAGAGCAAAGAGAACATAAAATGTGATGTAAGATGTGAAAAGTATATAGGTTTGCATGTAGGTGTGTGTATATATGTTAAAAGGGTTTTTCTGAGAAATTTTAACTGATGATCTATCCTCTGGAAGGTCATCATCATCTGAACAGTGGGGGTCTGACACCCAGGACCCCTGCGATTCAGCTGTTTGAGAAGGCACCAACAACTCGCGGTAGCGACGCGGCCTTCTCTCCGCACTCACCAAGCACAGCGCCGTACATTGTATAGTGGGGTGAGCTGCGCCTATGTCATGTGACCGATGAACGTAACATCACATGGCCTAGGGAAAAGCTGCGAGGAACGGCCGAGGCGCTGCTGCGATACACCAGTACCTTCTAAAACAACTGATTGGCAGGAATCCCAGGATATCAGACCCCCACCGTTCAGATACTGATGACTTATCCAGATGATAGGTCATCAGTTAAAATATCTTGGAAAACCCCTTTAAATGTTTTCGTGCACCCGCTGTGGCACTTTGCACAAGCAAGTGAAATTTAATACGAAATCTAAACATATATTTTTTTAAAGACTATGTATAGATTCCATATAAGTCTTCACTTTTCACAGAGTAAATCCTCCATTCAACTTACTGTGTTTGTTACAAGTCTGGGCTGTATAATAATTGAAAATGGAAATCATTTTAAAGCTAATAATTTTGAAATATTCCACACCTCCCTAGTTCTTATCCCCTTTCAATTATCTACAGCGCAGTTTGTGTCACAGGTTGTAACAGCAATTCTATTTTACAATGGCAAAAGTGTAAAAAATAAAATAAAATAAAACTAATTTTCCCCTTGTCTTTACACTATTTATTTATTTTTTATTGGAAAAAAATTGTATTAAAAATGATCTCACATAAGAAATCATTTACATTAAGTACAGTTATGATTTTATGGCCCACTTTTGAAGTGTTTGAACTGTGACCTGTGCAAGGCCCTGGTATAAGATGTAAATTGAAGCTCCTGGAACCAATGCAAAAATTGGACCCCCAACTGTTATTATAGTACTGGTCTCCTACCTATTAAACAGAGGAACCTTTTTGGGTCCCCTTTCAGGTGCCAGGGCCTGGGTGTGACCACAGAGGACTGTGCCCCCTGTAGTTATGCTTTTGTATGATGTCATGATCTGAGAAGAAGAAACATAAAACTGTATTGACCTTACTTCTAGTCTCTAGTTTGGTATGAAATAAATTAAAAAAGTGCATGGTTGAAACGAACAAAAAAAAAATCTCAAGGAAAATGCCCAGCCTTTTTCCTTCAACTCTCATTTCCAAATGCAGCAAAACACATTAAAATATAGTTCAGAGTTAAGGCACAGCCCTGGGACCAAAGACCTGCAACTTTTATATTTACCATAGCATTTTTTTTTTTAAAGATTTTTTTCTTTTTTAAGATTTTCCATAAAGAAGCTTTAAGGTGACATTATAATACAGAAGAAAAATATACAGAATATTCATTCTCTCACCAAGAGTTTCAAGATATAAGAACACCGCCTGTTTCCAGATGATGTCATAACAATAATAATAATAATAATAATAATAACTGGTATTTTACAATTAACATTATGTACATTAGAATAAATACATGGTTGTAAACAGAGACAAACAAGACTGTATTACAGGTAAGGTCATCCGGTGAGGAAAATCATGAATGGCACAAAAGTAATAAATATGTTGATAAGAATAATAAAAATAAAACACTTTGCACTTTGACACGGCTCTGTAAATCCATTTCGTTCAAGTTTTTTTTTCCCTTTGAAATCAATAGGCTGTACCTTCAAAATAAGCGCTCGTTAAAACAGGAAAAATTAAAAAAAATAAAAAAAATAAAAAGAATATAAATCGCTGCCATACAGCAACAAAAGTGTTTGCAGTTGATTTATGGCCAAAAAAAATAAAAATTTAATGTTCGGGGAAAAAAAAATATATAAATAAAAAGTCACTTTTTAACTATTAATTAGAATAAAATAATTGCAAACTTTGGCAAACAGGAAAATAGAAGGAAAAAAAAAGGAAAGAAAAGGATTTTACAGTGCATTCGATTTACCGACCAAAACACTTGTCATACTCGCTGATTGTCTATGGATGGTGAGCGTGATTTCTTTTTAGAATTTTATTTTATTTTATATATATATATATATATATATATATATACACATTTTTTTTTTTTTTTGCATGCTTAATGGAGGTGACACATTGTTGTATGAAACAATTTCCATTAGTGCAGTTGTGAAACCCTTTCAGGTCGACCTTTATTTTTGGAAATAATATTGCTTTTTTTTCTTAGTTTTTTTTTTCTTAGTTTTTCTTTTACATTGTTACATTCCAGGCACTCCATGGGCAGGAGGTGAGCGACAGGGATGAGTAATGTGTGGAATGGAAATATCCCTACGTATGGGACAGCACAGTGGGTTCTTCTAGTCAAAGCATTTATGCAGATAGATGCTGGAGGTAAAACTGCAAAAGGAGACTTGTCTACAAATTCGCTTGCCAAATGAGCCATTCTAAAGGCGTGAAACACAAGTAAGAGACACTTAAGGCTACACCAAAGGCTGAAGTCCTTTGTAAAGAACTTTTTTTTTTTTTTTTTTCAGTTTTTGTCAAAATATTTTTTGGCCAAGATTATACACAAACAACATTACTCTGCATGCAGGTAGATGCACTTTGTTACGGCGTACGGATGAGCTTAGACAGACGTTTGCTAGCAGTACAATAAGCTTCGCTAGTAGTGCTGCTTATTTAGCACTGCTACATTAAACAGGTAGAGAGAGAATAGAGAGTTATATTTTTTTTTTTAAGATATACATGGTGGGTGCTTAATATTGTGCATTTTTTGGAACAGGATGGTGAGTCTGATGCTGCCTGTTGGTGACCGTACGGTTAAGTATGTATGTATACACACATGCATACACATATATACATATACGTGTGTGTTTGGGATGCTCTATACTTCTAAGGAACGCAGAACATTTGCTATTATATATTGCACATAAGCCAATTAGATCAGGATGAAAAAAAGGGAAAGGCATTCAGCATGAAACATCTTTGCATTAACATTAGATTCACGGACACAAGCGGCTGACAGCATGGGCCAGTCGGTCACACAATCCACTAGATGACGGTATCCCTATTTTGGGGTGTAGCAAGGTGTGAAACACTGAGACTGGGTAAACCTGTACATGATGAAAGGGTGACCTTCCACAATATATTGGAAAAGTGGCCAATGCATTCTTTCTGTGCTAATCGGAACATTAAAAGAGGATTAAAATCTACGTTGTACTGAAAGGGTTTCCTGCAAGACAGTGTCTTTAAGAAAGATACAAGCATATAAAAGAATGGATCTCTACAGTCCAATCAATTGCTATGAAATTCTAAGGTGCAAAAAAATCCATAACCTGGAGAAGTCATCCAGTGTAGCACGTTACTTGTACTCAAAACTTGCAAGTTACTCTTTGGAAAAAAATAAATAAAAATTAGTGGCGGATGAATGTACCTTTTTTCGTTGTGTTTTGTTGTTTTTTTGTTTTTTTTAACGTTTATTTTTTTTAATAGAATACCTCAATATGTTTAATAATAAAAGTAAGCTCTACAAAAAAATTCTTTGTGTTACATATGGTACAAAATGCAGAGTATGTTGCAGCCCAAAGAGCGGCAATTTTTTTTTTTTTTATATTTTCAGTCATTTTATCAGGAAGACTTAAAATTAGAAAATCATGTCATCTCCGAAGCTCATCATCTTGCTATGATGCCATGCCATCCACAATGTGTCCCGAAATGAGAATTTTATTTATTTTTTACAAAAGGAGAACACCGTATTTACTCCTTTTAAAAAAAAATTCTGTTGGTTCCGTTTGTCTCTTGCAAGCTAAGCCGCATGGTCTTCCTTGGTCTTGTCACTCCACAAAACGAAAAAAAAAAAAATTTAAAAAAGGAATTTGAAATGCTCGTCTGCCAAAGTTTCCTGTTAGCTTCTCACTGCTGTGAAATGAATTTCAGTTAAAATTCCTGAGTGCCAAACTGAGTAAACTAGGTCAATTTTGATCAACAAATATCCTGGCAGATGACAGTGAGGTGTGAGCATGGTTGCGGCCCGTTTCATGCACTTTGGAAACCATTTCTTTTTCTTCAAAAAGAAAAGAAAAACCTAACAAAAAAAATCAAGAGAGAAAGCTTTCCACACTGTTACGTGTCTGGAGAGTGCTGTCCTTCTAGTGCGCTAGGTTCTGTCTGACTTTCTTCTTCTTCCACTTGTTCATCAAGTGGGATTTCAGTTGATTCCGAGTCCTGGGTACAAAGGGTCTTTGAGTCACTACAACTGGTGTCCTCTTCCACTTGACTCCCACTGTCCTTTTCGGTGTCTGACTCCCCATCTTCTTCCAGTGTAAGTTCAAACTGGAATTTATCTGTTTGGCCTTGCCTCCCTTCTTCCTGCTCATCGGGTGCAGGGGATGGACTCTGGGGAATTGTGCTTTGATACCATTCTCGGTTGTCCTCCAGTGTGTCTAGAATATCTTGGGCATCTGGGTGAACAAGGTCTGCCCATGTCTCCCATAATGGATGAACAATGTAGTCTATGAACCCAACCTAAATGAAGAAGAGCATAAGAAAGGCATTATAGTACATGTGGTATTTTTAACTTAAAGTCTCACCGAGCGTTCACAAAAGTTCTGATATGTCATAGCGACGTATCGAAGGTTTTGATCGGTGGGGTTCTGAGTCCTGAAACCTCCAATGGTCTCTAGAACCAGTAGAGAGGAGCGCTCACATAGCGCACTCTCTCCTCAATGCTAAAGACGGGCTCAATAGAAAGTCTATCAGCCCGTCTTGATTCCATCTCCTGCAGTGAGGATGAGAGAGTGCACTATGTGAGAGCCTGTCTCTCCTCATTCTTAAATATGTCGCTATGATGTAACAAAAGTTTTGTGAAAGCTCAGTGACCCTTTAACTAAAACATATACTGACATACTTAGCATCCATGTATGAATATAGCATTAGGTGCCATGTTGGACAATATTACGTGAATTCAATCACTCCAACACCTAGAGCAACTGTGACATCCCTTTCATCAGATGGGCAGATGTTTAAAAGGGTTGTCTTATTTAGACAATCCATGTCTATATGCCAAATCAGTGCAAATGTATATCATAGAAGGGGGGGGGGGCAATCTCAGAATCCTCCTCTACGAGTCAGAACAAAGAGAACCTTTATAAGAGCAGCTCCCATTTGGGCAGGATTGAACCAAAGCTTCACCTGCAAAAATCAGCAGGAAAGTCTCCATTCTCAAAGGGGATGACTCTGGTGAGACAACTGTTTTAAGATGAAAGTCCTATCTTTAAGAGGGTTTTCCCACCATAAGAACTGATCCTAGCATATTGCTAGGATATCCTAATTGGAGGGAGTCTGACTGGTGGGACCCTCAATGATCATCAGACAACTACATTTTATAAAAAAGGTACCCCAATGATCAGCTGATGGCCCAAAAACCAGCTTCTTTAAGCTGTATTAATACATGGTCATATTGAGCCCATCAGAGTGGGGGAGAGGGACAAGGAATAGGACCCTACTCTAGGATATCCAAATGTCTTAAAGCACATCTGTCAGCAGGTTTGTACCTATGGCACTGGCTGACCTGTTACATGTGCGCTTGGCAGCTGAAGGCATCTGTGTTGGTCCCATGTTCATATTTTTACACAAATGGGATTGATTCAACAAAAAAAAAAAAAAAGTCTCAAACCGCAATCTTACTTGGAACGCAGCAGGTCTATGGTGAGGTAGGTTCAAGTTCACACTTAGGCCCCCTTCACACGTGCGAGTATTCCGCGCGGGTGCAATGCGTGATGTGAACGCATTGCACCAGCACTGAATTCCGACCCATTCGTTTCAATGGGGTTGTGTACATGAGCGATGTTTTTCATGCATCACTGGTGCGTTGCGTGAAAATCGCAACAGGTTCTATATTCTGCGTTTTTTCACGCAAGGCAGGCCCGATAGAAATGAATGGAGCTACGTGAAAATCGCATGGCATCCGCAAGCAAGTGTGGATGCGGTGCAATTTTCACGCATGGTTGCTAAGGAGACAAAAGATGAGCAACCCGGGACCCCATTTACTTTTTTATTTTCCATTATAACATGGTTAGAATGGAAAATAATAGCATTCTGAATACAGAAAATACAGAAAAATCGGAAGTACTCTACGTGATTTTATATGCACTTATTTGTTTTAATTTTGTAAGTATAATAAATAAGCGTGACTACTATAAGACTTGCGGCATTTCACTACGTCAAGCTCTCTTGCATAATATCTAGGAGATAGAGGCATTGACTGTGGTGGGAGCCCAGATATCAAATCCAGTGATCGATCGTATTGCAAGGACGCTTTCTGCATGCCTTCTACTACTGACATTTCCATGGATGGTTTTGAGCTGTGCGGTCTTTTTTTTTAGGAAATCCATGTTCATAAGTGCCTGCATTGCTGAGAAAAATTATGTTTTAATATATGCAAATGAGCCTCGAGGTGCAACGGGGGCGTTGCCGTTACACCTAGAGACTCCGCTCTCTCTGCAACTGCTGCGTCCTCTGTACTTTGATTGACAGGACTAGGCAGTGAAAACATCATAATGCCTGGCCCTGTCAAAGTGCTGAGGGCCCGGCAACTGCAGAGACAGCAGAGTCTCTATGTGCAACGGCAACGCCCTCGTTGCACCTAGAGGCTAATTTGCATATATCAAAACTGCATTTTTCCCAGCAATGCAGGCACATATGAACATGAGACTAACACAGATGCCTTCAGCTGCCAAGTGCCCATGTAACAGGTCAGCCAGTGTCATAGGTACAAACCCGCTGACAGATGCCCTTTAACATTACCAAGGCTTGGGCTGAGAGTTTACTCTTTCATATCCATACCCCCACAATTTCAGGCAGAGATCACTGTATATATCAGTTGACCTGTAGTGATCAGAAGCATTGCAGTTTCTACAGAATGACACATGTATCTAGTGAATCAGTGCACACTCTACCTGTGATTTCTCCACAGATGCATTGTGCTTATCACACATGGGGCTTATTTCCATCCCTCGTTCTCTTTCCCGGTCTCCTTGCCTGAAGAATTCCTCCATGATTCGGTCTGTCCAGTGTCGGTATAGCTGCAGTGGTTTGGTTGGATTACTGAGATCTGCACAATGAACCATATTCTGCAGAACCTAAAATAGAAAAAAAACACCGTCACCTGCTGTGTTATTACACAGGAGGCACAAGTCTTCTGTTTCATTTACACTTTGCTTAGCTGTGAAGTCGTCTAGAAGAGTCATGTTGTGCAGCTTTAGTCAGAGCCGGCCAGCATTAACTCACATATGGATCATATGGTATTTTTCTATGTAGAAGTGGAGAAAAATATGGACTAACCACAACTCCCATCATGTCCTGGTGACCTACAGTCACAGCTGGAGAGCACAGGTTGAGGACCACTATGTCTATTGTATATTTATGATGTACTTATGTTGTTTGCTACCTGAGTGACCATTGTTTCAGCACATGGAGTTACAATACCATTTCAAATCCATTCTACATGGACTTGTTTAGGTCCCTCTCACTCTTCCATCTCCATTTAGATGGGTGGGTTTGGATAAGTAGTCATGTGCAAAGTTACCTGTATCCTATCCGAATAGTTGTCAAGGAGAAGGACTCCCGAACTTGTCACCTTCTTGGTTTCAACCATGGTTTTTAAATCGGCCAGTAAGTTCATATGCTTGGACATGTCTGTTGCAAGCACCTGGAAGACAGAATGCAAACCGCATTACTAAATCATACACAGCCCCAGAACCAAGCATGATCCACACGAGTCCTCATAAAGCTGCTTAGACCTTCTATGCTGTTTTAGTGGAGAATCTGTTTTCCCGTGTCCCTGGTGAAACGCCAAAATTAGTCTTAAAGTCCTAAGGGCAGATACTGAGCTCAATACGCCTGTCATTTGTTAGGATGTCAGCAATGTACCAGTCCCATCTGCCGCAGTGAGGAATACAAAGTAAGGCATGAAGAATGCCAGAGACAGCAAGGAAGGTAATAAGGGGAAACCAGAGGACGCAACTGGCCACAAGTAGGTCATGGAAATAATAGTAAAACTCCCAGATTGTCAATGAAGAAAAAAAATAGACAAGGGAGTTGTGAATAATTCTGGGTCTTCCTGGTGAGAATAAACTGCAATAATAAGGAACCTGGTCTCCTGTACTATAATAATGTTATAAGTGCTTCCTTTACAAGCAGCATTCTGTCTCGTCCTGCAGTGATGACATCATCAGTGTATTTTATGGTGTAATCTGTATCTATCTGTCTATCTATATTATCTATCTACAGTATCTATCTCCCTAATATCGATCTCTCTCTACATATCTCACTCTCTCTATCCATCCATCCTATTAAACCAGGAGTGGGCCGTGCTGATCGGCGACAGGTATTGTCAATAAGACATCTGCAGACGGAGGGTTAATTTGTGAATCCTGCAGCCTTATTTCTAAAAGCAGCCCACAGAAGGAAAGAAATGTTCTTGTGAAGAAAGAAGAAAACATCCCGCCTGTCACACCTTTCTTCAAGACGAAGACTATTTTAGTTACTAAGGGAAAGAGTGAGAATGTAAAATAGACTGGAAAACGGACGCAGATACCTCAGAGGGTCAGGCCACTGCGGCTCTACATCCTAGAATGGAACAGGCAAGCTGAGACTAATTCCAAACCAGCCGGTGTGAAACACTGACATAAACTAATCTAGACTGCGGGGACAGCACAGAGAGAGGGAACATATCATTCCCCTATTCCTATTTTGCCCATACTGTATACTTGAATTAAAGCAGCGATATTTTTTGACAACTATTTATGGCAAAGATCGGAAGGTTGTCAGAGCCCCGCCTATTACTAGTCTAACGGTGCTGTAACATAATGTGTGAAATCAGACGATAAATCCTTAAAGAGGTTTTCAGAGATAGATAGCATACCTCTGGATAGGGCACCCTCTTATCGGTGGGGGTCCGACACCAGGGGCACCTGCCGATTAGCTGCATGAGAAGGCACCTATGCTCACAGTAGCGCTGCGGTCTTCTCTCAGCCCACCAAGCACAGCGCTGTACATTGTTCCATATGGGGCTGAGCTGTGACCAATGAACGTGGCCTAGGGAAAGCAGCGAGAAGACTGCGGCGCTACTGTGAACGTCGGCAACTTCTCAAGCAGCTGATCAGCGGGGGTCCCGGGATAAGATAACGATGACCTATCCTATGGCATGCAGTGTTTCGAATATTCTGCACCCAATGTATTGCCTCTAGGGGAGAGTGGCGGTAGCATATGGCTGCACACAGAGTGCTTATGTCTTGCATGATCATTAAAGCAGTACCCTATAGTAACACCAATAAACCAACTGCAGAAACTACAAACACCTGCATTTAAAGGGAATTTCCACCCGATTTTCCTACTCTAAAGTGGACGCAATGTATGCTACTGTAATCACACCTCAAGAGTCATCTGGGCAATACTGTTCAGGTGAAGAGTCCTGCAGTCCCATGCCTCTCGTGCCTTGACTGACATCCCACAGGCAGCCCCGGGGACGTCCTGCGCATGCTCAGTGAAGCACGGTGTACTGGTCTCCCCTTTCTTTGCTCTGTGTACGTGGCGGACAACAGCTACAGTGTTTATGTGAAGCGGACAAGGTCCTCTACCTGGCCGGAGTAAGAAAATGAACAGAATCTGAAGGCGACATTTGACGACATTCTGTACTCACTATGTCAATGACCATTTTCCGTAATGATTGTCTCTGCTTTTTGGTCAAGTTCTGGAAAATGTCACAGTTCTCTTCTTGTAGCAGCTTGAATCCCACAGCTAAATGGTGGTTCTCCAGAACCGATGAGTCATTGTACATCAAGGCTAATTCTGAGTCTGGAAGGAAATCAAGGATCGTTGTTAACAGACGCAACACAGGGGACGAGAGGAGAAAAAAAAGATAGTTCAAACTTGTCTATGTTAATTATAGGATATGATTGCCTGATTGCTTCAATTGCAAAGAAACAGCGTGAATCCATATAAATAAGGACAGATCTGACGTGATAAATGATAGCTCTCGAGTCATGTGTTTATTACCCTAAATTAATCAAGGAGCAGAAGCTTTAATCACACTGGTCCAGACACGCTGCCGGCCTCAGCCCCTCGTACAGAAATAGTGACCCCTGCCAGTGCCCGACCTCTATGGCACAGAATGACTGACGGGCAGGGACTGAGGTGACTATGCTCTCCACATCAGTAGGGCTTAGCAATCCATCACAGGACAAAGAGCTATTTCTAAGGATTTGCAACACATTTTGAAAGCAATGAACAGACTGTTCCTTGGGTAATCAAACGATATTCCTAGCGACCCTAAATATCCCATAAAAATGCATTTATAAGCCCCCTGGCTCCACTGGTGATCGTGTATTGTTTTGCAATATAAAATGTAATCATTAAAAAGGCAAAAAACAGATATTTAATATAATAAATAAACGCTCGACATGGGATGTATATCTAAATATAGTTTGTCATTGCGCTATGAAATGCATTGTATTGATTTCTCTGAAGACAGAATGCAGATGTACAGTAAAAAAAACATGGCTGCTTTCTGCCAAAAACAGCCCCCGCATCTCTACAGCTTGTATGTAGTATTACAGCACAGGCATATTCTTTTTAGGCACCGTGCACACGACCGTATCCGCAAATCGTCGATCCACAAAATACAAATGCCTTCCATGTGCAGTCTGCATTTTATTTGCAGACCTAGGCGGGAATTTATGATGACGGGAATATTGGAAGTCGCTTTTTGCTTTAATCTACTTTATGCCACATTTACCAAATGCCGGATGTTGTTGATAAATTTGTCTAATCATTAAATCCTTTGTATAGAAAAGCTACTCCAGCTTTATTACTCTACACTCCTACTGGAGAGAGACTGCGACTTTTTTGCAACTCTTAAAAAGCCTCAGTGATAAATCTGGAGTGAAGCTTATTAACATAGCTAACCACGCCCACTTCCCCACCCATATTTTAATAGTGGATCGGTGTAAAAACGCAAAAAGCCGCAATTTCTTTGCACAATTGAGCCCAAAAAGTCTCAAAAGCCCCATTTTGCGACCTTTTGAAGCCAGACTTTCGGAGTGAAGGTATGATAAATTAGGGCCCCATTTTCAATGGGTCCGTATTTTATGGACATAGGGGTTCATTTATTAAGACTGGTCAGTCGTCATAAATCCCTATAGCTGGCCTCTTCATAACTTCGGCGCATCCAGCGCCAGTTCTAAGTGTAAGACAGCTTACTAGCTATCTTACATATAGACCTTTTTTATACACCTGAAACAGGCGTAGAAAATGGCAAATGAGACAGAACTGCAACCCATCCCCTTTCCCATCCACACCACGGACACTTATTTAAACCTGGCGTGAACCTAGCAATAAAAAAATTGAATTCATCTTAAAACTAACGCTGATTTAGTAATTAAAATTGTATCAAAATTTTTTAGATTCTAATTTGTACTATATTATTTTAACATTAGAACCAAAATATGTTAATTAAGTACACAATACTAATAAAATAAAGTAAAGCCAAATTGTTGAACATAGATAAAATGCAATTTTTTTTTTCCAGCTGGAAAAGCTATAATAAATAATGTAACTAATATAAAATAAAGACAAAATAACAAGAATAAAAGATATAACACTATGATTACAAATCTATAAACAATGCAAACGGAATAAAGAGAAAAGCACAGAAATATGAATTTTAGGTTGTGCCACGCTTTACCCCAGTGTTATATGAAATTAAATTAAATGTATCCTGTACAAAAGTACGGTACACAGCATAACAAACCTAACCTGATGTGCCGAGGCTAAAGATGTGAACACAATACACGATATACTAGAATACAGCACGCCACTCTGACATTCTCTTCACTTGTTTGCTAGATGACTCATCACATTGATTTGTGCACTCTAGGGTATCCCTCTGGTTACCAGGCACGCAACCGAAATCCAATTATATTTAGGTACAAGGAATACAAAATGCCACAAACATTCTATTCCATCCATTCTTAAAGGGATTGTCTGACTCCAAAAAACAAATTTAGTTAGGACAGAGAAAGCGTTTAGCATAAAGTAAAGAGGCATTCACCACTGCGCCGCCCCAATGGCGAGGCTCCCAAACCTCCTCCAACAGCGACTTGTTCCAGAGAGGCTCAGTGGTCAAGTGCTGTCTCCTCTGAGGAAAGTGAATGGATAGGAAGTTACGCTTCCAGTTTGCTGCGGACTGGAAAGAGCAAGGACAGGAGCCTCGGCGCTGGAAAGGAGCGGCAAGGAACAGGTGAGTGCCTTTTTCTCTTTATGTTAAACACATGGCCCTAACAGAAACTGGTTTCGGGGTCAATCAACCTCTTCAGACTCCAGGAGCACCACATCTTAGCCCAGAGCTCAGCAGGTAATGAGGAAATAAAGGCCAAGTATTAAATGGAATCAGTTTTCAGAAACTGACCTGTTCCAATCAAGCTTTTATGTTCAAGGGGTTGACCCATCTCAACATTTATAGCAAATCGCTAGGATATACCACAAATGTTAGCTAGATGAGGGTCCCACCTCTGGGACCTGTTCCTATCTCCAAAACGGGGTCCCCGAAGTGAAAGAAAGCACATCTTGCATGCAAGGTGTCTCCTCCATTCACTGCTATGGGACTCAGATTATGGGACTTAGTCAAGCAAGAACGCTTGGCCATTTTCAGAAATCTCATATCAGCGATTGGAAAGCAAGCCGCGCAGAAGTGTCCAACCCTCCATTTGATGTTATGAGACTGCTAGAAATAGCCGATCCAGCACTCGGATATTTTTGGAACTCCCATAAAAGTAATTGGAGGCTGGCCACGCATGCGCGGCTGCTCTCCCTTCCCTTCCACTAGTGCTATATTCACCATATGAAATGAATACGAGGTACTTTGCAGATATACACCGCATTATCAAAATCATTTCTGCCCATCCACTATAGCAAGGTGACTTCTTTCTGGATGGGAACCTACTTTGTATAATACTGTAACTCTCTCTGTGCCATATCATAGCTATATGTCACAGTCCCTTTAAATATATATATATTTTTTACCCCCATATCATGATCTATATGAAAAACTCAGTCCTGAAATATTGCAATTTTCACACTAAGCATTCATAAAGGGCTATGGGTAGGTTCACATCATGTTTCATGCCTCCGTTTGACGTATACTGTACAAAAAAAGGATACAAAAACGCAGCACACCACGTTCTAGTATCTTGCAGAGTCCGGTAAAAAAAAAATATATATACTCTTTTTTACAATGGTAAAAAAAGGATACTTTTTTCTTTACAATAGAACTCTATGGTGAACGGATGCCACTGTATGGCATCAGTCTGAGGCATCCGTTTAACGTATACGTTTTTTGTATACGTTTAAATGGATAGGAAAAACGTGATGTGAACTCAGCCTAAGACTTCCTCAACATGGGAATATGTTTGTTTTTTTCGTTTACCACATTGATTGTTTTTCACATTTTTCATAGTCGCCAAGAACAATTACAAAAAAAAAACACACAATCACTTACTTGTGTTGATTAGAAACTGGTTGGAAACACCAGGGTGATCAACATCATGTATTGCACTTGCAAAGATTGCAGCAAGAATTTCCAGATCTGTAAAAACAGCCTAAAATAACAACAACAACATAGAAATCAATAAATTGATGCTTCTCATCAATAGCGTAAATAGAGTAAACAGACGATATACTGACTGCAAAGATGGAGACGGTAGGGGAAGTGAATTAAAACACATGACTCTTCCAGGCTAATAATGTTTTCCGTTATGTTTCTTTCTTTGCCAACTAGTCCCTGTGTGCAAAGCTGGTCAAAACATGGTTGTCTGACCATAGCAAGGAATCATCTATCCACAGGTTAAGCGTCTGATCGCTGGAGGTCGATCACAAGAATAGAACTCCCAAGTCCCCTTGTACATAGAGTGGTGACTACATAAGACCATACTGTTGCTCCTTTCACTCTCTATTGGACTGACAGAGAAACAGTGATTGGGGTGGTAGTGCGCCCCCGGAACCACTGCTCCATTCAAACAGGGAACTTGAGACTTCTTGTGTTTAGTTGAAGGCCCATCAATGGAACCCCAGCCATAAGACACAACACCTATCCTGTGGTGGATCATAAGTTCCTATGGCGGGAAAACCCCTTTATAATGAATGATCGCTCTTAAAGACTCTGATACAAAGTTCTGAAACCCTGCTTGGCCACCTCTCCATTCCTGCCTAGATGCAGCAGATAGACAGAGGTGCGGCTCACATCTAACAAGCATTTATGGCATAGTCGGCAGATTTGCCATATTGTCTATTATGAGAATACACCTTCAATAACAAAACAGTATATACTAAAGGGATCAGGTCACTTGTACTATGCTGCCCTCCTGATTTCAGCTGTCTAAAAGTATTAAAGTATCAAAAGTACTGACATGCTGAACACTGCAGCACGGGCCAGCATTGCAAGGAAGATGAGTCCGATGAGACCCTGGTTCCACCTTCCCCGACTCCTGTTATGTATAGGAAACTTGCCCGTCATGGTCAGGAGGCAGCGGAGGACGGGGCCAGTGAGTCTCATTGGTCACCTCTCCCTTGTAGCACTGGCGCATACTGCGCTTTCATGTGCATTTTTGCAAAATATCCACACCAAAATCCACAATATCTAATTGCAGTTTTCGGTGCAGATTTGCCCCAGATCTCACCCTATTGAAAAAGGTGAACTCCACAATTAAAACTGCAAGCATAATTTACACGCTGCTTAATATGAAATCCACACGGTTGGTCAATTTCCACACGAAAAAAAAACGCAAAGTGTAACCTCATACACTTTGCTGGTACTGTAAGGCTACTTTCACACTAGCGTTCGGGTGTCCCCTCGTGAGCTCCGTTTGAAGGCTCTCACAAGCGGCCCCGAACGGATCCGTCCAGCCCTAATGCATTCTGAGTGGATGCGGATCCGCTCAGAATGCATCAGTCTGGCAGCGTTCAGCCTCTGCTCCGCTCAGGAGGCGGACACCTGAACGCAGCTTGCAGCGTTCGGGTGTCCGCCTGGCCGTGCGGAGGCAAACGGATCCGTCCAGACTTACAATGTAAGTCAATAGGGACGGATCCGTTTGAAGATGACACAGTATGGCTCAATCTTCAAACGGATCCGTCCCCCATTGACTTTTAATGTAAAGTCAAAACGGATCCGTTTGCATTATCATGAAAAAAAAAAAAAATTTTTTTTTTTGTTCATGGTAATGCAAACGGATCCGTTCTGAACGGTTCTAAGCGTTTGCATTATAGGTGCGGATCCGTCTGTGCAGATACCAGACGGATCCGCACCAAATGCAGGTGTGAAAGTAGCCTGCTACGCAGCGGTTTCTCCACACAGGAATTTGCGCGGAAAAAACGCACGTACTCCACAACGTGTACAAGGTGGCCTAAAAGTTCTGACTGCTAGCTCAGAAGTGACAGACCACTGAAATCAGCAAACCTGTCACTACACTATGCTGTCCTAGTGGGGGCTGCAGGGAGCCAGAATGTATCAAATATCAAGGCTGAGGAGGACTCGGGACTCTGTATCAGACGAATGGAGATCCAACCACAATAAAGATATATTATCAACTTAATCAGCACAGACCGAAAATAGCATGATGTCTAACGGTGGACATTAGATTACTTTTACACTGATACATTGTTTAGGTATGATTTTTTTTTAAATTTAATTAGCAAAGGTTTTACCTCCAAAGCAGGGGTTGATAGCAGCACATGAGTAGATTGAGCAACATCCGCTGCATGTATATTATTATGGTAAGCCACATCCGCATGATAGTGATCTTCTAGAGTCATTAGGTACGTAACTAAAGTGTCTACTGGTATTTTAAAGGTCTTCAACAGATCTCGTTCCTGTAGGAAAATGTAGAACAAATATTCAATTATAAAAAAATCGGAAGAAAAATAAGGACATGGGGCACTCAGGCTATGCTCCTCACTTGTTTTAGTGTATTTATAAATCATGTCTACCGATGTTAACTAGGATTAAAGCATTATGTTGGTAGTGATAAATAAGATATAATTTAAAAAATACACATTAAACATGCATATACACAAAAACAAGAAAAGTACAAATTCAAAAACATTCAAGAAAGTACTATAAAAAGCAATACCTGAAATATTGTATGTATGACGACTGTAAGAGGTCGGTTTCCAGAATATTCAGCTACTTTAAAAATGTTAAGGCCCCATTTGTTCACATCATCAAGTTCCTAACAGAAATAAAATAAAATAAAATAAAAACAGAGTGATTATCATTTTTGGATTGGTCACAAGATTCAGTTCTCAGTTCCTCTCAGCTAGAGATTTGATATACACTGCCTGGAACATTCTGTTAGTGCCATCATTGCTGACAGTTCAAAGAACACATGGTGAGTAGGAGGATGTCATGAATTAATTACCACGATGCATTTAAAGAATGTTTTACTGCCAAAAATATAAAAAATGAATAAAAATAGCTATTAAGATGCACGGCAAAAAAATAAATAAAGCACTCTTTAAATCAAGAGAGGTGAGGAGAGTCTAGTTATTTCTCTAAGGCCTCATGCACACGAACGTATTTTCTTTCCGTGTCCGTTCGTGGGTTTTTTCCGCAGACAGTATGCGGAACCATTCATTTCAATGGGTCCGCAAAAAAAATGGAAGGTACTCCGTATGCATTCCATTTCCGTGTGTGTCCGTATTTCCGTTCCGCAAAAAAAACTGAACATGTCCTATTATTGTCCGCATTGCGGACAAGGATAGTACTGTTCTATTAGAGGCCAGCTGTTCCGTTCTGCAAAATACGGAATGCATGCGGACGTCATCCGTATTTTTTGCGGATCCGTTTTTTGCAGACCGCAAAATACATACGGTCGTGTACATGAGGCCTAAGAGAGGGGCAAATAGATTCTATATGGATCAAATTTGTTTCCTAAAAACTTTGATTTCCAACACATCGGAAGTTTTTACGATTTGTCCAGTACGATTTTATCAAATAGGCAGCCACCATTTTACAGGTCTGAAGACAAAGAAGAAGGCTCCTGCTACCAAAAATGGCTAATTTTTTAATAGTTTTTTTAATTGAAATTTTTATTTTTAAATCCAGTGCAGTATGTTATTAAAGAGGTTGCTTGTTACCACTGGCTCTGATCCGTTTACTCACAGGATTCATTCACAATCGTGCTGTTAATCCAGTAGCCTGATGCGACAGAGGATCAGGCTACCTGAGATCACCATATCTGGCATTTCTGGACACGACTGTGTACCAGTCAAATACAGATGCCAGAAAATACCGGTGTATTCAGCAGTTTTTTGTCCGGCTAACGGCTAACCTTTATGCTGGAACAGACTAAAGGATTAGCCGGTCAGATTACCAACGCAATTGTGAAAGAACCCATAGCCATTCATATATGTGACTTTCACATTACTAATACTGTCTTGGAGTTAAGGAGCTTGAAATGGGGTGGATACAGTCCTAGGAGACCTCAGAGTGTCCTATATGACTTTTCAGTGCAAATGGGGCGATTTCAGTTTGTGTGAAATTTATTCAGACCAAATGTGATGGAATGGACGAGTCAATAGAATAGAAGAAGAAACAAATTTCAAGAAATTCACTCATCTCTAAATGGAAGTCTTAACTTGGTACATACTGTACAATATTTAGATTTATATATGCTCTGGAGAAGGGGTGGAAAGAAATACAGAAACACCATCATAACTGGTGGCCACAACCAGGTAACATGATCTAAAATTGCTGGAGAACTTGACCGGTCCTTTTTCAAGTTCCCATTGAGCCAGTTTTTCAGAAAGGCACATCTGTCTAATTATATACTTATATAAATTTATATACTATATATAAATATCTACTTCCTCCCATCCCTAAATATCTAGGAAGATTTGACCGAGAAAGTTCACCGTTAACCAGTTTTGTCTTTGGACCACCAGAGGAAATTCTCAATAAGATCTAATAGTCCACTGGTGAAACCACCCATAAGAAAAAGATCAAATGATCTGCTATAAAGTTAGAGATATCTCCACTATTGATTGATTCTCTAGTGAGCCATTCCTACCCGGCTGGCAACCATATAGTGTGTAAAGGCAGCTACCGGTATTTCTTGTTATTGGGAAAAAGAGAAATAATTAAGAAACAGCTTGTCAGAAGACAACACCAGGGCTTGTATATATTGGGGATATTTGTATTCAAATTGATTAGGTTACATTAAAATGGGCAGAATATAGAGAAACTAATGCAATATCTCACCTTGGCTAGAGAGTCTTCATTTTCGCTTTTTACTCCAAACCTTGGAATACTTGAATTAGTCAGGCTAGAGCTGTGCATTAATTTCTTCACCCCGCTAATCTGTGACATGGGCCTCTTTTTCTTTTCCTTTTCCTTTTCTTTCTGGGCCTGCGTTGGCATCTCCACTTCATGCTGTTTATCTACATAAAAACATGTACCATTAATGTTCCTTTGCTAATTCACAATTTGCAGTAGATACACAAAACTATGCTGGAAAGAGGTGACAATAAACCAGCTTTAAAGGGTTTATCTGGATTAGAAAGCGGATTATCTGAGTTAAGAAAGTAGGTTTCCTTGAGTTCACCAAGCTTTTTCAAACCCTTTTTCTGCCGAGGCCTCACCAGTCAGTAAATGGTGATATCTAAAGCTCATGTTCACCAGGGCTTCGCAACCCTTTTTTCTACTGAGGCTTCACCAGTCAGTAAATTGTGATGTCTAATCTCATGTTCTTCAGGACTTCCCAAACCTTTTTTCTTCTGAGACCTCACCAGTCAGTAAATTGTGATGTCTAAGCACATGTTCACAAGGGCTTTTCAAACCTTTTTTTCTGCTCATGCAACACCAGTCATTAATTGGCGATGTCTGGACATTATCACCCGTGGTCAAAGTCCATGTAAAAATTAGATATCTTACTCAACTTCTTATTCATTTTTCTCCTGAGCCGTGAATTATGTTGCCAAACCAGAGATTGCTACAGCCATCAAAAGGCCTGTGCTTGATTACTTCTGCAAAAATGGCCGTCCCAGAGGGACCTCACCAACAACCTTTTGGACACCTCACAGTTTGAGAAACAATGATTTTATTAGCCAGATAGGAGAGTGGCTACAAATGGATTACTCATATATACCTGGACCAACGTCCTGTGTAGATCCTTGTGCACGAATATCAAAATAAGCAAGTATGAACCAGAAAAGGTTTTTCTCAATGCTATTTTTAATGGTTGGCAGGGTTGCCATTGTTTGCTTGAATGTTATAATGCAATCTGGTAGATGTTCCTTCTTTTCTCCAGTTTCTATTTAGACCTGAACTCCTAGTTTAGACAGCATGATGCAATCAAGCTGATTGTCTCTGGAATCTCTACTTTATCGGCAGCAAATTATACTATAATGGAAGGATACAGAAGGTACAGTGCATGAACATCATCCTGTGCTGCACAATAATAGGCACAATAGGAGAAGCCTATAGACCCTACTGAAATAATTTTAATATAATTCAGTGAGGGGCAAGCTTTGATATTTATCATTTCAGGCAGATGCACACAGTTCAGACAGATCAAAAGGGAAAATCCTAAATACAAGTGTCAGGTCAAGTCATGCAGAAGCAAAAACATGTCTGCAAGAGCTCACATCTGCTGTTACACTCCATGGGATTCCCTAGTGCCCCCCCCTCCCTCTCAACAAAAATGATTCAGCCAGGCAGAAAGACACCATTAGTTATACATCCTGCACAGGCAAGATGAAAGCTGAGCTTGAATCAAACAAAGCCACATCAGATTCATTCACATAAACACAATGATTCTCAATCAGGTCGTTCCCTCATTGACAGAACCGTTGCATTCTGAAGTCACCAGTGTATGCTAGGACATGACGTTCTCATTATTAAATAGTGGAGAGGCCGCCATATTTTTTTTTGCTCGACAGCTTGCAGGTTATGAACTCAAATTTCTCATAGGTGTGTGGATCTTCTACCTGGGCTAGGAGAACACAATCTTCTCTCACAGTGGTAAGGAGAAATGTGTTCCTGGATTATATCAGCAGTGTGGTTTCGCCAAAACATACTTATTTACCCCTGGGGACTTTTTCTGCAGATCCCCCAGCGTGGCTGGACCCACAGTGGAAAATCTTACTTACCTGGTACCCACTGCTAGGTTCCAGCTACTTCACTCCTCCGACACCCCAGCAGCTTCTGTTTCTCCCCGTGTCAACATCTGTTTTGATGCAGGTTATCTAGACTCAGCAGTGACGTGTCAACCATGTGTCAAGTGACCTGATTACATGATGTATGGGTGACATGTCACGGCTGTGGCCAGTTACTGGCTGCAATGACCAGGTGACCCCTGTGAAACCAGACAATGACGTGGGGAGACCGTAGAGCTGTGGGAGCGAAAGTGGTGGAACCCAGCAGCGGGGACCAGGTAAGTACTATTCATACTGCGGTCCAGCCATGCTGAGGGGTCAGCAGAAAAAAGAGGATTTGTATTATTTATCTTCCTTTTATAGTGCCAACAGTGTCATTATTCACTGTCCCCAGTCAGACTCAAAATCTAAATTCAGCATGTCTTTGAAGAGTAGGAGGAAACTGTAGTACCCGGATGAAACCCATACAAACACAGGGAGAACATAGAACCTCCATGCAGATATTGCCCTTGGTCAGATTGGAACCCAGGACTCCAGTTGTAACCACGGAGCCACTATGACACGTGTCTGTCAGGTCAAGCACAGCGCTGAAGGAAGAGAGCAGTTGATCACAGGGGTTTTCTAGGAATATACACCAATTGCCCATTCTTTGGATAGACCCTCAATGTGTCACCGTGGGGGCTTGGCCGTGTCAATGGCTGTGGCTCATTCAAAAGGGCAGTTGTGCTTGGTACTGAAGTTCAGCACCATTCACTTTCATTCAGTCACTGTGTAGACCAGAGGGTGTCCTGGGGGTTCGGACCCCATGCTCGCACCAATGGTCTATTGTAAGGATAGGTGATCAATGTATATTCCATAAAAATGTGTGGCACAAGCAAAGAAATCGAATCCTTAAGGACTCCCCTTTAAGAAACGGCAGAACTGGCAATGTATGGAGATTTACGTGATTGGCAATCCCATCCAAAACATAAAGACTATCTAGAGATGTAGATGAGCTGAAGTTGCTTTTATACACTTTGGAGCTTCATCTAATTTATAAAACTGCAGAAGATTAACCTGCAGTCCTATGTAAAACTACTATCACATGAATTATTGATTTCCACCCTATAACCGAGTTCTGATATGAGAAAATCACTTTGAATTCTCCTTGAAGGCTGCAGTCACGTCCTGGAAGGATTTCCAAGCTGACGTTTATGCATTACAGGGGGATTCCAGGGCTCCCCCCCTCCCATGCGGCTGTTTGGACGCGGGGTGTTTTCTCTGCTCTGATGCTGACAGTGTCATATTTATCAAACCTCCCTCCTGCGGCCAGAGAATGCTAACGCTTCACTGCACTATTACCTGCCTAAAACATTACCCAGCATGCAATGCAAGAGTAAAAAGACTGCAAATATACAGACATTATAGAAATGAATGCTTTTTAACATCTATTACGCTCTTCACACATTTTCCAATGAGATCACACAGATAGCGGAAGCCGTGTCTCTTTTACTGCTGCCTCGTGTTGCTAACAGCATAGAAGACACCAAAGTCTATTTCAGAGGTGAAGAGGTTAATTTGTGATGCTGACGCACAGTGTCCTGGATATAATGCTCTGCACAGCAACCCACAAAGACATCAATGCATAGGGAATTACAGGGACATCAATTAGCAGAAAAAGACAAAAACAAATGAGTGCCTCAGTAAAACCAACTCGTCATCATGAGACATATGTCGCCCTTATGTAATTGGATGACATACGCTAAGCAAGTAAAGCCTCGATGTCACCTCCCATGGCAGAATTAAATGATATGGACACCT
Source organism: Bufo bufo (assembly GCF_905171765.1). Taxonomy (NCBI): domain Eukaryota; kingdom Metazoa; phylum Chordata; class Amphibia; order Anura; family Bufonidae; genus Bufo; species Bufo bufo. The sequence goes on from NC_053390.1 coordinate 89,796,712, forward strand.
TTAATTTTTTAATATTGCAATCAACTTATTTTGGGTAAAAAATCAGCTCTTCAATTGGTCTTTATTAAAAATGTTCAATAGTTTGCCTTCTACAGTCTTCATTTCGTCAGAACGCTAATCTGGCGGCTCCATCTGTAGTACTTATCTCTAGTTTCCTGACAGCTCCTAAGTGCTCATTTAAAGAGGACCTTTCATGGGTCCAGACATTATGGAATAAGTAGCAGGATATGTAGGGCATAGAGCAGGGATCTAAGAGCGCTCCGTTCGCCCGCTGTTCCCCTGTTGAATTCTCCCGCCTGGTATGCTAAGGAATAGCATCGGTACAGGGAGGAGGAGACTGCCCTGTTTCTCAATGGGCGTCTCCTTCTCCCTGGCTGTGATTGGACCGCACTACAGCCAGGGAGAAGGAGACGCCCATTGAGAAACAGAGAGCACAGCGGGCGAGCGGAGCGGCGCCCAGAAAAAATAGCAAGCACTCTTAGATCCCTGCTCTATGCCCTACATAACCTGGAAAGAACTTTAGAAAAGTCACGGCACTCTTGATCTTGAATCCAAACTTAGTGTTTAATCACACCGAAAAATACAGTAACGTTTTGACACACAGGTCTTTCTCAAGCTACATAACCTGCTACTTATTTCATAATGTCTGGACCCATGAAAGGTCCTCTTTAAGCTAAATTATGGTCAAGCTAATAAGAATGTGCCTTAGGGGACATTTACACCACAGTGAAAAATGGGCGTTTTTAGAGGCCATCAAAAAAAAATAGGACATGCCAGACGGACCTCATTGAAATCAATGGGACGGTTTGTAACTGCTTTTAGACAGGAGTGCACCCATCTAACGGCTACACTACTGAAAAATGGAAGTTACATTTTTTTTAAATTACTCAACTCATCCACTTGATCGTGCAGAGGGGTGTCCCTCCTTTCTTCATGTTGAAGGACCTGTACTCCCAGCATGATGATGTCACCATGGGCTCCCAGCATGATCACTGGGAGCTCCAGCATGATCACTGGAAGCACACAGTGATGTCATCACGCTGGGAGCACAGGTCCTTCAGCATCAAGAGAGGAGCAAATACCTCTGAGCATGCAGGTGGATAAGGTGAGTAATTGTTTTCTTTTTGGCATAAAAAAACCCCTGCAAATCATTACTGCTGGAGGCCACTATGGGGGACATTATCACTGCTGGGGGACACTTTGAAAAACACTATGTAGACTGCAGGGGCAAAAATAAAAATAAAAAAAATTGAAATTTATCTGTTTTTCATGGTTGTTTTTAATGGCCATGAAAAACGGATGCACGCACAGATGCAGAATGGCCATGAAAACTGACAGTGAGTCCATTTTTAATGGGCATTTTTGTGAGTGTAGCCTAGAAACGAGTGAGCATGGGCTGTCCGTGAACTAGACATAAAGGCTACAGATTGATATTAACTGAGAAGAAGAAGAAACTATTGGCAGACCTGGGCAAAATGAAAGCTGTAGAAGACAAGCCGTTGAACATTTTTTATATAGACCAAGTTAAGAAATGATTTTTAGGTCAAGATTAGTAGAATGCAATATTAAAAGAAGTACAACCAAAAACTCTACTTCTCGCTCTAAAATGTATTTAAAGTAGATGAAAACAAAGGAGTGCTTCGGGTGGAGCCTTGATGCCTTCTCCATGGGATTATGTGTCCATTGGCAGAATCAATAAGAGATACGTTAACAGGGTGAGGAAACAAAAACTCTTCTTACCTAAGAAGGTGTTTGAAATATATTCTGAAACCTGGTTGCCTGACCGGCTCATCTCTGATAGATGGGTGAGCTCCCGATTGAGCATTCTCTTGAACTGTAAAATAAACAGGGAGAGCAGTGAATACACATAGAGAAATATTCTCATAATGCCAAAGTAAGCTCCAAAGTTATCAAAATGGTGCATACAGTATCATAAACATGCTAAACACTTTTCTCCTTATTAGGTCATCTCATGGCTGGAGTACTTTTCACCAATATTTTGCACCAAAAATTGCCACCGTCAGTGATAAATTTGGGGCATTTAACATTTCCCCCTAGACATGCGCCATCTTGCTTAACCTTCCCATATTCATTACACATCAAAAACCAATTACTTTTTCTCAGGATCCGGAATAACAATTACCCGTCTAAATTCAAATGGGTGTGCATATGGTAAAAACAGATGTAGCAGAGCTGGACTTTTCTTTAGATGAATTAACACAGAGTTTGTGGTTTTACATACTGTAGGACCAGGCATGGTAAACCTCTGCTTATACACTGGAAAACTGCATTTATAACAGGAACCAGCTGCCCAATCTGCCATATTAGTTTCTGCATGGTTTCTACCACATTGTTGGGTGGTTTTCTGATGGCTGACCAGAAGTTTTAGACTCGTTCCAAGAAAGACTACTGAAGTCTGTATAATTTTGTCCATCCATTTCCTCATAGAGGCCCAAATTGCTTAAATTCTAAGTGCCTGTCCTGGCAAAGTACCGTAACACAACAAAGGAAAATAATAACTTGATGGTTCGTGACAATTGTGATATCTGAGTAAGGAATATGGAGTCTGAGTGAGGTATAGGCTCATCTGGTCATATGCACATCTTACACTGAATTTGTATGGCAACTTGATAGCAAAACCCTTGACATCTTGCAATTCACAACACAACCACTGGGTGGCCACACATACACAGGTATAGGATAGACATCCCATGACAGAATATCACAAAATCATGTTTTCTTATAAAGCGGGTCATCCCACGTCATGTATCTCAGGATAGGCTGAGACAGGAGGAAAATGTAGAGAAGGACACATCTGTATGTCTGGGGGATATGCGAACGGATATATGTGATTCAGCCTTTGGATTCTTGAAGATCCACCAGTCAGTCACAGCGGTACAATATAACGGACTATACAGCTACGTGTACCAAATCAAGCTAACAATGTAAAAATCAAGAACCAATGGTTCTAAAAGTCATAAAAACTCCCTCATTGAAAAAAATAAAAGTTCATCAATGAATTTATGAATGAAGATTAGATCTTAAAGGGTTCCATTTTAAATCCCCAAGTACAAGATTTATGCAATTAATATTCCACATCCAGCTCTCCAGCTGCCTAATCTCCACATTATGTCACCAAAATCCCTAATGCACCTCTCTCTAGGTGGAGAAAGGCGAGGAGGTAATTAGCCTGCCAGCTGCAATATTGATCACTTCCACTGCACCATCTGCTTTTCTATGTAAAACCTGTAGGTTCTACATTAGGGACTGTCCAGTGAATGGTAATTATGTGGACTGCTCCACTGTGAACAGATTTCAGATGTGACCACCCCTATACTTTTGCCCTAATTTGATCAAGAAACTCCAGCTTCTCATGAAACCAATTCAATACAATATCGCAACGTGTTAACAAAACCCTTGACAGGACACACCCCACAACACAACCGCTGGGTGGCTGCACATAGACACATACAGGAGAGACAACTCCTGACACAATATAGGGAAATCATGTTGTTTTGAAAAGCTGGTCATCTTGTGACACACATATCGGGACATTTCGAGCCAAGAGAAAAAGTAAGGACCTTGTACATGGATAGTTCCATCAGTGCAGCCCCATATAGATATACAGTGTAGACCTACCCAACAAGATGCAGTCATTTTCAAAATCAACAATGATGGGACATTTCTGTTTGGCTCAAGCGGCAAACGGATCTGGTGTCTAATCTTATGACTAAAGGGGAACTCTGCGCAAAGCTTTCAAATTTTGATGATCATTAAAAAAAAAAAAAAAAAACAATGAGCTTGATATTAAAGGGGTTAGGCAAGAAATGGAGAAGCAGGTAAAATGATTTACCTGCTTCCCCATTCCTCCTCCTCCAGACTTGCGAGGCTCTACTGAGCTCTCCCGATGTCAACATCTGGTTTGACACTGCTCAATCATTGGCCACGACGGTGACCCGCTGCCCTCACGTCCTGACAAGTAGTCACAAGACGCAAGGGGATTCAGTCTCCACTGCGGCCAGTGACTGGCTGTGGCGAATAGTGATAAGCAAAGTTTTCAAAAATTTGATTTGGCTGCTTCGCTGAACTTCTACAACAAATTCGGATTTGCTATGAAGTACTTTCCATTGTGTGTGGCGGGCTCAATGACAGAGAACGGCCCCTCTTCATTGAACCCCTCAGATGTCGCGTTCAACACTGATTGCGGTATCTCAGAATCACATTCACCGCGCGTGAGATGTGGCGCGTTTTCTTCCATCAAGATGGCCACGAAGGCCTCTCCAAGATCAAATGGATGGAGTATGTCTTTTGTTTGTTTGTTTGTTTGTTTTAACTGCCATTTCAGGAAAAATGTATTCGTTACCACGAAGCGCCAAGAATTAAAAATTTGTGGCAAATCCAATTTTTCCTGAAATTAGGATCGAATTCCACTTTGTTAACTTCGATTTACTCAACACTAGCGGCGAAGTCAAACCGGATGTTGACATCAAGGGAGCCCAGTGGAGCATCACAGGCACAACCCAGGGGTTTGGGTGGCTGCCTTGCACCAGACACTCTCTAAGCGTACAGTGTATTGAGACATCATTTAGGGCTACTGTCTCTCAGAGGTCTCTCCCATAAATAATTTTCATACCAAAAGTCTTAAAAACCTGTTAATACTGGTTTTAAATGAATACCCTTTTGATACTTTTCTGCTTCAATGTTGCCTCCCTTTTTTGATGCTGTTGCAAATATGCGCTGATAGTGGTGGGCTCTGAACAGAATCAGTCTCCTTCCCCCCCTGGCAGCTGACAATACAGGGGGTCATTTATTAAGACAGGTGTAGAAAATGATGGACGAGACGGGCCTGCCAGCCTGTCCCCTTCCCCGCCCATGCAACTGCCACTTTTTTAGACCTGGTGTGAGAGGGGAAAACTTGTAGATTGTGGCACAACTAACCATGGCACCGCAATATGCGCAGAGTATTTCTGGATAGAAGGGACCCCTATATGCTCTAGTTACTTCCCTGCAGAAGGAGCCTTCTCTGCTATACGGTCAGTCTACTGCAGAGGAGCTGGTCCTTTTTTGACAAGCAGTGCAGAAAGCTTTTTCTATTGGCTGAGACCTTGCTGTGGGACAGGTATTGAGCATATGTGACCATCAGCGCCCAGCTAAGTAGATGGATGTGCACATCCCTATACATTTTAAACATCAGATGGCGGCATACTACGTAGAATATTAATGTTATCTAATATCTAATATTCAGTGCCGTGAGCAAATTCTGATTTCTTGTAAATGCAGATGTAGCAGAGCTCAACTTGTCATTTGTTTTCTTTTATTACAATTACAATAAGAACATATGACATCCTTGCAAATAATGATAAATGCCACATGCCTGCGCTTAGTCCAGTGGGTACAGACATGGAGGGCGTCACAGCATTTAGCATGTATATTAGATTGAAGGGCACCCCAACATCCAGTTATCGAATACGACTAATGGCATCCAATTTCAATCTGGTGAATTATGGATACAATATGGATGCGTTCATATTGATGTATGCTACAGGGCTGAAGTGGGTGGATTAAGTATAGGGCCCATCATTTTCCCTATCATCTAGACGGTATGTCTAGTACCCTGCATTCAACAGGCACCTATTGGACCCCTGCATGAGTTCACATTGACATGGAATACAAGGGGGCAGCTGGTACATATTGGGTAGTTAAGGTGCTGCGTTCAGTCGGAAAAAATAAATAAGGCATTGGCTATTCTTCATCCGTCTGTACGCACTGGGTGGGCACATACTGTGCGTGGCATGACGGCATTCAGTGGGTACATCTAGTGCAGGGCTGTACACATAGGATGCCTACTTCAGCCTGCATTACAGTCTTGTAGTGAGGGATGAGAAGATTATGGCGGCACAGACTTCTCTGATGATGCAATGCACACTGCTGAGTAATCATCCATTAAACCTATTTCCACACATATACATGCTTTTATGCGGCGCTCATGTCATTTAATGTAGGAGGAATACAGTAATACACTGCGCCATGGCATGTACATGGGGCAAAGGGCATGGGCTCTATACTGCATGCATCATACTGCATAAAAGGGTTGCATTGCTGCATGGTCTAATGGGTTAATTAATGCCAATTATTCCCATCTAATGCACTCCAATCCAACCCTGCATGAAATCCGCTGCCTAATATTAATATTACATGCCTAATGCACCGGGGCATCCATTCAGGGGCAAGCAGAAACTACGGCATGACATTTGTGCTATGGCTGCCCTCGCACAAAGAGGATGCCTTTTCAGTCGTCATCATCACAGCTCATTAGGCACAATGGCACAGTGATTCCCTGCCATCAGCACATAATTCACACAAGGCAACGTTATTTAGGTGGCCATCCGAAGAAGAGCCTTCAGATCAGCGAGCCGGCTCTAATACACCATCACGTCGAGTGTGACAAGAAGTGGGTACGGCGTAATAAGCTGCATATCAATCTTGTGCCATATGTAATTGCAGGCTCTCATCTGCCGAATGGCTCTAATAAGGTGGGTGCGGGGTAATGGAGACGGCGCGGAGGTGAACCTCAGACCCCCGGGCTCGATTGTAAAAATGCTGACATTGTCTTCTAAGGTGTGCAGACCATCGACGAGCCTAAGTGAGCTACGGTACGGTGGATAAACTGGGCTATAGGCATCATTTACATATGTACAGTAGACGCCTGCACATCGTACGGTACACACGGATGCACGTCAGATCGCTTAATTTCGACAATTCTTTTTGAACTTGCCATTTTGGCTCCAGCGACCATTTTCCATCACAGGGCGAGCCAGCCAAATAAATGGCATTTGCAACCGACCGATGGCTAATTAGCCCTGGGGGCTTTGTAAAGATGCAATAGCGTTGCCCTGCTTAGTATGCCTCAGCCACATCACAGCAACCAAGCGAGCAGGTATAATGAGCTTCATTAGCCAGCAACCAGTCGCCGCATCAAATAAAGTATGGAAGGTCTGAGCGGGGCACTGGAGACGGTGCAATCATAAGGCTACTGCTGGGACATATTTCACAGGCGGTCATTATAGTCAGGTTTATTCCTCCGTCCACCGCGCAGGTTTCTAAGAATAGACGTGATCAATACATGTTAACTGCCCACCAAATAATTGGTTTAGGTTAGCGAGGAGTCAGTCCTATGAAGGTACAAAGGTTGGGTGGTAAGAACGCCTGTGACTGCGTACATCCTATGTATGTAAACAATCCAAGTCCATGCAGCGCCTGCTGGCGCCGAGTAGGAGTCATGCTAAGGTCATACATTAGAAATGGTCGCCCCATAAATCGCTGCACTGCACCTCAACAACATAGCTCTGGACACATCTAAAAAAGCCATTTTTTCTCAATTTAAAGAAGTTTTAAGAACCGGATCAAGCAGAAACGATTTACCTTGATGTAGCCCCAGGACACGGACAGCAAATAGTTAGCTTCAGGCATTTTGAAAGAGATTCGCCGTTTACCAGGAGAAGAGAAAAGGGAGAGCTCTAAATGCAATAGGAAATCAGTTGGTTTCAGACTTCTTTCGGGCCACTTTGGAGCGGAGCTGGCTTTAGGTGCACCAGCTGCATTGTGACATGAAATCCCAAAGAGCAGCAGCGTTCAGGTTGTAGGAATACCATTTGTATAAATCCTGATAGTCCAGGAGCAGCAAGAACAAGAATCCAGCTACAGATGAGGAGAAATCCAGGCAGCTGGGACTCTGCATGTTTCCTGCACGCCAGGTCCTAATGAATAATAGATGCCAAGATGCTCTGCTACTGAGGAGGATCTCGGCGCCAACAGCACAAAATAGGGACCTTCAAGGAAAGCCATAAACCGTGCATGCAGGGTCCGCCCAGAAACCTCATTTAAAGCCAATCAAGCTCCTTCTAAAGGCACAGGAGACGGGTTTATGGATGCAATTTTCTGATTGGACAGAGATGCAAAATCTCCTTTGAGCAGCCGTTCTCTCTCGCTGAGTGTTTTGTAAATGACATTTAGTAATGGAATCCCTGAAGCCCCGGCTATCCAGACAAGATTAATTAGTGCACTTTTTCCCTTCTCCTCCTTTTGTGCTCTGTAAATTGCCTGCTGTTGAGGGGGGCCAGAGATTTGCAGGGACTGAGCACAAATATGTACGAGGAAAGACGCTCCTGAGCTCTTATACTTAGGTTGAGCTGATACAGAAGTAGTAGAGCTGAGTTTGTCATTGCAGTAATAGTAGGAGTAGTAGTAGTAGTAGTGAGCTTAGCTACATATGCACAGGGATTCTTGGAGGACAGAAGGAATATGCTGCAGTCAAATCCATACCTAAAGTTATAATTTTCTGGTCTAGACTACAAAAAACACATTTGGCTATCAGTATTAGGGTAGGTTCACACAGACAGTTTTCTTCGAGACTGTGCTGCGGTTCTGCCCTGGGTTTTTATGTGGACCGGTTCTAGGTTTAGCTCTACTGAATGAAGCTAAACTATGAGCATGCTCCAGCTGTGGCTTTGCGAGGGGTGACCATGCCAAGAATGGACGTGTACTTTCTGGGCAACGGTCTTGAAATTGCCCAGCAAAACCGAAATCACGCTTAAAGGGAACCTGTCACCGGGATTTTGTACATAGAGCTGGGGACATGGGTTGCTAGATGGCCGCTAGCACATCTGCAATACCCAGTCCCCATAGCTCTGTGTGCTTTTATTAAATTTGATACTTATGCTAATTAATCTGAGATGAGTCCTGTCCCTGACTAATCTCACGTACAGGACTCATCTCAGGGACAGGACTCATCTCAGGTTAATTTGCATATGTATCAAATCAGGTTTTTTACACAATAAAAGCACACAGAGCTATGGGTACTGGGTATTGCGGATGTGCTAGCGGCCATCTAGCAACCCATGTCCTCAGCTCTATACACAAAATCCTGGTGACAGGTTCCCTTTAAACCCCAAATCTTCCATCCGAACATACTCTTAAAGTCACTTCCATGAGCATCCAAAAACACCATAACGGTGAACTCACATGCAGCAGATTTGTTACCTAAACTTCTACAACTGAAAAATAGTTTAACTCATTTCGGTGGGGTTGTTTCTGCAGCATGTGCATGGGTTTCTGCAAGTTTTTTGTTCGGATGGAAGGGACAGTTGCCAAAGTTTTTGAAACAAATCTTTCATGGGTGAAATCTGTAGACACAGTGCTTGGCCAAAGAGACTCAGTGCAGCAGATGGGACACATCCGGAGAGATTTATCATCTCCCTTGCGTCAGAAAAGTGGCTTTAAAAAGTCACAAACTGACACTTTAAAAAAAAAAAAAAGTCGAAAGTGCCTCTGTTTATGCCACCCTCGCCACTTTTCCAAAAGGGGCATGGTAACAACAGGAAAGTGGCGTGACCAACAGCAGAAGACAAATGTATCTTCATTTACACCAGTTTTATGGTGCAAATGAAGCCAGAAATCTACGGCAGCAATGAGCGGCGCACGGACTGCCGGAGGATGCACCACATTTATGATGAGGTGTGCGCCTCGTCATAAATGTGGTGCATCAATACCGGCCCAATCATGCTTACTTCCCTTGAAGTAAGAGGTCCAGCAGTGCCAATAGCTCAGAACTGGCAAAAACCAGTGGGACCAAGGTACATCCATCTACTGTTCAAAGAAGTCTGGCCAGAAGTGGTCTTCATGGAAGAATTACTGCCAAAAAGCCATACCTTCGATATGGAAACAAAGCCAAGTGACTGAACTATGCACATAAACATACAAACTGGGGTGCAGAAAAATGGCAGCGGGTGCTCTGGATTGCAACAGAAAGCAGTTTTCTTGCCAAAGGGCTGGAGAGAGGTACAAAACTGAGTGTCTTCAGTCAACAGTGAAGAATGGTGGCGGTTCCTCACAAGTTTTGGGCTGCAAATGGAGTGGAGATTTGGTCAAGATTAATGGCGCCCTCAATGCTGAGAAATACGGGCAGATATTTATCCATCATGCAGTACCATCAGGGAGGCGTCTGATTGCCTCCAGATTTATTCTGCAGCAGGACAACAACCCCAAACATACAGTCCATGAACTGCAAAGAACTATCTTCAATGTAAAGAAGAACAAGGAGCCTTGGAAGTGATTATATGCCCCCCACAGGGCCCTGGTCTGATCATCATAGAGTCTGTCTGGGATTACATGAAGGGACAGAAGGATTGGAGCAAGCCTACATCCACAGAAGATCTGTGGTTAGTTCTTCGAGATGTTTGGTACAGCATCCACACACTTTTCCCAGATACGCTATAGGATCTGAACATTATTAAAGACCCCAGTAAATACAGATGCAGCACTGCAACATCTGTCATTTAACAGTTTCTTCTCAGCACTATGACACCGACCATACAACTCCTATGGGGCTGTAACCTGTTATTTTTCTTTATTTATATCGTGTCATCACCTTCTGGTGCCCATTATATAGCACAATATTGCGGGAAGGCACTTTAACAAATTCAAAAGACAGTATGGTACAGAAAGGTGTATGCCAGAAATGTTAAGTAGGAACTCTGCCCATACAAGCTTGCACTTTATAGGGTTAGCGGGCCCTGTGGAAGGGAACTTGTTTCATTATTTTATGTAGCCCATTAATAGAGTTCTCAGGCCATTCATATCAGAAAGGTGGGGGTTCGATTTCCAACACCCGCACTGAGTGGCTCATTGAAAGGCTGTGCACCGCGCAACAAATAGAAGTATGTGTGACTACTCCGGTGCATTCATAGTAGATGCTTCCATGAAATGATGGTCGCCCAGAGAGGAAGTCAAGAAGTTACTAGGCAACCAAAATATACCAAAAAGCAGCAGCTAAGAGAGAATTAATGCCCTGTTATGATATGTTATAACTATACGATCGATGGAAGGCTGCATTCTGGTGCCGTCAACCAGCCTGAGAACGAAGTGACCTTTTTCCATGCACAGTAGCGTTCCTGTCCACCCGCTGTGCAGAGAATGACATCATAGCTACATTCAAGTGTAAAAACATATTCCATCTATATGACCATGTTCTTCTACGGATGCTATATGACTGCACATACATAAACCAAAAGATTTCAACAAGCAGCAAATTATTCTGTGATTAAAAATACTTGAAATGAAGATTAAAGAAAAAATTACTGAAATACATCAGCCCGGAAAGGATTACAAAGGTGGTTTCACACATGGCGAACAAATCTACTGCAAAATCTGCATGCCTTACATGTGGCTTTTGATACAGATATCACCCTTTGTATTTTGGACATGTGAACTTTGATTTCTCCGTAATGCAAAATTACGCCTCGTGTGAATTGATTCTTAAAGGCGTTGTCTGGGCTACTGAGGCTGATGACTGGGGATGAGCGAATCGACTTCAGATGAAACATCCGAAGTCGATTAGCATAAAACTTTGTTTCAATACTATACGGAGCGAGCGCTCTGTACAGTATTAGAATGTATTGGCTCCGATGAGCCGAAGTTATTCGATTCGCTCATCTCTAATGCTGACCTCTTAGTGCCCCCATTACAATGATCAAAATTACAAAAACAGCAGCACAACAGACGGGTCAAGCCCAGAAGGGTTGATTCCCCAGAAGATCCTCCTGTAAGTGGTGCACATGGTGTTAGGTCGTAGCCCTTGTGCCCCAGATAATGATCCAAACAATGGAAACCGGAGCACTCCAACTTCTTTACAGAACCAGTGTTTCTTCATTCACCAAACATAGCGACATTTCGACTGTGACAAGTCTTTTTCAAGCATTGGGGCCCAAGATCTAGGACTTGTCACGGTGGAAAAATCACTACGTTTGGTCAATAAAGAAACACTGGTTCTTTGAAGAAGTTGGAGTGCTCTGGTTCCCCTTAAGATGTTGCAGCCTCATCGTCCACCTTCCAATAATGACGCCTTGAACGTTAAATAAATAAAAAAAGTAATACTCGCCTTGCCCCGTTCCCCTAATGAATGGAGCAATCGTCCCCCAAACTGTGCTTTCTCCAGCGCAACACACAGGGTATGATGGGATGCAGATATAGTTGAAATTGGGAAATACCTCAGCCTCCCCAGGCCCAAAATATGGGAATTTCCCGCCGGATCCAGGAGGGTTGAGAGCTAATGTATGTAGTATTACATGCGAGCCATTGAATTAAAAGTCCAACTAGTAATGCATGAAAGGGCTGGGGGCACCAGACGTAGAGCCATTTATCAGCTGGTTTAAAGAGAGTGGTCCTGAAGAAGGGACCATTTATGATGTCCATAAGGCCTAATAGGGCAAGGTATGGACAGAGGTTGACAAGTGTGACAAATACAATATATATACACACTTACACATATATAGTCACCTAATCCCATTTGGAATGTCACTGCTGAAATATTTCTATAAATGAAAAAAACATCTCATTCAGAAAGAAAAGAGTGAAAAAGCAGTCATTTCTGTGACTTGTTACCAAAGTTAAGACATTTTTCCAGGTGATCAGAGCCAATTTCTAAGGACACAAAAGCGAGCCGCCGCAGAGGTCTGTGTGGCAGGATTGAAATGAGATACTTACATCCAAATAACTCGTCATTACCCCAGGTAAAAGCACGGCTTGTGAAGAGTCTATTTCTGTCTGGACAACTTCTACAAAGGGGATGCTAGGGTTGAAGAAAATGCTATTTTTGGCTCTTTGAATTTTGTATATATTTTTTTTCTTACTTTTCGGGTAGCAAAATGGTCTCATTGCTCCATTTGATGGAATTATGACACTACAGAGAAAATTATACTTGTTCAAAAGAATATGTATTTTGTGGCTGTGGGAACAAATAAAAGTATCCTGCAATTTTCCAGACTTAAAAAGAAAAAAAAAATGCCCCATAGCTTGTTATATGCTGTTCTAACTGACAAATAAAATATGGAAAGTATTTGACATATAGATGTGCCCTTCCGTACCTTTTCTCTTGACTCAACATATCCTAAGATGTGGGTCATGAGATGACAGCTTTTAAGAAAACGTCATATGGCGATATTCTGTCACGAGATGTCTGTCCTAGATGTGTCTGCCACCTAGTGGTTGTGCCGTGAGCTCCAGCCTTTAGACTGTTTCTCTTGCAGGTTGTTATTTTGTATTGAACTTGTTCTGTGACCATACCAAATTGGAGCAAAGGTAAGGGTGGAAACATCTGTATGCAGCCATATTAGTTTTCCATGGGGGGATGGGGGGGGGGTTACCTTTTATTTGTGTAATAAGACATGGGACAATATAAGAAGGCACCATAAAGGCATGCAGATGCTATGGGACTCTGGTAGAGAGGGGAACCTGCCTTGGCTGGTCCCATTCCCTCATTGGTGAGACCCTGTGTAGAACTATATTTTAAGCAAACTATGTGATGGGACATTAGCACAAGAATCACAGAAAGGGTATGAAGGAAAAAACAGACCCTTCTTTTATGGATAAGAAGAACCCTACATCAAAATGCAGACCCATGTTAATGTATCACTACTTGAAATCAAGCTGGATGTCCACCCTTGACCACTGGCACTATGGGGGAGCATGATATACTGACACTACAGAAGGGATGGAAGAGCCTTGTAGACTGGCAATATGGGGGGGGGGCATCATATATACACTGGCACTACAAGGGGGATATTATATACTGGGACTACAGGGGGGATGGCATTAAAGGGAGGGCGATGAGGGAGCATTATATTTTGGCACTACAGTGCCAGCATTATATATACTGGCACTGCGGGGGGAACATTATATATACTGGGACATCAGGGACTAAGCATTATATATACTGAAACTGCTGGGGGGGGGGGAGTTGGGGGGATTTTGTAGTATTATATATTGGCACTATGGGGAAGAAGGAGCATTATATACTGGCACTCATTATTATAAGAATTTGTTGTGCAACATAAAAACATCCATCAAAGCATACTTTTTTTTTTCTCCTTTTTTTTTCCAATGTATAATGTAAATGTTAACAGCTTCTTATGCAGGAACGAATATAAAGATATATTAAGAAAATAGGCAGCAAAAATGGACAGGCTGCAGAGCAAAAACAGCTGAAAATTTTAAATCAAAGAATTATTGGCAAAATATTTTTAACCCATAATATGTAAATTAAAAAAAATCGGACCTGCAGGAATGGCAATGATCAATCAGCCACTAAGGGTGATATTGTATTGTCTAAGTGCTCTAACCATATTTTTGGGACACTTATATTGAGCAATGTACAATACAATGTACAGGAAAACTTCTTTGATACATTCACCTTCCATCTACTTAAATAAGTGGACCTACTACATAACTGCATGGGCCAACCATTAGCATACAGGAGGTAGAGCAACAATGTACTTAAAAGTGGGCCTCCCATTTACATAATGACAGAGGATCTTCCATCTACATATAGAGAGTAGTCCTTCCATCTACATAGAGGCAGAGGCAAGGGTAGACTGGGAAGTTAAAGTGGCCCTGGGAAAAAAAACTAAAAGTGGCCCCATGTTGTAGGCTGGTCCAAACTGACAGAAGGCAGGACAATGCAAGTAGGCAGGTCAGCAATACCATAGTTCAGCACAAAATGCTTCCCCAGAAGCTTTTCTTTTTTGATCATCAGTACCAGCTGCCATATCCTGAGGATGACGATACATTTGAACTTAGGAGGTTACCCGCAGGTAGATAAGTACCTGATGCTCCCAGCCTTAACACCAAGAGTGTCACATCATTATGTACCTGGTCATTGGCTATGAGGACGGTTCAGGTGGCCCTCTGGGCATGAGCCCACTGTGAAATTTCCCTGTAGAGTCTATAGCCAGTCCACCCCTGGGCAGAGGACTCAAACCTGAAGCTAGGCTTTTCTTCATCTGGGGCACCAAATGTCTAATTCGCTGCCCTTAAACTGTATCGAAATAGTCTGGCCAAGGTGTAGTTTTCTTGCAAACCTCCTCAGCATCCAGCACTCATGACAAATGACCCAATTGCCTGCCCAGGTATGCCCCTGGGTGGACCTCCCATCTACATCCAGACAGTGGACCTTCCATCTACATCCAGACAGTGGACCTTCCATCTACATCCAGACAGTGGACCCTTCATCCACATCCAGACAGTGCACCTTCCATCTACATCCAGTCAGTGCACCTTCCATCTACATCCAGTCAGTGGACCTTCCATTCACATCCAGTCAGTGAACCTTCAATCTACATCCAGTCAGTGGACCTTCCATCTACATCCAGTCAGTGGACCTTCCATTCACATCCAGTCAGTGAACCTTCAATCTACATCCAGTCAGTGGACCTTCCACCTACATCCAGACAGACCTTCCTTCTAAATACATAATACTTTACACCTACATACACAGAGTGGACCTTTCATCTACATATAAAAAGACTTTCTATCTAGAGATGAGTGAATCGACGCTACAGAAATAAAATTCCAATTTTGGCTTTTTGATTCGTTCCGCATGAATCACTCAAAATGACAGCTACCATTTTACATATCAGAATACAGAATTTTTAAATAAAAAATAAAATAAAATCCAGCAGGGCAGTATTAAACAATTAGCACCAGCTCCAGTACGTTTACTCATAGCCATACATGTCACCATCAATTTGACATTACTAATGCTGTCTTAGCACTTAAAAGGGATTGTCCGCTTTTCACTACTCATGACCTATCCTCAGTATAGGTCATCATTATCAGATCGGCAAAGGTCCGACTCCCGACACCCCCGCCAATCAGTTGTTTGAAGAGAAGGCAGTGCTCGTACGAGCGCCACCTTCTCTGCTCTGTTTACCTGCTTGCAGAAGTAATTGCAGTGGTGAGCAGTTGTAATTACAAGTATGGCGTCCTCATTTACTTCTATGGGATGGCTCTGTAGTATTCACTTGAACAGCAGAGAAGTGAATGGGGGCGCCATACTTGTAATTACACCTGCTCACCACTGCAATTTCTGCAGCAAGAAGGTAAACAGAGCAGAGAAGGTGGCACTCTTACAAGCGCTGCGTTCTCTTCAAACAGCTGATCGGTGGGGGTGCTGGGAGTCAGACTCCCGTCGATCTGATATTGATGACCTGTCCTGAGGATAGGTCATCAATAGTAAAAGGCAGACAACCCCTTTAAAGAGCTTAAGAGGGGTTGGATACAGTCCTGAGAGAACTCAGAGTGTCATACATGACTTTTCTGGGCAATTGGGGCACTTTTGTTTCAGATTAAATTTATTTGGACCGAATTGAATTTTACAGCCAATTCAACCGAATTCAGCTCAAAGCAAATTTTGGTTAATTCGCTCATCTCTACTTCCATCTAGATATAAGATGACCTTCCATGGACATACAGAGAACAGACCTTCCATATATACACAGGCAGACATCAGTGTTCCTCCCTATCTAATAGGGAGCACATTAAGAACACCTACTAAGAGATGCCACTTACTATGGAACATCAGCCATAAAATAAGAGAGAGTCTCCATGGTGGATTGCACGTCTTCTTTAAGGCATTATCACCTGCCATGTGGTTCTCTAGGAATTAATCAAGTACAAATGGGAGCAGAGAAGAACAGATGGGCAGTCTGGGTCCTTCAGTGCCACAATACCCGCCAATTAACATGAGGATTGTAGGCAGCTAGGACCTCCTCTAGTATGACCATAGCAAGTTACGCTGAAAAGCCACTTGTGTTCCTTGTGCTAAAACAGATCTCCAAAGCAAAGTACAGGAACATACAAGTCAACTGGGGAGTACCGGTAATTGTAAGAGACAGTACATGCTAGATAAAACCCTCATTATTAGTCATTCAGCACAAAGGGAACATTTTATACAGAGAATGGAACATGCTGCAGTTACAGCACCAATAACCACTAGAATTTCTTTGCCAATTAGGACACAACCTTTTCACGTACGCCATTTTTGTGGAGGAGGAGCCACTAAATATCATTTTCAATACTATGCATTTAGATGTGTTTACTAAGCAAAGATGATTTCCGATGTGTACGGCGTGCATTTTATTTTCCTTGGTATATACTGCCCCCTGGTGTCAAAGTTGTAAAATGAATAGTGTTAGTACTGTGATAAGCTGTATGCATGTATAATTAAAAATCCTAATAAATTCTAGGTTACAGGTACATCTCTACCTTAAAAGAAGCTCTACCTTAACTCCTTAAGGACCGGGCTCATTTTCACCTTCAGGACCAGGCCATTTTTTGCAAATCTGACCAGTGTCACTTTATGTGGTGATAACTTTAAAACGCTTTGACTTATCCAGGCCATTCTGAGATTGTTTTTTCGTCACATGTACTTCATGACACTGGTAAAATGGAGTCAAAAAACTTCATTTTTATTTGTAAAAAAATACCAAATTTGCCCAGAAAAATTAAAAAATTGCAGATTTCCAAGTTTCAATTTCTCTACTTCTATAATACATAGTAATACCTCCAAAAATAGTTATTACTTTACATTCCCCATATGTCTACTTCATGTTTGGATCATTTTGGGAATTACATTTTATTTTTTGGGGATGTTACAAGGCTTAGAAGTTTAGAAGCAAATCTTGAAATTGTTCAGAAATTTTCAAAAATCCACTTTTTAAGGACCAGTTCAAATCTGAAGTCACTTTGTGAGGCTTACATAATATAAACCACCCAAAAATGACCCCATTCTAGAAACTACACCCCTCAAGGTATTCAAAACTGATTTTACAAACTTTGTTAACCCTTTAGGTGTTCCACAAGAATTAATGGAAAATAGAGATACAATTTCAAAATTTCACTGGCAGATTTTCCATTTTAATAATTTTTTCCAGTTACAAAGCAAGGGTTAACAGCCAAACCAAACTCAATATTTATGGCTCTGATTCTGTAGTTTACAGAAACACCCCATATGTGGTCGTAAACCGCTGTACGGGCACACGGCAGGGCGCAGAAGGAAAGGAATGGAGTAGAAACTCCAAAAAAGTGACCCCATTTTAGAAACTACGGGATAGGGTGGCAGTTTTGTTGGTACTAGTTTAGGGTACATATGATTTTTGGTTGCTCTATACTACACTTTTTGTGAGGCAAGGTAACAAGAAATAGCTGTTTGGCACCGTTTTTATTTTTTGTTATTTACAACATTCATCTGACAGGTTAGATCATATGGTATTTTTATAGACCAGGTTGTCACGGATGCGGCGATACCTAATATGCACACTTTTTTTTATTTATGTACGTTTTACACAATGATTTCATTTTCGAAACAAAGAAAATCATGTTTTAGTGTTTCCATAGTCTGAGATCCATAGTTTTTTCAGTTTTTGGGCGATTATCTTGGGTAGGGTATGATTTTTGCGGGATGAGTTGACGGTTTGATTGGCACTATTTTGGGGTGCATATGACTTTTTGATCGCTTGCTATTACACTTTTTGTGATGTAAGGTGACAAAAATTTTTTATTTAGCACAGTTTTTATTTTTTATTTTTTACGGTGTTCCTCTTAGGGGTTAGGTCATGTGATATTTTTATAGAGCCGGTCGATACGGACGCTGCGATACCTAATATGTATACTTTTTTTTTTATGTAAGTTTTACACAATAACAGCTTTTTTAAAACAAAAAAAATGATGTTTTAGTGTCTCCATATTCTGAGCCATAGTTTTTTTTATTTTTTGGGCGATTATCTTAGGTAGGGGCTCATTTTTTGTGGGATTAGGTGGCGGTTAGATTGGTACCATTTTGGTGGGCATACGCCTTTTTTATCGCTTGCTGTTGTACTTTTTGTGATGTAAGGTGACAAAAAAATGGTTTATTTAGCACAGATTTTTTTATTTATTTTTTACGGTGTTCATCTGAGGGGTTAGATCATGTGATATGTTTATAGAGCCGGGCGATACAAACGCGGCGATACCTAGTATGTCTTCCCCCCCCCTATTTTTTACCAATTTTTTTTTACTTTATTTGGGGAAAATGACGTTTTTGTTTATTTTTACTTGAAACTTTTAATTTTTTGGGGGGGAACTTTATTTTTTTAAATTTTTTTCCACTTTATTTATTGTCCCACTTTGGGACTTGAACTTTTGGGGGTTTAATCCTTTACAATGCATTCCAATACTTCTGTATTGGAATGCATTGGCTGTATGAGTAATACAGTGTGTATTACTTATACAGCTTCCGGCCTGTGAGATCCAGGGGGCTGGATTCTCACAGGCTCTTCACCGGAAGGCTCTGCGATGCCTTCCTTAGGTATCGCGCTGCCTTCCATGCCATCGGGTCCCCCCTACAGCCCCACGGGGACCCGATGGCATCGCCGCCCGCCGCTGCCGCACCAGGTAAAAGCCGCAAACCGCAGGTCACAGGAACCCCCCGCGCATTTAGCCAAGGTGCCTGCGGCGGTGATCGGAAATACACAGGGCGTACAGGTACGCCCTGTGTCCTAAAGAGGTTAAAAGAACATCTTCGAATTGCCTCAGTAGGAATATATTCACATCTGCCATTTTTTGGCGGTTCTCACTACAAATTTTTACGCTTTTTAAAAAAAAATTGTCGTTAAATATATCAAATCAAATAATTCAAAATGGAGTAAAAACCGTTGCAATGCAAGGCTACTTTCACATATGTGTCACCATCGACATTGTTTTTAGTGATGGATCCGTTTTTTTCCCGTTTTTATAACCGGACACAAAATCGCAGCTTGCAGCGGTTTTGTGTCCGGTCACAAAACGGAATGCTGCTGGAACAGAAGGCATCCTGATGTATTCTGAACGGATCTCTTTCCATTTAGAGTGCCTGGGGGAAAAACAGGCCCAGTTTTGAGATCCTCTGCCAAAACCTAAAACTAGAAGGCCAAAACGCATATGTGAAAGTAGCCTAACCTGGTCTCAGAAGAAGCAAAGGACTTTCCATTAGCCACAAGAGGCCCGTGCCTAAGGTCTTCGCTTTGGGAAAGGGTACCTGTTACTGCAGGTAAGGTCAGAATTATAGTTTATGAAGTGGGAGTTGTTGGTGGAGAAGTCTTCATTTCATTTCTGGGTTTATCAGTATGTATACATGCAGTCAGGGGTGCACCACCAACGAGGCGAGGTGAGGCGATTGCCTCAGGCAGCACCAGGTAGGGACAAGTAGGGGGCAGCGGTAAGGCCTTGGGCAATGAGTTCTTTCAGTGTGAAAGCGTTCATCTCTGCGTATTCAACTGTATCGCTATAATAATCACTATGTTTTGTAGCCCTATATGTAATGTTTTCCAAGTATGCCTTTAACATTAAGGCTGGAGGGAAAGAGTTAGGCCTCTTTCAAACGAGTGTGTCCGGATAAGGTCCGGATGCGTTGCGGCAAACCCGCGCGAGTAGGTACGCAATTGCAGTCAGTTTTGACTGCGATTGTGTTCCGTTGTTCAGTTTTTGCACGCGTGTGATAAAAAACTGAATGTGGTACCCAGACCCGAACTTCTTCACAGAAGTTCAGGTTTGGGTTCAAGGTTGTGTAGATTGTATTATTTTCCCTTATAACATGGTTATAAGGTAAAATAATAGCATTCTGACTACAGAATGCAAAGTAAAATAGGGCTGGAGGGGTTAAGTGGATTAAGGTGAGTTAAATTATTATTATTATTTTTTTAACCCCTCCAGCCCTATTGTACTATGCATTCTGTATTCAGAATGCTATTATTTTCCCTTATAACCATGTTATAAGGGAAAATAATAATGATCGGGTCCCCATCCCGATCGTCTCCTAGCAACCGTGCGTGAAAATCGCACCGCATCCGCACTTGCTTGCGGATGCTTGCGATTTTCACGCAGCCCCATTCACTTCTATGGGGCCTGCGTTACGTGAAAAACGCACAAAATAGAGCTTGCTGCGATTTTCACGCAACGCACAAGTGATGCGTGAAAATCACCGCTCATGTGCACAGCCCCATAGAAATGAATGGGTCCGGATTCAGTGCGGGTGCAATGCGTTCACCTCACGCATTGCACCCGCACGGAAAACTCGCCCGTGTGAAAGGGGCCTCAGATTGAGAATTTGGCATGGGGGGGGGCGTAATTTCAGTTTTTGCCTTGGCAGTAGGAAGGCTAGGTGCACCCCTGCATACAGTGATTGATAGCTGTCCGTGTATACATAATGTACTCACACTCTGTCAGTCTATATTTCTAGATCTCCCCTTCGAACCTTATTTTCAATTGACCTCTGATAAATGAAGTACCTCCCCCTTTCATGAGAACAAGTTGTAAGATGACGAGTGTGGCAGCCTTCCCTCCATGTGTCGCTAACACCAGATTATGGCCTCACATGCAGACAAACCGTGAACTACCTACGTAGATAATCCTATGCCGCAGCTATGTAAAGCTACAGACCTGGCGGAAACATGCATGGTCGCTGGCACTATGCCAGTAAATACGTCCTAGTGTGGCAGTGGGTCCTGGATATATACATACATATAACTAGAGTAAAATGCTTTTAATCCGGCATTAACCAGACATGACGTGTGCTGTCCACATCCGTGTGTCCGTTCTGAGAATGATAGAACATGAACAATATTTTCTTGTGATGGGAGAGAGAAAAATGTGTATTACACACAGAAGGTATCTGGTATTTGCAAATGTGTGGTTTATTTACTCCGGCCGCCTCTCGACATGTTTGCCGTGCTGCCGCCGGAACTCTGGCCCGCCCCCATTATAGTCAATAGGGCCAGAGCGGTAGTCCGGGGGCACGCGTGCACTAGCGGCAGCACGGATCCGACAGGATGTTCACCCGCCGGAACAGCCTGCCCGGAGTTCCTTGCCGCTAGTGTGAAACTAGCCTTAGAGTTGGTGGAAGGTGCAACAAATGTATCACAAGCCGCACCATGTTTTATAAATTTGGCGCAGCATTAAAGTATCTAGAAATACTATTCCACTTTTCCTCATCCAGCCCCTTGCTGGTGAGCTTCTACACCTTTTTTATGCCTTTTATTTTAAAAAAAGGCACCATGATAAATCTGTCTAGAAACTAATTAGCATACCAAACCTTGCCCAATTTGATACTACTTTTCAAGGTGGCAAGGGTCATGTAAAATAGCAAAAAGCTACCAATGTTGGCGCCACCATCACTTGCGCATAAATTTGCACCTTTGGCATACTAACTTGATATGTTCCCCTCTTCCCTTGTAGAGTGTAGGCCCTTGTGGGCAGGGTCCTAACCCCCTCTGTTGCTATGTTCATTCTTATTGTACTTGTGGGCAGGGTCCTCACCCCCTCTGTACTCGGCTGTTACTAAGTTCATGCTTATTGTACTCGTGGCCACGGTCCTCACCACCTCTTTACCCGGCTGATACTACATTCATGTTTATTGTGCTTGTGGGCAGGGTGCTCACCCCCTTTGTATTAGTTTGTTAATCTGTTTGTGTGTATGATACTCGTGGGCAGGGTCCTCACCCCCTCTGTACCCGGTTGTTGCTACAGTCATACTTATTGCACTCATGGGCAGGGTCCTCTTCCCCTCTGTACCCGGTTGTTACTACAGTCATACTTATTGTACTTGTGGGCAGGGTCCTCTTCCCCTCTGTACCCGGTTGTTACTATAGTCATACTTATTGCACTCATGGGCAGGGTCCTCTTCCCCTCTGTACCCGGTTGTTACTATAGTCATACTTATTGTACTTGTGGGCAGGGTCCTCTTCCCCTCTGTACCCGGTTGTTACTATAGTCATACTTATTGCACTCATGGGCAGGGTCCTCTTCCCCTCTGTACCCGGTTGTTACTATAGTCCTAATTATTGTACTCTTGGGCAGGTTCCTCACCCCTTCTGTACCCAGCTGTTACTAAGTTCAAGCTTACTGTACTTGTGGGCAGGGTTCTTACCCCCTCTGTACCTGGTTGTTACTACAGTCATATTTATTGTACTCGTGGGCAGGGTCCTCACCCCCTCTGTACCCGGTTGTTACTGCAGTCATACTTATTGTACTCATGGGCAGGGTCCTCACCCCTTCTGTACCCAGCTGTTACTAAGTTCAAGCTTACTGTACTTGTGGGCAGGGTCCTCACCCCCTCTGTACCCGGTTGTTGCTACAGTCATACTTATTGCACTCGTGGGCAGGGTCCTCTCTTCTTCTCTACCCGGTTGTTACTACAGTCAAGTTCAAGCTTACTGTACTTGTGGGCTGGGTTCTCACCCCCTCTGTTCACGCTTATTGTACTTGTTTTATATCATATATGTATAATATTCCCCCTTTTTAGATCTACAGCACCTTCGAATTAATGGCTCTTTAAAATAAATAATCATAAGAGAGGGTTACAATGGTTGTCATGCAGGGACAGTGACCAAAAGTCCCCAATTTTTAACAACTGTCTATATTTCCTGACCGTTGACAACCCTAAGCTCTGCCCTGTCAAACACAGCTCCTCTACATCAGTAGTTTTTAACACTATATACAGCATTTGTATGTTATGTGTCCCTCCTGTGCCCTCTTTGCCGTATTGGATGACGCAGGGTGTCTATGGCATAACAGAGGCAGTTTTTTTTTTTTCCATTAAGGAATAGAGCCCAACATTGGAAATGCGCACACAGCACCGATTCTACTATATGTCAGTAATGGAGAATAATTCTGTATTTCACTGAAGCTCCCAGAGGACTGAGTGAGATGACGTCAAACACCTGCCACACAGGAACGGCTCCAGCTTTCCTCTTGACATGCCAGCCTCTACCACCGCCAAGGCCTGGATAAATTATAGAGTTATTTGCTTTTTTATCCTTAACAAAAGTTCAGGCCTTCGGTTACTGTTTGCCGCGTTAGAAGCCACAGCCAGGACTCTGCTGTATGCCAGCTATGCTGGCAGGGGGATAAAGTAGCCTGTGAATTCGCCTAAGGTGCTGGAACTATGCAGAGTATGTGAGGAGTAGGACCAGATGGCAGATGCAGCGACACACACAGGATCCTCACTCCTCGGGCTCGAGCCCTATAACGACACCCTCAATACTACTGTGTACACCCGGCTCAGAAAGAAGCCGTACCTACAGCGTGCGGAAGCTGAGAGATTCTGATCGCTGCCTTCTGCCATCCTTGGGACAACATCTAGACAGGTTTACTTCTTCTTCCCATGGTTACATGGGTTGTCGCCATTCTTACAAGGATGCTGTGTAATATGTCACACACGCTAAAACGTTCCCTTATCCTGAAGTGGGTACGGTCAGGTAGTATACTTATATATCAGAATATTGGATTGTCACAATATAGCCATAGTAGAAATGCTCTCACTAAACGGGTTTTAATGTTTTATCCAGGACAGGCCATCAATGTATGATCGGTGGGGGTCCAACTGCCGGCACCCCCAACAATTAGAGGTCGGTGAGCGCTGTGGTCTCCTCGCCACGCACAGCACCGTACATTGTATAGCGGCTGTGCTTGGTATTGCAGCTCAGCCCCATTCACTAGGCAATGAGTCCAATAAATGTCAAATCACTGGTCAAGGGTAAGCTTCAAGGAGGCCAAGGCCTCTTCCAGCAGCTGACTGGAGTTGGACCCCCCACTGAACTGATGATCTATCCTGAGCATAGGTCATCAGTATAAAGCACTCGGACAGCCCCTTTAAGGCTGCAGCCATACTAGGCCTTTTCCTTGGTGTTTTATTTTATGAAATACTGGTGTTTCTTTCAGGCCTTGTTCACATTTCCGTGTCCATTTGACGTCTGTGTTTCATTGGTGAAGATACCCGTGAAGCCTCTGTGTTTGGTCCGTGTGTAAATTTTTTGTCCGCCGGGTGTCATCCCTGTTCACATTCCAGACGCTGCTCTGCTGAAAATTAATTTCCAAAGCATCTCCTATCAGTGGTCACTGAAAAACGGAGCAAACACTGATGCCATCCGTGACTCATAGACGTCAATGGGTGTGATTGGACCACATTACGGACCAAAGTAATGCATGTGTAGGCCACGGTCAGTAAAAAACTACTGATATGTGAACAGACACATTAAAATCAATGAGTTTGGGTGCTGGCCGTAGAAAATGTGGACAGCACATGTCGGTGAAAAACGGAAATGTGAAGGAGGTCTAAAACTGTTTCTTGGGGTGGTGTTTTTTAGTCATACAGTGTTTTTGAATGAAGGTTTATGTTTCCTATGAAAAACACTGCACCAAGATTTTTTAAAAATGGGTGTTCGTTCTATAAATTTTGTCTCAAGTGCCAGTTTGCTACAAAATTTGCATTTTTTTTACTTTTTCCAACACTGTCACGTTTCCAAAAAGTAGGCGGCGGGAGGAGGAGGGCCACAGGAGGGGTCTCAGCACGGACATCAGAAGATACAACAAATTTATCAAGAGGTGTGTGATCTTCCTCCAGCTGTTTTATATTTTTTTACCAAGATTGGATTATGAAACACAGATCTTTGGTAAAGGACCCCCATAGGTTGAAAACACCTAAGGCTGCATTCACACAACCATATGTATTTTGTGGCCCATGTGGTATCCGCATTTTGTTGCAGACCAATTGATTTCAATAGGTCCGTATTTTTTGGCAAAGTATAGGACGTGTTCTAACTTTAGCGGAACAGAAATATTGATGCAGACAGCATCCATGTGCTTGTATAAGAATGTCGGGCGGCACAGTGTTTAAGTGGGTGCTCGGTCAGCGGGAGTCATCCCAGGTAAGGCCTCTTTCACACGACCGTTTTTTTTTTTCCATTTGCGGGCCGTTTTTTGCGTTCCGTATACGGTCCGTATACGGAACCATTCATTTCAATGGTTCCGCAAAAAAAACGGAATGTACTCCGTATGCATTCCGTTTCCGTATTTCCGTTCCATTTAAAGATAGAACATGTCCTATTATTGCCCGCAAATCACGTTCCGTGGCTCCATTAAAGTCTATGGGTCCGCAAAAAAACGGAATGCATACGGAAATGCATCCGTATGTCTTCCGTATCCGTTCCGTTTTTTGCGGAACCATCTATTGAAAATGTTATGCCCAGCCCAATTTTTTCTATGAAATTACTGTATACTGTATATGCCATATACGGAAAAACGGAACGGAAAAACGGAACGGAAAAACGGAACGGAAACGGAAACACAACGGAAACAAAAAACGGAACAACGGATCAGTTTAAAACGGGCCGCAAAACACTGAAAAAGCCATACTGTCGTGTGAAAGAGGCCTAAATCAATGAGGGGAAAAAACGGCACTCCAATTTGCTGAATGATGTTTTCTTTATTGGTCACTCATAGTAACTATTGCATGTATGAGTGACCAATAAAGAAAACATCATTCAGCAAATTGGAGTGCCGGTTTTTTCCTCATTGAGCATCCATGTGCTGTCCGCACGGAAAGATGGATGCATTCATGCGCTGTCCACATCAGTATGTCCATTTTGCAAAAGACAAAATGTGTCCGAAACAAAATGCAGACACAACATCTGTATTTTGCGGATCCGCTATTTGCGTGTGATTAAAAAGGATATGGTGTTCTAGTCCCCATCATTCATGGAAATTCGTAACCTTATCAAAATGTGGCAAGCGAGGAAGCGTCTGGGCTGAGGTGAGGTGGTATGTAACCTTTTTGCACCCCACGTATGAGTAAGGCCTCATGAACACGGCCATTGTTTGGGTCCATTCACTTTAATAGGGCTGCAAAAGATGCGGACAGCACTCCGTGTGCTGTCCGCATCCGTTGCTCCGTTCCGCGGCCCCGCTAAAAAAATATAACCTGTCCTATTCTTGACAAGAATAGGCATTTATATTGACGGCCGCCCGTTCCGTTAATTGAGGAAGGCATACGGGCGGCTTCCGTTTTTTGCGGATCCGTGGACTGCAAAAAACGGAACGGTCGTGTGCATGAGGCCTAAACCTCACTCCAGGATGGTATTTCACACTGGTTCCTTCTCCCATTCAATGTGAAAGCAATATGCTGAAATAGAAGGAGCAGGTGAATTCGAGGAGGCCGAGTCTGCCTCATAACAGACACAACCAGTTCTTCTGCTGCCAGAGATATCGCCTTTAGCAAGCAGAATCCAGCTGCCATTTTTTAGGAATTTTTTTGCGATCCGATTGGCTGCTGTGGGCATCTCACACACGTTTTATCTGAATTGTTTTATAATTGAGGCCTGAATGTTGTGGCTGCCATCACTAGAGGATCCTAATAGGCCTCCAGTCATTTGACACCCAGAAATGTGTCTCCTATGACACCTTTTCCTCATAAAGTATCTGTGGACGGCATGCAGGCCCCGTGTCAGTAACACCGCATGGTGAGATGCCCGGTCGCCCAGTGACCAGAAAAACAAACAGCTCCGCAGAGCGCACCACGTGCATGCCATAGCGCGTCCGCATAAATCACCCCCTCTATGAGGACACATGCCCGGCCTTGTTGACTCAGCCTGTTACTTATGTCTCACTTCATCATCCACTTTCTGAGGTCTACATGGGAAAAGATTCAAAGGACACTTCAATGTAACCTTAGATTTGAAAATGGATGAAGATCTTCCTCCAGTGTCCGCATCTCCTCAATGCTCCATTCGAGTTACTCTATCCCCAAACATTACCGTGTCAGAAGGGACCACCATCACCATGTCACGAGGGAGACCAGGGTGTCCAAAATAAATGACAGTCCCTAATTTGGGATGCGTACCCCTCTATTTATGTGGGCATGTGTGCCCACTGTATCTGCCCATGATAGATGGCTAGAAAGGCTCTCTATGGCAGTTCTCCTGACATCCCTATTTTACTTATTCCCATGAAATATTCTTTTTCTTTTAGATCCCTCTATTAATCCTCCTAAAAATGTGTGACTAAATTGACAACTGGGTGTTACCATTTCCCTAGTTAAAGGGGTTTGCCCCTTTTACAGTATGAGACACTCCCAATGTATTCATGCATTTCTAGGAGGAATAACAGAGGGACAACACAGGTTCTAACAAAATATGCTCTGAAATCGATATATTATGGGGGATGCAATTATTTACTAATCTAGAAATGCCAGGAGAGTGACACATCCTCTTTGAAGATGGATTCCAGGACCACTCCCCAATAAATGAGAAATTTCAGACTACCCCAGGCTCCAATAGACAATGCGCCTGAGCTGTGGCCTTTCCTAGAACCACTGTCCCTTCTTTTTAGTGCACGGTCATGGTGGTCGGACGCCGGCCACACTGACAACAACGGCATGTCCTAGCCATAGGACATCGATGTGATGAAACCTTTTAAATGCAATCTTTATGACTACAATTGGACGTCTGGTTATCACAATAATAATAATTGAATAGAAAACCATTTCATGGTCTCGGAGACTGGAATCATTACTTGTCATACAGCCAAGTTCATAGTAATCCTTACAGGTAATACGTTTTAGAAAATGATTTGGGTCGTCAAGCTCACAATTTATAGACGTTTTATAAGCAATACTTCATGATGACCACTAGATGGCAGACAAGTCAGCACAAATGTACTGCTTACTCAGTAACTGGCACCAATTTAAATGGAAGAATTTGAGGCATGGCATAACGCAAGTCTCTTCAATACCCGCTCTCAATGGTTATCAGAGAGGCACATTGGGATATTTTGGCATCACAGCTCTGTACTGCAGTATGGAAAAAAGGAGTCTTTAAAATTACATTCTCTGCAAGACAGGAGTAAACTGCAGCAGCAGCAGTCACGGCGGGACAAGACTGGCACATGTGACCCCGGGCCAAGGGCACCGTGCAGACAGGAAAATGACTTATGTTAATAAAAACCAATAAGATTGATATTGTACGAATTAAGATGAGGAAAGGACATCTGACTGCTGGCAAATGAAAAGTGCAGACTGAAAGCAAATCTCTAATGTAGTCCTGGTCCATCTGAAATGTGGAACTATAAAGGCAAACAGGGGGAGTCCATAACGACATGCTATGCTCGTGTACAGGTAAAGTTAAAAATGGCTGCAGCCATAGCCCTAGGCCATGATCTAAATATACTGGTTGAGGTAGAGACACTCATTGGTAAACTATAGGGCTGGGGCGGATTGACCATAGACCTTACAGGGAAATTTCACGGTGGGACGATGCCCATGGGGCCACCCGAGCCCTCCTCTCTGCCGCTGGCCGGGTACATAATGATACTGGGCACGGAAGTGTATACTGAAGGCCCACCATGGTGGCATTGAGCATAATGAGAATAGTAGTTTGGTTTAATTCCCATTTTTACCCTCCCCCCCCTTTTTCCCGCCTTTTCTCTATATTAACGTGTGTTCTTTTTCAGTGTTTCTGAGGTAATTCTGACAAATGATTCTGATTGGTACCTGGTCGCCTACCTGTTGCTGAGGTACCTGTTTTCTGCCAGTGGCTGATTGGTGAATAATGTTCTAGGGCGGGAAATTTAAGTATTTAAGGACGGTCTCATCAGGTCCAGAGCTTGTCCGCCGCGGAGCCTGGAAGAAGAGGACGTCGTCCCTCCCGCCCTCCCCCTTTGTAAGAAGTCGTGGTCCTGGATTAGAGGGGGGTTAGTCACCCAGCTTTGCTGGGGGGACAATTGTGGACTTAATGAATATTTAATGAGTATTTATTGATTGGTTATTTAATTATTTATGGTTATTATTATCAGCAGTATTATATTATGTAACCCTTAATAAAGGACCACGGCCAATTTTCCACCACAATTTGGTTTGGTGTTTTATTTTAGTTACGTTAAGCTTTAGAGAATATTTGTTCTAGTTAAGTAATTGCTCATATGGCACCATGAGCTCTCTGCGGAAACTCATGTACCCCACCAGCGACCGCACATGCCCTCGGAATTCAACTGCTGTGGCCCTCATCTTACCCCCTAAGCCCCCTGCTCCATAAGTTAATCAGAGAAACTGGAGGAGGACAGAAAATGTAATTTATTGAGGCCACAACAGAAGGACAGCTTTTGGGGCAATATATTGTGCTGCTCTGTGGTATATGGTTCTGCTGGGACAGTATTTTGCGATATGGTATTGCTGTCCCCGGGTATTTGTGTTGCCCTGCCTTCTGTTAATTTGGACCCCCCACCACCACCACATGGGGCCACTTTTAGTTTTTTTTCCAGGGCTACTTTAAGTTCCCAGTCCACCCCAGGTACCCCTCCTTGGACCCAAGTCCCGCCAGCCCTCCTACTATGCCAACTCACTTCTGAAGTTAGCACAATGCACTACACGACAGATATGGAGGACGAACAAGTTCTGCAAGTTTCTCATAGATTTCAATTCTGCGTCATTCTCATCTTTTTCAGCTTGCTGTCAGTGAATGAGGGCATTCTTGTTTATAACAGAAGGCTGAAAACTGTCTATAATGAATCATTCTTAGGGCACGTTCACATCAGCGCTAGAGGAGCAGAATAACTAAAATACCGGAAGTCCCAGCTCTGGTACATAGCGGACATGAACGGAGATCCCACTGACTACAATGGGGTCCGATCGGTTTGCAGGACTTTTTTTCTGCTCTTCTTATCAGATTCAGCGATGGAGCCTCCAACGCAGACGAGTCCTGTTCACACAACAGATGTTTTTTTTCCCTTCTTTTTTTTAAACCAACGGGTGTTTGCTTCATTACTTAACTGTATTTTCAGCTTGTGGTGTTTGGCACACATCCGCTCCACAAACTATGCAGAAATAGCGCAAAAAAAGCACGGATACGTACAGAGCGGCGTTTTTTATGCTTCCCATTCATTTCAGTGGGAGATTCAGTGTGTGGATTCCATCCCAAGATAAAGCATGCTGTTTCGTTTTCCATGTGGAAAAAAAGCAAGAGCTGCTTCCCATTGAAATGAATGGGCGGCTGTTTTGAAGTCTTTTTTGGAGCTGATTTTGAGAAGGAAACACGACAACTGCGCCAAAAAACTCCTTGTGAACTGGCCCTTATTACATAGGGATCGCCCTTCTGATTGTTCAGCTCCTGGATACAAAGCGGTAAACATTCAGAGGAGAGAGGTCTCTTTCAGCCTCTGGACTTAGGGCTCATGCACACCACCGTGGTTTTGGTCCGCATCCGTCCATATATTTTGCCTATTCATCTCAATGGGGCTGCAAAAGATGCGGACAGCAAGCCCAAAGCACAAAAAAAAACAAAAACAGATCATGTCATATTCTTGTCTGTTTTATGAAGGAGTAGAAAGAAAGAAAAAAAAAAAAGCAGGCTCTCGGTCGGTCTCTGTGTTTTGTGGATGGGTGATTTGCGGATCGCAAAAATGTATACGGATGTGTGCAGGAGCCCTTATACACATTCCTTTTAGTATATTCCTGCCAGAATAGGGCTCAGTGAGGCTCTAGGTGTCTGAAAACCTTCATATTAGGCCTCATGCACATGTTGTTTTGGGCCGCATCCGAGCCGCACTATTTGTGGCTTGGATGTGGACCCATTCACTTCAATGGGGTCGCAAAAGAGGCACAATCCGTTCCGTGGTCCGCAAAAAAAAAAAAGTAACCTGTCCTATTCTTGCCCATTTTGCGGACAAGAATAGGCAGTTATATTAATGGCTGTCCGTGCCGTTCCGCAAATTGTGGACCGCAAAACACACAACGGTCGTGTGCATGTAGCCTTACCGTGTCAATAGAGCATGTGATGACTTTTTTGGGTCAGATTCCCGATGGATGCACCGTACGTCCCAGCAGAAGTCTACTACTAAGGAACCAAACGATTTCCTGCACCAGCTATGTGCCGGGTCCGATTACAGCTTTGTGCCCATCAGCACATTTCTTCAGCCCCTCTCAGTTCCCAAATGCACAAGTATAGCTACAATATGTTGAGGCGTCCATAATGCACCACCGGCTACTGGTGCAAGCGGAGGTCAAACCCCCCCCCCCCCCCCCCCCCCACCCCAGAACCTGACAGATGACAACGGCTTATCTTTCTCTCTTTACATGGCAGGTGCTCTGAGCACAAGAGCCTAAACAGCCTCCGCCACGCCAGCAAACAATCATTCTATATGGGGACGGGCGATGGCGTTAGTGATCACTGCTCCCCATACTGTGGAGGAGATTACTGCATGTGAGCGATTGTCAGGAAGGAACGCTTCCTTCATACTACATCGGGCCATGTAAAGGGGTCTTAAAGGGGTTCTCCGGGTTTTTAATATTGATGACCTATCCGACACCTAGCACCCCCACTGATCAGCTGTATGAGGAGGCGACGCACGCAGTGTGCACGTGCCATCTCCTGTATCTCTTCCTGTTCATGGGTAAAGGGACTTAGCACGGGCACACTGTGCGCATCGTCTCCTCATACAGCCGGGTGTCAGTCCCCCGCCGATCTGATATTAATGACCTATCCTGAGTATAAGGCTAAAGGTGGCCATACACCGGTAGATAGCTTTGCCCATTTGGCCCACAGCTCTTCCTCCCACCCCCATACACTGGAGAGGGTAAGACGCCACTGCCAGACACCTCGGCTGGTGGTTTATTGCCTGGTAGAACAAAGGGAGTCAGCGATGAGAGACGGTCAGAGGACCCCCAACACATCAGACACGTGGCTGGAGCTGTTGAAATCAGCAGGTTTGGCCGATATTCATCAGCTGATCACATTAAAAACGACTGTCCGATACGCTCATTTCGGGGGACTCCACAGGGTGCTGAGCACCCAGTATTGTGATCAGTGAGGGTCCCAGCGATGAAATAATGATAGGGATAGGGGATAACGTAATATAACGGAATAACCCCTTAAATGTGAATACATATTGGTAGAGTACCCTACTTCATTCCGGTGTGCCTGGTGCCACTCCTGGGCATTACTGCCACATGACACAGTACACACGTGGAACTGCTTACCTACAGGTGTAGCAGAGGCGAGTTTGTTGTTTATCACCCCGCACTGTAGATAACCCGACTTATCACAGAGCACACACACCATGCGGCTCTAATAAGAACACTCCACAATGGAACTGCTAATTATAGAACATTTCCACCTAAAAACACAAATCCTCAGTAAATAGAAGTCAGTGATTCATAGTTTTCAATCAAGGCGTTGTCCGAGATTTATATATTAATGACTTCCTCAAGATCAATATCAAATCAGTGGCTGTCCAGGTCCCAGCACCCCACCAATCAGTGAAGGGGCCACAGCGCTTGGGTAGCACTCCGCGACCATCGGTCACATGGCCTTTGTGCTGCTCAGTCCCTTTCAAGTGAATGGGATAGAGCTGCAATACCAAGCACAGCCACTACTCAATGTATGGCGCTGTGCCTGCTATAGTATGAAGAGGCTATAACACTCATCAAAACATGGCGGACCCTTCAAACTGATCAGCGGGAGCGGCAGAAGTTGGCCCCCACAATCTGATACTGACGGCCTATCCTGACTTATCCTATGGTCACGTTTTAAAGCTCTGGGAAGGAAATACTTAGAACTGGGCACTACAAGAATACAACACCAACCTGACATAATAAGGCCTCATGCTCACGACGGCATCTATTTTGCTGTCTGCAAAACACAGAACCGCAAAATACGGATGACGTCTGTGTTGCATCCATTTTTTATTTTTTTGGACCCTTTGACTTCAATGGGTGCAGAGTCCGCATTTTTCGGTCAAAAATCGGACATGTTCTATCTATCTGCGGAAAGCACATGGATCTGTGTGCTCTCCACATCTTTATTCGTAGAACATGTCCTATTCTTGGCCGCAAAACGCAGACCACAGACCCATTGAAATCAACGGGTCCGCTATGTTACAAATGTCTATTATTTTTGAAAAGAACAGACATCCGGGGCCGCAGAACAGACATACGGATGCAGACAGCAGACGATGTGACTGAAAGGAATAGGTCTGCATCAGATCTGCAAAAAATGCGTATTGGATGTGGACCAAAACTACGGCCGTGTGAATGAGGCCTAAGGGTGAAGGATTTCTATCAGTAAGTCCCTCTAGAATGGGCGCCACGTGCATCTGTCAGAACTCCACCTCTGTCCATTACATCCATCTACGCTGATTACATAATGCATTCTGCTTCCACATTTTCACTTAAAGAATCAGCTCCAAAATGGCATCGTCTTCCCCGTTGCTATGGACACCTCCCTCTGGCAACCTTTGTCTGGGCCTAGGTGCTTCTTGCCATTAGAACAGCGCTCACCCCCTAATGAGAGCGGCAGCAGCCGGGGCACTGATCACAGGGATGCCGTCAGTGTGGGCATGCTCAGTGGCTCCATACAAACCCCGGCCGTCACCACTCTTCGCTGCCTGCAATTTCTGGGCATCCGTCTGATTTGTGCTCCATCGTATGCACCTTGCACCACGCTGGGCAGATTACAATGCACGGTGCGTATGCCATTATAAATCAGGAATGCCATCTTCTTCACGCCGTATAATACAGCTATCTACCTGCAGACAAGGACTTCGGCCCCTTCTATTTGACGGTCTGCACTAATGCACCAAGAATTCATATACTGGTCCATCAATAGACCCTAGGGGTGTCGGCCCGTTACCGGGTATACATCACGCCACGCACAACTCACTTTGCTTTGTTTCCCCTTGTGTGGTGCTTTGGTCGCGGCATACATGGAGTTAAATGGCGGAGATCAGAGACATCTGTTGAGGACATATATTATAGCTGTTTTCCAGCCCCTGGTCTTTAAGGGGTTAACTACACTTCGTTCTTGGTTGTCTTTTTAGTCCATCGTTATACGGTCTAATCATGGAAGCCTGAGGTAGGGTGTTGTCTGATCAGAGCCTAAGGCCTCATGCACACGGCCGTTGTTCTGGTCCGCATCCGAGCCGCAATTTTTTTGCGGCTCGGATGCGGACCCATTCACTTCACTGGGGCCGCAAAAGATGCGGACAGCACTCCGTGTGCTGTCCGCATCAATTTGCTCCATTCCGTGGCCCCGCCAAATATATATATATAACCTGTCCTATTCTTGTCCGTTTTGCGGACAAGAATAGGCAGTTATATCAATGGCTGTCCGTGCCGTTCCGCAAATTGCGGAACGCACACGGGCGGCATCCGTGTTTTGTGGATCCGCAATTTGCGGACTGCAAAACACACCACGGTCGTGTGCATGAGGCCTTAAGATTACTGTTTGACCACCTCCCCCATGCTTTACACTGCAGTTCTGCTTGTTCAGATTGGTTGATGTACACAATCACAAGTACATTAAGTCGTCCAGTAAACTAGTTATGACGTCAGTGATGGCATGATAATAATCTACATTTTCATGTAAACCACTAGTGATTTTATAATTTCATAAAAGCATATTAATCCATGTCGCTTCTACAAGAACTCCCAATACTTTCCAAACTTCCAAGCAGTGTCGGACTGGGGTACCTAGGGCCCACCAGTAAAATGTATTTTGGGGGGCCACCATACGGATACTTTTAAATATAATAAATAATCTAACAAGTATTTTTAAATGAACATAGGCTGGTTGAGGTGCTGTACATTGAAGATATGTATGTAGTGCAGTAAGTCTACTGTGCTAGGCCTATTGCACACGACCGTATGGCTTTTTCAGTGTTTAGCGGTCCGTTTTTCACGGATCCATTGTTCCATTTTTTGTTTCCACTGTGTTTCCGTTTTTGTTCCGTTTTTCCGTATGGCATATACAGTATACAGTAATTACATAGATAAAATTGGGCTGGGCATAACATTTTCAATAGATGGTTCAGCAAAAATCGGAACGGAAACGGAAGACATACGGATGCATTTCCGTATGTGTTCCGTTTTTTTTGCCGACCCATTGACTTTAATGGAGCCACGGAACGTGATTTGCGGGCAATAATAGGACATGTTCTATGTTGGAACGGAAAAACAGAAATATGGAAACGGAATGCATACGGAGTACATTCCGTTTTTTTTGCGGAACCATTAAAATGAATGGTTCCGTATACGGACCGTATACGGAACGCAAAAAACGGCCAGTAATAAACAGGGAAAAAAAACGGCCGTGTGCAGGAGGCCTTATGTGCCACTTGTGCAGGGGGTGGGAGACTAGGGGCCCACCTTGCTCAGGGGCCCACCAGGGGATTCCCCTGTACCCCTGTGGGCCAGTCCGAGCCTGCTTCCAAGTCATAGTAGAAATGTAATGGGCACAGAGAGCAGTGCCAGCTGACTGCCCCAACACTTGGCCCGGCTGCTGGAACCCCACAATCCCAAAAAGGAGGCGGTGCCAAGAACAGCGGAGGCTGCGCAGCCGCTCATCGCTGACGTGCACAGGGGTCAGGGCTCTGGTACACTGCCATGCTGTCTGCACAGACCCTGCACAGTGGCCTACAGATCCTTGAAGGGGTCTCCATATATAATCAGAGGTAGGAGTCATGGAAGGCTGTAGGAAACTTATTACCAATATTCATAATGTATGTTCTAGAATTGCTAGGAATTCAATTCCCTAATATATGATGTAAAGTGGAGCGTCCCATTGGTGTGCTACATAAATGATCAAATCACCCAGTTACATGTGTGTATTTAGATTACAAAGACGCACTTTATGCAGCATGTGCCATGAATCAGCTGCCACTTCTTTACTACTTGTTTGGATTTATGTGTTTGGTTTGGCAATCGCAGGTCTGGCTCATGTCCTAAACCATCCACCGGCTGCGAGCGCAACCTCTGATTAGCGACTGGCTCTATAGTCCAACGGCAAAATGTAGCACAGCTGGAATATGGATCCATATTAAGATAGATAGATAGATAGATAGATAGATAGATAGATGATAGATAGATAGATATAGCGATAGATAGATAGATATAGCGATAGATAGATAGATAGATATAGCGATAGATAGATAGATATAGCGATAGATAGATAGATAGATAGATAGATAGATAGATAGATAGATGATAGATAGATAGATAGATAGATAGATAGATAGATGATAGATAGATAGATATAGCGATAGATAGATAGATATAGCGATAGATAGATAGATAGATAGATAGATAGATAGATGATAGATAGATAGATAGATAGATAGATATAGCGATAGATAGATAGATATAGCGATAGATAGATATAGCGATAGATAGATAGATGATAGATAAATAATTGATAGCTAATTAGATAATTGATAGATGATAGATTGATAGATAGATAAATAGATAGATAGATAAATAGATAGATAGATAAATAGATAGATAGATGATAGATAGATAGATAGATAGATAGATAGACAGATAATTGATAGATAGATAGATAGATAGATAGATAGATAGATAAATAGATAGATGATAGATAGATAGATAGATAGATAGATAGATAGATAGATAGATAGATAGATAGATATGAGATAGATAG
This sequence comes from Bufo bufo, assembly GCF_905171765.1. Taxonomy (NCBI): domain Eukaryota; kingdom Metazoa; phylum Chordata; class Amphibia; order Anura; family Bufonidae; genus Bufo; species Bufo bufo. The sequence continues at coordinate 89,833,815 of NC_053390.1, forward strand.
ATAAATAGATAAATAGATAGATAACTAGATAGATGATAGATAGATAGATAGATAGATAGATAGATAGATAGATAGATAGATAGATAGATAAATAGATAGATAGATAGATAGATAAATAGATAGATATAGCGATAGATAGATAGATGATAGATAAATAATTGATAGCTAATTAGATAATTGATAGATGATAGATTGATAGATAGATAAATAGATAGATAGATAAATAGATAGATAGATAAATAGATAGATAGATGATAGATAGATAGATAGATAGATAGATAATAGATAGATAGATAGATAGATAGATAAATAGATAGATAACTAGATATCTATCTATCATGTGGCTACCAGGATACATTCGATGAGACAGCCCCCTCACACACGTCACCCACATAAAGAGTGGGGAGGCAGTTCTCTGCTGTGTCGGTGACGGGACTGCAAGGCCATTGAAATGCTTCCCCATTGGACATTGGGGAGGCATTTGGAAAGACAGAACATTAGTAAGGCTACTTTCACACTTGCGGCAGAGGAATCTGGCAGGCAGTTTCGTCGTCAGAACTGCCTGCCGGATCCGGCAAAATGTATGCCAAATGATTGCATTTTAAGACTGATCAGGATCCCTGATCGTCTTACAAATGCATTGCACGAACGGATCCGTTTGTCATACGGACAAATTGATCCATTTTGATTTGCGCAGACCGGAAGGACGGATCCGGCATTCAGGCAAGTCTTCAGCTTTTTTTTGGCCGGAGATAAAACCGTAGAATGCTGAGGTTTTATCTTTTGCCTGATCAGTCAAAAACTCTGAACTGAAGACATCCTGATGCATCCTGAACGGATTTCTCTCCATTCAGAATGCATGGGGATAAAACTGATCAGTTCTTCTCCGGTATAGAGCTCCTGTGACGGAACTCTATGCCGGAAAAGAACAACGCAAGTGTGAAAGTACCCTGAGGCCACAATAACATCTCCGGCATTGCCAGATTCTCTACTTCACTGTCGGATCCCCATTGGCGGTAATGAGCTCCGCCGGTGATCCGGCCACTTTCCAGGGTAAATGCTGGGTTTCGGCTGGACCAAAAACGCATGCAACGGTTTTTGGTCCTGCCATCACTGGATCAACTATAGGCATTTATAAAGTTGCCATTGAAATGAATAGAAGCTGTAAAATCCCTTTTTAATGGTGGCTCCCAGAAAATGCTGTGGATCGATGTCCGAAAAAGAAGGAGTTGTTCACTGCCCCTTCCCAGGCAGTCACGTGGTCTGTCTCCGTGGTAGGTACGTCAACGTGAGAAATCTCATCCCATCTTGCGGTTTTCTTTCCCATAGGGTGTATGTCTTTTATTGCACCTATTTACATCGAATGCAGGGATGGCCAACCTGTGGCTCTCCAGCTGTTGCAAAACTACAACTCCCAGCATGCCCAGACAGTCTACAGCGGAGCATGGTGGGAATTGTTGTCTTACAACAGCTGGAGAGCCGCAGGTTGGCCGTTCCTGATCTAATGCTTTGTTCTAATGAGAACATTGTGTGGTTGTGTGTTACATTTTATTTATATAAAACTGTGATTTCTGTCATATGTTTTAAGTTATTTCAAAAACCCTAATGACTCCTGTAAGGCGGGAGACTTTCCGACCGGCCTCGGATTTGGCTCACACGCGTTTGAATAGTGATGTCCTTTTACTACGCTCGGTGAAGGGAATTCTGGGACATCACACATTATAATGTTACTCCGATGATTCAAGGGAAAGAAATAACAACTTGGCTATCTCCAAACACTGCTAACATGTTCTAAACTGTGATATTTTTCTATTACGCCTAATAAGCAGATTGTGACAGTTTGCGGTGGAACGAGGAGCTACATCCAAATGTTTATGGAACCGACACACTGGAGAATAACTGTCCGCCAGAAGCGGTTAGGTCATCCATTTCTGCTGCTCAGCCTATCTCCACCAGAAAACCAAATACTGAGCAATGGGGGATTTTTTTTTTAAAGGATCAATTCATTCCCCTTTCCGTTCCTATTAGGGCAGATGAACATTATTCACAGGTGTCCATGCCTCGGAAATGCCCTTAAAGAGGACCGATCACCTCTCCTGACATGTCTGTTTTAGTAAATAATTGTATTCCACATGAAATAGCACTTTTGAAGCATTTATTCTCATGACTCTATGTTGTTCCTCTGTTATTCCTGCTAGAAGTTTATAAATACTGGTACAGTTGGGTGTTACCAGTTTGGCACTGTGGAACTGTGTAAAGACACACCCCACACTGGCAGACTGTGCCGGAACACCCTCCCCCCAGTGTAAAGACACACCCCACACTGGCAGACTGTGCCGGGACACCCTCCCCCAGTGTAAAGACACATCCCACACTGGCAGACTGTGCCGGAACACCCTCCCCCCAGTGTAAAGACACACCCCACACTGGCAGACTGTGCCGGAACACCCTCCCCCCAGTGTAAAGACACACCCCACACTGGCAGACTGTGCCGGGACACCCTCCCCCCAGTGTAAAGACACACCCCACACTGGCAGACTGTGCCGGAACACCCTCCCCCCAGTGTAAAGACACACCCCACACTGGCAGACTGTGCCGGGACACCCTCCCCCAGTGTAAAGACACATCCCACACTGGCAGACTGTGCCGGGACACCCTCCCCCAGTGTAAAGACACACCCCACACTGGCAGACTGTGCCGGAACACCCTCCCCCCAGTGTAAAGACACACCCCACACTGGCAGACTGTGCCGGAACACCCTCCCCCCAGTGTAAAGACACATCCCACACTGGCAGACTGTGCCGGGACACCCTCCCCCAGTGTAAAGACACACCCCACACTGGCAGACTGTGCCGGAACACCCTCCCCCCAGTGTAAAGACACACCCCACACTGGCAGACTGTGCCGGAACACCCTCCCCCCAGTGTAAAGACACACCCCACACTGGCAGACTGTGCCGGAACACCCTCCCCCCAGTGTAAAGACACACCCCACACTGGCAGACTGTGCCGGGACACCCTCCCCCCAGTGTAAAGACACACCCCACACTGGCAGACTGTGCCGGGACACCCTCCCCCAGTGTAAAGACACATCCCACACTGGCAGACTGTGCCGGGACACCCTCCCCCAGTGTAAAGACACACCCCACACTGGCAGACTGATCCGGAACACCCTCCCCCAGTGTAAAGACACACCCCACACTGGCAGACTGTGCCGGAACACCCTCCCCCCAGTGTAAAGACACACCCCACACTGGCAGACTGTGCCGGAACACCCTCCCCCCAGTGTAAAGACACACCCCACACTGGCAGACTGTGCCGGAACACCCTCCCCCCAGTGTAAAGACACACCCCACACTGGCAGACTGTGCCGGGACACCCTCCCCCAGTGTAAAGACACATCCCACACTGGCAGACTGTGCCGGAACACCCTCCCCCCAGTGTAAAGACACACCCCACACTGGCAGACTGTGCCGGGACACCCTCCCCCAGTGTAAAGACACATCCCACACTGGCAGACTGTGCCGGGACACCCTCCCCCAGTGTAAAGACACACCCCACACTGGCAGACTGATCCGGAACACCCTCCCCCAGTGTAAAGACACACCCCACACTGGCAGACTGTGCCGGAACACCCTCCCCCCAGTGTAAAGACACACCCCACCCTGGCAGACTGTGCCGGAACACCCTCCCCCCAGTGTAAAGACACACCCCACACTGGCAGACTGTGCCGGAACACCCTCCCCCCAGTGTAAAGACACACCCCACACTGGCAGACTGTGCCGGAACACCCTCCCCCCAGTGTAAAGACACACCCCACACTGGCAGACTGTGCCGGGACACCCTCCCCCCAGTGTAAAGACACACCCCACACTGGCAGACTGTGCCGGGACACCCTCCCCCAGTGTAAAGACACATCCCACACTGGCAGACTGTGCCGGGACACCCTCCCCCAGTGTAAAGACACACCCCACACTGGCAGACTGATCCGGAACACCCTCCCCCAGTGTAAAGACACACCCCACACTGGCAGACTGTGCCGGAACACCCTCCCCCCAGTGTAAAGACACACCCCACACTGGCAGACTGTGCCGGAACACCCTCCCCCCAGTGTAAAGACACACCCCACACTGGCAGACTGTGCCGGAACCCCCCCCCCCCAGTGTAAAGACACACCCCACACTGGCAGACTGTGCCGGGACACCCTCCCCCAGTGTAAAGACACATCCCACACTGGCAGACTGTGCCGGGACACCCTCCCCCCAGTGTAAAGACACACCCCACACTGGCAGACTGTGCCGGGACACCCTCCCCCAGTGTAAAGACACACCCCACACTGGCAGACTGTGCCGGGACACCATCCCCCCCGTGTAAAGACACACCCCACACTGGCAGACTGTGCCGGGACACCCTCCCCCAGTGTAAAGACACACCCCACACTGGCAGACTGTGCCGGAACACCCTCCCCCCAGTGTAAAGACACACCCCACACTGGCAGACTGTGCCGGAACACCCTCCCCCCAGTGTAAAGACACATCCCACACTGGCAGACTGTGCCGGGACACCCTCCCCCAGTGTAAAGACACACCCCACACTGGCAGACTGTGCCGGGACACCCTCCCCCCAGTGTAAAGACACACCCCACACTGGCAGACTGTGCCGGAACACCCTCCCCCCAGTGTAAAGACACACCCCACACTGGCAGACTGTGCCGGAACACCCTCCCCCCAGTGTAAAGACACACCCCACACTGGCAGACTGTGCCGGGACACCCTCCCCCCAGTGTAAAGACACACCCCACACTGGCAGACTGTGCCGGGACACCCTCCCCCAGTGTAAAGACACACCCCACACTGGCAGACTGTGCCGGGACACCATCCCCCCCGTGTAAAGACACACCCTACACTGGCAGACTGTGCCGGGACACCCTCCCCCAGTGTAAAGACACACCCCACACTGGCAGACTGTGCCGGAACACCCTCCCCCCAGTGTAAAGACACACCCCACACTGGCAGACTGTGCTGGGACACCCTCCCCCAGTGTAAAGACACATCCCACACTGGCAGACTGTGCCGGGACAACATCCCCCCCGTGTAAAGACACATCCCACACTGGCATACTGTGCCGGGACACCCTCCCCCCAGTGTAAAGACACACCCCACACTGGCAGACTGATCCGGAACACCCTCCCCCAGTGTAAAGACACATCCCACACTGGCAGACTGTGCCGGGACACCATCCCCCCCGTGTAAAGACACACCCCACACTGGCAGACTGATCCGGAACACCCTCCCCCAGTGTAAAGACACATCCCACACTGGCAGACTGTGCCGGAACACCCTCCCCCCAGTGTAAAGACACACCCCACACTGGCAGACTGTGCCGGGACACCCTCCCCCAGTGTAAAGACACACCCCACACTGGCAGACTGTGCCGGGACACCCTCCCCCAGTGTAAAGACACACCCCACACTGGCAGACTGTGCCGGGACACCCTCCCCCAGTGTAAAGACACACCCCACACTGGCAGACTGTGCCGGGACACCCTCCCCCAGTGTAAAGACACACCCCACACTGGCAGACTGTGCCGGGACACCATCCCCCCCGTGTAAAGACACATCCCACACAGATAACACCCAAATGTACTTTTATTTAAAAAGTTCTAGTAGGAATAGTAGAGGAAGGGCACAACATACAGTCATAAGAAAAGAATGGTAATTGCATGAGAAATGCAGGAGGTCAGTAAAACAGACATGACAAGCGAGGTGATGGGTCCTCTTTAATAAGTCAATGTGAAGCATCAGAAAGAATCAGCGAAAGAGAAAACGGATCCGTCCCCATTGGCTTACATTGTGTGCCAGGACGGCTCCGTTTGGCTCAGTTTCGTCAAGCGGACAGGTAAACGCTGCAGGCAGCGTTTTGGTGCCCGCTTCCAGAGCGGCATGGAGACTGAACGGAGGCAAACGGATGCATTCTGAGCGGATCCTTTTCCATTAAGAATGCATTAAAGGCAAAACTGATCCGTTTTGGACCGCTGGTGAGAGCCCTGAACGGATCTCACAAACGGAAAGCCAAAACGCCAGTGTGAAAGTAGCCTTATCTGGCAGCCAGTACCATGGGAGGGCACACAGGCCGGTACTTTTTCCTATAGTGTACAAGCACGGCCACCGCTGCTGGATTACTGGGTGGTCATAACCCCTGGATATGAGCAGTGTATAATGTGATAGAAAAATGTATCCAGCCAGCAAAGGAAGCAATATGGACAATCACAATACATTAGTAAGTGCCTTGTAGTAACTTTCTCTACATGATAAATGCCACTTACTGAAGTGACAAAACCCTTTGAGGTCGCCTTCATATATGATGTAAAAATATACCACACAATCTACACTAGTAATTCTGCAGCAAAATCCACAAGTGGAAATGTAAAACAAGTACTAAGTGCTCTGTGTATTTCCTCCATATGAGTACATGGTGTAAACTTCCAAAGTAGATTAAAGGAAGCACCCCAAGGCTACATTCCCATGACCATAGTGTTTTGCGGATGCGCAAATCATGGATACAGGCACGTGTCCGTTCCGCAATTTTCGGACCGCACATGCCACTGCTATCATAGATAATGCCTATTCTTATAGGACATGCTCTATTATATATTTTTTTTGCGGGGCCGCAGAATGGAACTACGGAACTATAGATGCGGACAGCACACGGTGTGCTGTTCGCATCTTTTGTGGCCCCATTGAAATGAATGGGTCCGCACCCGTTCTGCAATTCATACGGTCGTGTGAAGGTAGCCTAAAGGGGTTGTCTACGGTGAGGAAACTCTGCATTAATAAAAGCCTGACGAGCACAAGGGCTTATGCACTGGGCCACATTATGCATCTGTGATGTACAGATCACACAAAAAATGGATGGGCCCCTACTGCATTTATGTGTGCCTCTAATTTCATATGGAAGCACATGTAATATAAAACAGACTGTGCCGCCATACAGGGTATGTGTGGATTTTGCATCTACATGGGGCCTATCATTTATAGGGATTTACTATAGGCCCCATGTACTGTGCATGCAAAATCCACACATACTTACCCTTTTCTCATTGAGTTTCATATGCCATGGGTGATAAAAAAAATGTCGCTAAATACTGGAGACAAATTGCGAGTGCTCAGTCTTATAGGAATTGTCCAGGAATAGAAAAACATGGGTTCCTTCTTACAAATGCAGCGCCACGACTGTCCACAGGTTGTTTGTGGTATTGCAGCTCATCCTCATTCACTTCATTGGAGCCGAGCTGCAATACCAGGCACAGCCCACAGACAGGAGTGGCGCTGTTTCTGGAAGAAAGAAGCTGTAGCTTCATCTTAGAGCCACTGTTTTACCTGTTATATAGGGGAATTGTATTAGTAGCAATTTCCTAACATGCAAAGGCTGGGATGTCCCGTGTGCTTACTGCATCTCTGTGCCGCAAAAGATACAGCATGTCCTATTCTGATCTGCAAAATGCGGAATGTGGACCCAATGAAGTCAAAGGGTCAGCAAAAAAATGTAGATTACATGGACCGCCTCCGTAGTTTGTGGACAGCAAAACGGATACGGTCGTGTATATAGGGCCTTAGGCATCAGACATAGGCCTCATGCACACGACCGTTGTTGTGGTCCGCATCCGAGCCGCAGTTTTTGCGGCTCAGGTGCGGACCTATTCACTTCAATGGGGCCGCAAAAGATGCGGACAGCACACTGTGTGCTGTCCGCATCCGTTGCTCCGATCCGTGGCCCCCGCAAAAAAAAATATAGCATGTCCTATTCTTGTCCGTTTGGCGGACAAGAATAGGCATTTTTACAATGGCCCGCCTGTTCCGTTCCGCAAATTGCGGAAGGCACATGGGCGGCTTCTGTGTTTTGCGGATCCGCAATTTGCGGACCGCAAAAAAACGGAACGGTTGTGTGCATGAGGCCATAAGGTCATATCCATTTTGCAGTCTGCAAATCAAAGATCCGCGTCCTGTCCGCGTCCATGCCACCTCTAGAAATGTCCTATCTTTTTCGCAGGGCCATGGAATGGGTATACAGAAGGGACAGCTCACGGTGTGCTCTCCGCATCTTTTGGGGCCCCATTTAAATAAATGGGTCGCATTCAATCCACCAAAAATACGGATCAAACCGAAACTATGGTCGTGTACATGAGCCCTGACTCTGTTCCATTATAGGAGCAGGACAACACAAATGATGGCGCTGAATCCGACACATACTTTAAATCAGTAGCAGACCCCATAGACTATAATGGGGTCCTTTGTCCTTTATGTTTCTGTCAAGGAGCAGGTAATTTAAGCGACAAAATAGCACAGCAGCACACATTTAGCGGAATCAGAGATCGAAGAAGCCTCTGACGCAAAATGTGAATGAAGCCTCATCTAAATGCCAATAATAAAGGGCAGTAAAAGGAAAAATCAAATAATCTCCACCCCAATGTCCTGCAGAGGATCAGCAGAACGCGCAGCGCTCACAGCACGCCTCTATCCTGGCCGTGGAGTCAGCAGAGAAGCTGTCGCAGTGACTCAGAGTCATCTCACGTCATCAAGGTAAATCGTAACAACAAAATATATAATAAAAGCCAAATTGTCAGGACATCAGTCCAAATCAGACAGCTTACAGGAACCACATGTTCTGAGGTGCTCTGAGGACAGAGAGCCGCAAACCAAGGAAGGAAAACATCTATATCCCAAGCAATAGAGTGCGATCAATGTCAGCTAGCGATGTGCCCGACCACTAGACAGTACTGGGGGAAAATGTTAGGCAGGTGTGGAAAAAATGGTGCAACGTAAGGCCTTAGGCACACGGCCGTTTTTTGGGTCCGCATCCGAGCCGCTGTTTTTGCGGAACGGATGCGGACCCATTCACTTCAATGGGGTCGCAAAAGATGCGGACATCACTCCGTGTGCTGTCCGCATCTATTGCACCGTTCCGTGGCCCACCAAAGAAAATAGAACATGTCCTATTCTTGTCCGTTTTGCGGACAAGAATAGGCATTTCTACAATGGGCCGCCAAAAAACGGAACGGTCGTGTGCATGAGGCCTAAGAATGGTTTCAAAAATAGGAGTCAATAGTTTATTTTTATCAATTAACAAAATGCAAAGTGAATGAACAAAAGAGAAATCTAAATCAAAACAATATTTAGTGTAACATGTGTAACATGGTTATAAGGGAAAATAATAGCATTCTGAATACAGAATGCATAGTAAAATAGCGCTGGAGGGGTTAAAAAAAATAAAAAATTATTTAACTCACCTTAGTCCACTTGATCGCGAAGCCCGGCTTCTCGTCTGTCTCCTTTGTTGAACAGGACCTGTGGTGAGCATTAATAACAGGAAAAGGACCTGTGGTGACGTCACTCCGGTCATCACATGATCCATCACCATGGTAAAAGATCATGTGATGGATCATGTGATGACCGGAGTGGTCCTGTTCCTGTAATTAATGCTCATCACAGGTCCTGTTCAACAAAGGAGACAGACGAGAAGCCGGGCTTCGCGATCAAGTGGACTAAGGTGAGTTAAATAATTTTTTTATTTTTTTTAACCCCTCCAGCCCTATTGTACTATACATTCTGTATTCAGAATGCTATTATTTTCCCTTATAACCATGTTATAAGGGAAAATAATAATGATCGGGTCTCCATCCCGATCGTCTCCTAGCAACCGTGCGTGAAAATCGCACCGCATCCGCACTTGCTTGCGATATTCACGCAACCCCATTCACTTCTATGGGGCCTGCATTGCGTTAAAAACGCAGAATATAGAGCATGTTGCGATTTTCACGCAACGCATAAGTGATGCGTGAAAATCACCGCTCATGTGAACAGCCCCATAGAAATGAATGGGTCGGTATTCAGTGCGGGTGCAATGCGTTCACCTCACGCATCGCATCCGCGCGGAATACTCACCCGTGTGAAAGGGGCCTTATCCTTCTGTCTCTTCATGTAATCCCAGACAGACTCTATGATGTTGAGATCTCAGCTCTGTGGGGACCATATCATCATTTCCAGGACTCCTTGTTCTTCTTTACACTGAAAATAATTCTTAGGGCTTGTTCACACGACCGGATGGCTTTTTCAGTGTTTTGCGGACCGTTTTTTAACGGATCCATTGTTCCGTTTTTTGTTTCCGTTGTGTTTCTGTTCCGTTCGGTTTTTCCGTATGGCATATACAGTATACAGTAATTACATAGAAAAAACAGGGCTGGGCATAACATTTTCAATAGATGGTTCCCAAAAACGAAACAGATACGGAAGACATATGGATGCATTTCTGTATGTGTTCAGTTTTTTATTACAGACCCATTGACTTGAATGGAGCCACAGAACGTGATTTGCGGACAATAATAGGACAAAACTCAAAATGCAGCGGAACGGAAATGCGGACATACGGAAACAGAATGCTCACGGAGTACATTCCTTTTTTTCTGCGGACCCATAGAAATTAATGGTTCTGTATACGGACCGTATACGAAACGCAATAAACGGCTCCTATACGGAATGCAAAAAACGTTTGTGTGAACGAGCCCTTAATGACATTGGCTGTATGTTTGGAGTGGTCCTACCGCAGAGTAAATTTGATGCCACCCTGGTGGTATTGGATAATGGAGAATTATCTACCAGTATTTCTCAGCATTGAGGACACCATTAATCCTGACCAAATCCCTAACTCTATTTCCTGAAAACTTTAGTGAAGCACATGAAAGACACATCATGCTAAGGGTACTTTCACACTAGCGTTTTTCTTTTCCGGGACTGAGTTCCATCCTAGGGGCTCAGTACCGGAAAAGAACTGATCAGTTTTATCCCCATGCATTCTGAATGGAGAGCAATCTGTTCAGGATGTCTTCAGTTCAGTCACTGAACGGCGTTTTGGACTGAGGAAATACCGCAGCATGCTCTGGTATTATCTCCGTCCAAAATTCGGGAACAGTTGCCGGGATGCCGGATCCAGCATTGAGGAGGGCTTGGGTGGCCCCCTGGGCATAGGCCCACAGAGAGATTTCCCTGTAGGATCTATGGCCAGTCCGCCCCTGCTCCCACAGATGAAGAATTCTTGCTGATAAAGCTACATGCACATGACCGTATGTGTTTTGTGGTCCGCAAATTGCGGATCCGCAAAAAAAAACTGAAACGGACACGGAAACAAAATCCGTTCGTGTGCATGAGGCCTAAGATGAATCAATTTGTTAGCAGCAAAGTAAGAAGATCTCTTTTTAGCAATAACTTAAGAGACCACTGAGATTTACTCCAAGTACCAGAATGCATCATCTACAGTCCTCATATGAACCAGACGTTAATACAAGATTACGGTAGATCATTAATTATCATGTCAATGATGTTCCTACGTTCCAGCAGAACAGGGCACCCGTCTGTTTTTGTGATGCTGCAGATGTTCTACGCTATGAAATGGTCACTGTTGACACTTTGCATTGGAAATGTCGCTAAGTAACCCGCCTGCAGTAACCTATGATGTTACTGTCTGGCATGGTTGGAATAAAAGGTCAATACTGAACTTCTCAATTCACTGTGGCCCTCAGCTCACAATGATGCAGAAGATGTCCTCTAGTATGACCAGCAAATGCCTTTTTTTCCTTTAAAATTAACTTCTTTTATAAAGGGGTTGTCCGGTTTACGATTCTGAGTTGATGGGGCAGAGGGCCCTGGTTCGGCAAAGAGCATTTCTTGCACTGGAAGACCAGACGTGTCTGAACATTAAGTAGACAGCCCATTGATTTAAAAGGAAAGTTGTACTGCTTTCCCTGTGGGGGCAATGTACGAATGTACACAATACAGATGTCACACGACATCATCCGTATTTTTTGTGGACCGCAAAATACATACATTCGCATGCATGAGCCCTAAAGCTCGCGAATACGAGGACTCCCCAGCACGGTGATTACATTGTCCCTACTTTAGAGGTCGAGTCCCACTGGAGGCACCCAACACTGGTTTTAAGAAAATGGCTAAACAGAAAAAAGTAAGGCTACAGTGACAAGCGGACACGTGACACATCCGTTTTAAGAACAATGGTAGCCTATTGGGTTATTTTTTTTGATGGCCAGTGAATAACGGAAGTCAAAAAAATACATGTTCAATTTCTATCCGCTTTCACTGACAAACAGCCTCATACAATTGAAGGGAACCGTCTTTAATGTCCCCTTCTATTAACTTTCTTGGGGCAAGATGGGAAAAAACAGCAATACCGCCACTGAGCTTTTAGGTTATAAATTTTGCAGCATTCCTTCTTCAGCATAACTAACTCAATAACTTTATTCTATGGTTCTGAATGATTACAACAATATGAAATAAATACTGGAGTTATTTTTTTTAAAGTTTTACTACTTTTGCAGAAAAAAGCCCCTATTTTCTAAAAAATGAAAATGTTTTTGAATCGCCGCATCCACAGACCCATAACTGTTTTTTTTTTTTTTTACGGAGCTGTGTGAGGGCTTGATTTTTGCGGGACGATTTGTAGTTTTCATTGGTGCCATTTGGGGTACATAACTCTTTGTAATCACTTTGTTATCTTTTTTGGGGGGTCCGGAATAAGCAAAAACAGCAATTCTGGCATTGTTTTTTTCTTTATTCATTGTAAAGTGCAGGTAGTGTGATGTAACAATACCAAACATGAGGAAGGAGGGTTATTTTTGCAATTGTTTTCCCCATTAAAAAGCATTTTTAAAAAGAAAGAAGGTGTACATTTCTTGGCTTGGAGATTTTTTATTTTTTTATTTAGCAAAACTTTAACTTTTTTTTTTACAGTTTATAAGTCCCAGAAGTGAAATTTGACAAGTGATCTTCTGCTCGCTTCTATTATACACTGTACTACTTATGCAGTGCAGTGTATTATACTGTCAGTACGATTCTGACAAGCACTATTAAACTGCACCTCTGGCATAGCCTGATAGGGCATACACTGCAGGCATATCTGAAGGCCTTATTAGGCTCTTGCCATACTTAGACATCAGCACCCGCAATCTCATTCACAGGGTGGCAATGACAGAGAGCAAGCCCCATCCCTCTAAACTACCTAGATGCCGCGGTTGCTATTAACCACGGCATCTAAGAGGTTAAATGGGCCGATTGGATTGGAAAGGATGAAATCTGCAGCAGAAATCTTCAGTATAGTGTGTGAATGAGATTGGGATGAGAATTTTTTTTTATTATTTCATCCACTGTAACTGTAAACACTGCAGATTTTCCATACACAATTCCTCTGCAGAAAATCTGTTGTGTATCTGCCACTTGTGTCTGTACCCATAGGGGAATTTCCTGCATTTTTAGGCTTCATTCTCACGAATGTGGTGTTTTGCGGCACGGAACCGCAAAACTTGGACACCGGCCCATGTGCGTAGGACATGTTCTATTTTTTTGCGGAACGGAAATACGGACATACGGAAACGGAATGCATATGGAATAAATTCCGTTTTTTTGCGAACCCATTGAAATAAAAACAAAACGGACACGGAAAGAAAATACGTTCATGTGCATGAGCCCTTAGCCAGTTGCCAGTTTCTAGAAGTGCTAGGGTGGATCTGCAGGAGAGACTGTCTGGATGGTTTGGCTTTAGACCTCATATACACAGCAGAGATGTTGGTGCTGCAACTGCTACCATAGGGCGCCTTCACATGGCACCATATTATATCAGCAGTCTTCCAATAAAGGACCTCTTACAACTGAAGAGCATCTCCAGCTCCATAAGGGTAGATTTACACAGAGCATTTTGGGCATGGGTTTCGATGCCAAATCTGTGCTGAAACCGCCTCCAATTGTTTTCAATGGGAGGCCACGCCACACTTCATGCGGCTAAGGGGTTTTGCCATGTGGTTTTTAAGACTGTGCCAAAACTATACAGGACCATTCTTGGTGCAGTTACCACGTGGACCCCTCTCAAAGATGCAGTGGGGTGGGGGTGGGGAATCTGCTGGTGGTTTAGATCCATTCAATGAAGCTAAACCTCGAGTTGGTCCACATGAAAACCCACAGCAGAAACTGCAGCGCAGCGGTCTCTGCCGTGGGATATGCAGAGGATTCTGTCATGGATAAGTTCCACCATGTCAGCGTACCCTAAGGCCTCTTGCACATGAACGTATTTTCTTTCCGTGTCCGTTCCGTTTTTTTTGCTGACCGTATGCAGAACCATTCACTTCAATGGGTCCGAAGTTACTCTGTGAGCATTCCGTATGTCTGTATTTCCGTTCTGCAAAAAAATAGAACATGTCCTATTATTGTCCGTATTACGGACAAGGATAGTACTGTTCTATCAGGGCCAGCTGTTTCGTTCAGCAAAATACGGAATGCACACTGATGTCATCCGTATTTTTTGCTGATCCGTTTTTTGCGGACTGCAAAATACATACGGTCGTGTACAAGGGGCCTAAGGCTTATTTCACACGAGCAATATGGAATGAGTCTGGGTCTGTTCAGGGAAAAACTGATGGTTTTGCACGCCAGTTGAATCACTTGTCTGCAGCTGCATCGTGTTTCAGTGTTTTCCACGTGGATCGGTTTGGATGGGTTTTTCACACACATGAAGAAAAACTGAAGAATAATACTCTACATCAGGCATGCTCAACCTGCGGCCCTCCAGCTGTTGTAAAACTACAACTCCCACAATGCCCTGCTGTAGACTGATAGCTGTAGGCTATTCAGGCATGCTGGGAGTTGTAGTTTTGCAACAGCTGGAGGGCCGCAGGTTGAGCATGCCTGCTCTACATCGTCCTGTCAACCATCAGTGAAAAACGCATTGCCTCCGCATGCCTTCCGTTTTTCAAGCAAGCCCCATTCATTTCTATGAGGCCAGGGCTGGGTGGAAAACGCACAATACAGAACATCCTGCAATTTTTCCTGAACGAAGATGACGTGCGAAAGCCGCGATTCAGTCCGGATGATATGCGTTCATTACACGCATCGCATCCGGACGGAAAACTCACGTGTGTGAAATTAACCTAGACCTCTTGGTCCATGTCCGATCGCATTTACTCATGGACCGATTCATTCATATGGGATTGCAAAAAAAAAAAAAAAAAAACAGTCAATGTGCTGTCCGCATATCAATGTGCTGTCCGCATACGTGCAGCCATACTGCAAATGATAGAACCTGTCCTATTCTTGTTTGTTCTGCAGACAAGAGTAGCTTATTTTTACAGTGGTTCCCGTAAAAATTGCGAAATGCACACAGACCCCATCCGTATTTAGAGGATCTGTTATTTGCGCATCACAAAACGGATACAGTTGTATGCAGGAGGCCTAACTATTTATTCTTAACACTGTAATAGGACAACTATTAAAACGGCTGCAAATTACAGACACAAAATGCATATTTAGATTATTTTTACACTTTCGTTACGTCCCATGAAGCCTCATTCCAGCCACTGTTTTCTAATACTTCTAGAGACATAACTTGAAGCTCTTGGGCCCCAATGAAAAATTTGTAACATGACCCCCACCTACCATGTGTCATTTATAACACAGGCTTCTTTTATTTGAAAGAGGGGTCTTTGGGTCCCTTCAGGAGCAATTACTACCTCTGTACCCACTATACCTATGTTCCTGGATGTTTCTTAGGCCGGGTTCACTTCACCATTTATTGTTCCGTTCTTCTGATCCGTATTTTTCTGTTCTTCTGATGGGTTAGAAGAATGGAAAAATAAACGGTGATGTGAACCCAGCCTTAAGGGGTGGAATTTAGTCTAAGGAATGACTGTGTGCACCTGCCAAGACTGGTAGACAAGTGACAACTAGTGTTGAGGGAACTTCTGTTTTCAAGTTTGGCGTACAAGGTTGGGGTTATCTAAGAATTCCGTTATGGATATCGCTACCAAGGACGATAAGTTATGGTCCATGGTAGCGGAATCCATAACCGAATTCTTAGATAAACTGAACCTGAAAACAGAAGTTCGCTCATCCCTAGTGACAACCCCTCAGAGAAGATTTCAGGCCCAATAACAAAGGAGTCACAATAATTTTCCTATCAAATAAATGACTAAAGGCACAGACAAAACTGATGTACGGTCCTGGGTCTTGCACAGGTAGACAACTCAAATGGAAGTGGAGCGTGATGTTTTAAAAAAAACTTAGTTCTAGGGAATTGGGAGTAGGGCATCAAAAGAAGTCTACAATGGAAGAGCTCCTCCGAAATGAGCAGTGACTGAGGACCCAAGTCACATCACATTTCGTCATAAACGCCATAGCAACAATAAAAATTGTACAATAATAAAGAATTCTTCCCAGCACGAATGTACGTATGTGCGGCCTTGAGAAAGGAACACGGACACTCGTTAGAAGCATGGGCGCTCGGCGAAGAGTGTGACTGTAATATTAATTTACTGATGTAATAGTGGGTGTGACTTCATGGCAAGTGACCTTCACATCAGAAGTAACAAGGGAGCTCCGTCTCTCAACAAATAAAGCTTTCACGACCAGGAACATTGAGGTGAGCAAACATCTCCACAGTCAAGGAACACATCGTGTTTTCAGAACACAGGCAGAAATGTTTATCCGTTCTGAATGCCCACCGAGCACATAAACAATGTCAATATCAAAGGGGAGAAGAAAGACCTCTCAAGAGCACAAAACGGCCTTCACGGCGACAGATCTGAAAATGTATATATATATATATATATGTATGTAGCAGAGCTTAAAAATGATCTTTGGGGGGGTGCATTATTGTGAGATGATAATGCATGCCGTCTTCTGAAATGATGTCTGCTCCATCTGTAGACGGACACATAGTGGTGCAGATACATGATATTTAATTCCATTATATATGTGGAATAGACACCTAAACGGAAGATTGAGCACAACACGCGCATGACGCATAGCCTAATGTTCATGTTCAGAAAAAAAAACGTATACACCCTGAGCTATAGTCTTCGAAAACCTTTAAGAGTACAGTCACCCGGTCAGGTTTTTGGAAGCCAAAACCAAGAGTCAGTTTAAAAAGAGAAGTCATATCTGTCCTTAATATTTTCTCTCCACGGCTTTCAAAACTGCATCCAGAAACCTGACCGTGTGGACGTACCCTAATGAGGTTGTTGTCACTGCCATCAGCAGAAGCATATGTGAGGCTTATGGCCTGAATGCTATAATGGGAGGTGGACTCTAAATCAGCTTAGACCTAAGGACCAAAGGTTCTCCACAATGACCGTATACCGTAGCGACCAAAACAAACCTGCAAATGGCGACCGAATGCAACGCTACCGACCTTTGCGGATACTATTGGGGCAATGCTGGGCCCTCTCGGTGTCTATTTTCATTATAAATGTCTACCTTTAGTCTATGATATACAGATGTAGCAGAACATAAAACATTTGGTTTTTGCATTGATCCTGCGGTAGGTTATACCTACAGTCTTCTGTAAGACCCCGGATGACCGTGCTACATCTGTATATTGATGTTACCCGCCACCATGACACATACGAGCGCTGCTGCAGCTGCATGCAAGTTTACTTTCCCTGAATGTAAATGAGTTCAAGTGGCGGCATAAACATGTCAGGGATTTAGAACACGCTCCCGGCCTGGAGGACCAGCATTCATTTACCCCTTCGCTGTTGCAAGAGGACACATTGAAACAGGCAGACTGAGCAGTAGAGTGTAATATTTCGGCATGCAGTGTACATAGCGCCATACATTATACATGCACAGTAACCCACTATATAATATCGCCCACCCTGTACAATACTTATAGGTGACACCGGACGATACATCAATATCAATAGCATGATAAGATACAAAGCAAAGCCCTACAGACGGTCTTGTCCACTGCAAGTCCTTCGCCATGCCACTGGACACCAACTATAGGGACCATCCGTGAAGTGAGCATCCATGTTCATCGTGATAAACACACATCACGCTTCTTTGACGGGACGCAGAACCAGCTGCATGAGTCATAGTAACAGCTCCGACATGATGGGAACAGTGCGGCGGGCACCGTTCCATTGGCATGTTAAAAAAAAAATATATATATATATATATAAAAAAACTTTCGGCCCTTAGAGATGACACCCCTAGGGTGAACCTGGCGTGAACTGTGCATGAACACATAGTTTACGCTACAATGCAGAATGCATCTGGAGGCGGCATAGCGGTCATAGCAGCCATAGATCAGAAAGATGCCCTGCAGCCCTAACCCCAAACAAGCGTCACCACAACCTCTGCCACCAAACGACAAGGAGGCAATTAACCCTTCACAGGCAGCCCTGCAATGCATTCGCCGTCGGGCATGATTAACCCTTGCACCGCTGCAATCACTTGACATAGCAAAGAGTAAGAAGCATCTGCAACAACCCTCCCCTTGATCTATAGAACAAATAGTGGTCTTACCTTGTTTGAGGCCATCTCACTGACAGAGTGCCTGGTTTGTAAGGTTTCCAGCTGGTCCAAGCACCAGTCCAGCTCCTCCAGGGTCTCACTGGCCAGTTTTTGATAGGCCTCCTCTGCGAAGAGATAGGGGAAAGGATACTGAGTTTTCAAGCGTTTCACTGGGCTAACATCAAACTCCAGAGGGTCCATTGTGCCATACACTGCCATGCTCGCATGACCAGTGCTCATACATGAGGGATCCTTCATACTGTTACACAAGACACTCTGGAAAGAAAAAAGTGCCAGTCACTGACAAGTGCCCTGTGAATGCAGCCCTGCCTGGGGGTGAGGAGGATCGCCGTCCCAGCTTGCAGCAAGAAATCCCATTAGCAATAGAAGCCTGGCATACACCCTGTGGCAGGACCCCTGCAGAGGGCTTAGCTTCCAAGCAAGAGTCAAAAAATGCCAATGTGCTCCTTTCTGAGGATCCCTTGTCCTGCCTGCAGTGCCAGGGCTGCTGACTACACCATGCATCTGCTGGCAGGACTAATGGGGATGTCTCCTGTGCTGTCCTCTGCAATGCCATCCATTATAGGAATGAGGGAGTCCATGCCCAAGGCTGCTGTGCCTTCAGATTGCCCAGACTTCAGTGTGGCATCCTCATCATCACCATCATCATCCAGCTAAGGGGAGCCTTGTCGCTTTCTTTGAACCAAAACCAAAAGCTGCACTGAGTATATGGGGGAGGGAGGGAAATCCTGGAGTGGAGCTGACAGCTGGATCCGGGCGCTGACTGCAGAGAGCAGGTCACACACTGAGGGAGGGAGGCTGCTGCTGGGGGTGTGCACACTGATCTCACACCAGACTGTCACAGCCCAGCCTCAACATGGGGCAATGGAGCACAGAAGGAGAAGAATGGGAGGCACACAATGCTCACAGGCTGCACCATGTCAAGTAGGGCTCATGCACACAACCGGGTGTATTTTGCAGTGTGCAAAACACGAATCCGCAAAAAAATACGGATGACGTCCGTGTGCATTCCGTATTTTGTGGGACAGAACAGCTGGCCCCTAATAGAACAGTCCTATCCTTGTCCGGAATGCGGACAATAATAGGACACGTTCTATTTTATTTTATTTTTTTGCAGAACGGACATGCACACGTTTCCGTTTTTTTGGGGACCCACTGAAATGAATGATTCCGCATATGGTCCGCAAAAAAAAAACTGAACAAACACAGAAAGACAGAAAGAAAATACCTTTGTGTGCATGAGCCCTTGGGCCTCTTTCACACGACCATAAGGCTTTTTCAGTGTTTTGCGGTCCGTTTTTCACGGATCCGTTGTTCCGTTTTTCTTGTTTCCGTTGTGTTTCTGTTCCGTTTCTCCGCTCTGTTTTTCTGTATGGCATATACAGTATACAGTAATTACATAGAAAAAATTGGGCTGGGCATCATATTTTCAATAGATGGTTCCGCAGAACCGGAACAGATACGGAAGACATACGGATGCATTTCCGTATGTGTTCCCTTTTTTTTTTGCGGACCCACTGACTTGATTGGAGCCACGGAACGTGATTTGCGGGCAATAATAGGACATGTTCTATCTTTCAACAGAAAAACGGAAACACGGAAATGGAATGCATACAGAGTACATTCGGGTTTTTTTGCGGAACCATTGAAATGAATGGTTCCGTATACGGAACGCAAAAAACGGCCTGTAAACGGGAAAAAAAAAACAGTCGTGTGAAAGAGGCCTTAAAGGGATTTTCTGTATTGTGTGTTTCCATTCCTCACCATTTTAACAATCTTTGCTTGCTGTCAGTGAATGATTTGCTCCCTGAGGCTTAAAGGGGTTCTGCAGTTATTTTAAACTGATGATCTTTCCTCTGGATAGATCATCAGCATCTGATCGGCGGGGGTCCGAGACTCGGAACCCCTGCCGATCAGCTATTTGAGAAGGCAGAGGCGCTGGCAGTAGCGCCACGGCCTTCTCGCTGTTTACCGCAGGCCCAGTGACGTCACCACTAGTATCACTGGCCTGGGCTAAACTCCATTCAAGTAAACAGAGCTTAGCCCCGCCCAGGCCAGCGATACTAGTGGTGACGTCACTGGGCCTGCGGTAAACAGCGAGAAGGCCGCGGTGCTACTGCCAGCGCCACTGCCTTCTCAAACGGGTAATCGGCGGGGGTCCCGGGTGTCGGACCCCCGCCGACCAGATGCTGATGATCTATCCAGAGGAAAGATCATCAGTTTAAAATAACTGCAGAACCCCTATAAAAGAGTATTCCTACAGTATTCATACCCGTGATGATGGTGCAGCATATTATTGGATTTGCTCCCATCCAGTCACTATGCAGGGAACTGTAAGACTACCTGCACACGTTGCGGATTAAACGCATGAAAACCGCAGCATAATACAGTACCGGAAAAGTGTATGACATTTCACAAATCTTAAGTACACTTTGCATTTTTTTTGTTCCGTGCGGAAACTGACCCGACGTGCAGAGTTTGAAATCCACAGCGTGTCAATTGTTTGTCCAGTTCTTTTGTGCGGATTTCCCCCTTTAGCAATGCAAGGGTGAGGTCCACAGTAAATCTGCACCAAAAACCGCACGTAACACATGCAGATTTTTGTAGCCTAAGGTCTCTTTCACACGACCATTTTTTTTTTCGTTTGCGGGCCGTTTTTTGGCGTTCCGTATACGATCTGTATACGGAACCATTTATTTTAATGGTTCCGTAAAAAAAAAATGGAATGTAGTCCGTATGCATTCCGTTTCCGTATTTCCGTTCTGTTGAAAGATAGAACATGTCCTATTATTGCCCGCAAATCACGTTCCGTGGCTCCATTCAAGTCAACGGGTCCGCAAAAAAAAAACAAGCACATACTCCGTATGTCTTCCGTATGCGTTCCGTTTTTGCGAAACCATCCATTGAAAATTTTATGCCCAGCCCAATTTTTTCTATGTAATTACTGTATACTGTATATGCCATATAGAAAAACGGAACGGAGAAATGGAACAGAAACAAAAAACGTAACAACGGATCCGTGAAAACGGTCCACAAAATACTGAAAAAGCCATGTGGTCGTGTGAAAGAGGCCTAAGGCTGGGTTCACACATTTTTAGTTTTACTGCACTTTTGTGGTTTTATTGGTGTTTTTCTAACCATAAAAACTGTATGTGGCATGGAAAAACAAACACAAGCAGTTCCTAGGGCTTTTTTTTTTACTCAGAATCTTTATATTTTTTTTTACAGGAGCCGTTTTTTTTTCTGCTCTTCTGACGGATCAGAAGAATGGAAAATGAAATGGTGATGTGAACCTGTAAATCTCCCCCACTGTATTAAACATCTAGAAGGAAGTTCATTCACTGACAGAAAGAAAAGATCTTGAAAATGATGACAAACTGAACAGTAAAATGTATAAGAAAGTTTTAGACCTTTTTAATTTTTCAACAATGATGCTGACACCAGGACCCCAGTGCAGCCCCCATAGTGACACCGCTGCCACCACGCAGGCTGTCCTTTCTCATCCATTTATGTGCCTATATGATAATGCATTACATGTGCCCCATTGTACCATAGGGTAAATGTACCAATACGGGTGCCCACTATCTAGCTAACGGAGCTGTTAACCGACCCAGCGGAACCTTAGGGCTCATTCAGATGCCCATATCTATGGGTCAGCATCCCTTCCGCAATTTTGTGGAACAGGTCGCGGACCCATTCAATTCAATAGGGCTGCAAAAGATGCAGACAGCACACCGTCCTACAGTTACGCTATGTATATGAAGGGGAGAGACACATTTTCAATGCACACCGTATAGAGCACGTAACACGTGTTCTACATTTCACAAGGACAAAGGTAGACATATACACTGTAGATAGAAATGGCGTAGGCATGATTACGGACCCTATTCACTTTATGGTGCTGTATATAACTGTACAGGGTCATGACATCTGCTTTACATATTCAACCATATAGTAAGGCCTCATGCACACCACCATATTTATTTTGCAGTCCACAAACTGCGCATCCGCAAAATATGGATCCGCAGCGTGGCGTTGTATTAGCTCCATTGAAATGAATGGGTCTGCATCCAATCCGCAAAAAATGCGTATCGGATGTGGAAAAATAATACGTAGCTTCTACCAGGGCAAATGCTTATTTGGTTACCCTACCCCTGTGGCTTGGTGCCCCACGTGGAACACAGAAACTGGGGACCATGACCAAATACCTCCCCTAGCTGGGCTCCTGAAGAAAGGCATGCTTGGATGTGTAGTTCCAGGGGGATGACCTCCAACGCTCATTATTTAATAAAATAAAAATAATACTTTTATAAATATTAATAGTAATGATAATAATTAGAGATGAGCGAATTTCATATTTTCATTATTCTATGACGGAACGCCTTTAGAGGTATTCCGTTATTCATTCCGTCATAATACATGTCTATGGGCTGCAAAATGGATCCGTCCCGAGAGGACTCCCCTGCATAACGGAAACGGGACGGATCCGCTTTGCAGCCCATAGACTTGCATTATGACGGAAGGAATAACGGAATACCTCTAAAGGCATTCCGTTATGCATTCCGTCATAGAATTGCGTTATGTTCCGTGGTAACGGATCCATAACGCAATTCACCTTGAACCAACAAACGAAGTGTGAACAAATTTCAGAATAATCATCTCTAATAATTCTACTAATAATAATTATGATGACTATATGAAGAGATTCATGGAAAGAGGCCTCCTGCACACCACAGGATGCCATATGGCAGCACATAGAGGCCACTGTCACTCGGGGCCATCTTCACACCGTCAGTATTTTGCACCAGTATTTGTTAGCCACAACCAGGAACCGGTCCAAAACACAAGAGGCACACATATTCCCAGGATACCTTTATTCCTTAGGTTCCACTCCTGGTTTTGGCTTATAAATACTGATGGAAAATAAGGGGCAAATATTTACCGTGTGAAAGTGGCCTATGGCTGTATGCAGATTTTCATCAGGGAGTTTCTGAAGTCAACATCAGGTATAGATCACAAAAAGAGAAAAAAGTATAAAAGACAACACTCCTCCTCCTTTGCACTCCAGGTATTAGCTTCAAAACCTGATCAAAGCCTACACGTGTGAATATACCCTTATGATGCTCCATTGGGCGCTGCGATGGAACATGGCATGAAGTTTTTTAGGGTTTTTTCCTGGAGGATTCATCCAGCATAAAAAAAAACTTTGAGCATGCCACCATATTAAGTAGGGGAAATGCAGAGGTAGAGTACAGCTGTAATATGGTTGTGCATATCAGGCCTTGGTCTCCAAAGAAGAAGCATCGCTGCTTATGACCATCATGAGGCTGTGGATCTGCTGTTGGAGATTTTCGTGCAGAAGTGAATGAACTTTCAGAGATTCTCAGCCACACGTGGCAGAAAACATCTGCAGCAGAAAGTGACCTGTGGTGCGGATGTTAAATCTGTAGCATATCAATTTATACTACGGATTTCATTGCAGCGCATGCGCCCCTTGGTGCGGTTTTTCTGCTGCAGATTTTCTACTGCAGAAAATCTACAGCTGATTAGTCAGGTGTGAACCCAGCCTAACCAATTTTTTTAAATGACTATACAGTATCTAAAATACAATTTGGGACTGTGGAGGACGATATGGAGGCAACAGAACTGTCCCCAACCCAACTGACTACTCGGAGAGGAGCCCTTTGAGGGGGGGTCAGTCCTGTTGTCCCAGGACTTCCTCTGCCCCTATGCCCTATTAGTGGTGTTCCAGACGTGTCCGTCCAAGTCTATGTCCATCTGAATGGCTTCACTAAGGCCTCATGCACACGGCCGTATTTTGTTTCCGTGTCCGTTCCGTTTTTTTTTGCGGACATAATGCGGACCCATTCATTTCAATGGGTCCGCAAAAAATGCGGACAGCACATCGTGTGCTATCCGCATCAGTATGTCCGTTCCGTTGCTCCGCAAAAAAAATAGTGCATGTCCTATTTTTTTCTAGTTTGCGGACAAGGATAGGCATTATTACAATGGATCCGCAAAAAAAACTGATCCGCCAAAAAAACGGATGCCATACGGACTGTCATCCTTTTTTTTGCGCATCCGCAAAACACATACGGTCGTGTGCACGTAGCCTAATACTGTATCTCATACCAAAATCCGTTTTGGAAGCGTCTCTCATGTAAAGGCCTCATGCACACAACTGTATTTGGTATCGGTGTCTGATCCGCAGATTGCACGTGGATCCATTCATTTCTATGGGTCCGCCCCCCCCCCCAAAAAAAAAAACCGGACAGCACAAGGATGTCATCTGTGTGCTGTCTAAATTCGAAGATGTCCATGATCTGCGGACCACAATACGGACACGCGTGTGCATGAGGCCTAAAGGGGTAATGAACCCATAATCATTGGGGGTCAGATCTTGGTAAGAGGAGGACGTTGTAAGCGGAGGCCTCATCAGTGCCTTGAATGCCTTCTACAACTGCAATGTGAATATATTATCCCACTCCCCAGGAGTAAACGGGTACATTCAGTGCATCACGTCATATTCTTGTCTATTCCTGACGTGCAGGGGCTGCGCTATAGAACATTTAGGTGCCATTTCCAAAATTGACTTAGCGTCCCCCTTTTTACAAGCTGTAATACTATTCAGGTACACGCTCACCTACGTCTCTTCATAACATTTGTGAGTAAAAAATGACTCCAATACACGACGTACGGGCGGCTCGATGTACACACTGTGATTTCCATAACAATTATATGGAGATTTCCTGCCGATGACTCAATCAGGGTGGTTGTCGGGAAGAAGCGGTACAATAGGTTACAAGGGACGCAGCCACTTATTCTCTGTTTACAAAGCTGCACATTCACTTTCTAAACTCATTTATGTTGTTCTTAGAAAACTCCTAGAAATACAACTTTACTCAAGAAATGATTCTGCGTCTGAGCTTTTCCAAGTTTTTGGCTGCGCTGAAAAGAAAGAACAGAGTGAGGCTGCAGGCTGTGCGGTATGGTGCCACCGGGCTGGCGTCCTATGCGCACACTGGGGGCCTCTTGCACATGAACGTATTGGTTCTGTTCCGCGCATTGGGGACCGCAAATGCACGGGCAACGTCTGTGCGGCGGCCGGGACGGATCCAGACCCATTCAATTTGAATGGGTCCGTGATCCGTCCGTTCCGCAAAAAGATAGAACAAGTTCTATTTTTTTGCAAAACAAAAGCACAGATGGTAACCCCACGAAAGTACTCCGTAGTACTTCCGTGGGGTTCCGTGCTTCCGTTCCGCACTACATCTCTAGATTTGCGGACCCATTCAAGCGAATGGGTCCGCCTCCGTGATGCGGAATGCGGCCCGCAATACGGCCACGGGAGCACAGCGGCCGTGTGAAAGAGGCCTTAGGCCTAGTTCACACAAACGTTTTTTTTGCGAGTGTACGGGCCGTTTTTTTGTGGTCCGTATACGGAACCATTAATTTCAATGGCTCCGCATTGAAAACGAAATGTGTTCCGAATGCATTCCGTTTCCGGATTTCCGTTTTTTCCGTTCCGTTGAAAGATAGAACATGTCCTATATTTGGCTGCAAATCACGTTCCGTGGCTCCATTCAAGTCAATGGGTTCTCAAAAAAAACGGAACACATACGGAAATGCATCCGGATGTCTTCCGTATCCGTTCCGTTTTTGCTGAACCATCTATTGAAAATGTTATGCCCAGCCCAATTTTTTTCTATGTAATTACTGTATACTGTACATGGCATACGGAAAAACGGAACGGAAAAACGGAAAGGAAACAGGAACACAACGGAACTCAAAAACAGAACAACGGATCCGTGAAAAACGGACCGCAAAAAACTATAAAAGCCATACGTTCGTGTGAACTAGGCCTTAGGATACCACCATACGGCGCAATCAAATCGCGTCTGCGATGCAGCTGTGGTCAAGAACAGTGCGGCCATACAGGCTGCAGGGGGTCATAATTAAACGAATGAGTCCGCATTGCTTAGTCAGTCTGTGGGTGCCGTGCAGACTGACTACTCAATAGTTTAACTAGAACCCACTGCAGCCTGTAAGGCCACGTAGTACTTGACTGCAACGTTGCCACGTAGCAACCATGTCACGACCGCGCCATATGGTCGTACCCTAGGTAAAAACACTACTGGAGGAAGATCCGGCCAATATTTTAATAGGTGCACGCCTCTTAATAAATTGTGCTTTCCGTGCGCCAGAAGCTTGACTTATGGTATAACGTACATGGTGTCACCTCCTCCCGACCACTTTTATTTTTAATTGGAGAAAGCTAAAAAGTCAAACAAACCAGCACTTGGCAAAGTGC
Organism: Bufo bufo; assembly: GCF_905171765.1. Taxonomy (NCBI): domain Eukaryota; kingdom Metazoa; phylum Chordata; class Amphibia; order Anura; family Bufonidae; genus Bufo; species Bufo bufo. The sequence goes on from NC_053390.1 coordinate 89,860,492, forward strand.
CAAACTGGCATAGATAATAATAAATGACCAAGCGGCTTACTTAGTATAGTTAAAAATGCAAGATACTCTTCTTCACCATTTTCAAGATCTATGCTTGCTGTGAGTGAACAGAAAGATTGCCATTGATATCCAGAGGCTATGCAAAAATGTATGTCCAAGGCAAAGAGAACTGCCATCTTTTGGAAGTGGCTCCCTATGAGTCAAAGCCTGACTTTTTAGAAAGCCTTGGGACATGAAGTGAAAACACCTAAACCAAATATCTCTTTTCCCTTGTCATGTCCCAAGGCCTTTTAAAGTCAGACTTTGGGCTTGTTCACATGACCGTGTGCTGCCCGTGCCCATGCTGTGGACCGCAAATTGCGGTCCGCAATGCACGGGCACCGACCGTGGGGCAGCCGCATGCGGATCGCGGACCCATTCACTTGAATGTGTCCGCGATCCGTCCGTTTCTGCAAAAAGATAGAGCAAGTTCTATCTTTTTGTGGTGCGGAGGCACGGAACGGAACCCCAGAAAGCACTCCGTAGTGCTTCCGTGGAGTTCCGTTCTGTACTTCCGTTCCGTTTCACACAGCATCTTCATATTTGCGGACTCATTCCGCAATACGGCAACGGAGGGGCAACGGTCGTGTGAACAAGCCCTTTCACTCATAGAGAGCCACTTCCAAAAGATGGCGCTAGCGAGCAGATTCTCTTTGCCTGGGAGATAGCTCTTGGCATATTATTTTTTCATGGGGTATTGCCGCCAAGGAGAGCCAATCTATATCCAGGCTGATATCCTGTACAACCCTAATAGGTGTCAAAGCTGTGAGTTTGGCAAGCTAACATACACGAGCACACATTCAGGGACAGCATTCAGAGGTCTTGAAAATAGTGCTAGTGGAAAACACCACTTCAGAAGACTGGAAAATCCCATGCGGAAGGTCCCCACAGAGTCTAGCACAAACTGTGGTAAATCGTGATTTACCATATAGAGGTCCAAGAAAGTTGGGTTGCATCCTACCGAGGAGCTGTAATGGCAACTGTTTTAGTTCTCACCCAGCTGTCCTATAAACAGATAGATTTAAAGGGGTTGTCCAGGATAAGAAAAATACGGCTGCTATCTTCCAAAAACAGCGACACAGCTGTCCACTGGTTGGGTGCGGTACTCCAGCTCAGTGCCATTAAAGGGGTTCTGCACTTTCATTTAACTGATGATCTATCCTCTGGATAGATCGTCAGCTTATGATCGGCGGGGGTCCGACACCCGGGACCCCCGCCGATCAGCTGTTTGAGAAGGCAGCGGCGCTCCAGCAGCGCCGCAGCCTTTTCACTGTTTACCTCCGGACGGCCAGCCCAATGACCCCCGCCGATCATAAGCTGACGATCTATCCAGAGGATAGATCATCAGTTAAATGAAAGTGCAGAACCCCTTTAAGGTCTCATGCACACGACCGTATGTAATTTGCCGTCCGCAAAAAACGGATCCGCAAAAAATACAGATGACGTCCGTGTGCATTCCGTAATTTGCGGAACGAAACAGCTGCCTCCTAATAGAACAGTCTTATCCTTGTCCGTAATGCGGACAATAATAGGACATGTTCTATTTTTTTGCGGAACGGAAATACGCACATACGGAAACGGAATGCACACGGAGTAACTTCCGTTTATTTTGCAGACCCATTGAAATGAACGGTCCGTGAAAAAACGGAACAGACATTGAAAGAAAATACATTCGTGTGCATGAGCCCTAAGGCTGCCTTCACACGTGGCAGAAAAATCCTCCAGAAAATACACCACATAAAGGGGCACATTTACTAAGGAACTTGCGACCCTTTTGGACATAAAGAGTCGCGAGTACCCTGTTCTGTCTGGCCGTGCGATAATATTGTGTCACACAGCTGGCTTTGCACCGTGTCCGCCAGTTGGGCGCGACAGGGGCATGTCAGGGGCCAGGACTACTAGTAGTAATGGACCATAGAACAGCACATTGTAAGGCCTATTGCACACGACCGTATGGCTTTTTCAGTGTTTTGAGATCCGTTTTTCACGGATCCGTTGTTCCGTTTTTTGTTTCCGTTGTGTTTCCGTTTCTGTTCCGTTTTTCCGTTCCGTTTTTCCGTATGGCATATACAGTATACAGTAATTACATAGATAAAATTGGGCTGGGCATAACATTTTCAATAGATGGTTCAGCAAAAAACGGAACGGAAACGGAAGACATACGGATGCATTTCCGTATGTGTTCCGTTTTTTTGCGGACCCATTGACTTGAATGGAGCCACGGACTGTGATTTGCGGGCAATAATAGGACATGTTCTATGTTAAAACGGAACGGAAAAACGGAAATACGGAAACGGAATGCATACGGAGTACATTCCGTTTTTTTTGCGGAACCATTGAAATGAATGGTTCCGTATACGGACCGTATACGGAACGCAAAAAACGGCCAGTAAACGGGGAAAAAAAACGTCCGTGTGCAATAGGCCTAAACTGGGTGGCAGAAATGTCAATAGGCATTAGGCCTACTTTTTTTTACTGTTCACCAGAGCAACCAATCAGGCTGCAGCTTTTATTGAAAATAGGGCTGCTGAAGATTGAAAGCTGGAATCTGATTGGTTGCTATGGAGGACAGCTCCATTTTCCCAGTACTGATACCTCTTTCCCATAGCAGTAATGTTATAATAAAGGTGCGGCAGACAACATGGTGTTGACCACTCAGCCACACATCAGAAAACTGGAATATGCTTTCCAGATGCTAAGTTTAATTTTGCAAGTCATAATGTGACTACGTGAAGCGGTACAAATAGATCTCATCGCCTCTTAAATATCAAGAAGACATGTCCCGGCTATAATCACACACTGACCTCAGGATAAAAAACACTTGCATAATGTATGAGACCAAATTGAGGCGCTATTTAAATAGACGGTGACAGAGTAGAGATCATAAGACACGTGGAAAATCTCAGAGACTTGTTACATAGATTTATTATTTGATGTGATTTATTATATTTGATATTCCGTAGGGGATGCATTCGCTCATATTGGTCTTCGTCCATAAAGGAGCTCATCGGTTTCCGCTACGCGTCTCAAGCTCAACCATTGGCCTAGTATGTACTATGTCCAGATGAAGCAGAGCTGTGTTCCCAACTTGTCACTCAACCTACCCTATCAGTAGATCATAATTTGTTATCTGTAAGGGCCCATTCACATGGAGTTTTTGGCGCTGATTTCTGCCCTTTTTGCCTCAAAATCAGCTCCAAAAAAGCCTCAGAACAGCCTCCCATTAATTTCGAAAAGCAGTACTTGCTTATTTATTTTTTTAACACGTGGAAAAAAGAAGCAGGGTGCCCTATCGTGGGGCAGAATCAGCGCTGAAACTCCCATAGAAATGAATAGAAAGCAGAAAAAAACTGTTTTTTGTGCATTTTCCCATTGGTTAAAAAAAAAGAAGCACAAAAAAATATGCGGATTCTGTTATGTGAACTGGCCCTTAGACTTAGGCCTCATGCACACGACCGTATTTTGTTTCCTTGTCCGCTCCGTTTTTTTTGCGGATAGGATGCGGACCCATTCATTTCAATGGGTCCGCAAAAAACGCGGACAGCACACCGTGTGGTGTCTGCATCAGTATGTCCGTTCCGTTGCTCCGCAAAAAAAATAGTGCATGTCCTATTTTTTTCTAGTTTGCGAACAAGGATAGGCATTATTACAATGGATCCGCAAAAAAAAACGGATGCCATAAGGAAAGTCATCCGTTTTTTTTACTGAACCGCAAAACACATACGGTCGTGTGCATGTAGCCTTATCATGGTGCCAAAATAAAACACTGCGTGTATGTGTGTGCACCCCAAGAATACAGCGTATATGCGATTAAATGTGCGCAGTGTTTTCCTTGTGACAGCAGCAGGCTATGCTACTAGCGGCTCATCGTCATGTACCTTGGGGCAGGATGTTGTCAACATTTTTCTGTGCGATCAGGTGGTGCAAACGCCGATGGATGCTGACTGCACAGACCGATGCAAACTGAATGGGGTCAGTGCGGACTGTTGGCAGCACATCCCTGATTACACAGGGAGATGTGCTGCCTATAAGGGCTCATGCACATGGACGTTGCCCGGCCGTGGCCATATGGCAGCCCGCATACGGCGGTTCCGCAATACACGGGGCACCGGCCGTGTGCACCCCGCATCACGGATGCAGACCCATTCACTTGACTTGGTCCGCAAACCCAGAGATGCGGTGCGGTGTGAAATAGAAGCACAGATCGGAACCCCACGGAAGCACTATGGAGTGCTTCCGTGGTGTTTCTGGCCGTGCCTCCGCACCGCAAAAAAAAAAAAAAAACATGTTCTATTTTTTTGCGGTGCGGTGGGATTACGGACCTATTCAAGTTGACTGGGTCTGGATCCGTCCCGGCCGCCACAAAATGCGGTTCCCAATGTTCGGAACGGCCGCACAACAGCCGTGTGCATGAGCCCTAAGGCCTCTTTCACATAAGTGATACGGATTGTGGCCGGATCTGTTCAGGAAAATACAGATGTAAGTTCAATAAGTTTTGTCTGCGACTGCGTTCAGTGTGTGCGTTTTTTCTGAGCGGATACAATCAGTTTTGATGCGTTTTTCAAGCTTGTGAAGAAAAAATGCACAAAAACACATTACTTCCGGATGTCTTCTGTTTTTCACACACACCACATTCACTTCTATGGAGCCAGAGCTGCATGAAAAGCGCAAAATATAGAACGTGCTGCGATTTTTTTTTTTTTCCTGAGCGCAAAGATGATCCATGAAAAATAATGGTCATGTACACATATCCATTGAGATGAATGGTCAGGATTCAGTCTGGATGATCTGCGTTCTCACCACACATAACATCCGGACAGAAAACTCGCTTGTTTGCCGTTTTTGCTAAATATCTTGGTTTATGGTGCATTTTCATCCAGCAAAGGGAAAACACACAGTAAACTTAGGCCTCTTTCACACTACCGTATGGCTATTTCAGTGTTTTGCGGTCCGTTTTTCACAGATCCGTTGTTTAATTTTTTTTGGTTTCCATTTCCTTTCCGTTCCGTTTTTCCGTATGCCATGTACAGTATACAGTAATTACATAGAAAAAATTGGGCTGGGCATAACATTCTCAATAGATGGTTCAGCAAAAACGGAACGGATACGGAAGACATACGGATGCATTTCCGTATGTGTTCCGTTTTTTTTGCGGACCCATTGACTTGAATGGAGCCACGGAACGTGATTTGCGGGCAATAATAGGACATGTTCTATCTTTCAACTGAAAGGAAAAACAGAAATATGGAAAACGGAATGCTTACGGAACACATTCCATTTTTAATGCGGAACCATTGAAATGAATGGTTCCGTATATGGAACACAAAAAAACGGCCCACACACTCGCAAAAAAAACTTTTCTGTGAACTAGGCCCAAGCATTCTGTTTCCGTATTTCCATTTTTCCGTTCCATTGAAAGATAGAACATGTCCTATTATTGCCCCCAAATCACGTTCTGTGGCTCCATTCAAGTCAATGGGTCCGCAAAAAAAAAACGGAACACATACAAAAATGCATCCGTATGTCTTCCGTATCCGGTCCGTTTTTGCAGAAACATCTATTGAAAATGTTATGCCCAGCCCAATTTTTTCTATGTAATTACTGTATACTGTACATGGCATACGGAAAAACGGTAAGGAAACGGAAACACAGAGGAACTCAAAAACGGAACAACGGATCCGTGAAAAACGGACCGCAAAAAACTATAAAAGCCATACATTCGTGTGAACTAGGCCTTAGGCTACATTCACATCTACGGTAACCTGATCTGGCAGATGGAGTTTACCGCACCATGCCAGACACTGGCGTTCACCACTGGACCCCTTAGCCTATAATGGGACCCGGCCACTTTCCTGTATGAGTGGCGGGTTTCACAAGGACAATAACCATCACATGGGGTCTGGCAGTGAACGGCAGTATCTAGCAATGCCTGCCGGATCCGATGCACCTTAGGGCCCATTCAGCCGGCCGTAGTGCTTTGCGGATCTGCAAAACACGGGTACCGGCCATGTGCGCTCCAAAATTTGCGGACAGCACATGGCCGCTACCATAATAGAAAATGCCTATTCTTGTCCGCAAGAATAGGACATGCTCTATCTTTTCCGCGGAGCTGCGGAACGGAACCACGGATGCGGACAGCACACTTTAGTCCATCAATACATGAACAGAATACTCCAACAGCAAGGAAAAGAAGCAGAGCGACGCGTCACGCAACATGAAAATTGTGATGTCACATTGCGACATCGCATCTAATAATTGCCCATGGTGTCGTAATATGACACATGCCAGTCGCCTGTCGCCCCAGCCTTAAATCTGCATTGAAATCAATTACTGACACAGTGCTGGAGCTCTTACATGATGGACACCAATGGCACCGGGTGGAAGCCAATGACCATTAGCGGGTTCGCCCTGGTGTTCAGCATCCTAACAAGGGAATTTGTGCTGCATGCTGCGCTACTGTTTCTGGCATTTGCATCAATGTAGATGTGAACAGAGACTAACACACAGTCATCCAGCCAGAGAAGCAGGCTTTGCTGCTCTTCTCCACTCTGGCTATTAGAGGGGTCCAATAGGACATTTGAAAATGGACCAGACCACCCCTTTTTGGCTCATTCTCCATCCACACAATAAAGACATTTATGATACAGAGAACGATCCTAGATTTAAAGGGACAGAATAGCATTTATGCATGTAAAACATTCCTTTCCTGGGATGTGGTATGCAGAATTACTCAACGTCTAAGTATGAATAGAAAAAAAAGAAACTATTTTAATCCTCTCCATTGAATGTAAAGGCTTACATGTTGCACAGAAGAGAGAAGAATGAAGCCTGAGCATTGTCAGTCAGGCTCCATACCACCCTTTTCGCAAATACGGCACTTTGAATCCAAGCAGCAAAACAGATGTTGGTGATGTCACTCGAGTATTTTTATGGATCCTCATAGAGTTTCATGGGTGCGCTGATACAGGTCAGAGTCTTGTTGGAATAGATACATAAGCAATCTGTGCTCCTGACAACATAACAATAACAGTATACAGAAGAAGTCCTAGAGTAGACCTTACAATGGAGAGGTGTGGAGCATGGAAGAAGACTGAAGACTGGCAGGACAGCCCCAACTGTTACAAATGATCACATATATAATCAGTGAATAATACAAAATGTCATCAGAAACTACTGATTATGTTACCTTTTCTGAAACTAGGTTGCAAGCTCTTTTAGAAGCAGTTCTCTGTCATATAAATCATGCGCTCCAAAATATTACTACAATAATTCCCACCATAGAAAGGTAAGGCATGTCATATGAATATGTCATTAGAATACAGTGGTCCCTCAAGTTACAATATTAATTGGTTCCAGGACGACCATTGTATGTTGAAACCATTGTAACTTGAGTAATTGGTTCCAAAGCCCCAAAATGTCATCCAAGATGAGAGAAAATGTAGATTTAAGAAAAATAAGCAGATAACTAAGACCGATAAAACAAGTCCTTGCATATTAAAATCAGGACTAGCTGCTAACTAGCAACTAATACAGATATTTACCAGAGAAGTGACCTTGATTGGTTGGATCTGGGTCTGAGGCATTGTATGTTGAGTCTGGTTTCAACTTAAGATGGGTCACAAAAGACCATTGTATGTTGAAAATATTGCATCTTGAGGCCATTGTATCTTGAAGGATTACTGTATATAATTGACTTCCTGACTGGCAGGGGGTCCACGCTGTGGCTCCATAGATTTGCCCCGCACAATGATGCTGTTACCTTCCAGCCGTGCAGGGAGCTACAACTTTGAATTGAACTGTGTTGAAGTTCTCTGCACTAGGGTGGGGGGTGTTATGTGGGGGCGGGCTGGCAGGTGGACCCGGTGCAGGTAAAACAAACTGAAGGGACCTAGTTCTCAAATTCCAAACGCAAGACCCCCCATTGATCATAATGCTATATATATATTATACAATAAGATCCTAACATGCTAATATACCTTTAAATCTACTGTACATAAAATACTTTGGCGAGGGGGGTCCTGGCTCTCCTTAAAGGGGTTTTCAGAGACTTTACTATTAGCTCATCAGTATCTGATCGGTGGGGGTCTAACACCCAGGACCCCTGCCGATCAGATGTTTGAGAAGGCATCTGCACTTGTAGGAGAGCTGGGGCCTTTTCGCAACCTAGTCCAGGCCAAGGGTGTAGTAATAGGGGGTTCAGATGTCGCTACCGGCCCCAGGAGACTGAGGGGGCCCAAAGACCCTTGTGGCGCATAAGAAGACACTGGTATTATAGAAAGTGTATGCTGGTCAAGTTACACCTCTGGCTGGAGTCAAGGTTAGGTCAAGAATTTGGAATGGGGGGGGGGGGGGGGTGGTAGTGCCATTTCAGTTTTTTCCTCAGGCAGCACAAAGGCTATGTGCTTCCCTGGCCACAAAGCACTGAGGGACGGGAGGCCCAAGCTGAACCCTTGCACCAGGGCCCATGAGCCTTTAGCTACGCCCCTGGTCCAGGACATTTACTGGTCACATGAAGTGAACGGGGCTGAGCTGCGATACCAAGCAAAACCACTATACAATGTACGGTACTGTGCTTGGTGAGCTGAGAGATGGCTGCGGCACTACTACGAGCACTGGTGTCTTCTTAAACAGGTGATCAGCGGGGTGTCCCGAGTGTCAGACCCCCATCAATCAGATACTGATGTCCTATCCTGAGGATGGTCGTCAGTAGTAAAGTCTCGGAACACCCTTTTAAGGAGACCAGATGTGTGTTGAGATTTAGAGGCAATGTTTCATGGGAAAATAATATGCACAGAGGTAGCTCTATGGGAAAGAGGTCTCGCCAGCACCACCGTTTGGAAGGGTTTCCCTATGAGTCTAAGGGCTCATGCACGCGACCGTATGTATTTTGCGGTCCCCAAAAAACGGATCCCCAAAAAATACAGATGACGTCCATGTGCGTTCCATATTTTGCAGAACGGAACAGCTGGTCCCTAATAGAACAGTACTATCCATGTCCGTGATGCGGACAATAATAGGACATACGGAAACTGAATGCACACTGAGTAACTTCAGTTTTTTTGGGCGGACAGATTCAAATGAATGGTTCCGCATACAGTCCGTAAACAAATGGAAATGGACATGGAAAGAAAATACATTTGTGTGCATGAGCCCTAAGTCTGACAAGCCTTGGGACAAGGGAAAATAGCCAAGCCAAATATCCATCTGCAGATAGCTTTTCAGGGTACTTGCCTTGGATGCAGCTTAAAGGGGTTCTCCGGGAATTAAGAAAATGAAAATACTTATGAAGTACAGAGGACAGACTGTGGTAATGTGGGGCTGTGGTAATGGAGACTGCATACAAGTGCTGCTGCTCATTACCCACATCCCCCACCTCCTCTCTGTATTTCATGTCTCCTCATGAACTCCATTGCTACAGAGATTCAGCTGAAGATCTTATCATCTGTATTCAGAATCATAATCCCTGACAAGTAGAGCAGAGATGAGGATGAGGCAGCTCTTTAGCTCAGTGTTGTGAAGTAACTTGCCCTGCTGTGTGATTAGGACAGGTTTTGTATGTATTAGTAGGACGGCGGACATTTTATTTCTTCTGATGATTGCTTCCCAGACAAGAAAGAGACCCCTAAATGTGCTCTTTTGCCAGTCAATACAACCTCTTATTCTTATTGGATAACCCTTCTAAAATTCAGAAAATTGCGCTATTTTTGTATTTGTAACAGATTATCAGAAGTTTACTGTTGATTTCACTGTGTCACTGAGGCATGACCATGAAGAGAGTGATGTCAGCCACCAGTAACAGTACAGAATGAGCGTTTGGTGTCAGTCATTCGATGAGTGGTTGGTTAGATGCGCCCAAGGAAACACTTGCAGCCCTTTGCCTTGTTTTTCGCACAAGTCACCCGTTGCCTGGATCACATAGAAGAAAACAGCAGCTGGTCTGGCAGCTTATTCTGATATATTACATATGTGGTGAAATGTCCAGGAGATGACGAGCAGAATGAGGAAATCAGTATGAAGTCAGTCACAAGGAAGCAGGTGGAGAGATGTCAGACCACTGTCACCCTACATTTACGTATACAACTAGAAAGCCATCGGGGATCACTAGCCTAATATGAGGGGCTTATAGAATATAGCATATTTTATGTGTATGGACTGGAGAGCGTAATGTAATATTTCACATGGAACATTTAAACTAGTGACTGGGCCTATTTTAGGGTACCACATTAACACACGGAGCTGTACAATTATTGGAAAATGTTAGGCCTCATTCACATTTCCATGCCCATGAAGAATTCATGTTTGGTCTGTGTGTTTCCATTTTTTGCCCTCAATGTGTCATCTGTATTCCAAGGACACTGCACCACTGAAAATTTTATTTCCAAAGAATGTCCAATGGTCCGCGAATAGGAATGCTATCCAAGCACATCCGCTGAGAAACGGCATACTCCCTGTATGATAGGGAAAGATCTGCAGCATAAAGGACTCACCCCCCAAGAAAGGTAACACCCCCCTGAACTGCCAGCCTGTAATACTGTACATCAACAGAGCAATTGGGGCAATAAATGGGCCCCTGTCTAGAAGAGTGCGATGGAGCAGCTCCAAATAAAGATGCCTAAAGTCTACTTTTACTGAAGCCTCAAATTAACTTTTTTTTTGTAAGTTTGGAAAGTTCTCAGCAATTATATGTTAACTATGTCTTCTAACAAGGAGTAAACAGTATACTTAGGGGGTCATTTATTAAGACTGGCATCTAAAACGGCCCTGTGATGGATTGCAAAGTTATGTAGAGGCGCCAGTCTAAATGTAAGCCAGTTTTCTAGCTGGCTTACATTTAGACCATTTTCAACGCCTAAACCAGGCATAGAAAATGATGAATGAGACAGACCTGCTGACCCGTCCCCTTCCCTGCCCACTTTTTTAGACCTGGTGTGAGCTGGAAAAAGTTGCAGATTGCGGCGCAACTAAACGCTGCGCCGCAATGTGCGCCTGAAATACGCCTAATATAGGGGTATTTCAGGTTAATAATTTACCCCCTTAATGTTTATCAGTCCTGTGTGGTCCTTATTTAGTTTTCTTCGCACATATGCAATAGGTTAGGTTCACAGTTTGACATTTTAGTGCAGCACAAGACTGGGAAATACACAATAAATTAATATAAAAGAACAAAACAAGGCCAAAAATTGTAGTACAAATTATAAACATAAAAAAACTGCAGCAAAATGGAAATTGTGAACTTGTCCTTATTTATGATTAACCCTTGATGAGCCATCTGTGAACAGTCCTGGACTAGGCCTGTGGAAGTGGATCCTGTTGCTATGCAACAAGTGTCATTCTACAGGTTTCTATGGAACCGATGTATATTGTGTAGCAATGGCGTCCAGTGCAGTCATTAACGTGATAGGTGCACAAGGGAATATTCAGTCAAGAAGGTAAGCTGTATATAAAGATGATGGCGATGGGAAGCGATGGGAAGCAAGATGGTGCACCTAACCTAGAAATTAGCAGATAAGCAGAGTGGTGTGATCCCATAAATGTTTAATTCAGCCTGTGAAATGCTGAAATAAAGGGTGGTAATAAAATGAATACTCTTATCACCAAAGTACACTCACCCCCCCCCCCCCCCCTTCCTTCCCCCAAAGTACAGGAGGATCCTCTGGTTGGTCCAGGCTCTGACACAAAAATGAGTGCCAAAGGTCCAACACTTTTATTTGGAGATGACCTTGAAGTCATTGCTTGCCACTTGGAAGGAACCCTCAGCATAATCTCCTCTGGTGGACCTACGAAGCTCTAAGTCAGAAACTGTTGTCACATCCCTTTCATGTAAGAGAAGCCTGAATGTTGTTTCCACCAAAAACAGTACGGACAAATTAAGTTATCATGCACATGGAGCTTGTGTGGCAGTGCATAGAGGATATATGGCATCTTAGTACAGAGCAATGCAGCTATCGTTTGCAGCCATACATGCACCATCAGGTGCTATACATACAGATACATTTACCTCTAGTAGTAATGCTTCATATGGAGTCTGATGGAACATGCCTCAGTTCTTCTGTCTGGGTCATATGAAATCCAACAGAAAAAACCTTGATATCCTTCAGCTCTTCCATGCAAAGGCATACAGTAAAAATATATATTCTATATGATATACAGTACAGACCAAAAGTTTGGACACACCTTCTCATTCAAAGAGTTTTCTTTATTTTCATGACTATGAAAATTGTAGATTCACACTGAAGGCATCAAAACTATGAATTAACACATGTGGAATTATATACATAACAAACAAGTGTGAAACAACTGAAAATATGTCATATTCTAGGTTCTTCAAAGTAGCCACCTTTTGCTTTGATTACTGCTTTGCACACTCTTGGCATTCTCTTGATGAGCTTCAAGAGGTAGTCCCCTGAAATGGTTTTCACTTCACAGGTGTGCCCTGTCAGGTTTAATAAGTGGGATTTCTTGCCTTATAAATGGGGTTGGGACCATCAGTTGCGTTGAGGAGAATTCAGGTGGATACACAGCTGATAGTCCTACTGAATAGACTGTTAGAATTTGTATTATGGCAAGAAAAAAGCAGCTAAAAAGTAAAGAAAAACGAGTGGCCATCATTACTTTAAGAAATGAAGGTCAGTCAGTCAGCCGAAAAATTGGGAAAACTTTGAAAGTAAGGGCTATTTGACCATGAAGGAGAGTGATGGGGTGCTGCGCCAGATGACCTGGCCTCCACAGTCACCGGACCTGAACCCAATCGAGATGGTTTGGGGTGAGCTGGACCGCAGAGTGAAGGCAAAAGGGCCAACAAGTACTAAGCATCTCTGGGAACTCCTTCAAGACTGTTGGAAGACCATTTCAGGGGACTACCTCTTGAAGCTCATCAAGAGAATGCCAAGAGTGTGCAAAGCAGTAATCAAAGCAAAAGGTGGCTACTTTGAAGAACCTAGAATATGACATATGTTCAGTTGTTTCACACTTGTTTGTTATGTATATAATTCCACATGTGTTAATTCATAGTTTTGATGCCTTCATAGTCATGAAAATAAAGAAAACTCTTTGAATGAGAAGGTGTGTCAAACTTTTGGTCTGTACTGTATGTCTTCTTACAATAGGTCCTATGGGCGATGTATGCCTAAAATATGGAATATGCTGGAGCCTTCTATGAGAGGCATAAATCGGAAATACTCCTTTGCCGGAAGGCTGAAACCTAATGTGAACAGAGCTTTACGGGAAAAGAAGTGTAGATAAATGTTTTGCATATCAATTTAGTTTGTCCGCTGTACAGTCGGAGCACTGTCGTCATCAGAAACACATTACATGCATGAAACTTGATAAACCTAGAAATTAGTTAACTAGTAATCCTGAGCAGAGATTAAGGAAGAATCGGAAACAGATGCTATTAGGGTTTATCCAGATTAGGCAACTATGTCGCATGAAGACACAGCATGTAAAAACCCTTCATTGGTTTGTGTAACTTACTGCATGCATATAGAACACGCAGAAGACCTCTACCTCAAATGTTCTGGTTGTTCAAGCTCAGCAAAAATAAGAAAATGACCCAAGGATCTTAAAAAAGTACTAAATATATTTTATTATACCTTATACATGAATAATATACATAAAACAATATTATTCAAATAGATCCCAGAAGAGACTCTGAAGATACTAATCTCTCATTGTTCCTGAAGTCTTCTTCACTAACCGGCACCACTGGGAACGAGGACAGATGAGTATATTGTCAAGGCCAGGCACCTGGTAGACTGTTCTGCTCTTCTGAGAGTCCAGGATGTCTATCTTTTAATAAGAGCTTACCAAACATTCTGAGAGAGTTGGCAAATAATGCTTACATAAAAACCTACCATGATCTCAGTATTCATTTGTAGAACTCTGGGGAGTCCAAGTGTTGAGGACATAATACAGCAACTAGAATGCCATCAGCCTTACTATGAGTTCTCTTCAATTTTTTGTAGAAATGATCATGATGATGATATTTTCTTTTAAGGGGCGTAGCTATAGGGGAAGCAGCTGCTTTGGGGCCTGACTTGAGAAGGAGCCCACCCAGGAGGAGAACTAAAAGATTTTATTTTCAGGGCCCCCTCAACTGTATTATACAATGACATTATATACTATGAAAGTATATAGAATAACATGACACATATTATATAGGGATAGGAAACAGATGGAGCAGCTGTCTAAGGGCTCTTTCACACTTGCGTTATTGTCTTCCGGCATAGAGTTCCGTCGTCGGGACTCTATGCCGGAAGAATACTGATCAGGATTATCCTAATGCATTCTGAATGGAGAGTAATCCGTTCAGGATGCATCAGGATGTCTTCAGTTCCGGTACGGAACGTTTTTTGGCCGGAGAAAATACCGCAGCATGCTGCGCTTTTTGCTCCGGCCAAAAATCCTGAAGACTTGCCGCAATGCCGGATCCGGGATCAATGCCCATTGAAAGGCATTGATCCGGATCCGGCCTTAAGCTAAACGTCGTTTCGGCGCATTGCCGGACCCGACGTTTAGCTTTTTCTGAATAGTTACCATGGCTACCGGGACGCTAAAGTCCTGACAGCCATGGTAAGTGTAGCGGGGAGCAGGGGAGCAGCATACTTACCGTCCGTGCGGCTCCCCGGGCGCTCCAGAGTGACGTCAGGGCGCCCCAAGCGCATGGATCACGTGATCACATGGATCACGTCATCCATGCGCATGGGGCGCTCTGACGTCATTCTGGAGCGCCCGGGGAGCCGCACGGACTGTAAGTATACTGCTCCCCCGCTCCCCGCTCCTACTATGGCAACCAGGACTTTAATAGCGTCCTGGGTGCCATAGTAACACTGAAAGCATTTGGAAGACGGTTCCGTCTTCAAATGCTTTCAGTACACTTGCGTTGTTACGGATCCGGCAGGCACCTCCGGCAACGGAAGTGCATGCCGGATCCCAACAACGCAAGTGTGAAAGAGGCCTAAGACAGCGATCTTGACTTTTCCCAGGAGTGGAGGTTGCATGGAAGTAGGGGGATGCAAAGAAGTTGCTGGAGGAAGGGGCATTCAAAGGTTTGCTGGGGACCCAGTCATTTATAGTTACGCCACTGTTTTTATTGGAACACTTTTGAGCCAAAAATTAGCAAATGCATCAAGTTTTTATGACCAAAGTTTCTTTTCACCTGACAAAGAAACATTGCCTGCATTGCTTCCCTGTCTACGGGGGCCATGGCCATTGCCAGTAATAAAGGGACAAATGAGAACCATCTTGGTTCATTGGAACTGGTCATCACCTGAAAAGGGTGACTATGGCCTTAGATCCCACATGCTGCATATACAGTAAATATATACCCTATAGTCTAACTCACTTAAATTCCATTTATTCTGATATGTAGAGATCCAGATTACGGATAAACTTAATAACATTTAGATTTTTCCATAATTACCATAGTTCAAAGATGAGTAAATTGTTTTGCCCAATTTGGGTCTTGTGGATTCACAAATTGGTTTGGTTTTCCGTTCATCACAGGGATGTATGGGTTGGTGAAAGTAATGGGTAATGAGTGAATTGATTCTCTTTTTGTATTCTATGTAAGACAAATCAAGCAAAAATCACCACACTGTATGTTCAGGTAAGTTTTCACTTGTTAAAGCTCTTTAGTGGCTACAAAAATGGGTTTGTTGTTACACTCGCTAAGAATACATGTAACTGTTTCATGTACATGTGACCGTTGTGCAACTTTTTATTTCGTAAATGTAATCAGATTTTTATTTTCTAAATAGAGAGGTGAAGGTTTTTTCCAAAGTCAAATGGAAAAATATCACTTTCTAGCGAAAAAAAGGGACATAGGTTAAATAAAAGTTTAGGAAGCAAAGACATCAGCACGTCCACAGGATGGGCCTTAGATTACTTAACTTGGATACTCGTCATACACCCAGTTAACCTGACTACTTTCTGTATTGGTGCCAACTACGGTAGTCTATGTTCACACATTACTTTTCAGGTGCAGTGCTGTCATCTCAAGACCATGAACGCCATCCTACATGCTGCATTTCTCCTACATTAGCGGCCGTGAACAAGGTCCAGGATGGACCGAAATGTTGGCCACTATTAATATATGTATACTTTAAGGATGGAATAAAGTTCTTTCTATTTATAAAGATATCTCTTCAATTGAGTGCCGTGATTTACAGAACCTGATTATACTTGGGCTTCGCCCTATCACAGAGCACCACATCAATTAAATGGAGTGCCAACCCAACTTTTTTGCTTTGATCTCAAGGTCATGAACCTGTCAACCCAACCTTAATATTTTCTGTCAGTCTTACTGAGCACAACTAATCCTCGCTTAAGACAAGAAGCAAAGAGCAAGGTAGGCGATGATATGTGATAAACTGATGTGACATCACTGGGATGGGACCTGTTGGGTTTAGAAAAGAATTTTAAAAATTGTCAGAAGTTAGGCCTCTTTCACACGACCGTATGGCTTTTTCAGTGTTTTGCGGTCCGTTTTAAACGGATCCGTTGTTTCGTTTTTTGTTTCCGTTGTGTTTCCGTTCCGTTTTTCCGTATGGCATATACAGTATACAGTAATTTCATAGAAAATTGGGCTGGGCATAACATTTTCAATAGATGGTTCCACAAAAAACGGAACGGATACGGAAGACATACGGATGCATTTCCGTATGCATTCCGTTTTTTTTGCAGACCCATTGACTTTAATGGAGCCACGGAACGTGATTTGCGGCCAAATATAGGACATGTTCTATCTTTCAACGGAACGGAAAAACGGAAATACGGAAACGGAATGCATACGGAGTACATTCCGTTTTTTTGGCGGAACCATTGAAATGAATGGTTCCGTATACGGACCGTATACGGAATGCAAAAAACGGCCCGCAAAACTGAAAAAAAAAAAACGGTCGTGTGAAAGAGGCCTTAGTCAGATACAAGACATAAGCTGGTCGTACACTTGAAACAGCAGTCAGCCAAATGCCCATTTCACAGACAGGTATTCTTCTAGACTCGGCCGAACATACACTTTTTTTGTAATGGAATAAGCTGCTTCCAGACCCCACTCATTGCAGCTTATCACCTGCAGAAAGAAAGAACTCTTGAAATTCGATATGCTCACTGTGTCTTTGCCTTGACATCAGTCATTGGGAGGGAGCTGAGAGATTCCCATACATAGTAGACAGTCAGCCAATCCGGCCAAAATCAGCCGATTTGGATGGTTTCATGGCTAGCTTCAGAGCATGTAGGCCTCATATTTTTTTGAACCAGAAAATGGCTCATTTTCATATATTTTTTTGCTCCCCATTCCTGATCGTCCTTCAATCAAAACATGGACAACTTGAGGTAGAATGTTCAGGTAAAATACAAGTGAATGTTCTTGGGTTGCCTTGTTATCCTCAGGGTAAATAAAATGTGTGGTCTTCTTATGGGGATGCTTATCATTGGATTGAATTCACATGGTGGCACATTACTATTACTGATAACGATGGATGTGTTTCCATTGATGCCAAGCTTTCGCAATGGAAAATCCTCATGAGAGGAATTCTGTGGTATGGAGGTCTAGACTGAATGCTTAAGACTCTAATTAAAATGGGAAAAGCTGATTGAAGTAAATTAACCTTGTGTGTGGAAGACATGGGAACATATCTTGTTAAAAGTTATGTCCTGGGAGTGGCAGCCAGCAGTTGGAATTGCTTTTGATGCACACAGGCCATAGATAATTGGCATAATTTTGAATGATGTCACAGGAATTTGGGACAGCAGATGATTGGGGAGAACCAAATTATTAGGGTGGGGTACCTAGAAATCTGTACCATCTGTTGAGTGATCATGATATCATTGCTTCATAAGATTACAGAAGTCAACACACCCGATTGTAGCAATGTAGGAACAAATGTGCAAACCTCAGATGGTCCAAGCTCTGCCTATCAGTATGTCCCCTACTGTGGGCTGCTCTAGAGAAGAATTACATATTTGGTTGATGTATGTAATTTGGTAGAACTCTGATCTATTGGTCAGAAATTTCAAGCATATTGATAATGCTGAAAAAATATTAAACATTACATGAAACACTTTTAATGTGCTCTGCAATAAAAATGAGTGTTGATACAAATAGTCATCAGCATTTCTCTTTGAGACACACATACTAGAGTAATAAATTATGATGAATCAGAAGTTAAGTACGCTCTGAGAGTGCCAGCATCAAGTAGTAAGCCACCAATTGCACAAATGGCCCTAAACCAGATTCCACTTATACGACCAGTGAGTGAGATCTAAGATTTTAATAGTCTTGGCATCATTGCCTGGGGAATCCTAGCACTGGCCTGGTGTCTTCTTACAGCTCTTCTCTTTAAGCAGCTTACGTATATAGTGGCCTTTCTGCGCACATTGACTTTCATAATGTCATAATGAACTGATGCTTCCATTTAGATCCACAATGCAGTAGCTACCCTGATCTTGTTTCTTTTCAAAACATAATTTACTGTAATGGACTAGGCATAGCCTTCAAGGCATATCTGGACATTTATGATGTATCGATACATCTCCAATAGGTGCAGGTCGCACCGTTGAGACCTGTTCCCCTCTCAAGAACCCGAAGTGGAAGAAGAGCGCGCTTACTCAGCTATTTTTGGAAGCCTCACAGCAGTGAATAGGGAGAGCCACATATATATATCTCCATTCATTGCAGAAGGTGATGGGGTCCCATTCTTGAGATACGAATAAGTCCCAGAGCTAGGACCAGCACCTATGGTACATTTATTTCATATCCTGCGGACACATCAAATATGCCCATTTTAAGAGGTTGTCTTGGTTTCAAAACCCATTTTCAGATACCCAACTTAACACATTCTGAGACAATAGCCAAAGTGGAGAGCACTCTGGAGGACTCAACATGTCAGTGCATTAAATGGACAGTCCACTGAATTCTACAAACAGCTGTGTAATTTTTCATTTTCTCTGCGGTAGTGCTGCAGGGAAAGTAAACACTTGTGGTCAGATTTTTCTACAGATTCCTTCTAATCACTGGGTGTCCCAGTTATGGTATACTCATCATCAGGGGACCCTTCTAAAAATAATGGATTGTCTAAAGCAGATAAGCCCCTTTTATAAATGTATGGATATAGTTTGCATAGTGATCTACTGGGCTGGCAGGGGAAGCAGAAAGGACAAGGCTGCACAGAGTAGCTTAAGCCTGACTTCAGTGCACTTAACTGCTCGTTTGCATATGATTTAAATTACTTTTTCTCCAGAATGAAGCAAAAGATCACTAAGTGAAATGTATCATTATATTTAGCTCAGCTAACCCTACAAGGTGTTGTGCCTGGTATACCTGTGAATTTCCTGGTGACAGACTCCCTTTAAAGATAGCAAGTGCACCCATCAGCTTCTCCCTGTTAGGGGATCTACGTAATGCCCTAAAATAAAAGGGTCCACATGGTGACAGATATCCAAAGAAATAATATCCAGTTGGGTGGCTAGGCATGATAACATTTATGAAGATGTCATTCAGCTTAAGCATAGCCCAGAACCTATGAATCACGTGACGTTCAGTCATCATTGTAGAGTAGCATGTCTCTAGGTTTTGGATCTTCCCCTTTCATTGGAAGCATGTCTCACTGCCTGACATAAGAGCCTGTGAAGTGTCAGGATAATTTGCAGTCACGTATATGTAAGGTTGTACGTGTAGGTTTAGGCCATTCTTGACGATGCGATGCAGTGCTCTTCCTTGTTGGACATTGTCTGAGCTAGCCAACTAATTACATTGTTATACTTTTCCATTGCCTAAGGAGCTAATATTCTGTGTGATTAAACCTTTACATTAGACTCCTAAGACGAGCAAAGTAAGTCACAGAAGGGAGCGGTTTGCTTGTATGACGTAGGTAGCTGACACATGTCAAAACATAATGCTATAGATGAACATGAAAACCACAAAACTGCTCCACCTGGTCCTATAGACGTCAATAAGGACAACCGTAAGATTTTTCCTTAACCCTTTACTCCTTTAAGTACAATAAGCAAAATACAACAAGTAGTACTTATATAAAGATGGTGAGCTACAGTTTATAATTAACTCAAATTTTTATGTAGACAATTTCCTGCAAAACTGGTAGGACTGGGTCTGGGATTGTGCTCCTACAAATCGAAGACAGAATTAACACTAACAAAGGTCAATGCCAGGAGATATGGTTGACAGAATAAAGTTATTAATAGTGCAAGGTGAGATGCAAGCCATGTTAATGGTTCCCACGTGTTCGGGATCTCCAAAAAACTATCTTCAAACAATAATTTTCCAAAAAGGAACCAACGATAACACTTAATGTATGTTGGAACAAAGCAGGTGACAACTGTGGTCATCAACTAGTAATGGATACATCCTATGATTCATTTTTCAGACTGAAGAAAGAGACAATCTTATGTATGACCAGACTTACTTCTAATAGCTTAGGCTGGTTGCTTTAGTAGGTTTATGGACTAGATATTTCTTAGGGCACACAAAGGGTATAGCCAGATGGGTGGCCATGACATGGTTGGGAACCATGCAGTAATACAGGCCATGGCGGTATTCTATTATCTTGTTTGAAACAGATTGGTTTTTCAGTGTTTTTTAGGGGTTATGTTTCTTAACCATTTCACAGCCACCCTGCCTGGCCATACTTAAAGAAAAATCTTAAGTAGAAGCAATTAAAACGGGGATTGTCAAGTTTAGAAAACCCATTTTCATATACTATAATTGGGAGTTCTGAGTTAAAAATCTTTTTGCAGGGGAGAAAACTGAGAACAGGTTAAAAATAATAAAGGATTACTCACCTTTACTGATTCCTCACTGCTGCTCCAGTGCCAGTTGCCCTCCAGTTCCTGGTCCTGGCACGACAAAGAATAAATGGCTGAAAAAGTCTACCCAACCAGACACTGCTTAGGGTGCGTTCACACTAGCGTTAGGGATTCTGTTATGGCTATCCATTATAACATTGTTATAACGGAAAATAACGGAATGCCCAGACAGAATGCAAAACGGAAGCCTTTAAGAGGCATTCTGTTTGCTTTCCGTCCTAATAGAAGTCAATGGGAAAGCATAAAGGATCCGTCTGGGTCCTGTTATGCAAGACGGAAAATAAAGTCCTGTCGACAGGACTTTGTTTTCCGTCTTGCATAACGGGACCCAGACGGATCCGTTTTTATTCCCATAGACTTCTATTAGGACGGAAAGCAAACGGAATGCCTTTTAAAGGCTTCCGTTTTGCATTCTGCCATAATACAAGTCTATGGGCAGAAGAACGGATCCGTCCTTCCGTCTTATGGATTCCAAAAGCCATAACGGAATCCCTAACGCTAGTGTGAACCCACCCTTAGGTGGGTCGTTACTGTGGCCAGGTTTTGGTTAAGTGTCATTTCCTGTTTGTCAAGGTAGGACCAGGTAGGTTAGTGCAGCGGGGACAAGACAGCATCAGAATGGCGGTGGCAGGGGACTGAATAAAATAAAAATTCTTCCCAGAAAACCTCTTTAATATAAGGGGTTCACCTGTTCAGGACCCTCATCTCGTAGCAAACAGTGTCTCTTGCTCTGGAGGACCTGTCCAGTCCTACATTACGCAGAGAAATGAGTGATCTGAATGGGTACTGTGCAATGCTTCATTTTCCCTGTGGTGGCGCTGCAGAGAAATTGAACACTTACTGCCAGGATCCCTCACCAATCACAGCAGATTAATGGGGTGGGGGTTACTTTGTGATCAGCTTATTGTCAAAGGACTATGATTCTAACAGGTTGGAATTGTCCAAAGTGGAGAACCAAATATTGCAGCTCAGGCTTCTCAATAGTTTTTGCATGTTAGGTTAATATCCCTGCATGAGAACATTGCTCAAAAGTAATAAAGAAAGGTGTTTTTTTTTATCAGGAAGCTTACATGGAGATAATTGAGCAGCACAAGTTCTTTGAAGACGTTCACATAAGTAAACTGATTTCTTATCACCTTGCTTTTAAGGTCAAACTCCGCGTTATTCTGTAACGCAACTCTAAAAGATGACTTCATATGGATCTCATCAACCTTCCTCTATATGCATCATTCATTTTACCACACACTGAAATGACACTTTACAATGTAATAGAGCTATACAGCCTAACTCAAGTACAGCCTAAACCTTGGACTTAAGTCTATTGCAAGAAATAAGGAAGAAGATTAAACAGAAAACATGGATAATTTGCTCACTTTTAATTGATAAAGTTAGTCATATTGATATACACATTCATGCTGTGTAGAAGTTACCTATGATATAAAGTAGAAGAGCTGAAGAACCCAGTGGGTTAATAGGGTTTGCTGTATATGTAATATGTGCCGTCTGTAGCTCTACAGGGAGTGCAGAATTATTAGGCAAGTTGTATTTTTGAGGATTAATTTTATTATTGAACAACAACCATGTTCTCAATGAACCCAAAAAACTCATTAATATCAAAGCTGAATATTTTTGGAAGTAGTTTTTAGTTTGTTTTTAGTTTGTTTTTAGTTTTAGCTATTTTAGGGGGATATCTGTGTATTGCAGGTGACTATTACTGTGCATAATTATTAGGCAACTTAACAAAAAACAAATATATACCCATTTCAATTATTTATTTTTACCAGTGAAACCAATATAACATCTCAACATTCACAAATATACATTTCTGACATTCAAAAACAAATCAGTGACCAATATAGCCACCTTTCTTTGCAAGGACACTCAAAAGCCTGCCATCCATGGATTCTGTCAGTGTTTTGATCTGTTCACCATCAACATTGCGTGCAGCAGCAACCACAGCCTCCCAGACACTGTTCAGAGAGGTGTACTGTTTTCCCTCCTTGTAAATCTCACATTTGATGATGGACCACAGGTTCTCAATGGGGTTCAGATCAGGTGAACAAGGAGGCCATGTCATTAGATTTTCTTCTTTTATACCCTTTCTTGCCAGCCACGCTGTGGAGTATTTGGACGCGTGTGATGGAGCATTGTCCTGCATGAAAATCATGTTTTTCTTGAAGGATGCAGACTTCTTCCTGTACCACTGCTTGAAGAAGGTGTCTTCCAGAAACTGGCAGTAGGACTGGGAGTTGAGCTTGACTCCATCCTCAACCCGAAAAGGCCCCACAAGCTCATCTTTGATGATACCAGCCCAAACCAGTACTCCACCTCCACCTTGCTGGCGTCTGAGTCGGACTGGAGCTCTCTGCCCTTTACTAATCCAGCCACGGGCCCATCCATCTGGCCCATCAAGACTCACTCTCATTTCATCAGTCCATAAAACCTTAGAAAAATCAGTCTTGAGATATTTCTTGGCCCAGTCTTGACGTTTCAGCTTGTGTGTCTTGTTCAGTGGTGGTCGTCTTTCAGCCTTTCTTACCTTGGCCATGTCTCTGAGTATTGCACACCTTGTGCTTTTGGGCACTCCAGTGATGTTGCAGCTCTGAAATATGGCCAAACTGGTGGCAAGTGGCATCTTGGCAGCTGCACGCTTGACTTTTCTCAGTTCATGGGCAGTTATTTTGCGCCTTGGTTTTTCCACATGCTTCTTGCGACCCTGTTGACTATTTTGAATGAAACGCTTGATTGTTCGATGATCACGCTTCAGAAGCTTTGCAATTTTAAGAGTGCTGCATCCCTCTGCAAGATATCTCAATATTTTTGACTTTTCTGAGCCTGTCAAGTCCTTCTTTTGACCCATTTTGCCAAAGGAAAGGAAGTTGCCTAATAATTATGCACACCTAATATAGGGTGTTGATGTCATTAGACCACACCCCTTCTCATTACAGAGATGCACATCACCTAATATGCTTAATTGGTAGTAGGCTTTCGAGCCTATACAGCTTGGAGTAAGACAACATGCATAAAGAGGATGATGTGGTCAAAATACTTATTTGCCTAATAATTCTGCACTCCCTGTATTGTTGCCATCAAAAATATTGGAACCCTCAGAAAACTCATGGACCCCATTATAAGGCAATTCATCGTAATCATCATGGATTCAGGATCTGTCCTAGCTGTCTTGGCTTCATGACGAACAAAAGCCATAGTGAACAGAGCCTGAATAGAGCTGAGCCGCAATACCACAAACAACCTGTCGACCAGTGTGGCATTGTATTTTGAAAGATATCAACCATGTTTTTTCTTACCCTGGGTGATCCCTTAAATACAACGGGGCACACAGCCTGGCATAGACACAGATTAGGCTGTCTTGAAGCTCCATAACCAGCTGAAGAAGGGCATCAGTATCTAAAGGTGTTTTCCAGGACTTCCATTTTGTTGCTCTCTCCTTAGGATAGGTCATCAATATCAGATTGGGGGAGTCTGACAACTCCACCATTCAGCTGCTAGTAGGAGCCGTGGCCAATGGAACTAAAACAGTGTATGGAGTCAGAAGAAAACACCCTGTACACCGTGTAGTGGCCATGCTCGCTTACTGCAGCTTAGACCACGCTACAGAAACTGTGTGCTTCCTTTTGGAGGAAAGGTAATTGGCATACCTTTTACCCCGGAAGGAAGAATCAGTAACGACCTGAAAAATAAGTTCACACTTGCATTAAATGGATCCGGCAGGCTACTCTGCCTGCTGGAGTTCACCGGATCCAGCCTATCCAAATACTACCTTTCACTACCGGACCCCCATTGACTATAATAGGATACGGCAGAGATCAGGCCACTTTCCGGCATAGGTGCCGGTCTTCAGCTGTACAAAAACAGTTGCATGCAACCTGAAAGTGGCCGGATACCCACTAGATCTCAAAACAGTCAATGAGGCGCGGTGGTGAAAGGCAGTATCTGCGCTCTATGCCGAAACAGCCTGTCGGATCTGTTTAACGCGAATGTGGACCTACCCTTAGCCTTGTATTACTCCACATTCCTCCTAAAATGACACTGACGATTGAGCTGCGGAGTTGAGCGGGATCATCTACGTGATGTAGTAGAGGAATAAGGAGTTCACCGTGTTTTACAAGAAATAGGTCAGCAGATTGTTATTGCAGCTGAAAGACTTGGATGAAGACAGTAGCTGATAGCAGACATGTGGCACTGGATAAAAGCTGCAGAACAGCATCAACTCCGCAAAAGATAGCTTCGCTTCTTACCAAATGTTTTTCAAGAATTGGCTTTCTATGGCAGTCTAGAGAGGTCATCAAGCTGGTCCAGTTTTATACTAGTAGGCTATGTGGCAATTACATAGGGTAAGGAAATGGATCAAGGGGCATGGGAAGCATGTGCGAATGTGGGACACACAAGCCTTTCTATGCTAAGGGTCAAAACCTGGCACCGTAATAAAGGGTTCACTTTGACCTCTTCAATGGAGCCCCTTCTCGTCTATGTACGGAAAGCCCATGGCATACAATATTCAGCTAAAATCTACAAAGATTTGTTGATTAGACCATACCCCCTTCATAATTTAGTAATATTTCCCATTATTCACCCAGAGAAAGGTCAGTTTGCATTAATGTGAAATACAATCAATTGACTTGTAATGCTAGAAAGAAAACTACACAGATAGCCCGGAATGAAATTATGAATATGCTAATGTGTATTATGTAAATAAGGACAATGATTATTTATTGTCGCATGCTAATGACAGGTATATGTGAAAGGTGCAGTCTCACCTGCAGACGCTTGATATGATGCCAGCGTACATTTATTAGAAACAGTGAGGAGCGGTGTAAAATAGGGGAGAGGTAATTGTTTTCACAGTTATCTCACATTTACTAATTCTTACTAACGCTGTGAAGTCTATCACGTGAGCAACTTCACTGGTGCCTTTATCCCTCATAGTAACATCACTACGTAAAACAAAATACTTGTAAAATAGAAGAAAAATTACCAATATTCATAGATCCACAGCCCCAAAACCTCTTCCAACATTGGCATTTGTTTTACAGCAAGCGCAGTAAAGTGAGATTCTGACTCCCTAGACTGTAGGCTTGTACCAGCAGTGCAAGAAGCAACAAGAGTCACGGTGGGAAAAATGTCATCAGAAACTACAGCAGGGAGAGATAGGGGAAAGTTATCAAAAGTAGCGCACAAAAATGTGGCAAAGTTGTCCATAATAAATCTTCTTTTGTATTTCAAAGCCCCCCCCCCCCCGAACGTTAACCCCTTAGCATTCACTTATGTACTATTATATCACTGAGTACAGTGAGTTAAAGGGGGGTGTGTGTATATATATATATATATATATATATATATATATATATCACAGTAGAGGACTCATCCTCTATTGACAGGAAAAGGGGAGAAATAACTGATTGGTGGTGGTCTGACCACTAAGATCCTCACTGATCCCAAGAATAGGGGTCCCATGTTCCCATCCTGATGCTGTACTCGGCTATCTCCAACGATCGCATAGAGAATGAATGGAGAGGCAGGCAGCCTGCTGGGCCTGCAGCTCCATCAGTAGGTAAATATGGGACTCCGTTCTTGGGACTGGTCAGTGGGGGTCCCAGTGGGTGGACTCCTATCGATCAGTTAGTTATAACCTATTCTGTGGATAGGGGGTTAACTTTCTTACTTGCCACAACCCCTTTAAGTACCAAAGTAGGCTGTGTCCTTTTTGGGGTTAATATGCTATGGACAACTCCTCCACTTTTTTTGCACTAGTTTTGATAAATCTCCCCTATATTATCTTCTGCTTGTCATCCTGCTATGTAGACCACCTTCCATCATTCACCACTGGAGACCATAGAGACAGAAGTGGTGGCAGACCTGTTACATGTGCTACAAGTATTTTACTATGCATTATGTGGCTACATGTGCATGGGATATAAAAGTCTTATGAAAATTGAGTCACAACAAATCATGCGGATTTTGCAGAAGATTCGGCTGTAGACCGCCATAGAATTCACTCTCTACATTGCAAAGGGTGAAATCCATGGATGAAATCTACAGTATAAAAAGATGGGTTAAAAATCCTCACCGCCGGTCAATATATGGCTGAATTCAGAAGAAGACCTCCACCCAGTCAAGAGCATAAGTTCCTGATGCTTCTAGCATTAATTAATCCTGAGAGCATCAGATCATTATGTACTCAGCTGGAAGTTGTGAGGAGGGCTTGGGTGGCCACCTGGGCATCGGCCCACTTGGAGATTTCCCTGCAGAGTCTATGGTCAATCTGCCCCTGGCTGATGCCGTCCTGCATTAGGGTAACATCAGACGACACATTTTCAGTAGTTCTTTTTCCAAACCACCTGATGTTCTCAGGAATCTTCTGGGCTTGGGTTATATCAGATTACAGCGCAGTCCGGCTCTGTTCTGGCATGTGTACAATATAGCTGCTATTGTAAACAGCAGACAGCACTGTGTGAATGGTCTGCAAGCACGTACCACACCATATTGCTCCCTTCTTCTGGAAAAAGAATAGGAAATACATGTCAAGACGGCCATTCAGCCTGTAAACAATGGCACATCTGATATATTACAGAAACAGGATTTAAAGAAGGAAGCGTAAACCATCTGCACACAGACGCCAAACACGGCCGCACTGTCCTGACTCCATCCACAGCAGTTACAGTAAAACTGGGTTCAGTAAGCCAGGCTATGAAGTACTTGTTTCCAGCTGACGATCAAGGACGGGCCGGACCTGTGCTGCAAGCCTGGGGGGAGGCCTGCATGACTGGGTTTGGAGGGAGTAGGGAGAAAATGGCAAGCAAGGGGTTAAGGGCGGTGCTGGGGGGGAGTGGCTGGTGGGAGGGGGAAGACGGTTAAAAGGGGGGAACAAAGGCGGGAAAGGGGCCATTTTAGTGTACACAGTGAAGGGATCAGTCCCACATGTCAGTGGTCACAAGTGGAGAGGGGGGTTTGTGTTGGTACAACTGGGGGTCTGGTAGGTAGCTGCCGTTAGTTGGCCGGGTCATTCTTTTGTCATGACGGCCTTGGCGGTTGGGGAGTCCTTGGAGTTGATGGAATGGTGGCTCTGGAGTGGTGGGGAGGGAGCCAAGAGGGCTCTGGACTCCTCAGGCCTTGGAATCAGAAGGGTGAGATGGCGGGAATCTGCCCAGGTGTAGCCCATGTTTGCACAGTTCTGTAGAGAAAAAAGGGGGTCAGTCAGCACAGTTCTGCCTTTGAGCTGGTGGCTATATGGCTAGAGGTAATTTAGTTGAGGGGCGGGGCAGATTTCCGCCAGGTTTTGGGGCTCCAAGGACCCTCCCGGTTTAGGAATGTTTTTGGGGTCATTGAGGGGCCTTAAGGAAAGAAGGCCTTTGGGGATGTTATATGTTATTTATGGTATTTATGTTGTTTTTATTCCACTCTGATGTATGTGACTCGCCCACGAAGGGTTCATACTCATGAAGAAAATACAGTACAATGCACGCATTGGGTTAAAGGGGTTTTTCCGTTATAGAAAGTGATGACGTACGGCTAGGATATGCCATCGCTTATTGATCGGTGAAGATCCTACTTCTTATGACACCTACTGATCTCGAAAGTGAAGGGGCTGCATTGCTGGTAGACCTAATGGACATGCAAGGTGCAATATAGCTCAGAATCGATCAGGGTCCAGGCACGTCCTAGCAATAGGCCCCTTTAAGATAACCTTGGTTGTGCCAAGTGTTGAAGTTATTCCCTATCTATCCAGAGGATAGGGGATATCAAACTAATTGGTGGGGGTCCAACTGTTGGTAGTCCCACTGATCTTGATAACAGGGGTCCCGTTCCCCTAATCAGATGGAGTGGCACTCAACAGGGTGCGCAAAAATACGGATGCCTTCCGTGTGATGTCTGTGCTGCATCTGATTTTTCCCCCCCCGGATCCATTGTAACAATGTCTATTCTTATCTGCAAAACAGACAAGAATAGTTATGGGGTAGAGCCAGGATCTCATGGATATGAGGACTTCAAAATGCATGCTTTGCGTTGAGGTGCTCAGAAATGATTTTAGTAAAACAACATGGTCAATTCAAGAAAGTGTTGTTTTGCTCAGGGTCTCCATCATCAGTTTATGCTGCAGCAAAAAACTGGTGACAGATTCCCTTTAAGAATCTAAAAGATACACCCAATCCCAGTGTTACTTAAAAGTAACAGTACTAGTGTCTGAAATGTTTTTCTTTCTTTTTGTTCTGATTAGGTGGCTCTAAAAGCAAAAAATATCACTTATTCACACCAGATAGTTCCTTCAAGAACGCTCTTGCGATCATACGCATTGTGTTGACATAACACTATTGACTCTAGTTTACCTAAGATGCACTTGACACTATAATTCCTGCCTTCTTACTTATCCATACACATATCAGTGACTTTGTAGATATTGTGGCTTGAAACTGTGCCAGAGAGCATTGAACTGATTTATGTCAGAGATAGGTTCACACAACCATGCAGGGGCAAATGTAGGGTTTTCAAAGGTGGCTTTGCAGGTGGGTTGGTGGCCATGACAAAAATTTAAAATTCTATTATTTCACCTTCAACCCCAATTATGCTTCATATGCAAACTTTCAACATGTACTACATCACAGAGGCTAGGAGGTCAATATCTGGTCAATATTAATATGCATTATCTGTGGTTGATATCAAATATTCCTGGAGGTCAAGGGAGACTTAGTGGTTTACCTTTAAAGGGGTTATCCAGCCATCTAATTTTTTTTAAAACATGCTCAAAATGTTGTAAAAGATTAAAAGTATAAATACTAATCACCTCAGCGATCCCCTGTTGGCTTGTGTCCCAATGTTTTCCAGGTCCCGTGCCGACCTCTGTACTTCTCAGGGCTCATTCAGACGAACTCACACGACCAGCCCTATGATAGAAATGCCTATACTTGTCTGCGATTGTGGGCAAGAATAGGACATGCTCTATCTTTTTTGTGGGGCCGCGGAACGGAAGTATGGATCTTTTGAGGCCCCATTGAAATAAATGGGTCCGCTTCTGTCTTGCAAAATTGCGGAACGGATGTAGACACATAAATACGGTCGTGTGAATGAGCCCTAATTCCCCCTCGACACCGACTCTTGCTGCAGCCAAGACAGCAACTGAATTTTTGCCCTAGACTGAGATATTACAAAATGTATATAGATAGATACATAAGGGCAGCACCGTTGAGTTCATGTGGAGATGGTGTGCAACTGGCTGCAGCCGCGATCAAGCCTCCAAATAAGTAGAAAAAAGAAATTCTACGGCACTCCCAAGAAAGTTCAGTAGTAGTGTTCTAATTACCAATGCAATATTTCAGTCATCTTACTGGGACTGCTTCTGCTTGAGAAAAGTCCCAATTAGAGGACTGAAACGGGGAGAGAGAGAGAGAGAGAAAGAGAAAGAGAAAGAGAGAGAGAGAGAGAGAGAGAGAATGAGAGAGAGAGAGAGAGAGAATGAGAGAGAGAGAATGAGAGAGAGAGAATGAGAGAGAGAGAATGAGAGAGAGAGAATGAGAGAGAGAGAATTGTCACGAATACAGGGGAGGAGAGGGAAACAGAACTAGGCCTCAAGGCTAGGGAGAGGAAAAAGGTCACCTGCTAGGAAGCCCCTAAACCTGGCCCTGACTTCTCTCAGTATGTATAGACCCTGAAGGTGGGAACGAACCAGCGTCTCCCTGAGGTATAGTAACAACAAGCACAGGGGAAACAACCAAATACAAAGAGCAGTACAACTTATCTTATAGAAAATGGATGAGCAGGAACACAGGTAAGGTCCACACACCAACTCTTCCAAATCCAATTAGAGAATATCAACCGCATGGTATGAAGTGTGAGAGCAAACTAAGTAGGGAATGCAGTAATGACCACGGGCTGCACCTGACAAGAGGTGTGGTCTTTACCAAACCACAACACTGAGAATAAAGAGACTGTCAGAAAACCTCTCATGCAGTCAGTCTCTCCTATCTTCTAACCTCTGTCACAGAAGGTACCGTGACAGGGATAGATAGATTTCAAGGTGCATTATGTACAGTTGCGGTCAAGACATTAGAACAGAACCTCATGGTGGCTCGTGGGTAGCACTGATAGAACAGAACATCATGGTGGCTCGTGGGTAGCACTGATAGAACAGAACATCATGATGGCTTGTGGGTAGCACTGAGAGAAGAGAACATCATGGAGGCTTGGTGGGTAGCAACGATCCATTTTTAGCACTTTGCCATTGAACTGAATATGACCAGAAAACATTGGTGCAAGGTTGCCTAACCCTTCGATTGAGTGTTGGGCTGGGGTTCCTTGGGCCCACCAAAGGGAATTATTTTTGGGACCCAAGCTGTATATCATCAGTAAAGTCTAACAGGTGAAATAGACCCTAGTGGCAAGTGATGGTATCCAAACGCAGCTCCAAATGGAATTTTTCTCCTGGATCATTGGGGCCCAATATGGCTTCAGAGACTAGGCCCATTTGAGGATCCTCTGTTACTCTGGTGGGCCAGTCTGACCCTGTTTTGATTAGGAAATGTATGGAGGAGGTTAAAATGAAATTGTATAGAGGTTAAGAGGTGGAAATGTGGTGGGTGTTTTTTTTTTTTGCCAAATTTAGATTGCCATATGGTCGATTTTCAGGACAGGACATCCATGGTGGCCCATAGCAGGTCAACATCTCTAAAGATTTGTACTTCCCTCTTTCAATCTTTGCTACATAGCTGATGAGTGATATGGCCCCTCATCTCGGAGTTTAATGTTGACCATCTGCCACTGGCCCCAGGAGGCTTGACAAGGACCCTTGAATGGGGCACTATTGTAATAATGTTGTATTAGAATAAAACTGATGATTTATAGTAAGGATACTACAGTGTACCTGTTTAAATTCATATAATAGGTTCTAATGTGTGTGGCGTGGTCTTGTGTTCATGTAGGCTTTCTCTCAGTGATTACAGGGACCAATGTCAGTGACAATAATCCATTCCATTGTAGCCTAATATACCGTATTAGCGCTATGTAAAAACAAGTAAGTAATCTCCATGCTGTGCCCACATTCGTACTACAAGACCAGAGTCCAGGAGCCTGGTGTCTCAAGGGCTCTCATGCTGCATATCCTCTGCAGAGCCTCCATAAAACAAGGCGAGTGATCTCAGCCTGACAGTCGTATCCAGGATTTACACTTCACTTATTCCATGGCCTCAAGATGCACTTTCCTGCCACTGACAAACATCTACAAGCATTTATAAATTACTTTACAGTGGCTATAGCCACCTGAATAATGTCTGTTAATATTTCATCCCAAATTAAAACCACTCCAGAGCATGGCAGCAGCTGGTCAGCACATGAGAGGTTTAGAATAATAGCTTGCAATGCTTCAAAGAGTCACTTCATTGCAAAATATATTCAATATGTAGTTTTTGTTTTCCTCGGCTTTAATCTACAGTTTCCTAGGTTTGTTCCACGAGAATTCCCAGATTACAAAAAATGGGTCATTAAACTCAAAGGCCCCAGGATGATGTTGAAGCTGGTGCTTTGGCAGGAAAAAGGGCATTCATCCACATAAATTAGCCCAAAGATATTCTGTGAACATCAAATGCCTGGGTAACAACTTGATTAGGGACCACATTGTTCATGAAGCCTTTTGTGTCTCTGCAAAGTCACCACAAGTTTGTGTTAAGGGGCATCAGAAGTTAGGCACAATACGGTTTGGGGCCTGAATATTATCTAGTTAAACATGACATGGATTTCCTGTGTCATATTTTTTGACCTATTACCATCAACATGGAATACTGCTTGATGTCTTAATAATGGATTTAATACAACCCAAGCAACAGAAGATTGTTGAAGAAAAGTCCCACCACAGCAGGAAGCCAGGTTTAATTACTGCATTAGTATAGCCAAATATGACAGAAGATACCAAATAACTGATGCTGCAGAAAGGACCAAAAGCTAAGACAGCAAAGGTACTATGTATCAAAGGAAGCAAAATGGACCAAAAATTTGAAGCGGTAAAATGACCAACTAGCTGACCTATCAGAACATGCCACACATTTGAGGCATACTAGCAGGAAGGAACATATGTCGGAGTAGCAGAAGAGACTATATATCTGAGAAAGCAGAAGGGGTGATATATCTGAGGTGGAAGAAGCAACCATAAATCTGAGGTAGCAGAAGAGACCACTTATCTGTGGTAGCAGAAGGAACCGTATATATAAGGTAGCAGAAGAGACTACATACTGTATCTGAGGTGTTACAGCAGTGGGTGTGGAACCACTGTGTCAACCAACAGATTTGGCTTTGGTCTAAACCTAAGTATTCACCCTTTACACTTTGTGCACTTTACTGCAGGTGAACCCCCAGGAAACTACCTCCTGGAATAGTCTCTGTGTGGCTGATAGCTGACCTACGGGAGTCAGAGACACCGGTGAAGAGGATAGAGGGGTTAGTCAAAATTGTAATCAGGGACAGGCCGTGGTCAGGGCTGGCAGAGTATGTGTTATACAGTAAATGGCTTGAGGTCAGGGCAGGAAGTCAATATGGAGGTCAAGCAGAAGTCAGTTCAGACAATGGAGGGTTAGAAACCAGAAACGGGCAGAGGTCAGTACACAGGCAGACAAACAAACACAGAACACCTTTGCAGGAAACTAGCTGGCTAGACAACCTATTGCTCAGGAGCTTTCCAATAGGGGAAGGTGCCTACAGTAACCCAGGGTTGCCAGCCATTGCCTGGTGAAGATTAGGGTGCACTTGCTGGTCCATTAACAAGTAACATACTTTGTAAGGCTGAAAAAATAAGACATCCGTTCATCCAGTTCAGCCTATTAGCCTACAAAGTTGATCCAGAGGAAGGTACAAGCCAATTTTCCTCATTTTAGGGGGAAAAAATATCTTCCTGATTTCAATCAGAATACTCCCTGGATGAACAACCCTTCTCCAGAAATCTAATAACTATAACCTATAATGTTACTACACTCCAGAAATACATCCAGGCCCCTCTTTAACTTTTTTTTTACTGAGTTCACAATGACACCTCCTCAGGCAGAGAGTTCCATAGTCTCACTGCTCTTAAAGAATCCCCTTCTATGTTGGTGTAGAAACCTTATTTTCTCTAGACGTAGAGGATGTCACCTCGTCACAGTCACAGTCACATACCTGGGTATAAATATGTAGATGATGAGAGAGATCTCTGTACTGACCTCTGATATATTTATACATGATTATTCAATCTCCCCTCAGTGTTTTTTCTAAACTAAATAACCCTAATTTTGAGGTAGCAGGAGGGACCCAATATTGGAGATAGCAGGATGGACCATATACCTGAGGTTCCAGGATTAATCATACATTCGTGGACCATAAAACAGATGAAGCAAGAGGGAACAAATATCTGAAGTTGCAGAAAGGGCTAAAACTGGAGGTAGAAGAGGCTAGGTA
The DNA here is from genome assembly GCF_905171765.1 of Bufo bufo. NCBI lineage: Eukaryota > Metazoa > Chordata > Amphibia > Anura > Bufonidae > Bufo > Bufo bufo. The sequence continues at coordinate 89,894,782 of NC_053390.1, forward strand.
TCTGACGTGGGGCAGGGCAGCTGTAACCAACACCTCCAATCTCATCTCATTGATTGGACTCCAGTTGGCTGACACCTCACTCCAATTAGCTCTTGGAGATGTCATTAGTCTAGGGGTTCACATACTTTTTCCACCTGCACTGTGAATGTTTACATGGTGTGTTCAATAAAAACATGGTAACATTTAATTATTTGTGTGTTATTAGTTTAAGCAGACTGTGATTGTCTATTGTTGTGACTTAGATGAAGATTAGATCACATTTTATGACCAATTTGTGCAGAAATCCATATCATTCCAAAGGGTTCACATACTTTTTCTTGCAACTGTATGTCTGGGTGACAATTAGGAGCAGTGCTTAAGAGGACAAGCGGCTGAGCAGTACCGCAACAGCATAACTACGTTTTTGCGACTTTACCCCCTGCCTGGCGTGCCCTAATTGGGAACTTACCTCCATCTACCCTTCCTCCCAGCCCTGAGCAGAATCATATAATATCCTTTGCGCTGTCTGAAGCTATTACATCTTAACTATTAGGAAATAAGGATACTTTCGTGTGAAGAGGAGTTTTGCAATACATCTTTGATATAACAGGAAAAGACTTGGTTACCGTATATCTCTTGCTCCGCAGAAATCCTGACAACCTCAGCCTGTGTACCATAAAAATGGTCTTCCTAGGTGGTCATGTGAAAGTCTATGTCTAATGGCTTGAGGCAGTTGCACTGTTCTGGCATTGAGCAGCTCATTCCTGAAATGAACTTCCTATAAAGTATTCAGAAAAGCCATAAGTATCCAATTAGGAAATCAAAGCCCAGCGCAGGTCCCTCCGTGATGTATTGCAGAATAAACACTTCCCATTGGTGTTTCATGTTTGATAAACTACACCAACTATCTTTTCTTTTCTGTAAATACCTCATGTTCATCTCATGTGCACATTTTCAAAAAACTATTCAAGGACTGTGTTTAAGTGGCTCTTACACATAGCTATGATTATGTGTAATCCGCTGCCTCATCAATCACTGTACTTTCCACTGCCTTGTTCTTCCTTAGTTAGATATGGGATGTGGAGTCTTATCCTATTAAAGGCTGGCATTTTATATTCCGGAATATAAGCCATTGTGCAATCATGCATCTTTAAATATATTGAATATCATAATTTATTCAGGAGGTTCTGATGTATTCTGAACTGCTACAAAATGGCTTGAACAAGGCACATAAATGCAAAAGTAAAAAAAAAAGCATCTTCAAACAAAATATCTCCTACTGTATGTTTGTATCTTTTAAACTTAATGCACTGTAACAGTGTCTTTGGTAAAGTACTGGAGGGGGTTTATATCTCGCCCAGATGGCCGAGATAAAAGGAATCCAGAAGGCTGTATGATTTCAGCAAAGTATAGTTTACTGGACCTGGTTATTTAGACTTGAGCTGGATTTTTTGGAATGATAGGATTGGTAGAGGGACCTACCATTCTTCCCCACTCCAGTGTAGCTATGCCCCCTAGCCTGAGGTGTTCTTAGGTGTAGTCACTGAATATGAGTCAGAGCCTTGAAGCCGGTAGACCGGTCTCCTCTGAAAGCCTGATCTCCTTGCGACGTCTACCCAACAGCAGGAGACCATTACAAGAGGGCTATAGTGACACATCATGTTGGAGCTGCTTGCATAGCAGCACCCTTGCTCTCTGAGACTCTGATCACACATTCGTTAGGAGCCTCTGTCAGCAGATATTCAATGTGAAGAATAGTGCCGCATGCAGCACAATGCTTGGCATAAAAATGACAGACGTCATGGTGGAACCTAGAAGGACCCCATTATTAGACAATGGATGATGTCAGGCACCATTGGTGTCATATGGCAGATCCAGCACTCCTTTATTTTCATTTTCTGCTCCTATGATGGAACAGAATTTTTTTTTACAGAAATCTTGGTTTGTGCTTCAGACTCTGCAACTATTGACAGTCATATTAGGTCTCTGGAGGCTGCATTACTTGTTACTTGGTCACATTGATGGCACTCCTCATCCTCTTCTCAGTCCTCCCCGGTAGCCCATCACATTTAGAGAGTTATTCTTCCCAACAGAGATATGCCAGAGTTCTTATTTTTCACTTTTAAAGAAGTTTTTGAGAGCTTTGATAACCTATCTTCAGATTAGATCTCCAGTATTAGACCAGTACTGGTCTGACACCCCCACCAATCAGCTGCTTCAGGCAGTTGCTGGTGCCGTAAACTATACAGTGGACAGAATGGATCGTACATTGTGTAGTTTCCGGCACTGGCGTACTACAACTGCCACTGGCGCGGTATGCTGGCATGGCCACTACACAGTGGATGGAGTCTCCTGCTTCTGGCTCTATCTACTGTATAGTTTCTGGTGCTTGCCAAAACAACTGATTGGTGGGGGTGCCAGGTGTGTGACCTACCAATCTGATATTGTTAACCTATCCCAAAGATAGGTTATTAGTTTCTAAATCCAAGAAAACCCCTTTCACAACTTAAAAAGCAAAGCTTGGTGACAGAAGAAAGTAGTTAGCTTCTCCTCCAACTTCACCAAGCATGTGTCACGCTTCGTGTGGGAGGGAAACACCATGCCGAGCATAAGAAGGAAGGGGGGAACAGGGAATCAGGACTGAGAACTAGGGAAGGAAGATGGACACCTCCTAGCTAAACCCTATCTAAAATCCTGACTTGACTACCAGTATGAACAGACCCCAGAGGTAGGGGTGTTCATATGCAGGAATACCTAGTGCCCTTTCTAGCCCTATAGGACCCTGGTACTAATAGCAGGTACGAGACTACCTGTTCCTCCAAAAGGAAGGACGAACAGGAGTCTCCTTCCGGCCTAATACAAACAATCGGGAAATGCAACACACAGAACCCAAACAAAATACAAAAGGGAAAGGAAAGACTTAACTTCAAAGAAGCAATGGAAGCACCAGGAACTCCGCCGAGATCCACACACCAGCTATCCACAGCTAAATGACCACATTAGCAACACCTGAGGCAAGAGTTGTGGCCAGTACCAGAAACAAGACAGACGCCTATTGATCCACAAGGAAAACCTGTCAGATCAAACTACGTGTTGCCAGTGTCACCGATCTTCTGCCACCTGTCGCGGGAATGTCCGTGACAGCATGTTGATAAAACTTGTGTCTACTCTAAGGTCTAGTTCGACCAATCACAGCGATATTATCTAGCTGCAAATCTGACTTCCTATATAAGATATCATTTATCCTGCAAAAGCGTTCCCATTGCAGCTAAATATCTGGTTTCCATTGGCCTTTCCTAAATCATTTCCTTTGCTCATAAGAAAATAAACAAATTTCATGGATTCAAGATCTACTGGGTATCATAGCTTGCCAACAGCCTCTAAAGGGTTTTTCTGATTATCCTGGGTGATATAGTATATCATGTCAGCATTTGCGCAGCCTGATACTTGTGGTTTTTGCAGCTGACCACATAATTGGAGTCTGTAATTACCAATGGGGTTCTAATCAGGCGTCAGTAGATCCAGATGGTGAACACCTGGGTGATCTGAACATGGAGCACTTTGCTTATCACGTCTGTATACATTTTCCATCTATTTGGTTTTTTCACGTTTACATCCATACATGCCACAATCATTGCGTGCTTGATCACTGATGCAACTATTAGCCTGTACATGGAGACTGTAGTTTAAACCATAGCTTCTCAACATGTACCCTCAGAGGTGCGCTCCACAGGTCTGGTGAGTACTGTATGCATCAAGTCAGCTCCATTACTTGTGGACACTAGTTTCAGGATGCCTCTGTATAGCAAGCCATGTAAGCACTATTGCAACCTGTTATGGCGACTAAGGCGAAGGCCAGCTCTCTTATGGGGGCTCAGTTGCTGGCTTTATCTGTTATGGGGGACAGCTTTGCAGTCTAGCTCTGTCATGGGCCCTGTGGGTGACACCAGAATGGAGGAAATGAGACTGTCTCTGTTACAGGGACAACGTGGCTAATCATTAGGCAAACGGATAGGCTAAATCTTAAAAAGACCCTCATTACGGTCTCATCATCTGAACTTTCTGACTCTTTTACCACTGACTAAGTGGCACAACATAGCAATGCAAATCCTCTGCCTGATCACAGCCATATTTGCTAAAGGTGCTGCATATACCGTAAATGCAGGTTAATATGCAGCAATGGACAAGCTGTTATCAGGGGTGGACTGGCCATAGCCCCTACAGGGAAATTTCCCAGTGGGACGACGCCCAGGGGACCACCTGAGCCCTCCCCACTGACGCTAGGCAGGTTTAAGGGATTCTGTCACCTCTTTTAACCCTATAGAGATGCGGACATGCACGGCTAGATCGCCGCTAGCATGTCCGCAATATACCTGTCCCATATCTCTGAGTGGTTTTATTGAGTGTAAAAGATGATTTTATATATATATGTAAATCAGCCTGGTAAGGAGCCCAAGGGGCTGCCCTAACCGTTCTGGAGCCCAGCCATGCCCCCCTGTGAAGAAGCCCAGCCTGTATCCACGAATCTCCTCCTTGCTCACGGAGTCAGATCGCCGTAATCTCATGATGCGCGAGCTCGCGCAGGCGCAGTGCCGGCATAGTGTTCCTTCCCTTATTTTTCACACTCAATAAAACCACTCAGAGATATGGGACAGGTATATTGCGGACATGCTAGCGGTGATCTAGCCGTGCATGTCCGCATCTCTATAGGGTAAAAAGAGGTGACAGAATCCTTTTAATGAACGCTGGGAACATCAATTGTATCGCCATCCTCTGGAGTCCATGGCTCTCTGCTACCCTGTTCACGTCATACGCCACAGGCCACTATATGACGTGTACAAATGGAGCAGACCCCTGAGTCCGCAGGCTGGAAGAGGATTGTGATCTGCACTGCAGATAGAGGTACTCAGGTAGTTTTCTGTTCTTTTCTTGGCGAGCATACTACTAGGGGGGGTATTACTAGGGGAAGACCAGGCAGCAGGCTGAAATTACAGCTGGCATGTTGCTGTGGCCCGCCTCACCTATTAATTAGAGACAATTGGAGGAGGACAGAACATGGCAGCTGATGCTGATCATGACAGAAGGCCAGCCTCTGGGCCAGAATTGTGTGCTGCACTGTGGTATTTAATTCCACTGAGGCAGTATTTTGTACTGCACTATGGTATTCCTAACCCCCACCACCATTTCTGTTGGCCCCATCTACTTGTGTTGGCCTTGCCTACTTGTGTTGCCCTGCCTTCTGCAATTTGGACCCAGCTCCAACATGGGGCTTCTTTCTGTTTTTTTTTCTAGGGCCATTTTAAGATCCTAATCATTTCCTGATTGTTATCATCGAATAGCAGATATTCCATGTAAAATGACCACAAAGCTGGCCATAAGAGCTATGGTTTTTAAAGGAGTTTTCGAAAATCCATGGTCATATACCCCATTATTGAATTCTGAGTCATCAGAGGGTTGTCCTCTGTTCAGAACCCTCTGGTTCAGAGTAGAGAGCACCTCTCACTCTGAAGGACCTGTCCTGTCTTGCACACTGACAACCAACTAATTGATATGAATGGACACTGTGTAATACCTAATTTCCCCTGTGGAGGAGCTGCAGGGAAACTGAATACTTAATCTTGGCAGGTCTACCCACTGACTATAGCTGATTGCTGGAAGGTGGATCAGCTTTGTCCAAAGTGAAGGACCCTGTTAAAAAGTTACAGTATCAGGGGGGAATGTAATAGAATGATACTTCATTCACCATCTACGCTTTTGGCAGGGATATGCTTTTTAGAAACAATCTTGCATAACAAAATGAAAAAAAATAAAAAATACAAATAATCAGATGGCCACCAATGCCAGGACTCAGTGCTTAAACAGATGCCACTTTTGCGAATCTCCTGTTTCCTATTAGCTGTGATGTGGATTTATGCTGTCAGGATGGATGCATGTTATTGCTGCTGTCACCGCTGCTCGACAAGGGCTCAGCATTCCATGGAACTGACCGAGTTCTCTATTACATCGTATCTATGGTAACGTGGCTGCAGAAGAAGAAAAAAAATGGCCGCGTCACAGCCCTGAATCCTTGAGCAAAGTGTTGCAATGGTTATCTGTCCTCTGTGTCCGTGTGCATGGGGGTAAGAGGATACGCCGTCTCGGCCGCAACCTAAAAGCTGGGTGAACTTTAAAAAAAAACAAAAATAGCTCCTCCGGTGACCTTAGGTGATTTTGTGTAGCTGGCAAACTAGGTTAGTGTTTCACAGGGAATGCAGACTTTCCACCATGGATGTGCTGTCTAGGCTTGGCATGCCTACGTGAGTCCTTGCAAATTCCAAACTATCCATCAAAAAGGACTAAACAGAACTTTTTTATGTCTCAGACAAAGCGTCAATCCACTTTGCTAACCGTTGAGAATTGCCACGCATGCTGGTGCAGCATATTAGGGAATTGCATTATTAGCACTTCCCTCATATAAGAATAACGCCTGAATTTCATGATGGGAGAGAATTGTGTACTAAGGGTCTGTATTATGTCTGCCGAATGAACAGAGGGGCTACAGTGATAGGCACATGACATATGTAGGTTTTTTCTCTGCAGCTTCCCTCCTATATAATCCCAATCACTTGTACTGGTAAGGGGAGTAATTGAGGTCATAGAAGTGTATTGGGTAAAACGATGAACTCTCTAATATACATATGAATGAACAGGAGCAGACCAAGAGTGAGCTTGACCTATGGAAATTAAACGGGTTTTCCAGTTTGCATCAACTTCTATTTTTGTAATGTTTTTCTTTTCTCTTTATTGCTCCTATGTTCTGTTCTTGGCTGTGGTCACATGACCATGTCCATCCAGCACTTCCTTATTTCCTGTTATGTCCATGGGCGGGGCAGTGATAGGGGAGTGTCTAAGTAACTAGCTGGGTGGGAGGAGCTATAAACTAGCTTGGCGCTGTTAGGGGCGGTGCTGGAGCTGTGGCAGAGAAAGGAGAAGGGCATCATGGGTTTGGTTGGATACAGCAACAGGAAGTGCTACCTACAGGATGACTTTTTTTTTACATGGCTAAAATGGGTCAGGAAAGTCCAAACTGAGAAATAAAAAAAAACATGGGGGAGATGTGCATGAAGTAAGAAACTACAGGTTAAAAACCACTGTAATCCTGGAAAACCCCTCTAAGGTCTGGTCCCCTTATCATTCATATACACCAATATCTATAGCCATGAAACACTTGGTTTGGGTCTATGAAATGTATTCATGGCTCATCATTCGTGGAGCCTGAACTTAAACCAGTAGAGGTGCTCTAACAGACAAAGCGGCCATGGGTCTCCTCCCTGAATTGTCAGTTTGCACATACTGGTAGAATAACAGAAGCCTAGGAGAGGGCCTCAGGAGATATATTGGGGTGATTGAGAATCCAGTTTATTGCCTTTTCTGGCAAAAAAACCCCACCAATATCTCTAGAATGGAATAATGACTGAGTTACAATATGAGGAACATGGCAATGGTCCTGAAAGCACCACCATCCTACCATCACCCTCTCGGAACCATCTTCAGTAGCGCTGCAGCCGCCGTTCAAAATACCAAGCACAGCGCCGTACATTGTGTAGTGGCTGTACTTGGAATTGCAGCTCAGGTTCATTAGCTGCACGTAGGCCATGTGACTGATGAACATGAGATCAGACTCTTCAAACAACTGATCGATGGGGACGCCAGGAGTTGGACCCCCACCAATCTGATACTGATGAACTATCCTCAATACTGTATTGCCAGAAGACCCCTTTAAAAATATAAAACTTTCTTCATAGAGATTCCCAGTACTTCATACACACTGCACCTAGGTTTTTGCTTGCATTTGCTTTCTCCCATACCCGGTGTGTGGATCCTCTAGGACTAAACATCAGCTAAAATAATCCACATACCTAACAGATCACAACAAGATTGCAGACCCTGCGAAATGTAACACAACTCAACCTATCGGAATCTGTCTCCAGCGCGGAGATCCATAATCAAACACATGGCAAAGATGTTTACACCGAGGGACTTTCCATTCACACCCTGGAAAATGATTCACAGCTTAATATACTGGACTGACTTCCAATGAATTTCTAATCCTAAATATTGCCTGCTCATGGTGTGTCGCCTGCTGAATCTCCAGTCTGTAACCTTCCTCCACTCCAAGCTCTGCTCACTAAGGCTACTTTCACATGTGCGGCAAAGCAATCCAGCAGTTCCCTGGATCTGGCATAGCCGGATAGTGCAGCTTGCCTGCCGGACCCCATTGTCTATAATGGGAACCCAGGGGCGGATTGGAAACTTAAAGTGGCCCTGGAAAAAAAAAAAGTAAAGTGGCCCCCTGTTGTAGGTGGCTCCAAATTGGCAGAAGACGGGCCAAAACAAGTAGGCGGAGACAACCGAAGTCGGTGGGGCCAGCATCAGCCCCCCGGGAAATTTCCCTGTAGGGTCTATGGCCAATTCGCCCCTGTGGAAACCGTTGTGAATCCAGCCGCTCTGTGGTATAAATGCCAGGATTTGGCATGACAAAACCATTGCGTACAGCAACTTTGGACCAGCTAAATCCTGCCAAAACTCCCAATTGGTAACACCCATAACTTGTAGCAGGAATAATAAAAGAATCACCGAGTCATAAGAACAGATGCTCCAGAATTGTTAGTACATGGAAATGCAAGTAGGTGCTAAAACAGACATGTCAGGGGAGGTGACAGGTCCTCTTTAAAGGGAATATACTGTGACCCCAGGCACAATGCCTTGTAAAGCTATCTCAGCTTAAAGGGGTTGGCCACTTTCTGATTATTGTTGACCAAAGTGTATAAAAGATGATTATATGGCCCTTACTAATATAGCCTTTGTTGAAATTCTGCACCATTTTCTATATTTCATAAGGTACACAATGTCTATTGTACTGTCCACACCGAGGTCTTGTCCATAAAATGGCCGCTGATGGAGGGTCATGTGACCAGGCAAATCACCTCCATGTGACGTCTAATCCATTCGGATACACGGGCTCATGCACATGACCGTATGCTGCCTGCAAAACATGGATCCGTAAAAAAAAAAAAAAAAAAAAAAGATGACATCCGTGTGAAGTCTTTGTTGTTGCAGCTTTTTTGCAGTTCCATTGCAACAACGCCTGTCCTCGTCCACAAAACAGACAAGAATAGGACATGTTCTATTTTTTTGCAGAATGGACTTGTAGACATATGGACACAGAATGCACACAGAGTCATCATTTCCGTTTTTTTAAGACCCATTGAAGTAAATGGTCCCGCATACGGACCTGTAAAAAAAGGAACGAAAAAAAGAAAATATGTTTCCATATGCAAATGAGCAGTTAAGTGCACTGAGAACGGGCCCTTGCTCCTCCTGCTTCTTCAGCCTCCTTCTCTCTCTTGATTTGCAGGGGCCGGCTCCTGCATTGTCATCTCACGTGAGGCCCTCGGAGGTACGGTATGGACCCATATCAGTTTACTGATCCCTATTATACTACTAATCCATGTAAGAGTTATCAGTAATATAACAATGTGTAAAAAGAATGTGATAATCCACAGAAAGGATCCCTAATCAGACAATGTTCATTGTTTTTATAATTTATCATTTTCTAAATTATTATTAACAGGCTAGATAGATAGGTAGGTAGATTACATAGATAATGGACAGATTGCTAGATAGATAATTAGATAGATAGATAGATAGATAGATAATAGATAGATAGATAGATAGATAGATAGATAGACAGATACTGTAGATAATATGCCAAATCTACAGAACTATAGATCCTGCCGTAAATCTGATTAAAAGACTATAGCAAAATCAGCACAACTATTCTCCATTCCCCACATGGGGTTAATGCTATAGCGGCAGCCATAATGACTAAAGGCTGTACATAATATTCCGGCTATGGGGCAGATGTCTGCAGTGACCAGGCAGATTTCCCCTGGCCGCTGATGTTGGGTTTGTCACCTCCCTCTGGTCACGTATTGCTGGATACTTTGTAGATGATATTGGTTATAGTGTCACACACAGGGCAGCTGTTTGTACCCTTATCCTCAGTGTAATTCATGTGCAGGGACACACACAAGAGGCTCAGCTGCAGCCAGTGTTCCCATTTCTCCTCCCCACAGCAAGGCTTTTTATTTTTTTCCCCCCCAAAGCAATGCAATTGCTTGGTGTGGTTTTAAGAGCAGGAGTGCCATTCTCACAAATGATGACTCTGCTGACGTCAATGGCATTCTTATCATGCTTAGTGCGACATCAGAAACCAGCCCTCAGAGGCTACTCTTGTTCACAGGAGCAGGGCTGCCACTAAGCTGTGGACTGGAGCTGCAGCCCAGGGATCTGGCAGCAAGGCTGCAGTCTGCTAACCTGCAATAAGCTGACATCCCCGCCTGCTGTATTACTGGACAGCACCGTACATCGCCAACGTGTGCAGCTGCATGCCCCCTAGAAATCCAGGAGGATGACACAGCCCTGAATTCCCATTAGATCCTCTGCAGTACGTTCAATGGGCTGCAAAACATGCTGCATGTGATATATCTCATACAGGACACAGGATCTAGCGACGCTCCAGGGGCTGCAAACTGAGGGAATAGCAAACCGTGCACATTGTAATATTTATTTATTTATTTATGTTTATTTATTTATTTTTATGTTTATTCTTTTCTTTATTTATGTTGGTAAACAAGTGTAGGTGAACGCACACAAGATCCGCACAAATTACCGTGTAGATTTATGGGTGTTTCTGCAGCACATCCCCACCAAAATTTGCAATTTCCAATTGCGGATTTTGGGTCCGGACTAGATGCAGTTTTGCGCAGATCTAACCCTTCCATTGAAAAGGTTGAAATCCACAGCTAAAACCGCAACATAATTGACATGCTGCCGATTTGGAAATCCGCAACGCAGGTCAATCTCCACGCGGAAACAGTCCGCCATGTGCACCTGCTGGTAGTGTACTACCACCGCACATATGCCGCAACGTGTGCAGGTGGTCTAAAGTGGTTTTTCGGGACCCTCAAATCTGTATGTTTAATGTACTTCATTACCTGCACACGTTGCAGGTGACGTAAGTTTTTTCAGCGTGGATTTTCGTGCTGAAAAAAGCGCAATTCACAACCGGCAAAGTGTATGAGATTAGACAAATCTTACGTTCACTTTGCTTTTCCGTTCTGTGCAGAGATTGATCTGCCGTGCGGATTTAGAAACCTGCAGCATTAGGTTTGTGATTTTTGGTGCCGATTTCACCCTTTTCAATGGAAGGGTGAGATCTGCGACAAATCCGCAAGTAACGCATACAGCTTTTCGTGCAGTTTTGTAGATGTATGTAAATATATGTGCACCTTTTGTATGTTTGCTCGCACCTGTGTGCATGTGCCCTTAAAAAGCCCAAGAAGGTACATTAACAGCGTGCAGTAGCTATGTTTTTACATTTAAAATTTTCATACTGCGAGACATCCACAGTTACTTGGACCCCTTGGTAGTTGTCACCGTCAGGGAGCCCCCCAAAAATGCACATCAAGAAGTCATGCAGAAAGGGGTTTGTTGTCTGTATGTTAAAGATGCTACGGTTTATTATATATCATATTTAGAGAACTTTCTTTAATTGCTTGGAAATCTGAGGGGCTGGTAAGAAAGTAAACCCATTTGTCAATGTATGCATATATTTCTAGGAGGAATAACAGTGGAACTGCAGAAGACGTACATTCTTAGAAAAGATGCTCCGGAATTCAACTTTCATGGTGAATAAAAGTATTTATTTCGGGAGAACAGACAGGTCTCCTTCAACGCATTGCAGGCCTACATCCACATGGCGAGTCAGTGTACTGTACCTAGAAGTGGTATTCCAGGATTTAACTATTGATGGGGTGATACCTCACACCCCACCAATCAGCTGTTTTGGGGGTAGTGCTGGCACCGGAACTACACAGTACACAGCTTCGTCCACTGCTTCATAGCCTGATGGAATAGAAAACCTGCAGTATTTGATTTATTTTTTCACTAGTCCCTACACTTGATTTCCAAAGATCCCCATGATTTCATGTGAACACAATGGGGATCTGTGCACCTCACATGGTCCGGGATTTTTGATCATCAGAATTTTTTCAATTTCACAGCATATTTAGAATTTTTTCATAGTGTACCATTTATGGCTATAATGTGAGACAAACCTTCCTAAATACATGTTTTAGTTTTGCCTTTGGAAAAGGGTGTGATAAGGGTGTGTGTGGTAAGCCGCAGCCGTGTGACACGTATCAGTGTGTGAAGACAACGGTATAAAAGTGGAGCACATGCAGGACGGGTCAGAGCCGGCACAGCGCTTGTGTCTGGGTTATAATGGTCCTAAGTATAGAGACATTTATTATCTGTCAGCAGACACTTCAGAGAATATCTCACAGACATCACTCACATTAATGACAGTTTTTACAAAGCGAAAAAACCAGTCCCGTTGACAGTCTGATAAATGCGTAGAACTGTTCGGGTTTAGCTCAGGAATCTGTCTAATCCGGCAAAATCTCCCAATTTCACAAGAAATGTCTCGGGCCTAACTGGATCATGCACCTTCTTAAAGAGGACCTGTCACCTTCTCCTGACACGTCCATTTTAGTAAATATTTGTTGTATTTTCCTCAATTCTGGAACATCTTTAAGTGTGCTGCTCCTCAGTTATTCCTCCTAGCAATGTATAAATAAACTGGGCACTACAACCTGACAAAGGGATGTGTCTCTGCACATTCTGATACTGTACAGCACTGATTGGAAAATATCAGATGGTGCAGGGACACACCTCCAACTGGTAACACCCAGCTGTCCGTTTGTTCATACATTTCTAGAAGGGATAAAAGAGGAACAGCACTTCCCAGAATTCTACGAAAAGATGGTCCTGAGTTCAATAATACAAGCATTTACTAAATCAAGCATGTCAGAAGAGATGACAAATCCTCTTTCATCTTTTGGCAGTGTGGGGCTGGGGTTCCTTGAGCCCACCAGAAGAGGTGATTCTGACGGTCCACCCTTCTTGTATACAGATACAGAACATGTATTTGTCAACTTTTAAACTTATTGTAATAGAAAACTTGAATATATAACAATGTACTGATATCCAGGTTCACTGGACTGGGCTTATTCACAACTGCTTCCATATGATGTCTGCTCATAGCGCAGGATTCCAGAGCTATTCTTCCTTACAGGCAATGTTTCTGGCAGAGACTATCCCCATAATTCGTCACACAGTGAAACACAGCTTGGAGACATTTGGATATATAGCAGGGTCCATAGATCCGATATGTCACTAGTACATACTGAATGGAAATGCACAGTTTAAAACAGACGTGGAAAATGACTTATAGTTGACAGTAAACTTAACTGTAGCATCCAGTGTCAGGCAGCTGCTGCCAAGGCCAATAAGATAATGGGTTGCATCAAAAGGGGCATAGATGCCCGTGATGAGAGCATAGTCCTACCACTTTACAAATCACTAGTCAGACCACACATGGAGTACTGTGTACAGTTCTGGGCTCCTGTGAACAAGGCAGACATAGCAGAGCTGGAGAGGGTCCAGAGGAGGGCAACTAAAGTAATAACTGGAATGGGGCAACTATAGTAGGGTTATTTATTTTAGAAAAAAGACGACTGAGGGGAGATCTAATTACTATGTATAAATATATCAGGGGTCAGTACAGAGATCTATCCCATCATCTATTTATCCCCAGGACTGACTGTGACGAGGGGACATCCTCTGCGTCTGGAGGAAAGAAGGTTTGTACACAAACATAGAAGAGGATTCTTTACGGTAAGAGCAGTGAGACTATGGAACTCTCTGCCTGAGGAGGTGGTGATGGTGAGTACAATAAAGGAATTCAAGAGGGGCCTGGATGTATTTCTGGAGTGTAATAATATTACAGGCTATAGCTACTAGAGAGGGGTCGTTGATCCAGGGAGTTATTCTGATTGCCTGATTGGAGGCTGGAAGGAACTTGAAAATGAAGACAATTTTCTTCTACCTCACAGGGTTTTGTTTGGATCAACGCTGCAGTATAACAGGCTGAACTGAATGGAACTATGCAGTGTTGGACTGGGATTCCTTGGGCCCACCAGAGGAAATTATTCTCGCGGCTTATCCCCTATATAGTCAAGTCTGAGTCAAAGAAATAGACTCTAGTGGCAAGTGATTATCTCCAAAGGCAGCTCCAAATGGTTATTTTCTCATGAACCTTTGGGCCCATTATGGTTTCAGGGACTGGGGCCACCGGAGGATCCTATGGTACTCTGGCAGGCCAGTCCGACCCTGGACATATGTCTTTTTTCAGCCTTGCAAACTATATCATTATGTGACTAGAATTCTTAATTTGTGGTAAAAAAAAATATGAATAAATTAGCGTACGTGCTTTGCACTAGATTTATTATGTGATTTAGACACTTTTTGCACATTCCTCCATAAGGCAATGAAGAGTGGTTTAGCGGGAAAGGGTCGTAGCTTAAAGAGGATATCCAATGACTAATGTATAAAATGAAAATCAGACATCATATATTTAATGACAATCTCTTTCTTACAAAGCTAGAACCAGCCCTGCACCTCACATGGATCCAGAGATCTCCTCATTCATTGCTCTGCTAGAGAATGGTGCTAGAGACAGCTCAGAGGGAGGGTCTTTTCTGCTGTAGCTAAGGGGGTGTGTCCATGCTCTCCCTATCACAGCTCAGGGGGCGTGTCCATGCTCTCCCTATCACAGCTCAGGAGGCAGTTGAAGGATGAAACTGAGCATGTGCGACCTTATCAGTGAGCAGGACAATGAAATAGGAAAAAACTGCAGGTGGCGCTATACAGATACATTTTACTGAATAACTCAGTGGCTTTGCAAAATTTTTAATTACATGCAATTATAAGTCTTCAGATCCAGGTGCTGGTTTGAAAACTGTTGAATATTTTTCATGAGACAACCCCCTTTAAAATGTGTTGACATGCAACATAATTGTAGAACAAAGTACACCAGATGATAAATAGTATAAAGTTAGAAAAAAAGTCTCTAAAGCTGCACCAAATGTATCATCCAGCATGTGCATTTAGATCATAAATCTGATACCACATCTCACGTCAGTGTATGGAGCCATTGTTAGTAAATTTTCCCCAAAGTTAGACTTTAGATTTCAATAGACACTGACTCAGTCCATTTTTATAACAGAAATATAGACAGCCCTGACCTTGTGGAGCAGGTGCCATTTCCCACAGGCCGTCCTTCTCTGTGAGGGCTTTTGTGTTTAATGGAAAATCTATCCCTGGTTATGATAAGGGGCTCTATTTAATAAATCGTCCTGCTGCATATTACAGGTTCACAGACATAACAAGTCATCAAGTATAGGAAATAAGCAGGCGTCCTGGCAAACCAACCGTTCTACGTTCCAGCGTGGTAGACTTTTTGTTAAAGGGGATGCACAGGATTAGAAAAATATAGCCACTTTGTTCCAAAAACAGGACCGCAGCTGTCCTGTATAGCAGCCTGGTTCCCCTGAAATGAATGACGCTCAGCTGGAATACCACACACATGGGCGGACTGGCCATAGACTCTACAGGAAAATTTCCCAGTGGGCTGATGTCCAGGGGTCCACCCAAGCACCTCAAGGCTGCCTGCCAGGTACATAATGATCTGATGCTCTTAAAGGAGCTCTCCCATGACTAATGTAAAAAATTTAAACCATACATCATGTAGTACATGACAATCTCTTTCTAACAAACCTAGAACCAGCCCTGTACCTCACATCGATCCATAGATCTCTGCAATTATTGCTCTACTAGATTTATATCAAGCTGACAGCTCAAGGGGAGTGTCTTTTCTACTGCAGCTAAGGGGGCATGTCCATGCTCTCCCTATCACAGCTCAGGAGGCAGTTGGATGAAACTGAGCATGTGCGGCCATCTCAGTGAGCAGGACAGAGAAATAAGAAAAATAGCAAACAGCAGGTGGCGCTATACAGATACATTTTACAGAATAACTCAGTGGCTATACTAAATTTTTAATTACATGCAATTACAAAAGTAATCAGATCCAGGTAGTGGTTTGAAAAATGCAGAATATTTTTCATGGGACAACCCCTTTAGCAGCAATTACTGCACCTGGCTGGCAGCTGCACATGGTTCTGCTGCGGCAGTATTTTGTGCTACACTACGGTATTGCTGGGCCTGCCTAGTTCTGTTGTCCCTGCCTACTTGTGTTGGTCATCTTCTGTCAGTTTGGATCCACCTACAACATGGGGCCACTTTTTTTTTTTTTCAGGACCACTTTAATTTCCTAGTCCGTCCTTTCACACACAATATATGGACATGTGTGGTGCTGTTTTGGCTGAAAGCAGCCATGTTGTTTTTTTTTTTTTTACTCTGGACAACCCCAGTAAGGAGTTAAGTACAACATACTGCCTTTCTCTGTAAATAATGTACGTACAGATAGTAGTGCCTATTGTCTATGATGTAGATACAATTAGTACTGCCTCCCTATCTATGTAAATTATGTAGATACAGATAGTACGGCCTCCCCTGTCTCGCTATGTAAATTATGTAGATATAGACAGTACTGCCTCCCTGTCTATGTAAATTATGTAGATACAATTAGTACTGCCTCCCTTTCTATGTGAATTATGTAGATACAGACAGTACTGCCTCCCTGTCTCTCTGTAAATTATGTAGATACAGACAGTACTGCCTCCCTGTCTATGTAAATTATGTAGATACAATTAGTACTGCCTCCCTTTCTATGTGAATTATGTAGATACAGACAGTACTGCCTCCCTGTCTCTCTGTAAATTATGTAGATACAGACAGTACTGTCTCCCTGTCTATGTAAATTATGTAGATACAATTAGTACTGCCTCCCTTTCTATGTGAATTATGTAGATACAGACAGTACTGCCTCCCTGTCTCTCTGTAAATTATATAGATACAGACAGTACTGCCTCCCTGTCTATGTAAATTATGTAGATACAGATAGTAATGCCTCCCCATCTCTCTCCCTAAAGGATGCAGGTACAGATAGTACTGCCCCCCTGTATCTCTCTGTAAATGATGTACAGTCGTGGCCAAAAGTTTTGAGAATGACACAAATATTAGTTTTCACAAAGTTTGCTGCTAAACTGCTTTTAGATCTTTGTTTCAGTTGTTTCTGTGATGTAGTGAAATATAATTACACGCACTTCATACGTTTCAAAGGCTTTTATCGACAATTACATGACATTTATGCAAAGAGTCAGTATTTGCAGTGTTGGCCCTTCTTTTTCAGGACCTCTGCAATTCGACTGGGCATGCTCTCAATCAACTTCTGGGCCAATTCCTGACTGATAGCAACCCATTCTTTCATAATCACTTCTTGGAGTTTGTCAGAATTAGTGGGTTTTTGTTTGTCCACCCGCCTCTTGAGGATTGACCACAAGTTCTCAATGGGATTAAGATCTGGGGAGTTTCCAGGCCATGGACCCAAAATGTCAACGTTTTGGTCCCCGAGCCACTTAGTTATCACTTTTGCCTTATGGCACGGTGCTCCATCGTGCTGGAAAATGCATTGTTCTTCACCAAACTGTTGTTGGATTGTTGGAAGAAGTTGCTGTTGGAGGGTGTTTTGGTACCATTCTTTATTCATGGCTGTGTTTTTGGACAAAATTGTGAGTGAGCCCACTCCCTTGGATGAGAAGCAACCCCACACATGAATGGTCTCAGGATGCTTTACTGTTGGCATGACACAGGACTGATGGTAGCGCTCACCTTTTCTTCTCCGGACAAGCCTTTTTCCAGATGCCCCAAACAATCGGAAAGAGGTTTCATCGGAGAATATGACTTTGCCCCAGTCCTCAGCAGTCCATTCACCATACTTTCTGCAGAAGATCAATCTGTCCCTGATGTTTTTTTTGGAGAGAAGTGGCTTCTTTGCTGCCCTTCTTGACACCAGGCCATCTTCCAAAAGTCTTCGCCTCACTGTGCGTGCAGATACGCTCACACCTGCCTGCTGCCATTCCTGAGCAAGCTCTGCACTGGTGGCACTCCGATCCTGCAGCTGAATCCTCTTTAGGAGACGATCCTGGCGCTTGCTGGACTTTCTTGGACGCCCTGAAGCCTTCTTAACAAGAATTGAACCTTTTTCCTTGAAGTTCTTGATGATCCTATAAATTGTTGATTGAGGTGCAATCTTAGTAGCCACAATATCCTTGCCTGTGAAGCCATTTTTATGCAACACAATGATGGCTGCACGCGTTTCTTTGCAGGTCACCATGGTTAACAGTGGAAGAACAATGATTTCAAGCATCACCCTCCTTTTAACATGTCAAGTCTGCCATTTTAACCCAATCAGCCTGACATAATGATCTCCAGCCTTGTGCTCGTCAACATTCTCACCTGAGTTAACAAGACGATTACTGAAATGATCTCAACAGGTCCTTTAATGACAGCAATGAAATGCAGTGGAAAGGTTTTTTTGGGATTAAGTTCATTTTCATGGCAAAGAAGGACTATGCAATTCATATGATCACTCTTCATAACATTCTGGAGTGTATGCAAATTGCTATTATAAAAACTTAAGCAGCAACTTTTCCAATTTCCAATATTTATGTAATTCTCAAAACTTTTGGCCACGACTGTATATTCCGCAGTGTGTGAAGGCACCCTAAGGCCACCTGCACACGTTGCAGAACACGTGCGGTTTTTCCGTGTTTGCAATGCAGAGGGTGACATCTGTGGCAAATCTGCAGTATTTCCATAATGAATTCTGCAACAAAATCTTCAACATTTGGCAGATTTTGCTGCTGTTGATTTTCAGTAGCTTTGGCCTTATGATGAAACCTGTTGCACAGTGGGGGTCATGGGATCCCCATTGACCATATATATATTATAGGTGGGGGCTCCAGTGGAACACATGAATTTGGTACTGGCAGTTTCACAGGCATTTTTTTTTTCCTTTCTTAGGACACCTGGAGTTTTTGTTATATTATTGTTTTTTCAGTTTTGTTTTTTTGCACACACTCTCTTACCACTAGCATTTTCTTCATAGCATTTTGTTCTCTATAGAGAAGATGCTGGCAAAATGCCTGAAAAAATGCCGAGCTCCAGCATGTTGCGTTTTGAAAAGAAGCCAGAAAGAAAAAAGAAAGTCACCTAATCAACAAAAACCCCAGGAGCAGACAACACGTGTGTGTTCCCATAGACATTCAGCTAACAAAAATGTAGGCTCAGAAATACATCCATGTGTGAAAGCATCCTAAGCATATTATGTCTGTACTATATCCTATACATAGGCCAGAGGTGTGTAGGAAACATGACTGGATGCTGCAAGGTACAACCACACTGCAGCGTTGTGTCACAGATGTGATGCGACTGCACTGCAGTCAACCACAGGCCAGCCGTCGCTAATTAACCACCTCAGCCCCCCTAGCTTAAACCCCCTTAATGAACAGACCACTTTTTACAATTCTGCACTACACTACTTTCACGGTTTATTGCTCGGTCATGCAACTTACCACCCAAATTAATTTTACCTCCTTTTCTTCTCACAAATACAGCTTTCTTTTGGTGGTATTTGATTGCTGCTAAGATTTTTCGTTTTTCCGATATTAATCAAAATAGGCCGCAATTTTCTCAAAAAAAGTGTATTTTTAAATTTCTCTGGTTAAATTGTTCAAATATAATTACATTTCTATACAAGTTTGTGTCAGATGTTATTGTGCTACATGTCTTTGATAAAAAAAAAATCCAATAAGTGTATATTTATTGGTTTGCGCAAAAGTTATAGCGTTTACAATCTATGGTACAAAAATGTGAATTTCCGCATTTTGAAGCAGCTCTGACTTTCTGAGCACCTGTCATGTTTCTTGAGGTGCTAGAATGCCAGGATAGTATAAATACCCCCCAAAATGACCCCATTTTAGAAAGAAGACACCCCAAAGTATTCGCGGAGGGGCATGGTGAGTTCATGTATGATTTTTTTTTTTTTCACAAGTTAGCGGAAAATGACACTTTCTGAGAAAAAAATAAATAAATAAAGTTTCCATTTCTGCTAACTTCTGGCAAAAAAATAAAAAATCTTCCACGGACTCACTATGCCCCTCAGTGAATACCTTGGGGTGTCTACTTTCCGAAATGGGGTCATTTGTGGGGTGTGTTTACTTTTCTGGCATTTTGGGCGGGGCTAAAATGTGAGCAACCC
Source organism: Bufo bufo (assembly GCF_905171765.1). Classification (NCBI taxonomy): domain Eukaryota; kingdom Metazoa; phylum Chordata; class Amphibia; order Anura; family Bufonidae; genus Bufo; species Bufo bufo. The sequence goes on from NC_053390.1 coordinate 89,914,928, forward strand.
TGTAAAGCCTAAAGGTACTCGTTGGACGTTCAGCCCCTTTACGCACCTAGGCTGCAGAAAAGTGTCACACATGTGGTATCGCCGTACTCAGGAGAAGTAGGGCAATGTGTTTTTGGGTGTATTTTTACATAAACCCATGCTGGGTGAGAGAAATATCTCTGTAAATTGACAACTTTGTATACATTTTTTTTTAAAGTTGTCATTTACAGAGATATTTCTCACACACAGTATGGGTATATGTAAAAATACACCCCAAAACACATTGCCCTAAATCTCCTGAGTACGGCGATACCACATGTGTGACACTTTTTTTGGCAGCCTAGATGCACAAAGGGGCCCAAATTCCAATGAGTATCTTTAGGATTTCACAGGGCATTTTTTACGCATTTGGATTCCAAACTACTTCTCACGCTTTAGGGCCCCTAAAATGCCAGGGTAGTATAAATACCCCACAAGTGACCCCATTTTGGAAAGAAGACACCCCAAGGTATTCCGTGAGGGGCATGGCGAGTTCCTAGAATTTTTTTTTTTTGGCATAAGTTAGCGGAAAATTATTTTTTTAATTTTTTTTTATTTTTTCTCTTACAAAGTCTCATATTCCACTAACTTGTGACAAAAAATAAAATTTAGCATGAACTCGCCATGCCCCTCACGAAATACCTTGGGGTGTCTTCTTTCCAAAATGGGGTCACTTGTGGGGTATTTATACTGCCCTGGTATTTTAGGGGCCCTAAAGCGTGAGAAGTAGTTTGGAATCCAAATGCGTAAAAAATGCCCAGTGAAATCCTAAAAGTACTCATTAGAATTTGGGCCCCTTTGCGCACCTAGGCTGCAAAAAAGTGTCACACATGTGGTACTCAGAAGAAGTAGGGCAATGTGTTTTGGGGTGTATTTTTACATATACCCATGCTGGGTGAGAGAAATATCTCTGTAAATGACAACTTTTTCAATTTTTTTTATACAAAGTTGTCAATTTACAGACAACTTTGTAAAAAGACACCCCAAAACACATTGCCCTACTTCTCCTGAGTACGGTGATACCACATGTGTGACACTTTTTTGCAGCCAAGATGCGCAAACGGGCCGAAAGTCCAACGAGTACCTTTTAGGAGGGCATTTTTAGGCATTTGGATTCCAGACTTCTTCTCACGCTTTAGGGCCCCTAAAATGCCACATGTGACCCCATTTTGGAAAGAAGACACCCCAAGGTATTCCGTGAGGGGCATGGCGAGTTCATAGAAGATTTTCAATCTTTCATGGACTCTATATGACCCTCAGCGAATACCTTGGGGTGTCTTCTTTCCAAAATGGGGTCATTTGTGGGGTGTTTGTACTGCCCTGGCATTTGAGGGTCTCCGCAATCATTACATGTATGGCCAGCATTAGGAGTTTCTGCTATTCTCCTTAGACCTCATGCACACGACCGTTGTTTGGGTCCGCATCCGAGCCACGGTTTTGGCGGCTCGGATGCGGACCCATTAATTTCAATGGGGCCGCAAAAGATGCGGACAGCACTCCGTGTGCTGTCCGCATCCGTGGCTCCGTTCCGCAGCCTCTGGGCTGAAAGAAAAAATGAACGGCACAGATTTCTTCATTCGCATCGATCAATGTGGATAAAAAAAACCTCTGCCAAAAAATGTGGAAAAAAAAAAGCTGCGATCGCTAATAAAGATCCAAAAAAGCTCAAAAGTGATCTTTATAGCGCCGCAGCGATTTTACGGTGTTTTTGCAGTGATCAGAAAAAAAAAACATTTCTGTCACTGCGTTGGGGCGGACTGAACGCAAGTGTGCGCACAAGATCAGGCCTGATCGGGCGAACACTGCGTTTTTTGTAGAGCCTAATTGCTAATCAGTGACTGCGGTGCGGTGGGCGCTAACTACCTAACAAGTGGCTAACTAACTGGCGGTGATAAGGGACCCTTAGGCCCCATTCACACGTCCGCAATTCTGTTCTGCATTTTGCGGAACGGAATTGCGGACCCATTCATTTCGATGGGGACAGACTTTGTCCCGCTCGGATCCGGAATTGCGGATCTGCACTTCCGGGTCCACACTTCTGTTCCGCAAAAATATAGAACATGTCCTATTCTTGTCCGCAATTGCGGACAAGAAAAGGCATTTTCTATATAGTTCTGGCAATGTGCGGATCCGCAAAATGCGGAAAGCACATTGACATTGCCGGTGTCCGTGTTTTGCGGATCCGTGGATCCGCAAAACACATACGGACGTCTGAATGGAGCCTTACGGGGGGGTGATCAATGACAGGGGGGTGATCAGGGAGTCTATATGGGGTGATCAGGGGTTAATAAGTGACAGGGGGAGGGGGTGTAGTGTGGTGATTGGTGCTACTTACAGAGCTGCCTGTGTCCTCTGGTGGTCGATCCAAGCAAAAGGGAACACCAGAGCACCAGGTAGCAGGTATATCAGACGCTGTTAACAAAACAGCATCTGATATACCTTTTTGGGGTTAAAAAAATCGCATCTACAGCCTGCCAGCGGCGATCGCCGCTGGCAGGCTGTAGATCAACTTGTTTACCTTGCGATCCTGTGAACGCACGCTCCTGTGTTCACAGGAAATCTCGCGTCTCGCGAGATGACGCGCCGATGCGTCAAGGAGGAATAACCCTGCCGCCCGCAGGACGCATCCCTGCGTTAGGCGGTCGGGAGCTGGTTAAACGAATAAAGACTGCACTGTTTAGCAGGCATGCTCAACCTGTGGCCCTCCAGCTGTTGTAAAACTACAACTCCCACAATGCCCTGCTGTAGGCTGATAGCTGTAGGCTGTTCGGGCATGCTGGGAGTTGTAGTTTTGCAACAGCTGGAGGGCCGCAGGTTGAGCATGCCTGGTTTAGGGTATATTCAAACGGTTCGGTACCGAAAACCATGCTGAATCTGCGCTGAAACCTGCTTTTATTGTTTTCAATGGGATGCCGAGCCTCAATTCATGCGACTGAAGATTTTTGCCGTACGGTTTTTAAAATCACGCTAAGAAAGTACAGGCCTTTTCTTGGCGCGGCTACTGTGCGGACCACATCGCAAAGCCGCAGCGTGAGTCTGCTCGTGGTTTAGCTCCATTCAATGGAGTTAAACCTAGAGCAGGTCTGCAAGAAAACCCATGGCTGAAACTGAAGCACAGTGCAGCGATTTCCGCCATGGGATATGCCTCGGATGTTGTTCTGGACAATTTCCTCTGCCTGAACGTACTCTTAGTCGGTCTGCATTGTTAACTGCCATTAAGAAGGCAGACCGGCTACAGTCCGCTCACCAGTAGCAGCACATACAACACCGCGTGGTAATACCCTAACGGAGGATATTCTCAAGAGTCAAATCTCTATATAGTCCTAACAACACAACCTCTATAAGCAAAAATGGACATCCCCTCGAATTATTCAAACAACCTTTTCTATATTTTATACTGTATAATAACTAACCCTAATAGTAAATAATACAAGTGCATGTTCTGTGGTAGGATGCGGATTCTGTGCTGAATATACAATGTCTGCTGGCTTCTGTGGAGCGCGGTGCATCATGTATATGTGCTGCAGGTCTCTGCTGGAGGAGACATGAATAGGCAGAGCATTGGTAACAACGCTGGCTGCTAAATCAAAAGGGACAAGGGCGCTCCTGTCTGTCAGTCATCGATACCAGGCGAGGGCTGGGATTGGTTGTTGCTACTGTGCTTCCCTGTGATGTCACTAAATCACGTGACTCCCCTAATAACAGCGCAGGATGAGGACAAGTGCTTTGTAATACATGGCAGCATGTCCCATGTCTTATACCATGCCAGAAAACTCACATCATAAAAGCATAAGAAATTAAAAAGGAGTCAAAATAACTGCATAAAAGCACAATAAACCAGAATGTACTATATATAATGGAAACGCATCCTGAAGATTATAAATGTGCAAAAGAAATGTTCACTATTAGGCCGGGTTCACATCACTGTTTAGTTTTCCGTTTATCTAATCTGTCTGAAGAACAGAAAAAAAAAAAAAAAAAACGCATCCTGTATTTTAAGCAACCGTTATGCTCAGTACTGCACATTTTGGATCCGTTTTTGTTCTGTCCGAGATCTGTTATTCTAGACTTGTGTAGGATCTCAGACGGAAATGTCTAAAACAGATGCAAAATGTGCAGAACTGAGCATAACAAATGCTTAAAATCCAGGATCCGTTTTTTCTTTATTTTTGTGTTCTTCTGATGGACCAGAAGAATGGAAAACTGACCGGTGATGTGAACTCGGCCTTACGGTGCATGGACATGTATACCGGGTGTTAGTCCATTTTTCCTGTAAACCACCACAGTGGTTAGATCAGGGGTCAGTTAGTTAGTATAACTTTTATTGACCTAAATCTCTGCAGGAGTCAGGTGGGCGGGCCTACTCAGTGAATGCTTGCAGTCACTGATAAGACCGCCCACTGGACTCCAAAGCGGAGAAAGAGCAGAGATCTAAATGAACAAAATACAAGTTTTACTGAATTTTTTCCCATAAAGCTATATATCAATCTGCTCAGCTCCTCCTGCTTTATGACATGCTGCCTGCAGAATTTCATGTAATATATGGTTCACTTTAACTACATACTATATGCTACCCCTACATGCATCTACCCTTATCCTGACTTTTAAAGACACTGTAAAATGCCATATTATAAAGATAATGGGGGCATAAAAGCAAAAATATAGTTACTTTGGCAGTAGTAGGCAGCCACAACATGCATGACCTAGTCTACGTTATTACTACCAGCTTCACTGGCTTCTCCATTCTCTACAGATCCAGTCTACGGACTATCATTGCCTTTTTACATACAGCTTTCTCACACGTGTGTTAACCAATTTAGGTCACTGGTATTGATTGCATTTCATACACCTATTGGGGAGGTATTAGGCAAGTCAGAGCGTTCACCATAAATCTTCGCGCACATGGCTGTGTCTGTACTACAGATCTCTTCCGTTGCATTCTCGTCCACAATAAGAACCGGAAGAGGACATGTTCTATAATTTGTGGAGCGACAACTGGATCCTCAAAAAATACGGATGAGTGCACGGCCCCATAGAAATGAACGTGTCGGTGTGTGATATAATCAAAAATGCAGATAACAAATGCAGTCGTGTGCCTGGGGCCAGACTCATGTCTTGCTTTGACTACATTTGCATAGCATACAAATGTAGAGCCGGCAGAGCAAAATCAGCTGCTATGCCAGCTCTCATATTAAGGGGATTGTGCACAATGAAACAACCCCTTTAACTGTGTCAAGCAGTGTCTTTGTCATGACAAAAGGAAGAATCCCTAGAAAGTTACAGAAACCTTTCTAACCTGGATGATATGATAGACAGCAGAGAGCCCCAGTGCAGAACCAGCCGAGGAGCCCTGTGCAACACTAGCTGAGGACAACTATGCAGAATAAGGACCCCTATGCAGAATGTGGACCCGTGACCCTTGTGCAGAACCAGCTGAGGGCCCCTGTTCCAAACCAGCCGAGGAGCCCTGTGCAGAACGAAGACCCCTGTGCAGAACGAGAACCCCTGTGCAGAACCAGCTGAGGGCCCCTGTGCAGAACGAGAACCCCTGTGCAAAACCAGCTGAGGGCTTCCGTGCAGACCCAGCTGAGGGCTCCTGTGCAGAACGAGCTGAGGGCCCCTGTGCAGAACCAGCTGAGGGCTCCTGTGCAGAACCAGCTGAGGGCCCCTGTGCAGAACCAGCTGAGGGCCCCTGCACAGAACCAGCCGAGAAGCCCTGTGCAGAACGAAGACCCCTGTGCAGAACCAGCTGAGGGCTTCCGTGCAGAACCAGCTGAGGGCTCCTGTGCAGAACCAGCTGAGGGCCCCTGTGCAGAACCAGCTGAGGGCCCCTGCGCAGAACCAGCTGACGGGCTCTGCGCAGAACCAGCTGAGGGATTCCGTGCAGAACCAGCTGAGGGATTCCGTGCAGAACCAGCTGAGGGCTTCTGTGCAGAACCAGCTATAGGCTCCTGTGCAGAACCAGCTGAGGGCTTCTGTGCAAAACCAGCTGAGGGCCCCTGTGCAGAACCAGCTGAGGGCCCCGGCGCAAAACCAGCTTAGGGCCCCTGTGCAGAACGAGGACCCCTGTGCAGAACGGGCTGAGGGCTCCTGTGCAGAACCGGCTGAGGGCTCCTGTGCAGAACCGGCTGAGGGCTCCTGTGCAGAACCGGCTGAGGGCTCCTGTGCAGAACCGGCTGAGGGCTCCTGTGCAGAACCGGCTGAGGGCTCCTGTGCAGAACCGGCTGAGGGCTCCTGTGCAGAAGCGGCCGAGGGCTCCTGTGCAGAAGCGGCTGAGGGCTCCTGTGCAGAACGAGGGCTCCTGTGCAGAAGCGGCTGAGGGCTCCTGTGCAGAACGAGGACCCCTGTGCAGAACCGGCTGAGGGCTCCTGTGCAGAACCGGCTGAGGGCTCCTGTGCAGAACCGGCTGAGGGCTCCTGTGCAGAACCGGCTGAGGGCTCCTGTGCAGAACCGGCTGAGGGCTCCTGTGCAGAAGCGGCTGAGGGCTCCTGTGCAGAATCGGCTGAGGGCTCCTGTGCAGAACCGGCTGAGGGCTCCTGTGCAGAAGCGGCTGAGGGCTCCTGTGCAGAAGCGGCTGAGGGCTCCTGTTCAGAAGCGGCTGAGGGCTCCTGTGCAGAAGCGGCTGAGGGCTCCTGTGCAGAAGCGGCTGAGGGCTCCTGTGCAGAACCAGCTGAAGGCTACGGTGCAGAACCAGCTGAGTGTCCCTGTTCATAGTCAGCAAAGGGCTACTATGCAGAACTGTATATGGGTCCACTACTCGCCAATTGACATTTTATTATGTTTCCAACAGGACGAGCCCCACCTTTTAGTTTGCCGTCACATTCCCATTGTATAGTCAATGGGGCTCTGCATCCCGGAACGGGCTTCAGGAGTTTGTGCTGGAGATGTGAACTCAGTCTTATCTGAAAGAAGATCCTTCTCTTCCCTGCCATTTATCTGTTGGGACTCCCCATGCACATTTGACTCTAGGAGGGTTCAGCCAAGAATACACTAATGTGCATGGGGATCTTAAGCCATGGAAAGAAGTAATCAAAATTAGTAGGAAGCATTTACTTTAAAATATAGTGGGCCCATCTTACCTACAGGGCCCTCTCCTGTATAGGCTCCAGCTATGATATGTTCACCCTTTCAGACACCGAATCACTGAAAGAACATTTCAATCAATTTCAGGTAAATAATAATCTGCGATCTTTCTCCTTCACAACAAGCTGCAGTCTACACATGGCAGTCCGAATGAGTTGACCAGCCAGGAATCCAGGATGACGGGACTGAAGTAACCGATCACGGATAACCTTTTTTTTCTCTCTAATAATATTTCTTTATTTTAATTCACATTATAAGTCCATACATGGTTCGACATAAAATTTTACCTCAATACAATATTTACTGTTTTTCTCCTTTTTTTTTCACTTTCCCCTTTCCTTTGCCTCCCCTACCCCCCTTGCCCCATCACTCCCCACCCACCATCACGTTTAACTTAATGACCGTCATACAGGTTCTCCAGGGGAAAGATGCATTGATTGGAACTCAGACACACTTTAAATTTTTTTTATGCATTCATGGATGAAAAGGAAGGAAATTTAGTGTAATTCATCATTCAGTTCAATGTGTGATCTCATCGCTGCTCAGATGGAAAGAGTCGCACAAAGAGAATCCGTCAGCATATAATCACATGAAGGACCAGGTAATCGTCCTACTGGTGGGGTGTCACCAGTGTCATGTTCAGTGTAAGGCCTCTTGCACACAACCGTATGGTCCGCAAAACACGGATCCGCAAAAAATACGAATGACGTCCGTGTGCATTCCGTATTTTGCGGAACGGAACAGCTGGCCCCTAATAGAACACTCCTATCCTTGTCCATTATGCGGACAATAATAGGACATGTTCTATCTTTGAATGGAACGGAAAAACAGAAATATGGAAATGGAATGCATACGGAGTGCATTCCGTTTTTTTGCGGACCCATCGAAATGAATGGTTCTGTATACGGACCGTCTACGGAATGCAAAAAATGGAACGTGCACGGTAAAAAAAAAAACACGTTTGTGTGCAAGAGGCCTTACTATTACAATCATAAGAAGAATTAGAAGGTCAAACAAGGAACATTTCCAAGGTCAAAATACCTTGGGAGGCAGGGGCGTAGTTATAGGCTCATGAGCCCTGGTTCAAAAGTTCATGGCCCCCCCCCCCCTTCCCTCAGTGCTTTGTGGCAAGGGGCAGGGACGCACATAGCCTTCATGGCAAAAATTAAAAACGCCACCCCCAACCCCCCATGCCAAATTCTTGACCTAAGCCCTTCAATCCAGCCAGAGGTGTAACTTGACCTGCATGATGCACTTTCTATAATATCAGTGTCTTATATGGCACAAGGGTCGTTGGAGCCCCTCAGGCTCCTGGGCCCGGTTGTGACTGCTACCTTTGCACCCCCTATAGTTACGCCCCTGTTGGGAGGTGCGCCTGGGTCCCAATGGAAAATCTATCACACTGCATTTATAGAACTGAGGCACATGGTCCTTTTGGACACCCACAGACTGAAGAGCCTAATGGTCCTATAACATGGGCCGAGGATCTAGACGACTGTCGGAAGTGGACATCTGTACAAACGCTTATTTCTGACGATTGGCCTGTAAAAAGGTGCTGCCAATCATCTTTCCTACAGCACCAAAAATCTTTAAAAGCTTTGTATGGGGGTATGCAGCCAAAAACATGTAAAGTGAGGGAGGGGGCCCTTTAAACAAGCTCTGATCAATTTGTATATTGTCGATCGGGGCTCATGTGGGACTGTAACTGCCTCTACACATGACCCTATCGTTACACCCCAGGGGCCACGTTTTTAAAGGGGTTTGCAAGGCTGGACAAAAACTCATTATGCCCACCTTGTAAGAGCCGTGTGTGCATGTGACCGTAGCCAGCCAATCAATGGCCTTGACAGTGACATGTGCAGGAACGGAACGTGACGGCTGAGGTGCAAATGGAAGTCGCTGCCAAGAAACCTTGCCATAGGTATTGTCAGTCTGCCTATCTATGCAGTAATTTATGCCCCATTGCGTATATAGCGCCAACATATTCTGCAGCGCTGTACCGGGATTGACACCAATCAAATCAGTCTCTATCGCCAGCAGAGCTTACAATCTAATCACATTCATCATGAGGTTAAACTCAAATCCCCTACCCTAGGTCTACCCGCTGACCTGCCCACAGCCTCACCTCTATATTGCTGAGATACTATTCACATATATCAGAATGCTGGGAAAGCTGGGTGACAACCCCAGAGGAGGAAGTACAGGTGATGACATCAGTTGTCACACAGGCTTCCTAGAAATGACTGATGACAGTGGATGACTCCATTTTTTTTACTGGAGACTTTTTGATTGCTATAAATGCAGCTTGTACGTCCCCTCTTTTAGGGCGCTGGGCCCCAGTGATGACATTACCATGCGCAGGGATTCTGTGAAGGGTACAGGGCACAATTCACACCACCTAACGTCCATTTATTCTGAGCCTTCTGACAGAGACATCTGATGTTCCTAAGTAGATTGAATGCACGGTGATGTGATCATAACCTGTTAATAACCCAGCATATTAGTCGCCGGGATCCAATTTAAGGTCAGCCCATGAAGAATGCCTGGTTATGTAACCCGGATTATTGCTGGGTAATTCGCATTCTCATTCCTTAAGTATCCTGGTTTTCTTGCTTATTAGAGACAGCTGTAACAGTTCTTATTGGCTTTGCTTAAGCGGCAACCAGCCTTTGCCCCAAATACTTTATCCTACAGCGTAGATCATACGTCGTACTGACGCGGGCACTGTTTAGAGAGTATCCCGAAAAATCTGTGGAGGTCTTCTAATAATAACACCGCCAGACGGGGATTTCTATACCTCCATACAGAGGTACAATGAGCCAGCACTGGTCTCGGACAATACAGAAGTTGTAGTTCAGCGATCAGCAACCTCAGGCCCTCCAGCTGCTGTGAAACTACAACTCCCACCATGCACACCCGCTCCACTGCTGTTTTAACTCCCATAGAAGCAAATGGGGCATTATGGGAGTTGTAGCTTTGGAACAGCTGGAGTTTGCTGAATGTTGTATTTGTTCTCCATTTTTTTTCTTTTGAAGTGAATTTTTGAGGTTTACTTTTGCAGCAATCAGAGTTGCTAGGGTCTCATATGATCTGGGGCCCAAGCCCCAATGCATATGTGCCCCTACACACTCCGTACAGTAGTACTAAAGACATATTTTACTTGCTGCATTGACACTACCAAACATACAGGGCTATAAAGCACCACATACCTCTCACATCCAGTGCCTCCTCTGATGGAGATCTTCTCTTTCACCGTATTCCTCATTTTGTCATCTAAGGTTTCTCACTTTTCCAACATCCTCCCCACCCTGGTGCCCCAATAGTGTCATCCCACTGCTACCCCCAATACCGTGCCCGATGTGCTCCCCAATGCCATCAAATACTATACTGCAGAAATAATACTGCCATACAGATAGTCCCCCCATAGTTATATAAAAGTCTCACCAATAGCAGTAAATCTCTACCAAAGTGCCTTCTTTAGTAATAGAGCCCACATTAATAAAGAAGAAGAAGAAGAAGAAGAAAATCCCTTTATTGTCCCTCATTGGGGAAATTGTGGCATAACAGCAGCAATCACATTCACAACAGGAGCAAAATAAGAGTAACTAGAAATTAAAGAGTAAAATACAAGAAAAACATAACACAGAATTTACCTAAAAAAAAATCACTACTGGGTTTCTGGGAACAGTGGTGGTTATAAATCCTAACCGCTGCTGAGAGGAAGGACCTCCGATAACGTTTCTTCGTGCACCTAGGATGTAGCAGACTGTCACTGAAGGAGCTCTCCAGCTCCACAACAGCTTTGTGCATGGGGTTGGAGACATTGTCTAACAGTGATGTAAATTTTGCTAGAGTTCTTCTGTCACCCACCTCCTGCACTGGATCAAGGGGACAACCTAGGACAGAGCTGGCCTTCTTAATGAGCTTATCTAATCTCTGTCTCTCAGCCACAGATAAGCTGCTCCCCCAACAAACCACACCATAGAATATGGCTGATGCCACCACTGAGTCAAAGAAGGTCTTTAGGAGCAGGGGTGTGGAAATCGTATCGCCCGATGCCCGGGACATGCAGTTCAGGGCTGAGATGACTTTGTTTACCGGAGCAGTGGACGCAGTGGATCGTCGACGAGCTGGGCGTGAAGAGGCATTCCCATGGTGATGGGGATGCTTGAAGTTAAAATATACCATCGGATTGGAGAAAACTCAGACCCGATGGTATATTCTAAACTCGAGGTGTTCCCATTGTGATGGAGACGCACCTCTGACAGGGCGCTGCCATCCGCGGCACCTGAGGGGTTAATTGCGCGGACGGCAGCTCCCTGTCAGAGGTCGGGTGCTGGGAATGTTTCTACAATGTTTGAATTGGTGGGCAGTGCGCCCTCCCCCCCTCCCCGGTATTAAAATCATTGGTGGGCAGTGCGCCCTCCCCGGTATTAAAATCATTGGTGGGCAGTGCCCCCCCCTCCTGGTATTAAAATCATTGGTGGGCAGTGCGCCCTCCCCCCCTTCCCAGTATTAAAATCATTGGTGGGCAGTATGCGCTCCCCCCTCCATCATTGGTGGCAGCGGCAGTTCCGATCAGAGTCCCAGGATGTTACCATGGCAGCCAGGACGCTACTGAAGTCCTGTTTGCCCTGGTCAGTTACTCAGCAGCAGTATACTGTACTTACATGCGCTGTGGCCGCCTGGCGCTCCTCCTTCTTGTAACTCACAGGTCTGTGCGGCGCATTGCTATAAGCATAAACAATGCGCCGCACAGACCTGTGAGTTACAAGAAGAAGACTATTGAAATATGGTTTTGATTTAAAATTATTTTTTGTATCAAGACAAGTAGATTGTCATGAGGGACAAGTAGATCGAGCCCCCGCTTTGTCCTTCGACAAGTAGTTTTAAAAAAAAAAAATCCACACCCCTGAGGAGCATCCCCTGCACTCCAAAGGACCTCAGTCTCCTCAACAGATAGAGTCTGCTCTGACCCTTTTTGAAAAGAGCATCAGTGTTATGGCTCCAGTCCAGTTTGTTGTTCAGGTGAACACCCAGGTACTTATAAGAGTCCACCACCTCAATATGTATGTTCACCGGAACCAAAGCAGAGGGCCTGTGTATGCGGAAATCCACCACCAGCTCCTTGGTTTTGCCCGCGTTGATCTGGAGCTGGTTCCACTGACACCAGTCCACAAAATCCTGTGTCCCCTGTCTGCACTCTGAGTCGTCCTCACCTGTGATAAGGCCGACTATGGCAGAGTCATCAGAGAACTTCTGTAGGTGGCAGCCTGGGGAGTTGATGGAGAAGTCTGCAGTGTAGAGGGAGAAGAGGAACGGTGCCAGCACAGTTCCCTGTGTTGCCTCCGTACTGCAGATCAGCTTGTCAGAGACACAACCCTGAAATTTGACAAACTGTGGGCGTTCTGTAAGGTAGTCCAGTATCCAATGTGACATGTGGTGGTCCACTTTTGCCATCTCCAGCTTGTCCCTCAGAAGTCCAGGTTGGATGGTGTTAAAAGCACTGGAGAAATCAAAAAACATGATCCTCACAGTGCTTCCAGGCCTCTCCAGGTGAGTTAAAGCTTGGTGTAGGAGGTATATGATGGCATCATCCACCCCGATTCCAGGCTGGTAGGCAAACTGCAGTAGATCCAATGAAGACCTCCCCTGGGGGCAAAGATGGTTGAGAACTAGCCTCTCGAGGGTCTTCATCAAGTGTGAGGTCAGTGCTACCGGCCTGTAGCTGCTGAGGTCTTTCGGGTGTGAGATCTTTGTCACCGGTACCACACAGGAGGTCTTCCACAGCTGTGGAACCTTCCCCAGCCTCAGGCTCATGTTGAACATGTGACACATGATGCCCCACAGTTGGTCTGAGCAGCACTTCAGGAGCCTGTAGCCTATGCCGTCTGGTCCTTCAGCTTTACGCACCTTGATTTTCTGTAGTTCCTTCCTCACCTGGAGTGTGGTGAAGGACAAGGTGGGCATGTGGGGAGGGGGGTGAACGATAGAGGGGGAGAGTGGTGGTAGGTTGCTAAGAGGTGAACAGGCAGTGATGGTAGTGGTGGGGGAAGAAGATGGGGGGGGGGGGGGTTGTAGAAGCATGGGGGATTGGGTCAGTGGAGGGGTTGGTATCTGGTCAAACCTATTGAAGACCTTGTTCAACTCATTAACCCACCCCAAGTCACCTGCAGTCTGGATTTGACACGGTTTGTGACCTGAGATGGTTTAATGCTCCATAAGAGTGTCCCTTTAGAAGTAGTGCCTTCCATATTGTGCCAAATAATAATTCCCATCATAGTGCACCCAGCAGAAATAAGGCCTCTCTATAGTACGCCTAGTATTAAGGAGGATCCTGCAGACCTGGGAAGTCCATGCAATACATGGAGAGCTCATTGATTACGGGAACTGTGTAATGATTCATTTTGCCCATGATAGAGCTGCAGGGAAAGTGAACACATTCAAAAATATTACACATGGTGGGGTCCCCGTTTCAGACTTTGCAGAAAGGTCTTCTGAATGATTTCCTCTGGCAGTACCTCGACCCCAAAGCTGACATCATTCAGGAGGGGCATGTTAAGGCCCCCTGCAAACGAACGTGTGCGCCCTGTGGTCGTGGTGCGGCCCGCAAAATGCGGGCCGCAATGCACGAGCACAGTCCGTGGGGCAACCGCAGCGGATCGCGGACCCATTCACTTGAATGGGTCCGCGATCCGGCTGTTCCACAAAAAGATAGGACATGTTCTATCTTTTTGCGGAACGGAAGTACGGGAGGAAACCCCACGGAAGCACTCCGTAGGGTTCCGTTCCATGCTTCCATTCCGTACCATTTTGCATCTCCGGATTTGCGGACCCATTCAAGTGAATGGGTCCGCATCCGTGATGCGGAATGCCCACGGAACGGCACCCGTGTATTGCGGATCCGCAAATGCGGTCCGCAATACGGCAACGGGAAGCACACGTTCGTGTGCAGGGAGCCTAAGTTTAAGTTCACACGAAGCGGCTTTTCATTATGATTTTGCGATGAAAACAAAATTATAGCACAGTTGATGGAGTTTTGTCCATGCTGCATACATGCTGCAGATTTTTTTTAGTGCGGCATGTTCATTATCTTGAGGACTTTGTGTGGATTTGCCAAAGATTTTTTAATTTTTTACCATTGAAGTCAATAGAGTTCTAAAAACACGGATGGCGTCCGCCGCATTTTGCAATTTGCATAACGGCACGTACAGCCTTTAATATAACTGCCTATTCTTGTCTGCAAAACGGACAAGAATAGGACAGGTTAAATTTTCTTTGCGGAACATGGAACGGAGCAACGGATGCGGACAGCACACAGAGTGATTTTCGAGCGGATTTGATGATTCCATCCGCATGAAAATCAACAGCCTAAGTTTAGAAAAATTTTGGTGCAAATGTTTTTGTGGATTTCGATTATAGATTTCCATTGAAATCTATGGTGAAATTGGGCTTCATAAAATAGGCTGTGTTCCACAGGGGAATGCAGATTTTAGACTAATTTAAACTCTATGAGAGTCCATGAAGAACATTCTGCCACATGTGCAGTCCCCCATTGGGTAAAAGTACACAATGTCTATTACTTGTAATTTTTACGTATGGATTTTCACGTGGAAAATCTGAAGGATAATACAGAACCAGCAAAATATTTTGCACACACGGAAATTGATCTGTGGTGCAACTTTTAATGCCTGCAGCATGTCAATCGTATGTGGAGCTCCGTGGTTCATAGACTTTAATGGGGTTGTTAAAATACACAGAAAATCTGCAGATAGGCAATTTGGTTCGAATTCGGATCCACTTCCACAATGGAGCCGCGCCAAAAAAACACACACAAAAAACTAGCTAAACAGCGCAGATTTAGGCCACATGCACACAACCATATTTTGTTTCCGTGTCCGATCCGTATTTTTTGCGGATAGGATGCGGACCCATTCATTTCAATGGGTCCGCAAAAAACGCGGACAGCACAATGTGTGCTGTCCACATCAGTATGTCCGTTCCGTTGCTCCGCAAAAAAATAGTGCATATCCTATTTATTTCTAGTTTGCGGACAAGGATAGGCATTATTACAATGGATCCGCAAAAAAAACGGATCCGCAAAAAAACGGATGCCATACGGAACGTCATCCGTTTGGCTACAGGCACACGACCGTATGTGTTTTGCGGTCCGCAAATTGCGGATCCGCAAAAAAAACCGGATGACGTTCCGTATGGCATCCGTTTTTTTTGCGGATCTGTTTTTTTTGCGGATCCATTGTAATAATGCCTATCCTTGTCCGCAAACTAGAAAAAAATAGGACATGCACTATTTTTTTTGCAGAGCAACGGAATGGACATACTGATGCGGACAGCACACGGTGTGCTGTCCGCGTTTTTTGCGGACTAATTGAAATGAATAGGTCCGCATCCTATCCGCAAAAAAAACAGAATGGACACGGAAACAAAATACGGTCGTGTGCATGAGGCCTTTTTTTGCGGATCCGCAATTTGCGGACCGCAAAACACATACGGTCGTGTGCATGTAGCCTTAGGCCTCATGCACACGACCGTTGTGTGCATCCGCGGCCGTTGTTCCGTTTTCCGTTTTTTTTCGCAGACCCATTGACTTTCAATTGGTCCGTGGAAAAATCGCAAAATGCACCGTTTGGCTTCCGCGTCCGTGATCCGTTTTTCCAGTCCGTGAAAAAAATATGACCTGTCCTATTTTTTTCACGGACAACGGTTCACGGACCCATTCAAGTCAATGGGTCCGTGAAAAATCACGGATGCACACAAGATAGTCATCCGCGTCCGTGATCCGTGTCCGTTTTTCCTATCATTTTCAATGGAAACTTGACTTAGTTTTTTTTTTTCACTTTTTATGTCCGTGGATCCACCAAAAATCGAGGAAGAAATAGAAAAAACGATCACGGAACAACGGAAATCCGTTTTGCAAACCGCAAAAAAAAAACGGTCGTGTGCATGAGGCCTTATGTGCATTTTTTTATAGCGTTTTTCATGTGGATTTTCCGCATACAAATCTGCACGGTGTTTTCCAATATTTTAAGGCCTCCTGCACACAACCGTTTTTTTTTCAGTTTATGGGCCGTTTTTTGCGTTCCGTATACGGTCCATATACGGAATCATTAATTTCAATGGTTCCGCAAAAAAATTACGCCATGTACTCTGTATGCATTCCGTATTTCCGTTTTTCCGTTCCGTTGAAAGATAGAACATGTCCTATTATTGCCCACAAATCACTATAGGACATGCACTATTTTTTTTGCGGAGCAACGGAACGGACATACTGATGCGGACAGCACACGGTGTGCTGTCCGCGTTTTTTGCGGACTAATTGAAATGAATGGGTCCGCATCCTATCCGCAAAAAAAACAGAATGGACACGGAAACAAAATACGGTCGTGTGCATGAGGCCTTTTTTTGCGGATCCGCAATTTGCGGACCGCAAAACACATACGGTCGTGTGCATGTAGCCTTAGGCCTCATGCACACGACCGTTGTGTGCATTTACTTTTTATGTCCGTGGATCCACCAAAAATCAAGGAAGAAAAAGAAAAAACGGTCACAGATCACGGAACAACGGAAATCCGTTTTGCGGACCGCCAAAAAAAAACGGTTGTGTGCATGAGGCCTTATGTGCATTTTTTTATAGCGTTTTTCATGTGGATTTTCCGCATACAAATCTGCACGGTGTTTTTCAATTTTTTAATGTCTCCTGCACACAACCGTTTTTTTTTCAGTTTATGGGCCGTTTTTTGCGTTCCGTATACGGTCCATATACGGAATCATTAATTTCAATGGTTCCGCAAAAAAATTACGCCATGTACTCCGTATGCATTCCGTATTTCCGTTTTTCCGTTCCGTTGAAAGATAGAACATGTCCTATTATTGCCCACAAATCACGTTTCGCGGCTCCATCCAAGTCAATGAGTCAGCAAAAAAAAACTAAACACATACGGAATGTACTCCGTATGTCTTCCGTATCTGTTCCATTTTTGCGGAACCATCTATTGAAAATGTTATGTCCAGCCCAATTTTTTCTATGTAATTACTGTATACTGTATATGCCATACGGAAAAATGGAATGGAAACACAACAGAAACAAAAAAACGCAACAACGGATCCGTGAAAAACAGACCGCAAAACAGTGAAAAAGCCATACAGTCGTGTGCAGGAGGCCTAAGGGTCTATTCACACATCCGTGTGTGTTTTGCGGATCCACGGATCCGCGGATTTGCAAAACACGGACACCGGCAATGTGCATTCCGCATTTTGCAGACCGCACATCGCCGGCACTTAATAGAAAATGCCTATTCTTGTCCGCAATTGCGGACAAGAATATGACATGTTCTATTTTTTTGGGGATCGGAATTGCGGACCCGGAAGTGCAGGTCCGCATTTCCAGATACGGGCAGCACATCGTGCAGCCCCATAGAAATAAATGGGTCCACAATTCTGTTCCGCAAAATGCGGAACGGAATTGCGGACGTGTGAATGGAGCCTAAGGCCTCATGCACACGACCGTGACGTTTTTTGCGGTCCGCAAACAGAGGATCCGCAAAAAACGGAAGCCGCCCGTTTCCCTTCCGCAATTTGCGGAACGGAACGGGCAGCCATCAATATAATGCCTATTCTTGTCCGCAAAGCGCGGAAAAGAATAGGACATGTTATATTTTTTTAGCGGGGCCGCGGAATGGAGAAACAGATGCGGACAGCACACGGAGTGCTGTCCACATCTTTTGCGGCCCCATTGAAGTGAATGGGTCCGCATCCGAGTCGCCAAAACGGCTACTTGGATGCGGACCCAAACAACGGCCGTGTGCATGAGGCCTTATACTGATAACCTATCATCATCCGAAACTGAATGCACACGGAGTACATTCAGTTTTTTTTTGCAGACCCATTGAAATAAATGGTTCCGCATACGGTCCGCAAAAAAACGAAACGGACACGGAAAGAAAATACTTTTGTGTGCATGAGTCCTAATGAGCACAGTGATGTCATAATACAGCGATAATTAATGAACACAGTGATGTCACAGTAAAAGGAGAATAAACAACAATGTCACAATACAGGGAAAATTAACAATGACGTCACTGTACGAGGATAATGTATGGTATTACAACACTGGAATTCTACAAGCAGTGAAAATGCACACAGTCATACCCCCCTGCACACAGTCATACCCCCCTGCACACAGGGTAACCATAGGAATCAATATAAAACTTAGAATGGGGACACATTCAATTTATTATACCATCTTACGTACATTTCACCGGTAATTGCAAGATGGGCCCTTTTTGTTGTTGGGCCCCATAGAAGCTGCTATGTCTGCTACCCTGCTAGTTACACCCATACTGTGCCCAGGAGACATGCAAACTCTACTGGGAGTCCAAGAGGTCTCTCCATTTTCTGGGAACCTCCCAGATGTTCCAGTTGAGTGGCCAAAATCAACATTACTATGAACCCAGCCAAACCCCATGCACACTGTACCTGTGCTGGGAGGACAATATCAGGGTACATTCATATGGTGCAGATTTAAAAATCAGTCACACCCATCTGGATGAGATTACCAAAAATTAGGCTCTATCCATATACAGAGATGTAGCAGAGCCAAGTTTGTACACTGCAACAATTTAGAGTTTAGGACACACTCTTTCCCCCTGAAGAAGCTTACGCGAAACGTGTGTTGGGGCTCTGCTGGTTCACCACTCAGGTATCCACTCTATGGCTCCTTAATGGGCAGTTCAGTATAATATATCCATGCACTTTGTTGTATTTGCACTATGCACTTTATACCTTTTTGTGTACTGTATTAGATTCTGATTCTGCCCTGATAGCTTTGGCTAGCTATATGATTTGACATCTTGTTTGGGCCATACATACATTTTATGATATTTATATTATTTCTTTAGCTTTGATATGTTTAGTGATTAGTGGTGTTCTATATCATTCTGTGTGTTCTCTATCCACCATTACATTGTTTTTTATTTGTATTTTAATGCATTCTGTCTCGTGTTGAGACTATAATAAAGTTTATATTCATTACTATTTGTGCTAGCCCCGTTTTCTCTTTTGGTGTCTTACCCTACGTGCAGGCTTAGCACGGGCACTCACTTTTTGTGAGTCATTTACTATTGGTGTTTATTTAATTTAGAGTTTAGGTATAACACTTAGGCCTCTTTCACATGAACGTATTGGTTCCGTTCCGCAATTTGCGATCGGCAAGAGCTGCTGGCACAAGGAGGGAGAGCTGCTGGCACAAGGGGGGAGAGCTGCTGGCACAAGGAGGGAAGAGCTGCTGGCACAAGTGTGGAGAGCTGCTGGCACAAGGGGGGAGAGCTGCTGGCACAAGGGGGGGGAGCTGCTGGCACAAGGAGGGAAGAGCTGCTGGCACATAGAGGGAAGAGCTGCTGGCACAAGGGGGGAGAGCTGCTGGCACAAGGGGGGAGAGCTGCTGGCACAAGGGGGGGAGAGCTGCTGGCACAAGGGGGGAGAGCTGCTGGCACAAGGAGGGAGAGCTGCTGGCACAAGGAGGGAAGAGCTGCTGGCACAAGTGTGGAGAGCTGCTGGCACAAGGGGGGAGAGCTGCTGGCACAAGGAGGGAAGAGCTGCTGGCACAAGGAGGGAAGAGCTGCTGGCACAAGGAGGGAAGAGCTGCTGGCACAAGGAGGGAAGAGCTGCTGGCACAAGGAGGGAAGAGCTGCTGGCACAAGGGGGGAGAGCTGCTGGCACAAGGGGGGAGAGCTGCTGGCACAAGGGGGGAGAGCTGCTGGCACAAGGGGGGAGAGCTGCTGGCACAAGGGGGGAGAGCTGCTGGCACAAAGGGGGGAGAGCTGATGGCACAAGGAGGGAGAGCTGATAGCACAAGGAGGGAGAGCTGATGGCTCTGGGGTGGGGGAGAGCTGAAGGCACTGGGGGATAGTGGAGCTGATGGCACTGGAGGATAGTGGAGCTGATGGCACTGGGGGATAGTGGAGACGATGGCACTGGGGGATAGTGGAGCTGATGGCACTGGAGGATAGTGGAGCCGATGGCACTGGAGGATAGTGGAGCCGATGGCACTGGGGGATAGTGGAGACGATGGCACTGGGGGATAGTGGAGACGATGGCACTGGGGGATAGTGGAGACGATGGCACTGGGGGATAGTGGAGACGATGGCACTGGGGGATAGTGGAGACGATGGCACTGGGGGATAGTGGAGACGATGGCACTGGGGGATAGTGGAGACGATGGCACTGGGGGATAGTGGAGACGATGGCACTGGGGGATAGTGGAGACGATGACACTGGGGGATAGCGGAGATGAAAACACTGGGGGATAGTGGAGATGATGGCACTGGGGGATAGTGGAGACGATGGCACTGGGGGATAGTGGAGACGATGGCACTGGGGGATAGTGGAGACGATGGCACTGGGGGATAGTGGAGACGATGGCACTGGGGGATAGTGGAGACAATGGCACTGGGGGATAGTGAGATGAAAACACTGGGGGATAGTGGAGATGAAAACACTGGGGGATAGTGGAGATGAAAACACTGGGGGATAGTGGAGATGATGGCACTGGGGGATAGTGGAGACGATGGCACTGGGGGATAGTGGAGACGATGGCACTGGGGGATAGTGGAGATGAAAACACTGGGGGATAGTGGAGATGAAAACACTGGGGGATAGTGGAGATGAAAACACTGGGGGATAGTGGAGACGATGGCACTGGGGGATAGTGGAGACGATGGCACTGGGGGATAGTGGAGACGATGGCACTGGGGGATAGTGGAGATGAAAACACTGGGGGATAGTGGAGACGATGGCACTGGGGGATAGTGGAGACGATGGCACTGGGGGATAGTGGAGATGAAAACACTGGGGGATAGTGGAGATGAAAACACTGGGGGATAGTGGAGACGATGGCACTGGGGGATAGTGGAGACGATGGCACTGGGGGATAGTGGAGACGATGGCACTGGGGGATAGTGGAGACGATGGCACTGGGGGGATAGTGGAGACGATGGCACTGGGGGATAGTGGAGACGATGGCACTGGGGGATAGTGGAGACGATGGCACTGGGGGATAGTGGAGACGATGGCACTGGGGGATAGTGGAGACGATGGCACTGGGGGATAGTGGAGACGATGGCACTGGGGGATAGTGGAGACGATGGCACTGGGGGATAGTGGAGATGAAAACACTGGGGGATAGTGGAGATGATGGCACTGGGGGATAGTGGAGACGATGGCACTGGGGGATAGTGGAGACGATGGCACTGGGGGATAGTGGAGACGATGGCACTGGGGGATAGTGGAGATGAAAACACTGGGGGATAGTGGAGATGAAAACACTGGGGGATAGTGGAGATGAAAACACTGGGGGATAGTGGAGATGAAAACACTGGGGGATAGTGGAGATGATGGCACTGGGGGATAGTGGAGACGATGGCACTGGGGGATAGTGGAGACGATGGCACTGGGGAATAGTGGAGATGAAAACACTGGGGGATAGTGGAGATGAAAACACTGGGGGATAGTGGAGATGAAAACACTGGGGGATAGTGGAGACGATGGCACTGGGGGATAGTGGAGACGATGGCACTGGGGGATAGTGGAGATGAAAATACTGGGGGATAGTGGAGATGAAAACACTGGGGGATAGTGGAGACGATGGCACTGGGGGATAGTGGAGATGAAAACACTGGGGGATAGTGGAGATGAAAACACTGGGGGATAGTGGAGATGAAAACACTGGGGGATAGTGGAGATGAAAACACTGGGGGATAGTGGAGATGAAAACACTGGGGGATAGTGGAGACGATGGCACTGGGGGATAGTGGAGATGAAAATACTGGGGGATAGTGGAGATGAAAACACTGGGGGATAGTGGAGACGATGGCACTGGGGGATAGTGGAGATGAAAACACTGGGGGATAGTGGAGATGAAAACACTGGGGGATAGTGGAGATGATGGCACTGGGGGATAGTGGAGATGAAAATACTGGGGGATAGTGGAGATGAAAACACTGGGGGATAGTGGAGACGATGGCACTGGGGGATAGTGGAGATGAAAACACTGGGGGATAGTGGAGATGAAAACACTGGGGGATAGTGGAGACGATGGCACTGGGGGATAGTGGAGATGAAAACACTGGGGGATAGTGGAGATGATGGCACTGGGGGATAGTGGAGATGAAAACACTGGGGGATAGTGGAGATGATGGCACAGGGGGGAACGAAGGGTGTTGGGGTCTGATGAGTTTTTATAAAGGAAAACAGTCTATTAATTCATTTTTTCTTATTAGATTACTCGATTAATCGTAAAAATAAATCGATAGAATACCCGATTTCTAAAATAATCGTTTACTGCAGCCCTACTCCCTAGTACATTCGTGGGGTTCCGTTCCGTGCTTTGGTTCCGCACCGCACCTCCGGATTTGCAGACCCATTCACTTGAATGCACACGGCCGGTGCCCCGTGTATTGCGGAACCACCGTATGCGGCCCGCAATACTGCCACGGTAACACTACTGCCGTGTGAAAGAGGCCTTACAAACACAGCTCTGTATACAGAAATCTATAATGGGTTTACATTACGATGAGGACCGATCACAGTAACATTTTCTGTCTGTCGCTGTATAAATGAGCTGGGTTTTTTGCTATTTTTCTTGTCCCTTCTGCATCCTGAATGATTAACGGAGATATGCAAGTGATTTTTCCAGAGAGGAAAGCTGTAACTCCAGAGATCTGGTTGGGATGGCTCCGCTCTGATGTCACCAGCTAGACGTTGCTAGGCGATAGGGAGCGAACCTGATCTGCGTGTTTATATATTGTCACCGTCAGGCAGAAAAAGCTGAAAATGCAGTGATGTGAAATTCATATAGAATTCAGTGTTAGGCCGCGGGACGCCCACCAAGGGCTCGTTGCCCCAGACAATGGCAGGTGTTGTAGTCAGTGACGACGTATGAAAAATCGCATCGCAAATGACATCATCTGGAGGTTGTCGAAGAGTAACGGTCGGACCTCTAAACCCCATACTAAACAAAAGGGGTAAAGCTCGTATCGCGTCTACAAGCAGAACGGACGCTCTGAATTTTTAGCGCACCAACCTATGCCATAGCACTGTACAAAGGCATGGTCCCTATTCCTGGTGTACCCACAATAGAAATCATACATATACACAGACAGCCTGACGTTACATGACCCATAATGCAAATGCCGGATCCTCCGCTGAACCACACGATGTAAGTTCTGTTCAATTCAACAGTAGGGGTAGAGCTGGCCATACACTGCAGATCGTTATTCCTCCCAACTTTCACGTACACATGCACACTCGGCATGGCTGGGCATGCATGTGTTGTATTCTGATAGGGAGAGGGGAGGTAGCTGCTGCCAGGCACAGGCATATGGTAGAAGACATAATGAAGAAATACCTCCCTATCCTATATACTGATAATACTTTATACAATGTTTTGCTATCTGGGGTTAGATTTGTAGCTAAACGTGCTATTACCATAGGAAACAATGTACCACCTGGCCTGGAGGAAAAACGCCTATCTTCATCTAAGGCCTCATGCACTCGGCCGTTGTTCTGGTCCGCATCCGAGCCGCAGTTTTTGCGGTTCAGATGTGGACCCATTCACTTCAATGGGGCCGCAAAAGATGTGGACAGCACTCAGTGTGCTGTCTGCATCCGTTGCTCCGTTCCGTGGCCCCGCTAAAAAAATATAACCTGTCCTATTCTTGTCCGCGCTTTGCAGACAAGAATAGGCAGTTATATTAAAGGCTGTCCATGCCGTTCCGCAAATTGCGGAACGCGCGCGGACGCCATCCGTGTTTTGCGGATCCGCGATTTGCGGACCGCAAAAACGGAACGGTCGTGTGCATGTAGCCTAATTGTAATACATGGCTTAATTTAAAGGAGTCTTTTGCAGGTGGGAGAAGTAGATGCCAGTCATGTCGGCATATACTCCGCGCCACTAATATCATATCTTCAAGTACCGGAGCGCTACATCCGTATATATCCTATATGTACGTTATAATATACATCACATGTAACAAATATGTTGGATCTACTATTCGAACATGGAGAAAAAGAGGGTTCTCCTCTTTCCAATTTAT
Source organism: Bufo bufo (assembly GCF_905171765.1). Classification (NCBI taxonomy): domain Eukaryota; kingdom Metazoa; phylum Chordata; class Amphibia; order Anura; family Bufonidae; genus Bufo; species Bufo bufo. Next base: position 89,939,140 of record NC_053390.1, read on the forward strand.
TAAATCCACCTGTGCTTTTTCCTTTAAGTACGGGTTCGCACCTGCGTTAGAGCATTCCGTTATAGGATCCATTTATAACGGAACATAATGGAATTTTTGGATGGAATGCAAAGCGCAGGCCTTTAAGGCTAGGTCTACATTAACGACATTTGTCTCGCGACAATTTTTATAATGATAGTCTATGGTGTCGCACTGTGACATGCAACATGCTGCGACGCGACAGTCGCAAAAAATACATTTAAAATCGATTTTTCTGCGACTGTCGCGTCCCAGTATGTCGCATGTCGCATTGCGACACCATAGACTATTATAAAAATTGTCGCGCGACATTGGTGCTACAAAATGTCGCACGACAAATGTTGCAGTGTAGTTGTGCCCTATCTGTCGGGCGACACATGTCGTCGTGTAGACCTAGCCTAAGAGGCATTCCGTTTCGCTCCATCCTAAAAGAAGTCTATTGGGCAAGCATAACAAATCCGTCGGGTTTCCGTTATGCAGGACGGAAAACAAAATCCTGCATAACGGAAAGATATGGATCCGATGCCCTGAAACAAAGTCTATTAGGACATACTTTAGGTGCATATAATTATTGTACTGAGTTCTATAGCAAAAAATAAAAAGTTTTCAATTTAAAAAACAAAACAAAAACATAGTTACATTTATTCAAAAATGTATTCCTTAAAGGGGCATTCCAAGACTTTTATACTGGAGATCATCAGTATCTGATGGGTGGGGTCCGACACTTGGGACCCCCTGCCGATCCGGTGTTTGAGAAGGGCTTGGCGCTCATGTGAGCGGCCTTCTCGCAGCCTAGCTTAGGCCACGTGATGTCACGTTCATCAGTCACATGGCCTAGGAGCAGCTCAGCCCCATTGAACTGAATGGGGCATATCTGCCATGCCCAGCACAACCACTATACAATGTCCGACGCTCAGGAGCTCCGCTGCCTTCTCAGGCCTCCTGCACATGACCGTGTGTCCCCTGTGGGCGTATTGCGGGACACCGGCCGTGTGCATTCCGTATCACGGATGCGGACCCATTCACTTGAATGGGACCGCAAATTTGGAGATGCGGAACAGAACCACGGAACGGAAGCACCGTGGAGTGCTTTCGTGGGGTTCCGTTCCGCAAAACGATAGAACTTGTCCTATCTTTTTGCGGAACGGACGGATGGCGGACCCCAGTCAAGTGAATGGGTCCGCGATCTGCATGCGGCTGGCCCGCAGTCGGTGCCCGTGCATTGCGGTCCGCAATTTGCGGTTCGCAGAACGGCCACGGGCAGCACACGTTCGTGTGCAAGAGGCCTGAAACAGCTGATCAGCTGGGGTTCTGGGTGTTGGACCTCCAACTAATTAGATACTGATGATTTATCCTGAGGATAGGTCATCAATTAAAAAGTTTCAGAAAACCCTTTTGACGTAAAAATTGTCTGTAAGTGGATAAATAAGCGTTCTAAATCTTAGAATGAATTTTTCCGCTTCCACATTGCTCTACATCTACATAAAGGCACCAGCCTGGCATAAAAATATCCTCCAAGCACAGGATACAACAACAACAATTAGCTACAAGTGCCACATAGCAGATACGTAGATCCCCTCAATAACCACATTCCATAACAGAATGACAGTCCTTGTAGGTGACAACCGACGTCACAGCGTCCTACACACGTTTGTAGGCCTTTAATCCACTTCCACTTTACTCTCCGTAATGAAAGCAGACTGCAGAGGAATAAAGTCTCTGCAGAGGAATAAAGTAACGAGTCCTTATGTAACCGGACAAGCAGCGAGCGGCGTCCCATCTCCTCGTATAAATCCCAGAGAAAACACTGAGCCAATGAATAGTCCTAGGGATTTACAAAAAAACGAAGTGTTCCATAAAAGCCATATTTATCAATGGCAAATAAAACAGCCAAGAACGTAGGATGTGAAAACCTATCCTGGAAGATGTGGTAGATAAGGACAAGGGTTGTCCCACTCAAAAACAAATTCTATATTTTTTCCAAAAAGCATCTGGATATGAATACTTTTGTAATTGCATCTAATTAAAGATTTAGTATAGCTGCTGAGTTATTCAATAAAATGTATCTGTTTAGCGCCACCTGCTGTTTGCTCTTTTCCTTATTTCTCCGTCAACCTCAGTTACATTGTTGAGGTGGTCACCCATGCTTATTTCCATCCTACAACTGCCAACAGCCAGGTCTACTGTTAGAAATGGTGACAAGGAGAGAGCTGCAGCAGAAAGGACACACCCCCTGAGAAAGGGCACACCTCCGAAAAAGGACTCCCCCCCCCCTCCCCCCCCCCGAATCGACAAGAAGAATGAATACACTTAGGTCCATATATATTTGGACACTGAATTTTTTTTCTCATTACCTGCTTACTAAAACATATTCAATATAATAGACATGGACATAAAGTCCAGACTTTTAGCTTTCATTTGAGGGTATCCACATTAACATTGGATGAAGGGTTTAGGAGGTTCAGCTCCTTTACATGTAGCACCAGTTTTTAAAGGGACCAAAAGTAATTGGACAATTGGCTCAAAGGGTTTCATGGGCAGGTGTGGGCAATTCCTTCATTATTTCATTCTCAATTAAGCACATAAAAGGCCTGGAGTTGAGTTGAGGTGTGGTGCTTGCATTTCAAAGATTTTGCTGAGAAGTAAACATGCGGTCAAAGGAGCTCTCCATGCAGGTGACACAAGCCATCCTTCATCTGTGAAAACAGAAAAAACCCATCCGAGAAATTGCTGCACTATTAGAAGTGGGAAAATCTACAGTTTGGGACATCCTGAGAAAGAAAGAAAGCACTGGTGACCTCAACAATGCAAAAAAAGTATGGTGAAGGCATGGTACAGCTCATGATCCAAAGCATCCCACATCATCTGTAAAACACGACGGAGGCAGTGTGATGGCTTGGGCAGGCATGGCTGCCAGTGGCACTGGGTCCTTAGTGTTTATTGATGATGTGACACAAGACAGAAGCAGCCGGGTGAATTCTGGGGTTTTCAGAGACATTCTGTGTGCTCAAATCCAGCCAAACTGATTGGTTTCATAATACAGATGGACAATGATCCAAAACATAAAGCCAAGCAACCCAGGAGTTTATTACAGCAAAGAAGTGGAATATTCTTGAACTTTGCGTGTTCGCGATTCGCCGAACATGTGAACATATGGAGATATTCGCGCCCGCCATATTCTTTTACATTATGAAGTTCTTTGAACCATGACACATCCATCAGGTGGTACAGGACAGCCAATTGAGACGTTTCAGCACATGGACATCCCCCCTACCTTATAAATAGACCTGATCTGGCCGCCATTTTACATTCAGTGTTTGCCAGTGTAGGGAGAGGTTGCTGTGTGGTGCAGGGACAGGCTGTTAGGGACACCAAACGCTAGCTAATAGGGCCACAAAAGTCCTTTTAAGGACTAGTATAGGTCTGCTATCGATAGGTGTGATAAACAGAGGGGTGCGATATACTTATAATATACTTTTATAATGAGTCAAAAACACATAGATCTATATAGTGATCACCTGGAAGTCAGGGGGCTAGGGGCTAGGGGCTTACTAGGGCCATTTTTATATAGGGTAAGGTTCCGGACAGGGACGCTCTTATCAGGTTGGGTGGTCTGTGGTTAGGCTATCATGGCCAGAATAGCACCCCCTGTAGGGCAATATCAGGGACAGTTCTTTGCCCACCCTGTCCTTCAATACCACATCATCATCTAGCCCAGGGATAGATGTTTTTTGCTTTCCCTCCTGGATTCATGGATGTGCACTGGAACCCCCCGGATTGTGGTAGGACATATGGTTTCTGATTTGGTGCCGCCGAGCACTTGTTATTGCCACCACATCTATGCTTTTTGCTTTACTTTAAAAATTTAATTTATTTTCATTTTGAGGGATATCTTTTCCATTCACACGTCTGCAAAATGGGTCCGCATCCGTTCCACAATTTTGCGGAACGGGTGTAGACCCATTCATTTTCAATGGGGCCGGAATGTGCTGTCCGCATCCGCATTTGCGGATCCACATCCGCATTTGCGGATCCGTACTTCCACATCTGTGCTTCCGTTTCCGCAAAAAATAGAACATGTCCTATTCTTGTCCGCAATTGCAGACAAGATTAGGCATTTTCTATTATAGTGCCGGCGATGTGCGGTCCACAAATTGCGGAATGCACATTGCTGGTGTCTTTGTTTTGCGGATCCGCAAAACACTTATGGACGTGTGAATGGACCCTCATAGTAACATTATTAAAGGTTACGTTTTATCTTTATGTATACTCTAATGGATTGCCTTCGTTGTATGCTAGAAAGTATATTATAGTGCATTTGTATTGTGCGGCAGTTGTGTGCGGTTCTGCTGCGATACTGCAGGTATATAGAGGGACAAGCGTTATTGGAACAAATAATTTCTACTGGTGTGATATACCAGTCGTCCCCCAAAAAAACTGATTGAAGCGGGGTGTTATATAACAATTTACTTTCTTTATAGTGCATTTGGGTACTGTATAGTGCATTTGCGCATGCTCGGAACGCAAAAAATTATATTGCCAATATTTTGCATTGAAAAAAATAATGAATGGAGATCGCAAATTCGAATAATACATCTGGTATGTCAGTGTCCATGTTGTGGGACTATTTGTGCACTTCTACCGGTAGTAATTATTTCTTGGCTGCAAATATGAGCTGAACGTTTTTCTGGTTTGCATTCCATTAAAATTGAACATTTGATCGCGTTCGCGAACCGTCCCGGCAGATGTTCGTCCATCACTATCAGTCACCTGATCTGAACCCAATAGAGCATTTCACTTGTTAAAGACTAAACTTCAGACAGAAAGGCCACAAACAAACAGCAACTGAAAACCGCGGCAGTAAAGGCCTGGCAGAGCATAAAAAACAAGGAAACGCAGCGTCTGGTGATGTCCATGAGTTCAAGACTTCAGGCAGTCATTGCCAACAAAGAGTTTTCAACCAAGTATTAGAAATTAACATTTTATTGACAATTATTTAATTTGTTCAATTACTTTTGAGCCCCTATTTCTGATCGCCCTGTGTATTTCCGATCACCGCGGCTGGCAGTGATCGGAATGGTGTGCCTGCTGAAATCATTCAGCAGGCACCCTGTGACAATGCCAAGGGGGGTCCTGTAACCCCCCTGTATCGGCGATCGCTGCTAACCACAGGTCAATTCAGACCTGCGGTTTGCAGCGTTTCCGGGTTATTCGGGTCTCCGGTGACCCGATGACCCGGAATAGAAGGGTGATCGGTGATGTAGATCCTGTGAGGTGGCAGTGACGGAGGGTGAGGATCGCCTGTGATTGGCTGGAGGGACTGACCTGAAGATAACGTCCTGGAGTTCTGCTCTCCCCGCCCACAGACTTCTGTGTGAGCAAGGAGAGAGGAGCCCTGTGGCGGTCCCTCTGCATCCCACACGATCTGCCGCCATCCGTGGCCCCTGAGACCCCATAAAGTGCCATCTGGCATATAAACATTTAGGGAGAGCTTTAGGTTAGGCAGGGATAGTGAAGCACTCGGATCTGAGGGTGTCTGGGGTCTACAGCACCCTGTGCGACCCCCGTCCCCCCAGGGGTGCTGCAGCTTGCCCCTCCCCCCTACATATTTTGGGGCGCAAGCGCATTTTTTTTCTTTTTGTAGGTGTGCTGACTGTGGCCGGCACTCTTAGCCATAAAAGAGCGTCCGGCCACTGTTAGAGCATCGCCCACCCCACCGCTGATCAGCTTGGTACCGCTGATCAGCGAGTTTTTGGGGTGTCAGCAATTTTTCAGGGATTCTGTTAGGTTAAGGTGGGTTAGGGTAGGGTATACATAAAAACACCCCCCACACACACACACTAAATAAAGTTTTACACACACACGCACTACCCTTTAGCGTTCTAAGATGGCCCGCCGGATGTTCTCGGCCGGGGAGGCATACACCCAGCTGCTCTCCGACTCCGAGAGCCCCAGTGAGGACGAGGATGACCCCACTTTCCTGTTGTCATTCTCGTTCTCCTCATCATCATTTCTCCCGAATAAGGACATACCCCATATGTGGACATAAAGTGCTCTGCGGGCAAACTACACAGCTCAGAAGAGAAGGAGCGCCATTGGGATCCCAGTGGCGCTCCTTCTCTTCTGAGCTGTGTAGTTCACCTGCAGATCACTCTACATCCACATATGAGGTATTTTCTTAGGGCTTCGTTCTTTTCTTCCGGCATAGAGTTCCGTCGTCGGGGCTCTATGCCAGAAGAATCCTGATCAGTTTTATCCTAATGCATTCTGAATGGAGAGAAATCCATTCAGGATGCATCAGGATGTCTTCAGTTCCGGAACGGAACGTTTTTTGGCCGGAGAAAATACCGCAGCATGCTGCGCTTTTTGCTCCGGCCAAAAATCCTGAAGACTTGCCGCAAGGCCGGATCCGGAATTAATGCCCATTGAAAGGCATTGATCCGGATTCGGCCTTAAGCTAAACGTCGTTTCGGCGCATTGCCGGATCCGACGTTTAGCTTTTTCTTAATGGTTACCATGGCTGCCGGGACGCTAAAGTCCTGGCAGCCATGGTAAAGTGCAGTGGGGAGCGGGGGAGCAGTATACTTACCGTCCGTGCGGCTCCCGGGGCGCTCCAGAGTGATGTCAGGGCGCCCCAAGCGCATGGATCACGTGATCGCATGGCACGTCATCCATGCGCATGGGGCGCTCTGACGTCATTCTGGAGCGCCCGGGGAGCCGCACGGACTGTAAGTATACCGCTCCCCCGCTCCCCGCTCCTACTATGGCAACCAGGACTTTAATAGCGTCCTGGGTGCCATAGTAACACTGAACGCATTTTGAAGACGGCTCCGTCTTCAAATGCTTTCAGTACACTTGCGTTTTTCCGGATCCGGCATGTAATTCCGGCAAGTGGAGTACACAATTTTGTGGCGCTCTTTCTCCTAGTACCCCTTGTAAAAAAGGGGCTACAATAACATCTTAGGGTTAAAAAAAGAGGATTTTGAATTTTCTCCTCCACTTTGCAGCTATTCCTGTGAAACACTTAAAGGGTTAACACACTTTCTGAATGTCATTTGAGGGGTGCAGTTTTCATAATGGGGTCATTTATGGGGGATTTCTAACATAAAGACCCTCAAATTCACTTAAAAACTGAACTGGTACTTGGAAAAAATCAGATTTTGACATTTTCATAAAAAATTTGAAAATTGCTGGTCAACTTTGAAGCCCTCTAGCGTCTTCAAAAAGTAAAAACATGCCAACTTTATGATGAAAATTTACCACTAACATAAAGTAGAATATGTCATGAAAAAACTGTCTCGGAATCAGTATGATAGGTAAAAGCATCTCAGAGTAATTAATGCATAAAGTGACACTGGTCAGATTTGCAAAAAATGACCTGGTCCTTAAGGTGAAAATGAGCCAGGTCCTTAAGGGGTTAATCCTTGTCATGTCAATGAACCCGTAAGTGTCCATATAATACTGCAATACAATGCATATATAACAGTGCCATACGTACCGCACAATGCCCAAATAACAATGCTATATAGTGCAAAAACAATAACGCTATATATTAGTAACTACGCCCCCATAATGCCCAGAACCTAATGCTACACACGGCCAGTGACCAGACCATAGTGGTATACCAGGCCAGGGGGGCAGGCAGCGCTGCACGTGTCTCCAGGCGATGGCGGAGTGATACAGAAGGCTGGAGATTTCACGAAGGGCTACGCAGTCTTCTATAACAGGAGGGTGGGCTCACACACACAACTTATGTATTTCAGTTTTCCCATTAAAATTCATATAAACAGTATTACTGCGTAGCTTTTTCGACTGGCAGCTGGACCACATCTGGCGCCTGCTAGGACAGGGCAAGAGGTTTATTACTTGGCACTGGGGATGTTTTAAAAACACTCAGGGTAATACGGGCCGAATGCCAACTCACGGGATTTATTGCAGCGCAGTGTATAATATCGCCCATTATAAGTACAAGCTGGGTGAGGTGTGCATGCTGATTACTATCATTATTTCATACATTTCTTGCAGGAATCCGGATTTCATGAATTTATCACGACACTGTAAACGTCAGCTATTACGGCTTTTTCTCACTCGCTCTAAATAAATGTATTCTACCCCGCACATCACACTGCAGCTGTCCCATTTAAAGTTTCATCAGACAGAAGGTAATCCTCATGTCTCCCTGAAATGATGAGTAATCTGCAATCTGCAGTCAGAGATTATGAGACACACTGGAGGCCAGGCAGTCCTGCAGTCATTTACAATGTGATCCTCCAATGATTCCACTGGTCAAAAAGCAACCATCAGAGCCAAGTTCTATAGGTCTCTGCTGACATCTAGTGGACAGAAGTGGGTAGAGCAACAGCACGGTGAGGCCTCATGCACACAACTGTGTGTGTTTCGCACTCCACAAACCATGGATCCGCAAAATACAGATACTGGCTGTGTGCATCCCGTAACTTCCGCAGACCCCATTATCAAAATGCCTTTTTGGACGGATATGTGGTCATACAGATGCCGACACATTTTTTGCAGCCCCATTGAAATGAATGGGTCTGCATCTGATCCACAAAAAATACAGATTGTGTGCATGAGGCCTTAGACAAACCCGTAGGGACAAAGAGGAGCGGAGTTTTCTAGATGTAGCAATGCTGAGTTGGTCACGTGGCAAAGCTTATTTTCATATCCCAAAACTTCATTGTTGACTGGGGGAAAACTATACACTGTACGGAACACACTAGAGGATGATGGAAATGTAGTCGTTTTCTATGCTAACACATTAACAGACAACTTCAGATGTAGCAGAGTCAAGTTTGACAAGGTAAGTCTATTATTTAACAAACCTCATCAAGGTGCTGCATGTGTTTTGGACAAGTGGCCATGGTTTGCAGACAGATTTACCAATTGGGGCCAATGCAGACCTGCTCTTATCCCAAGAACAGGACCCATCGCCCGCTGCTGGGAATGGAGCGGAGGATGGGCATGGGCGGCTCTCTCCATTCATTGCTATGGGACTTCCAAAACTAGCCGAGTAAGCATCTTTAGCTAGAAGTCTCATAGCGGTGAGAATGGCGAGAACCGTGCATGCGCAGCCTCCTCACCATTCCTGGCAGTCCGCAACTGGGCCCCGTCCTTGAGATAGGAGCAGGTCCCACACCTATCAGACATTTATGGCATACCCCTAGATGTCCCCATTACTTCTCAAACATATTCATAAGAATAGATCCAGAATTATTACAAGGGGAATGCAAGTTGTTACTGAAACAGAGATGTCAGGAGATGGGACAGGACCTTTAAAAAGGGGTTATCCGAAGTCTAAAACATGCCTCCCAATGCCCAGGCCCCTCATATAGGTTACACTTACCTCGCCCCCCAGCACCGGCGTCGCTCCTGATCCCTGCATGGCTGCCGCTGCATCTCCGACAGGGGGAGCAGCCGATAGCAGGCCGTGGCGAGCATCCCTAGCATCACCCGAGATGCAGGGCGGCCGTGTGGGGATCAGGAGCGACGCGGGTATCGGGCAGCGGGGTAAGTATAATATATATGAGGGCCCGGGCATTGGGGCATGTTTTACACTTTGGATAACCCCTTTAAGCTGAAACTCGGACACATCCCATAGATATGTGTGATGCTGTTGCTGGAAAACCCCCCCACAAAGTATGTCTAATTCTGGACAAGCACTTTAAATAAGGTGGCTCATGAAATCACTTGCATTAAGGGTGAAGCCTAGAAGCTGTTTGTGCATTAGGACCCATGGCCCGAGGCATCCAAGCAGCACCTCTGATATTCCCTCATCATAGATTAAAGCCTGACACCAATGACACAAATAATATGCATATTCTGTCATTACCATGACTATGCCTGTAAGTGGTCAGAACAAAGCTAAAAGTAGGAAAATCTAACCATCAGCACCAAACACTGCCTTAAAGGGGTTGTCCGGCCATTAATATTGATGACCTATCGTCAGACCCGGATCCGCCAATCAGCTGTTTGAAGAGGCGGCAGCGCTCCATACGAGTGCCGCTTCCAGTGTGTCTCAGAAGTGCCGTGTAATACAAGTACCCGCTCCATTCAAGTCAATTTAGTGAGTGCCTCTAATTACACTGCGTTGGGGACGAGACGTACTGCAGTGATGGGGGAGCGGCACTTGGAGCGCCGCCTCCTAGTCTCACAGCTGATCGTGTCAGACCCCCACGATCAGATATTGATGACCTATCCTGAGGACAGTTCATCAATATTAACGGCTGGGAAACCCCCTTAAAGCAAATCTGTCACCAGGGACCTCCCTATCCAACTGTATGCATAGACACATAGCTGTGGTTCACCTGGTTAAAACACTGTTTTTGTTTTGTTGATCGGAGACTCCTTTCTTAAGTTATTATACTTTTTCTTTGTATGCATATTAGGCCTTTGGTGCAATGAGGGCATTGCCATTGCTCTTGTTGCACCCATGCTCCACTCCTTTCTGTGGCCAGCCCCTTCCTAGCTGTTTTTATTGACATGGCCGGGCAGTGGCAAAGCAGCCAGGGAGGGGCTGGCCACAGAAAGGAGTGGAGCATGGGTGCAACAAGAGCAATGGCAATGCCCTCATTGCACCAAAGGCCTATCAAAACAGCTAGGAAGGGGCTGGCCACAGAAAGAAGCGAAGCTTGGATGCAACAAGAGCAATGGTGACGCCCTCATTGTACCAATGGCCTAATTTGCATATAAAAAAAACCCAAAAAACAACAGCGTTTTATTCAGAAGAACCACAGCTATGTGTCTGTACAAACAGCTGGATAGGGAAGCCGCTGCTGACAGATTCCCTTTAAAGATTCATGCCATTTGGCGCCTGTGTACTGTGTAAGGAATGTTTCTGGACTTTGAGAAGAACACATATGTCAGCAGGAGATGCGTCTTACCTGGTATACTTGCTTTGTTGATGGATGGTTGGTTACACATTGTTGATCGTCTATAAATCAGACAGAACAGAAAGTGTTATATATGAGCTGAGGAATACAACATATAAACTGCAGCACAGGTAGCTCTACAGGGAACTTCGAAGAACTGCTGCGCCATCTAGTGGCCAAGTGTTGGAATTACTGCTACATTTATATAGACCAGTGATGCCCAACCTGTGGCCGTCAAGCTGTTGCAAAACTACAACTCATGCCTAGACAGCTACTAGGGCATGCTGGGAGTTGTAGTTTTGCAACAGCTGGAGGGCCGCAGGTTAAGCATCCCTGATATAGACAAAACTGTGTACTGTATATTTTTTGTTTTGAAGGGATTGTCCAGCATTCAAACATTTTTGGGCAGACCCTCCTGCTCCTGGACTACCCAGAAATGTTTAAAAGTTGGGAGAACCCTTTCAATTCTTGGAAACTACGGGTCAAAGCACCATAATGTTTTTTTTTTATGTTTAAATAATTGCATTAACTTTTTCATTTTTTGCATGAAAAGGGCTTAACATTGTTTTTACAATTTTTATTTAACTAAACGCAGATTCTCTTATTGTTTGGTAAAAAATATAAAATACTTTTAATGAAGTGAAATTTTTTTCTGCCATTGTGCGATGGTTACATCACTTGTTGCGGTATGACATGCCACGACATTGGTGGCAGGGATTGGTATATGATTAGTGGGCATGAATTCATTTTTTAAAATAAGTCACTACTTTTCTTACTTTTTACTTTTACTGTTTTATTAATTTCCTCCCAATACACTTCATTGTTTTATATATATTTTGGTATTTAGTCATTCAAATAGAAAAAAACAATAATACATGATTATTATCAGGGCTACAGAGTCGGTAAGCCATCCATGACTCTAAGGCAGGGGTCAGCAACCTTCGGCACTCCAGCTGTTGTGAAACTACAATTCCCAGCATGCCCATTCACTTCTATGGGAGTTCTGAGAAGAGTAGAACAGGTAAGCATGCTAGGAGTTAGGCCCCTTTCACACGGGCGAGTATTCCGCGCGGATGCGATGTGTGAGGTGAACGCATTGCACCTGCACTGAATCCCGACCCATTCATTTCTATGGGGCTGTGCACACGAGTGGTGATTTTCACGCATCACTTGTGCGTTGCGTGAAAATCGCAGCATGTTCTATATTCTGCGTTTTTTACGCAACGCAGGCCCCATAGAAGCGAATGGGGCTGCGTGAAAATCGCACCCATCCGCAAGCAAGTGCGGATGCGGTGCGATTTTCATGCACAGTTGCTAGGAGACGATCGGGATGGGGACCCGATCATTATTATTTTCCCTTATAACATGGTTAGAAGGGAAAATAATAGCATTCTGAATACAGAATGCATAGTAAAATAGCGCTGGAGGGGTTAAAAAAAATAATTATTATTTAACTCGCCTTAATCCACTTGCTCGCGCAGCCGGCATCTCCTTCTGTCTCCTTCTTTGCTGTGTGCAGGAAAAGGACCTGTGGTGACGTCACTCCAGTCATCACATGATCCATCACCATGGTAAAAGATCATGTGACGGACCATGTGATGACCGAAGTGACGTCACCAAAGGTCCCTTTTCCTGCACACAGCAAAGAAGGAGACAGAAGGAGATGCCGGCTGCGCGAGCAAGTGGATTAAGGTGAGTTAAATAATTATTATTATTTTTTAACCCCTCCAGCGCTATTTTACTATGCATTCTGTATTCAGAATGCTATTATTTTCCCTTATAACCATGTTATAAGGGAAAATAATACAATCTACAGAACACCGATCCCAAGCCTGAACTTCTGTGAAGAAGTTCGGGTTTGGGTACCAAACATGCGCGATTTTTCTCACGCGAGTGCAAAACGCATTACAATGTTTTGCACTCGCGCGGAAAAATCGCTCATGTTCCCGCAACGCACCCGCACCTTTTCCCGCAACGCCCATGTGAAACCAGCCTTATAGTTTCAAAACAGCTGCAGTAAGAGGACAGATTTTACAGCGGAATTTTGGCACGGACAGCCACACCAAAATATTGTCAAAAACCCGGCGGCTGCTGTGTCCTTTCTGCCTCCCATACATCTCATTGGGAGGCAACGCTGAGGATCATGGAACAGCGGCTTATAGAGGCAGCCGCGGCTTTAAGCTGTTGCTCCGTGAGCCTTATTGTTTCCTCCCTCTCAGATCAATGGGAGGCAGAAAGGACTCAGCAGCCGCCGGGTTTTCAACGATATTTCGGCGTGGCTGTCCGTGCCAAATTTCTGCTGCAAAATCTGTCGTGTGAACGTCCTCTAGTTTTCCACAAACTGACCTCAGCCACCCAAAACTGACTCCAAATCCACACCCCATGATGTGGCATTAGGGCTCATGCACACGACCGTGTGCCCCCCGTGGCCGTATTGCGGCCCGCATATAGCGGGTCCGCAATACACGGGCACCGGCCGTGTGCATTCCGCATCACGGATCACAGACCCATTCACTTGAATGGGTCCGCAATCACGGAGATGTGGAACAGGGGCATGGATCGGAACCCCACGGAAGCACTACGGAGTGCTTCTGTGGTGCTTCTCATCGTGCCTCCACCCCGCAAGCGGACCGTTGGATGCGGTTCGCGGACCCCATTCAAGTGAATGGGCCCGCGATCCGCATGTGGCTGCCCCACGGTCTGTGCCTGTGCATTGCGGACCGCAATTTACGGTCCGCAGCACGGGCACAGAGCCCTTACATTCGTGTGCATGAGCCCTTAGATTGATAAAATGCAACATATATTTATACAACTAAAACTTCTAAATGTTCCCAAATTTCTACGACAGTAAAAATGCAACAAGCTGTAAATTTAATAAATGAATTTATAATATTTGATATTTTTATAAGCTGGTGTTGGAATCAGTAAATTTCTGCTAACTCTGACTCCATGGCTCTGCCTATTAATAGTCATTGGGGTAAGATGTGGAAATGTATACAATTCTTTTTTTAAACATTACAAAGAATACCTAAGGTCATTTTCAAACAGTCAGTATTTGCTCAGTATTTTTCATCAGTAGTTTTAAGCCCAAATCAGAAATGGGTCCAGAACACAGAAGAGGCACCAATCTTTCCATAAGATTATACTAATTCCACTTCTGGTTTTGGCTAACAAAGGCTACTTTCACACCAGCGTTTTTGTTGGATACGGCAGGGTTAAGCAAAAACGCTTCCGTTACTGATAATACAACCTCCTGCATCCTTTATGAACGGATCCGGATGTATTATCTTTAACACAGCCAAGGAGGATCCGTCATGAACTCCATTGAAAGTCAATGGGGGACCGATCCGTTTTCGATTGTGTCCCCATTGACTTGCATTGTGGGTCATGACGGATCCGTCTTGGTCCACATCCCAGGACGTAAAGTAGACCGCAGCATGCTGCGGTTTGCTCTCTGGTATAAGAACGGAACGGAATGCGTTTTGGAGTGTTCCGTTCTTTTCAGTTACGTTTTGTCCCCATTGACAATAAAAAAAAAAATCCGGTATTGAGACCCTATGACGGATCTCAATACCGGAAAATAATAACGCTAGTGTGAAAGTAGCCAAACACTGATGAAAAATATTGACCAAATCCCGACCATGTGAAAGTGACCTTAGTCAGCTGAGGGTATGTTAAATTTGGAGATTGTACAGTAGGTTGTCTGGGATTAAGAAAAAATGGGCTGGAGATGTGCTTGAATACTGCATAAAACAATGAAAGAAGCATTACTTACCTGATAAATCCCCCACCTGATGGCTGATGGCCTTGGATTACAGTGCTGCAGCAGTGACGTCATGGCCTTGGTGGGCTGATGTGCTCAGGCCCATGATTGGCTGCAGTGGTCATGTGTGTCGACATGATGTCACCGCTGCCGCACATTAAACAAACTGGAGGCAGTGATGGAACGAAGGGGGATTTAACAAGTAAGTAATGGTTCTTTTGTTTTATGCAATTTTCACTACTTGACTTTAAACTTTTCTGTTCCTCTCTTGTGATGAGCTCTATAGGAAATTTCATGTACAATACATCCGGATAGACCTTATACCCTTTCAGCTTTTTTCACATTTTGCTATATTACAGCCTTGTGCTAAAATAAATATAAAAAAAATTAGTTTTCCCATCAGTCTGCACTAAAAAAGAAACCAGGATTTTAGAAATGTTTGGAAATTTATTATTTCTCTTGATCATCTTTGAGATGTTTCTACACGTTGATTGGAGTCCAAAATCCAAGCCATGAGGAGGAAAGAGCTGCCTGTGGAGCTCAGAACCATGATTGTGTGGAGGCAAAGATCTGGAGAAGGGTACAAGAAAAAAATTCTGCTGCACTGAAAGTTTCCAAGAGCACGGTGGCCTCCATAATTCTTAAATGGAAGAAGTTTGGAACAACTAGGACTCTTCATAGAGCTGACCGCCTCTGGGAGAGGGGGGAGTCTGGTAAGAAAGGTGACCAAGAACTCAAAGGTTACTCTGGCTGAAAAGATCCTGTGTGCAGATGGCAGAGACTTCCAGAAGATCAATCATCACTGCAGCACTCTACCAATCTGGGCTTTATTGCTGACCAGCCAGAAAGAAGTCTCATCTTAGTAAAAGATACATGAAAGCCTGCCTGGAGTTTGCAAAAAAAAGTTCCTAAAGGACTCTCAGACTATGAGAAACAGGATTCTCTTTTCTGATTTGACCTCAATTCTAAGGGTCATGTTTGGAGAAAACCAGGCACTGCCCAGTACCATCCCTACAGAGAAGCATGGTGGTGGCAACATCATTCTGTGGGGGTGATTTTCAGCAGCTGGGTCAGGGAGACTGGTCAGGGCTGAGGGAAAGATGAATGGAGCAAAGTACAGAGATATTCTTAATGAAAACCTGATGCAGAGTGCTCTGGGCCTCAGAATGGACTGAAAGTTCACCTTCCAATAAGACAATGACCTTAACCACACAGCCAAGACAACACAGGAATGTCTTAGAGACAACTCTGTGAATGTCATTGAGCAGCCCAGCCATAGTCCTGACTTGAACCCAATCGAATATCTTTGGAGAGACCTGAAAATGTCTGTCCACCGATGGTCCCCATCCAACCTGACACTGCATGAGAGGATCTGCAGAGAAGTATGGCAGAAGATCCCCAATTCCAGATGTGCAAACCTTGTAGCATCATACCCAAGAAGACTGGAGGCTGGAATCGCTGCCAAAGGTACTTCAACTAAGTCCTGTTTAGGGGGTCTGAATGCTTACGTCAATGCACGATTTTAGTTTTGAACATTCTGTTTTCATTTTGTCTTTATGGGGTATTGAGTGCAGAATAATGGGGAAAAATCAGAACTTTTTATTTTATTTTACCACAAGGCCGCAACATAACAAATGTGAGAAAGGTGAAAGGGTCTGAAGACTTTCCAAATGCATTCTACGGTGTATTTCAATTCAAAGTAGTCCTTCCCACAATACACACTGGCGACATATTTATGAGATGTAAGTAATCCCACTGATGCGTAGAACGCAGATGACCTCTGTGCCAGGTAGGCACATCACCCTTTTCCACTTTTTGGCTAAAGCAGCCCCACTCCCAACTTAAAGACGTTATGTTCCAGAATTTTAATTGCATTAGACTGAAGCAGCTGTGTGTTAAATTTCCTGCACATCAACGTCGGCATCCGCGGGGGTCAATACTCCAACAAAGCATATTGTCGGTAAATCAGATTGAAAAGGCCTCTCTGTCACCTCTCCTGAAATGGTTGTTTTCTTAAAAACTTACAGACCCCAAAAAGTAACAATTCTAGATCATAATTTTTAAAACTGCATTTTGTAGCTCCTTTGTTATTCCTCCTGGAAATATTGCTATTTCATTTAAAGGGGCTTTCCAAGCCACAGACATTGATAGGATATCTGTAGTAATAGAATAATGAGCGAGCACTCATACACTTGGCAACCAGATTGACATATGCAGAAAATATTTATTAAATCCCCATAAAATACAAGTAATAAAATTTATAAGAACAATGTAGCAATAATATACAACATTACAGTCACATATATTGTGGTAGATATGATCGACACTATATTCATATGACTCAATAGTGTCGATAAATTCAATAGTATATATCACACCAAAAAACTTCAAGTATATGCTGTTATTTGGGAAGAGGGGGTATTATCTTCTAGCGCTCTATCCCAATTTGGGAAACTGAATGTCACTGAAAATGTTGTAGGTGTATTCACTGGGAGCGCAACATGTTCATAAAGTGTCCACAGGAATCCTGATATTGTGAAAAGTCTCTTATAGCTGATCCTTTTAAGGTCGATATGAGCTTTGGATTGAAGAAAACTTTAAATCGATGTTTGGCTTACCGTCTAGCGTCTGCTGTCTCCCTATTGCTTCAATGGAGCTTTAAATATTTGCCGGCTTATTCAGTCGCTCCATACAGCAAGCTGGTTTAAATTTCGCGGGAGTTCCAAAGATCGCAGGAGTTGCCACTCTGTTCCGCAATTTCCTTTGGTGCAGCTTTCGACAATAAGAATAGTTAATCCTTTACTGTAGAGATTTTCTTCTGTATGGCCATACAGTATTATCGGAGGCTTTTCAATGCAGGTACATCACTTGTTTCACCATACGCGTTACGGGTAGATTCACTCTCCCTTCCTCAGTGGTCCTGGACCCGTAACGCGTATGGTGAAACAAGTGATGTACCTGCATTGAAAATCCCCCGATAATACTGTATGGCCATACAGAAGAAAATCTCTACAGTAAAGGATTAACTATTCTTATTGTCGAAAGCTGCACCAAAGGAAATTGCGGAACAGAGTGGCAACTCCTGCGATCTTTGGAACTCCCGCGAAATTTAAACCAGCTTGCTGTATGGAGCGACTGAATAAGCCGGCAAATATCTAAAGCTCCATTGAAGCAATAGGGAGACAGCAGACGCTAGACGGTAAGCCAAATATCGATTTAAAGTTTTCTTCAATTCAAAGCTCATATCGACCTTAAAAGGATCAGCTATAAGAGACTTTTCACATTATCAGGATTCCTGTGGACACTTTATGAACATATTGCGCTCCCAGTGAATACACCTCCAACATTTTCAGTGATGTTGTATATTATTGCTACATTGTTCTTATAAATTTTATTACTTGTATTTTATGGGGATTTAATAAATATTTTCTGCATATGTCAATCTGGTTGCCAAGTGTATGAGTGCTCGCTCATTACTCTATTACTACATTTGCCTTTTAAGAGAGGGTGGGGTGATTCCCTCTATATGAGCTTGCAGCACCATACCTTAACTACTTGCTAGTGAGCCACCACAACCTACCACTATTTATTGATAGGATATCGCTAGTATAGGTCATAAAGCTGTGATCAAGCTCCTAAAAACAGAGTCTTGCTAGTATCTGCCAAAGAGAACGGAGGTCCATCTCCCCCTTTAAGATGTAGAATAGTTTAAGGACAAGGGCTATGTTAAAGGACTTTTCCAGTAAATAACAATTATCAGCTATCTATGGAATAAGCGATTTAGATAGCTGGGGTCCAACCACCAGGACCCTCATTGAGTCTTAGAATGGACATTGCTTATGGGAGGATATGTAGGGTGCGGTGGCCAAGCATACACGTGTCCCGTGCTAAATGTGTTTAGTGAGGGTCTCAGTGGTCAGACCACCTCTCATCTAACATTTATCCCCTATTCTATGGATTGGTGATAAATCTTATTCATAGGAAAAAGCCCTTCAAAAATGCAGTGCTTACAATGTCTGGTAGCCCCGCAGTCAACGCAAAGGCAACTTAGGTACACCCCCACTAATTAATGCATTACCAATGGAAGGAGGAGTCATTACCTAATGGGGCACATCAGTTTTGATATAGCAGGACATGACTCTAGGTGCTGTCCCTTTTTAGAAACTGCGGTGTGTGTATGTGTACAGATGGTATACAATGTGTATCTGCTTATAGAGTGGAGCGATGTTACTTTATGACATAAACATTGTTTTTTTTTATGGGAAGCTTCACGCAGTCATCACTTACTTGCTGGGTGCTCGATCTTGCAGGTTGGTTAGTGCAGCAAAATTATTCCTTACAGTACGGAGACTGGCCAGTACCTAAAAAGTAGTAAAAAGACGTAAGTAAGTCAAAGGCGCTGTATACAGCTACACAATCCATGGCAATACTAAAATATATGAGGCCACAGCTGTAAGACATTCAACGGCATCCATACACAATAATGGCAATACAGAGACATGGGCTGCCCTCAATATAAGAAAGAGTTAAAGAAATACTGCACTCCTTACACAATTATAAGTAGTAACTAATAAGAAAATGTCATTCTACTTAGGCCTCATGCACACAACAGTTGTTTTTTGCGTCCGCAAATTGTGCGTCCGCCAAAAAAAACGGATGCAGCATCTGTTTTTTTTTGGAGGATCCGTTTTTTTCCCCACAGATCCCTTGTAATAAATGCCTATCCTTGTCCGCAAATGTGAAAAAAGTAGGACATGCACTTTTTTTTTGCTGAAGGGAAACACGGACAACGGACGCGGAACACAAACGGATGAACTATCAGCATTTTTTTGCTGACCCATTGAAATGAATGGGTCCCCATCCTATCCGCAAAAAAAAACGGAACGGAGGCCGAGAAAAACAACTGTCGTGTGCAGGAGGCCTAATTCTGAGCAGCAGACATAATAACGGTGCAAGGTCTAGGTCCAGGGGGATAAACTTAGTACAAAGTGCTTGAGATATTACCCTGAGCTCGGTGCCAGAGATATGGTGCCACCAGTGTCGGCTGTCAGTGATATGGTGCCACCAGTGTCGGCTGTCAGTGATATGGTGCCACCAGTGTCGGCTGTCAGTGATATGGTGCCACCAGTGTCGGCTGTCAGTGATATGGTGCCACCAGTGTCGGCTGTCAGTGATATGGTGCCACCAGTGTCGGCTGTCAGTGATATGGTGCCACCAGTGTCGGCTGTCAGTGATATGGTGCCACCAGTGTCGGCTGTCAGTGATATGGTGCCACCAGTGTCGGCTGTCAGTGATATGGTGCCACCAGTGTCGGCTGTCAGTGATATGGTGCCACCAGTGTCAGCTGTCAGTGATATGGTGCCACCAGTGTCGGCTGTCAGTGATATGGTGCCACCAGTGTCAGCTGTCAGTGATATGGTGCCACCAGTGTCGGCTGTCAGTGATATGGTGCCACCAGTGTCAGCTGTCAGTGATATGGTGCCACCAGTGTCGGCTGTCAGTGATATGGTGCCACCAGTGTCAGCTGTCAGTGATATGGTGCCACCAGTGTCAGCTGTCACCGATATGGTGCCTCCAGTGTCGGCTGTCAGTGATATGGTGCCACCAGTGTCAGCTGTCAGTGATATGGTGCCACCAGTGTCGGCTGTCAGTGATATGGTGCCACCAGTGTCAGCTGTCAGTGATATGGTGCTACCAGTGTCAGCTGTCAGTGATATGGTGCTACCAGTGTCAGCTGTCAGTGATATGGTGCCACCAGTGTCAGCTGTCAGTGATATGGTGCCACCAGTGTCAGCTGTCAGTGATTTACCTTAGAATGGGGTGACCAGTTTCAGTAATGCTATTACATCCATGATATTTCTGGTACGTCTGCCAACAGGTAGGTACCATATAAGTGGACTTGAATAAGCCATATGTAGCCACTCAGGTAATTGCTATTCAGTCTGTTCTGTAATGTACAGTAGGGAAGAAACTCATAGCTAGATCTGTCAGAAGGTGCTCTGTGCATATGAATAGGGTTCTCAATATAACTCATTAATTAACATAATTGTGCAAAAGCAGTGTAAATACATGATTAATTATACTCCTATTTGATTGTATATAGACATACATGATTATGAATTTTTAATGATTCTCATGATTATCATATAGTGTAATAATTCATACAGGTGTCTCCAAAATTCATATACATATAGTAATCAGCAATTATAATTTCTTTTTAGAGAAACGGTATAAAGGACAGGCATTTCCCTTTTGTAGCTATCATGTAGCATTTGACTCATTTGCAACATCGATGGCATCTGACATCTGCATTGTAGGCTCCGTTTACAACAGAAGCACTGCATGCAGCAACATTTCCCGCGCCAAAACCGTGGACACCTCATTATAAGGCCTCGTGCACACGAACGTTTTTCTTCCGTGTACGTTCTGTTTTTGCGTTCCGTATACAGACCGTATACGGAACCATTCATTACAATGGGTCTGCAAAAATACTCAGTATGCATTCCGTTTCCGTATTTCCGTTCCATTCAAAGATAGAACATGTCCTATTATTGTCCGCATAACGTACAAGGATAGGACTGTTCTATTAGGGGCCAGCTATTCCGTTACGCAAAAAACTGAATGCACACGGACGTCATCTGTATTTTTTGTGGATCCGTGTTTTGCAGACCACAAAATACTGAAAAAGCCATATGGTCGTGTGCAAGAGGCCTCAGTCAGTGGGGTCTGCTGGATGCGCTGGCATAGCTCATGCAGTGGGTCCATGACCCCATTTTCTATAGATGGAACTGAGTGTGGTTTCATTTTCAGCAGGACAAGCTGTATTATTTTTTTTGTTTTTTTTTGTGTTTTTTTTGGGGGGGGATACATTTTTTTATCATTTTTTATTCTATTTTTTGGCAGGCAAGGTGACCACAAACCAGCAATTCCTTCTTCAGATAATTTTTCACAGCTTTCTAGGGAAAAGTAGATTTTTTTAAATTGTTTTTATACTTTATGTGATAAACAGAAAAAAGGGGTGTTTTGACTATTTTTATATTTGTTTTTTTTATATTTTTAAAATGTTATGGATCACACTCAGCTTCCCTAAAAATTAGTCATATGTCAATCAGGGTCTAAGATGTCTGGTCTAGGGTCTGGTCTGGGTCTGTGTTTAATTAGGAGGGTCTGGATACCATTGTATATTGTTTTAGGCTACATGCACACGAACGTTGTATGTTTCAGTGTCCGTTCCGTTAGTTTTTTTTGCGGATAGGATGCGGACCCATTCATTTATATGGGTCCGCAAAAAATGCGGATAGCACACCTTGTGCTGTCCGCATCAGTATGTCCGTTCCGTAGCCCTGCAAAAAAAAAATAGAACATGTCCTATCCTTGTCTGTTTTAGGCATTCTTACAATGGATCCGCAAAAAAAAACAAAAAACGGATGGCATACGGATGTCATCCGTTTTTATTTGCAGATCCGCATTTTGTGGACCGCAAAACACATACGGTCGTGTGCATGTAGCCTTATACTGACATAACCAGACAGAGGGGTAGGGTGTACTCATGAGACCTCTGCACTGGGCCCACCAATGTGTGACCATGGCCCTGTCTGAGCACATACTAACAAACCAGACCTGGACTGACGCGTGCACAGCTGCGGTATACTAGACGGCATTGCATTTTCTACATACAATCACATGCTTCCATGTTGTATTGTGTGTTAGGCGGTGAAGCCTGTGGGTTATGGGCTCAGACAGAGGCTAAGAAACCCTCCCCGGAGAACATTAAGAGAACATAGATTCCGTTAACTTGATACCTGTGGAGTGACATATCCAGGAAGACCTCCAGACTATCAGAGACGAAGATATGGATCCCCATCCGTCTGCTTACATCAGACTATGTGGATAATATGTGGTTATGTAGAGCTCGAGTCACTAACCATTAGCAGGAGATCCTGAGAAGTCCTCAGTACAACCTTGCTGCTGGTTTCTGCACATTTATAGTCTCTGTACACATATAGTCATTTATACCACTTTTTGGCATGCTTTTACCGACCGTCCATTCCCTCCTCCTCTAATTAATACTGCAATATGTCTATGGGAAAGTCATATCGGCGGTTGTGGGTATAGATTTCCAAACTCTGTGACGGTAAATGATCTCCCATGACCTTGGGTGTTTAGGCTATAGACAATATCTGTCGTTTTGTGTTTGCTCATGACAGCTATTATACATTGTAGTAGTCATAACCCACAACATTTGCACTTAGTTGTCAGTAAACTATTGACTGACATGATTATCAAGAGAAGATTTTGAACGTTTTTTGGCGGCACAGGCTGGCGCTGCGCCCATACATTTATAATTGTGTAGTTATAGCGTACAGAGAAATATCTTATTTTACTTAAAGGTTATAGACACCTCTGGGAGCAATTTTTTTTTCATTGAATTTTACTTATTTTGGCCAAAAATCAATTGGTCTTTAACATTTTTCAACAGTCTTTTGCAGAATTTTGCACTCTGCCTCAGGCCTAGTTCACACGAACGTATGGCTTTTATAGTTTTTTGCGGTCCATTTTTCACGGATCCGTTGCTCCGTTTTGTGTTTCCGTTGTGTTTCCGTTTCCTTTCCGTATATGCCATAAATGTCTAAACAGGAAAACCTCTTTACTGCAATGAGATTTGCAACTTCTTCCTGAATACGTCAGCTCAAAAATCTCACACCAGTGCCATTCAGTAACCCCTTTAATACTATACATGATTACTCCTAGCATACCCCTGGCTAGTGACTGCCTTTCAGTTTGCCATACATTTGATCCTAAGAAAGTCATCCATTCAGCTCTTTCATAACACAATTTAACATCATAAACCACCACAACTCACCTGAGCAAATGGTGTTACAATCAAGTCATCTCCATGTCTGCAAAATAAAACACAAAACAATTCAGCAGTGCAGACAATTACATATCAATGTACCATAACTTTGCTTAACCTCTTAATAACCCAGAGTTTGGGGAAGGCTACAGACACTTTTGGGGGCATTTTTTTTTATTACTGCATTCTACTTATTTTGGGGAAAAAATCTTCTTTTCAATTGGTCATAACTAAAAAATTTCAGCCACTTTCACGGTATATCCGTGTGATCTGTGTATTTGCAGAGCATCAGGTTCTGTGATTACACTGAATCCCGTCATCTGATGGCTCATGTAAATCCCTTTTCTGTGATCTCCTGAAGCTCATAAACACTTATTTGAGCCATATTCTTATTAGTGTGACAAAAATCGAGCTGTAATGACTATTTGTGAGCTGTGAGCAGTTCAAACAACAGGACTACAGACTGTGAAGGCAGCTCTGCTGGATGAATAGAAACGGACAGTCTGCAGATACGCTCTCAATGAAACCCTGTAGTACAAGAACTGCTGGAAATTATTTAATAACAGCCAATTGAAAGATGATTTTAGCCCAAAATGAATAGAATGCAATAAAATAAAATAAAAATGCATTCAAAGGGATCCATAGCCTTCAAAAACAGATTGCTTGGCATTTAAAATAAAAATAAAATAAAAAGGCTGAGAATGCTTTGAAATAATTAAAGAAGCAATACCTTACGATCCCTCATTACCCCCCATTCAGATGCATCTGCGGTCTCCAGTCTCTACTTCCATCTCCCTCTTGAAACAGACTTGTGACCACTGCAGCCAACAGTGGCCTCAGCAGTAATGCTAGCGTGCATTGTGCATGATGCTGAGGCCAGTGATGTGCTAGCGTGGCGTGTCATATCTCTTGGTGCATCAGTGCTGTACAGGCAGAGGATTTGCTGGCGATTTACTATATAACATTTTTTGCATATATTTATTTCTTGAGCAATCCCCTGATTTCTGCAGATGTATAAGTTCTCTCTCCCTGGAGTGAGTGGACGGCTCTTGGTGTGATATGAGAGCTGTGTTGTGTACTATGAGCCCCTTACTCCTCCCCCCATGATCTTTGATTGAAATGCTGAGCGAGAAGCTGCAGCAACATCCCCCTCCTTCCCCTCACCACAGCCAAAATACACCTTAGGTACAGTTAATATGGGCATTGGATAACCTGGTCTGCAGGATTACTGATACCAGACTCACAAGTGGATCCTGCAGTTACCACTGTGTGTCCTCTACCTAAGTTTCGACACAACACATAAAAGTATTGGCTTTCCGTCCCTTGCCCGAGACATGACTTGCATCTTAAAGTGGCCATACCCCTTCAATAGCTGTTGGCTGAATGATGGTTCAGCTAACGGCTATTCCTTCTGCATTACACACTCATTTCAGCTAAGCGATGTGAGCGTGCGTGTGTCCTCGATGGGGTGAGGTGGTATATCTCCCCTAAGAGTAAAAAGATCATTCATGTTGAAATTTAACATTTTGTATTCTTACTCTGCAGGACCTAGTTCTGTCACGTATTATGTAGATTTGTAGACAACCCAATAATTTGAATGGAAAGTGTGTAATGTAAAAATATAAATCACAGAAAGTGTGTAATGCTCAATTTCCCCTGTGGGGGCGCTGCAGAGAAATTGAACACTTACTGCCAGGTTTAATCACAGATAATAGATGATAGCTAGGTGGGGTTTGACTATTGCTGTTATTAAGGCCTAGTTCACACAAACGTTTTTTTTGCGAGTGTACGGGCCGTTTTTTTGTGTTCCGTTTCATTTCCGTTCATTCATTTCAATGGTTCCGCAAAAAAAATGGAATGTGTTCCGTATGCATTCCGTTTCCGTATTTCCGTTTTTCCGTTCCGTTGAAAGATAGAGCTTGTCCTATATTTGGCCGTAAATCACGGGTCGTGCCTCCATTCAAGTCAATGGGTCCGCAAAAAAAACGGAACACATACGGAAATGCATCCGTATGTCTTCCGTTTCCGTTCCGTTTTTTCTGAACCATCTATTGAAAATGTTATGGCCATGTAATTACTGTATACTGTACATGGCATACGGAAAAACGGAACGGAAAAACGCAAAGGAAGCGGAAACACAACGGAACTCAAAAACGGAACAACGGATCCGTGAAAAACGGACCGCAAAAAACTATAAAAGCCATACGTTCGTGTGAACTAGGCCTAAGTGGCCCTAAATCCCCATCCTTGGTGGGAGAGGACACATGTGGAGACCCTCTGCATTTCTTGTTTTTTAAAGCTGGATGGGAGCAAAGAAAACATTTAGATGAGCACGATCACTATGACTATTTGTCCCTATGGAGACAGACAGCTCCTGCTTGTCCTGCTTTCAACAGCCCTGATTTTGGGGTCCCACATTGTAGACCATGGTGGGGGCAACAGAGGATGAATCCCACCATCAATGAGTCAGTAAATTAGATGGGGTCATTTATGAAAAAGCAGGGTCTATTGTGTGACACCCCCATAGATATGATGCTGAATGGTTAAACATATTTAAGTAGTAGTATATATTTGAGTAGTAAAATATATGTCCATTCCATACACCTCGTCATAAATTAGGTGAGCATCTGGCAGCACACCTGGTTATCATCAGCCATCTGGCTACGATAGATCTCCCCCTAATGGTGCATTTACACCAACAGATTATCTCACCAATTTCTTTCCAAACAGACCAATAGTTGGTGTGTACAACAAAAGATCCGTGTGTGTAAATGGCCATCTGACCAATGATTGGTGAGAAAATCTGTCACATAATCTGTTGGTGTAAATGCACCCTTAGGCCCCTTTCACACGGGCGATAAAAACTGAACAACGGAACGCAATCGCAGTCAAAACTGACTGCAATTGGGTACCTACTCGGGCGGGTTTGCCGCAACGCATCTGGACCTTACCCGGACAGGCTCGTGTGAAAGAGGTCTTAGCATCATGCAGTGACTTTGGACTCACTGTGTCATCAAAAAGCCATGGTCTAGGAAGGCCTCATGGGGTCAGCATGTGTTACCACTACTGCACCCTGCTACTATCTCTAATGGGCTATTATGATGTCATCTTATGTATGTCTTTCAAGGTCCTCCACAATGTGTATTCATAATCTTGTTATGTAACTGTTTATTACATGTAATGTGCCTTGTTCACCAGCAGGTGGCAGCGTAAATGGCAGAGCTATCCTTAGAGAGAATGGAACTTAGCATTACATTCTCCCCCCCCCCTTTGGGCAGAAGTTGGTCAATCCTGCTTGCTACCAGAAGGAAGTGTGGCAGTTCTAGTTCTGGTTGAGACTCCACGTTGGAGCTGCCAGGAGTCTAACCTACTTTTTGCATTAAACATAAGTCCGACTACAAGATTGAAGTGCAGTATAAAGAGGAAACAAAGACACCAAGTTAGCTTGTCAGTACAGCAGAGTGAGAGAAAGATATAGCAGAGTTGAGTTTGCCTGCCAGTTTAATGCTAAAGCCTGCTGGAACCAAGACAAAGCCTGAAACTGTTTGGAGAAATGTTTATTCAAGTAAAGCTGCCATTGAACTTCATCTCAAGGTGGACTCAAGTTATTTCTTGAAATCCCTAAATTATTTCCTGGGGGCCCTGGGGGGAGGCACCCGTTGCACATGCAGAAGTCAGGAAAGGGTCATATCTGGTAAACAGGCAGAAGTGGAACATGGGAAGTTAGAACAGAATATACAGCACCTTCGCAGGGACTAGAAAGCTAGAGTAATTATTGCTCAGCCACCTCCCCTGTGGAAAGGCTCCTTATATACCCTAGGGAGAATAGCCATAGGCTGGAAAAATTAGCCACTGCAGGAACGAGGAGTAGGCCGCAGCCAGAATGGAGTAGACAAAGCTGCGCTAATCCAGGGGCTGTGCCCTCTGGGAAGGAACATGGAGACATCAACCAACAGAGCGAGAGATTGGGTAAGTGTTCTGGCAGCTGTGCCCGCTGAAATCAGGGAGGGCATGGACCACTGGCATCACACTAAGGACCGATGACATACAAAAAAGAAATTGACGAATGTATGTGGACAATTTTCATGAGACTCCACCATTATAGGAGAAAGATTATTTATTTTTTGTTTAAATTTTCTTAGGCTACATGCACACTGCGGATCCGCAAAAAACGGAAGTCGCCCGTGTGCCTTCCACAATTTGCGGAACGGAATGGGCGGCCCATTGTACAAATGTCTATTCTTGTCCGCAAAACGGACAAGAATAGGACAAGTTCTATATTTTTTTTGCGGGGCCACTGAACGGAGCAAGGGATGCGGACAGCACACGGAGTGCTGTCCGCATCTTTTGCGGCCCAATTAAAGTAAATGGGTCCGCATCCGAGCCGCAATAACGGTGGCAAGGATTTCTTAAAGTAGACATGTCAGGAGAGGTGACAGGTCCTCAGATGACTATCCTCGTTTCACTGGCTGCGGCCACACATTCCAGGAGGCACTATCAAAGGACGACGGGACAAGCCAGGAATTCACTGTACATGTATGTGCCCCTGAACGTATTTATAGAAGCTGACTTACATTCCAGTAAATTATCTCTTTGTGCATGTGCTTCCATTGGAGATGAAGATACAGAATATTTGCTCTCGCTCAGCTGCTCTTTCTATGAAAATCCCCCCTATTAAATGGACATGCAGATGTCAAGTGCAGGGCTGGACTGGCCTACAGGAGAACAGGCCCACCTCATGTCGGGTACAGGCTCAGCTGGAACAGGACCCACAAGATCCGACTGACTGTATGAGTTGGTTTATATAAACTACAGTTTTCAATGCAATTGCTAGGGATATTAAAGGTTTAACCCCTTAGGGACCCTGGGATTTTCCATTTTAGCGTTTTTGTTTTTGACTCCCCGCCTTCCCATAGTCCTAACTTTTTTATTTTTCCATTCACATAGCCTTATGAGGGCTTATTTTTTGTGGGACAACTTGAGTTGATAGTAGCTCCATTCCCCTGAAGACGCCGCTTTTAGCGGTGAAACATTTTGGGGGAGCTGTGTCTTTAACATTTTAATAATGGTGGCAGGGCTGATAATGGATTAGGGGAAGGCGAACTGCAGACGCCGAACCCTCCTGAGGGCTAGACTAGTAATATATAAATAGTATCAGTACTGAGAAATTGTTAGTGAGGGACGATACAACCAAGGCAGAGCCTAGGACGCTAAAACTCAATAAGAAAGTGCGGCGTAAATGACTATATACCTAGTATTGGGTGACATCTACAGGCACTAAAGTGTAATCACACAGGTTAGATACAACTAGCCTTTGTGTGTGGCTTTTTTGAGCGAGAATAAAAGCCCTTCTGATCAATCAAAACAATACAGTCACTGAGCCCACAGGTCCAAGCCCTCCATATATATTTTAATAAGTGTTTTTTTGTGTGGAATATAGTGTTTAATAAAAGGAAAATAAAGGTTATATTTTAATTATAAGACCAGAAACAGGAAATTATAGTCAGTAGACTATTGGAATAGTTTATGTCTAAGGAAGGCATCGCGCTGCCTTCTGGTGAAGAGCCTGTGGGATCCAGCCCCCTGGATCTCACAGGCCGGAAGCTGTATAAGTAATACACACAGTATTACTCATACAGCCAATGCATTCCAATACAGAAGTATTGGAATGCATTGTAAAGGATTAGACCCCCAAAAGTTCAAGTCCCAAAGTGGGACAAAAAATAAAGTGAAAAAAAGTTGAAAAAATAAAGTTTTTCCCCAAAAAAATGAAAAGTTTCAAGTAAAAATAAACAAAAACTTAATTTTCCCCAAATAAAGTTTAAAAAAATTTGGTAAAAAATAGGGGAAAAAATATTAGGTATCGCCGCGTCCGTATCGACCGGCTATTTAAACATATCACATGACCTAACCCCTCAGATGAACACCGTAAAAAATAAAAACTGTGCTAAATAAACCATTTCTTTGTCACCTTACATCACAAAAAGTACAACAGCAAGCGATCAAAAAGGCGTTCGCCCACCAAAATAGTACCAATCTAACAGTCACATCATCCTGCAAAAAATGAGCCCCTACCTGAGACAATCGCCCAAAAAATAAAAAACTATGGCTCAGAAAATGGAGACACTAAAACATCATTTTTTTTGTTTTAAAAAAGCTGTTATTGTGTAAAACTTATATAAATAAAAAAAAGTATACATATTAGGTATCGCCGCGTTCGTATCGACCGGCTCTATAAAAATATCACATGACCTAACCCCTCAGATGAACACCGTAAAAAATTTAAAATAAAAACTGTGCTAAATAAACCATTTTTTGTCACCTTACATCACAAAAAGTGTAATAGCAAGCGATCAAAAAATCACACGCACCCCAAAATAGTGCCAATAAAACCGTCATCTCATCCCGCAAAAATCATACCCTACCCAAGGTAATCGCTCAAAAACTGAAAAAATTATGGCTCTCAGACTATGGAAACACTAAAACAGGATTTTTTTTGCTTCAAAAATGAAATCATTGTGTAAAACTTACATAAATAAATAAAAAGTATACATATTAGGTATCGCCGCATCCGTGACAACCTGGTCTATAAAAATATCACATGATCTAACCTGTCAGATGAATGTTGTAAATAACAAAAAATAAAAACGGTGCCAAAACAGCTATTTCTGTTATCTTGCCTCACAAAAAGTGTAATATAGAGCAACCAAAAATCATATGTACCCTAAACTAATACCAACAATACTGCCACCCTATCCCGTAGTTTCTAAAATGGGGCCACTTTTTTGGAGTTTCTACACTAGGGGTGCATCAGGGGAGCTTCAAATGGGACATGGTGTAAAAAAAAACAGTCCAGCAAAATCTGCCTTCCAAAAACCGTATGGCATTCCTTTCCTTCCGCGCCCTGCCGTGTGCCCGTACAGCTGTTTAAGACCACATATGGCAGGAATGGCCAACCTGAGGCTCTCCAGCTGTTGCAAAACTACAACTCCCAGCATGCCCACACTGCCTACAGCTATTAGCCTACAGCATGGAAAATTTGCCAAAAAATTGAAATTCTGAAATTTAATCTCCATTTGCCAATAACTCTTGTGGAACACCTAAAGGGTTAACGACGTTTGTAAAATCTGTTTTGAATACCTTGAGGGGTGTAGTTTCTTAGATGGGGTCACTTTTATGGAGTTTCTACTCTAGGGGGGCTTCAAATGGGACATGGTGTCAAAAAAACCAGTCCAGCAAAATCTGCCTTCCAAAAACCGTATGGCATTCCTTTCCTTCTGCGCCCTGCCGTGTGCCGGTACAGCCGTTTACGACCACATATGGGGTGTTTCTGTAAACTACAGAATCAGGGCCATAAATATTGAGTTTGGTTTGGCTGTTAACCCTTGCTTTGTAACTGAAAAAAAAATATTAAAATGGAAAATCTGCCAAAAAAGTGAAATTTTTAAATTGTATCTCTATTTTCCATTAATTCTTGTGGAACAGTTAAAGGGTTAGCAAAGTTTGTAAAATCAGTTTTGAATACCTTGAGGGGGGTAGTTTATAGAATGGGGTCATTTTTGGGTGGTTTCTATTATGTAAGTCTCGCAAAGTGACTTCAGACCTCAACAGGTCCCTAAAAATGGGTTTTTTGAAAATCTCTGAAAAATTTCAAGATTTGCTTCTAAACTTCTAAGCCTTGTAGCATCCCCAAAAGATAAAATATCATTCCCAAAATGATCCAAACATGAAGTAGACATATGGGGAATGTAAAGTAATAACTATTTTTGGAGGTATTACTATGTATTATAGAAGTAGAGAAATTGAAACTTGGAAATTTGCAATTTTTTACAAATTTTTGGTAAATGTGGTATTTTTTTATACATAAAAATGAATTTTTTTTACTTCATTTTACCAGTGTCATGAAGTACAATATGTGGCAAAAAACAATCTCAGAATGGCCTGGATAAGTCAAAGCGTTTTAAAGTTATCAGCACTTAATGTGACACTGGTCAGATTTGCAAAAAATGGCCAAGTCCATAAGAAGAAATAGGGCCGAGTCCTTAAGGGGTTAAAGGAAATCTGGCAGCAGCTTATGTCATAAAACAACAGATAAACACTCACCTAGTCAACTTTAAAAAAATTTAAATTTGGCAGGAAGCAGGGTGCGGCGTAAAATCAAACAAAAATACCTTTAAAATGTCCTGCTTCTCCTTTCCCAGCACTCCTATCCCCACTGGACCTGCAATGGTCAAGTGCCTTTCATGCACACTGGAGGCTGTAGATTGCCTGCAGCGGTCATGTACTGAACATAATAAATTCTGATGTTATCATTACAGGTCCAACGGGAATTGGAGTGGCGGCACGATTGTTGGGATATTTCCAAGATAAGTAAGATATTATCGTTTTACTTTTACAAAGCTTGTTAAAAAAAGTATTGGAGAACCTCTTTAAATCCCCACCACCAGTCCTGTGGACACCCAAACTTCTGTGCTTATATCAATGCAGCAATAATGTGCTGTTCCTATATGTGTGCAATGCAACCAATCACTGTTGGCTGCAGTGGTCACATGTCTGTACGGTACATCATGTGCAATGGGTGCCTCCCCCCAGGGCCCTCTATATCGCGTCCCAGGTTTGGTAGGAATGCTGAGTGGTATAGTGCAGCCTAAATGTCTCTTTGTGTGTGTCACGGTGCTCCTACCTGGATACGGCTGGACCCCAGGCTTTGGCTCCGAATAAATAGGGGGAATAATTGAGGGATTTGAAGAAATTACTTAAGTCCAGACCTTGAGATGAAGTTCAATGGCAGCTTTACTTGAATAAACATTTCTCCAAACTGTTTCAGGCTTTGTCTTGGTTCCAGAAGGCTTTAGCATTAAACTGGCAGGCAAACTCAACTATCCTATATCTTTCTCTTACTCTGCTGTACTGACAAGCTAACTTGGTGTCTTTGTTTTCTCTTCTGCCATTTGCGCTGCCACCTGCTGGTGAACCAGGCACATTACATGTAATAAACAGTTACATAACAAGATTATGAATGCACATTGTGGAGGACCTGGAAAGACATACATAATATGACATTATATTAGCCCATTAGTAGGGTACAGTAGTGGTAACACCAGTCTGGGGTGTTACACATGGCTACAGAGATTCTAGAGACTGATAATTATTCTTCAGAGTGTTTTCATTACTCTGCAGAGTGTTTTCATTACTCTGCAGGGTGTTTTCATTACTCTGCAGAGTGTTTTCATTACTCTGCAGAGTGTTTTCATTACTCTGCAGAGTGTTTTCATTACTCTGCAGAGTGTTTTCATTACTCTGCAGAGTGTTTTCATTACTCTGCAGAGTGTTTTCATTCCTCTGCAGAGTGTTTTCATTACTCTGCAGAGTGTTTTCATTACTCTGCAGAGTGTTTTCATTACTCTGCAGAGTGTTTTCATTACTCTGCAGAGTGTTAGTTGTTTTGACCTCATTATTATTCTCTGGTTTTGGACTTTGGACTGTGTTTCTGGACCTGCCTCTGACTGCTCATTTTGCCATTGTGAATCCTATTGCCTGACTTATGCCTCCATTTGTGTTTGACTTTGACGTGACCCTCTGCGTTTAACCCGGCTTGGTATCGTTACTTTGTATCGTTACTACAGAGCTATTGATTTGGGTCTGCTGTTCTCTCATAGTTTTGACCTGGTCCGTCCGTTTATTCTCCTTGGTTTGCTATTTTCACCTGTCATTCACCTGTCATTTTAGGTGCCTGTCTATCATTAAGTCTTTATACCATTGGCCCTTACACCTAGTCAGGAAGGGACAACCGTCCAGTTGTGGGCCGTCATTTAGGACATATCATGCAAGTAGGTAGGCACAGTGGTGCAGGCGGAGTTTTAGGACTGCATTGTACTCTACCCGTAACATCTGCAGCATGTTCATTATGGAGGGTTTTTGTTCCCTCTGCATGTGAATGAGGTATAACGTATCTCATTATCCCTTTCACTTGCGTTAGATGAAGGATGTCAGCGGATTCTCAGTATTTTTGTGAGAATCCTGAATGTGTGACTGTGGCCTGTTATAAACATCTGAAAGAACATTAATGAGTAACAATGGGATTTTCAGGGGCAACATTTTATAATTAACTTGCGATTCATTTCATTGGTGATAACCTTGACCTTTTCAGGACTTCCGAGAACTGGAGATTTCACCAGTATTTACTATATACTTTTGGAGAACTCTGTAGGCAATAACCCATTATATTTCTCCATTGTCCCATGTCAGAGAAATAATATGTTCCAATGAGATTTACAGGGTAAACACTGAGCTAAATATAACAGCCTACATTACTGAGAACTGAATACAGGCGAGGGTCAGGAAAGTGCAGAGCAGAGCTCAACTACTCGGATTGTGCATTGAGTTCCTATGAGAGCCTAATCCCTGTATCTTAGTGTTACACATAAACCATTTTGCTTTTTTTGACTTGAACGTTAATACACAAATTTATACCTGTTCCTATAGTACTTTATAAACTGTGAGACCCCCGTTACCGATGACAGGGAAGGAGGTTTGACAGGACAGGTCATATGCTGATGTCTCCTGCTACAGGTCTTTCTAAGGCAGCAGTTGCTTACATACAGATGTAGCAATCTTAACCTGGCACTCAACATGTTAAATACATGGTTGCAGTAAACCTTAACTTGACTTTTTTAATGACTTTTGTTGTGTTGTCATTTTAAAGTTTGCTGCAAATGTGTATCATGTTAAGTGTCCAGTTAAAGGGGTTGTCTGCCTTTTCTTACTGATGATCTATCCTTTGGATAGGTCATTAGCCTCTGATCAGTGGGGGTCCCCGCCGATCAGGCTGTTTGAGAAGGCAGTGGCGCTCTCAGTAGCATCATGGCCTTTTCACTGCTTCCCGCAGGCCCGTGACATCCTGACTATGTAACATGGCCTGGGCGTAGCTCAGTCCGATTCACTTCAATGGGGGGGAGCTGCGCCCAGGCCAAGTGACATAGTCATGACTTCACTGGCCTGCGGGAAGCAGCGAGAAGGCTGCAGCGCTACTGCGAGCACTCCCGCCTTCCCCAGCAGCTGATCAGCAGGGGTACCGGGTGTCGGACAACCCCTTTACCCCAGTAAGATGCTGATGACCTATCCAAAGAATAGAAGGATAGGTCGTCAGCAGGGGCATAACTACCATAGCGGCAGACCATGCGACTGCTATGGGGTCCAGGGCAAGAGGGGGCCCAGTCTTAGTTGGGATTATCCCCTCTTCTACTGGAGATGAAAACTTGGTCAGGACTCTACCCTCTAAACGAACAACTTTTAGCAAATGAGGCAGTGGAAAAATAGCCCAAGGGTCATTGAAAGGGGTTTAGGCAGAAACCCTTCTGCCCTGTGTGGGGGGCCGGGTTTGATCCTTGCTATGGGGCCCTTACTTCTCTATGTACGCCACTGGTCATCAGTAAGAAAAACGCAGATGATCCCTTTAATGTTTGCCAAGTCAGTAATTTAGTTTTTTTGTGCCCATGTTTCAAATAGACTGAGGAATATTTTTAATTTTGGCATGGAGTTCCACCATAGCTGAGATCTGGGTGTTACCACATTCTCCAGCCTAGAACATAATTTTCAGTTATAGTCTTGCCCTAGGGAAGAGGGCTTTAACCATGTATTGTTTGGGGGCCACATCACAACTATAGCAGATTGAGCCAAAGTAGGCATACAAATGAAGGGCTTTAGGGGGTGGCACATTGTTCAGAGAGATTCATTCAATTACTACTCAGAATGCATAGAAAAAATGTGGGGAGAAAATAATGTCACGTGGTAGTGTTACTATGCTGGAGAAAGTTAAAGAGGTGCCCATTTTCACCCAGGCAGCCCCCCTGACTTGAGCATCGGAGCTAAATCGCGCAGGGCAAAGGAATTTTCAGGAGTTCCGGTGATAAACTGGGCTCTCCATCGGGCTGCCAGGCGGAGGTTTCCGCCCAGCAGTGAGTCCGGTGACATCACGGTTAGGGCAGCGCTAAAGCCCACCCATCAGAGCCGGTGATGTCACCGAACACACTGCTGGGCGGAAGCTTCCGCCCAGGCAGTGTGTTATTGTAAATAAAACATCGCTTGCCCTGCCTGATCCTTTGCAGGGCATGAAATGCTCCGATGCTAACATCAGGGAGGCTGCCTGGGTGAAATTATGGGTATTAAGGGTTATTGTTCTTGATTGTAGTGCTGAGGAACTCATCTTAACTGAGAATCCCAGAATCAGAGATATGATTCTTTTCTGGGTATTTTAAACTGATGACCTGTCCTCAGGATATCAACATCAGATCAGTAGGATGAGCGCTGTGACCTCTTCATCGTATACCAGCCACAGCACAGCACTGTATATTGGCTGTGCTTGATACTGCTGTTCAATCCCATTCACTAGAATAGAGGTGCAGAAAAGACTATGTGACTGAGGAAGAGGCTGCATCCCTTTTAAATAGGTGGTTGTGCCAGGACTGGGGACCTCTACCGACCTGCTATTGATGACCTATCCTAGGGACTGATCATCAAATATTTAAGTCTTGGAAAAGATAACCCTTTAAGGTTTTGAAAAGCTGCCATATTTTTTCCGTAGTGTATAACGGAAACAAGAGGAACCGTTATGTGCCCCCATAGACATGTATTAGGACGGAGCAAAACAGAATGTCTCTCAAAGGCTTCCGTTTTGCATTCCGTCCTAGAATTCTGTTATATTCCATTATAACGGAACCTATAACGGAATTCAATAATGCCGATCTGAACCCAGCCTAACCCACCACCAGTATTCTAGCAGTGTAATGTGTTAAACCCTAACTCAGTTGCATCCATAGATTTTGAACCTCTTCATTATGGGAACCTGGTCACGTGACCTCAAGTCTGACACCTTGCTCTAATGTGTAATCAGGTCTCTCCCTGTGGCTGACTTCCTGAGAACTACAGGATTACATCATCACCACCAATCAGATCCCTCCTGGCAGCTCTCAGGCGCCTCCCCACTCTCCTCTGTATTCTGCTGTTGTGATATAATGTCTCCCCCATCTAGAGGACCAGGAGTGTAGATATATAGTAGGTAACTGTATGTAATGATTAGCTGTAGTTATATAAACATCCTGAGTGACTCATATTACCTGCCTGTACTATCTGTGTGTGCTGACTCTCCAGTGTAGTTCTATTAGATGTAGCTTCACACTGGGCTCCCCGTTCTTTCATGAGAGAGCTCACAGGAGAGATAGACATGACAGGGCAGAGGGGGCAGACAGGCTCAAGCTGCATCACATAGGAAAACAAAGGAGACTCTGCAGTGTAAGGCGACATCAGGTCTGTGCCAGTAATCTGTCTTGGCTGCCCTCAGAGGACAGAGAGCAATGCAATGTGGTGAGACTCTGCCCCCTCTGTCTCTGCAAAGCTAGGCACGATGGGAAATGTAGATTTATTAGGAAAGTCATATCTGAAGGGAAAAGAAATCAAGACACAGTAGCTGCCAACCCACAAACTACACATAAAAGAATGGGTATCTTATTCTTTAATAATTGCCTATCCTGCACTATATAGGCAAAAAAATCCCAGAGTGCCTCTTTAAATTAATTTTATCTGGCAATGACAAAAACAATCCATCTGAGGTATAGTTACCAGGTTCAGTCACAGATGTAGTGGATATCTGGGATTATCCCCAGCAGGCACATTATATCTCCCATAATAAAGGGTAGCAAGGAAAGAGATCTGGTCACTACTCACATGTCGCTAGCGATGGAGGAGTTTCTAGACATGGACTTTGGAGAGAGGTCATAGTCGCTGTCTGACCTGTACAAAAATGATTCCCTTCGTTGGCTGTGGACAAAGTTGGCCTGTAAAATCAGCCCTGATCCTGGGCTTGTCATGGGATCCAGGGGACTCCGTCCCGATGAGGTGCCATTGTCCACGTCAAAGCTGCAAAAAACAAAACACACAAACATGAGCAACCATTGTCATGAGGATTACAACTCTCATTATTATAACCATCCTTAATGTTGCTACTGTTTTTTGAATGACATGGCTTTCGGATTCACGGATTTGGGATCAATGGCTGATTTGTGAAAAGATGAAACTGCTCCAGATACAGTGACATTTGCCATCAGTGATCTCAATGGCTAAACTGTAGACGGTAGGATCTTCAACTCCTCTTAGTGGTGACTATTGTCAACAATAATTTTAACTTAAAGGGGTTCTTTGTGATTGTTTAAAAGTGGCCACCAGCAACCTGTCCTACAATGTGAGGTAGACTGGTTTCCTCCATTTGCAGAGCTGCCCGCGGGAAGTTGGGGGGTGGTAGGGCCTCACATCATTGTGATATATTGTGATATGATGTGATATATTATTTTCTACAATATATGGTAATGATGTGATCCTACCTACAATATGCCATCATGACTGAGCAGCCTGACCAATATACAGTGCCTTGCAAAAGTATTCACCCCCCTTTTTTTGTGTTTTGTTACACTACAGCCTTAAGTTCAATGTTTTGTAAATCTTAATTTTATGTGATGGATCAGAACACAATAGTCTAAGGTGGTGAAGTGAAATGAGAAAAATATATAAATAAAACTATTGTTTAGAAATAGAAAACCCCCTTTGTTAGGAAGCTCATAAAAAGCTCTGGTGCAACCAATTACCTTCAGAAGTCACATAATTAGTGAAATGATGTCCACCTGTGTGCAATCTACGTGTCACATGATCTGTCATTACATATACACACCTTTTTTGAAAGGCCCCAGAGGCTGCAGCACCTAAGCAAGAGGCATCACTAACCAAACACTGCCATGAAGACCAAGGAACTCTCCAAACAAGTAAGGGACAATGTTGTTGAGAAGTACAAGTCAGGGTTAGGTTATAAAAAAATATCCAAATCTTTGATGATCCCCAGGAGCACCATCAAGTCTATCATAACCAAATGGAAAGAACATGGCACAACAGCAAACCTGCCAAGAGACGGCTGCCCACCCCAACTCACGTACCGGGCAAGGAAGGCATTAATCAGAGAGGCAGCACAGAGACCTAAGGTAACCCTGGGGGAGCTGCAGAGTTCCACAGCAGAGACTGGAGTATCTGTACATAGGACGACAATAAGCCGTACGCTCCATAGAGTTGGGCTTTATGGCAGAGTGGCCAGAAGAAAGCCATTACTTTCAGCAAAAAATAAAAAGGCACGTTGTGAGTTTGCGAAAAGGCATGTGGGAGACTCCCAAAATGTATGGAGGACGGTGCTCTGGTCTGATGAGACTAAAATTGAACTTTTCGGCCATCAAACAAAAAACCCTATGGGCAAGATTTATCATTAGCTCAAGTCAAAATAATGGAGTGAAAAAGTCGCAAATTTTTGCGCAATTGCTAAAACTGCGCAAGCATGTAACCGTGTTTTGCGGATCTGTAATTTGCGGACTGCAAAACAAGCTAAGGTCGTGTGCATGTCATAGTGGGCAGGGAGTTCCATTTCAGAATGCACACAGCTCGTAGCCGTGTTTTACGGATCCGTAATTTGCGACTTTTATTGGCTCTGCGCTAGGCTCGCCAGTTTTCTGAAAGTAGGCGTGTTTTCTTATGTAAATTAATCTCTAGACAGATTTACTATTGCGACAATTTAAAAAGTCGCTAAAAATTGTGCAATTTCACTCCAGTGAGGACCATGCTTATCTTACGCGACTTTTCAATAGAACATGCGACTTTTTTGTAAAGACGTGCGACTTTTGTAAAGCCGCTTACTGAAGGATAAACTGCTACCGTGAAACCACATTTATCACAGTATTAAAGGATCATTAATAAATCTGACTTGGCCAAAAGTGACTTTGGACATATGTAAAAGTGGAGTAAGATGTTTGCCGCAAACCTATGTTTGGCGCAAACCAAACACATCACATCACCCAAAGGACACCATCCCCACAGTGAAACATGGTGGTGGCTGCATCATGCTGTGGGGATGTTTTTCAGCAGCCGGGACTGGGAAACTGGTCAGAGTTGAGGGAAAGATGGATGGTGCTAAATACAGGGATATTCTTGAACAAAACCTGTACCACTCTGTGCGTGATCTGAGGCTAGGACGGAGGTTCACCTTCCAGCAGGACAATGATCCCAAACACACAGCTAAAGCAACACTTGAGAGGTTTAAGGGGAAACATGTAAATGTGTTGGAATGGCCTAGTCAAAGCCCAGATCTCAATCCAATAGAAAATCTGTGGTCAGACTTAAAGATTGCTGTTCACAAGCGCAAACCATCCAA
Organism: Bufo bufo; assembly: GCF_905171765.1. Classification (NCBI taxonomy): domain Eukaryota; kingdom Metazoa; phylum Chordata; class Amphibia; order Anura; family Bufonidae; genus Bufo; species Bufo bufo. Next base: position 89,978,898 of record NC_053390.1, read on the forward strand.
CTTGAAGGAGCTGGAGCAGTTTTGCAAGGAGGAATGGGCAAAAATCCCAGTGGTAAAATGTGGCAAGCTCATAGAGACTTATCCAAAGCGACTTGGAGCTGTGATTGTGTAACACTCCAGAGTTGTGTTACTACACGCCTCTACCCCGCTACTATCTCCTCAGAGCCGTTATACTGTCATCAGGTATGATTTTGCTCATGTCTTCCACAAATGTGCATACTAAACCATATTAAATGCAATTGTTCATTTAATTTGCCTGCTTACCAGTAGGTGGCAGCAACACATTGGCAGGTACAAGTCACTATCTAGTGTATCTGAGCTGGAATGGTTTATTCCAGCTTAGCTCCCCCTGTGTGGAGAAGTGGGCTGGTCCCACATCCTGCAGCATGGGTGGAGAAGGAAATTAGAGAGGAGTGTAGCCCACCCCCTGCTAGGTGTAGGGTGTGTGTGTGTGGAGTTCCCCTGCATAGGTAAGACAGCAAGGACCTAGAATCGGCAGAGACTTGGCCATATTCCCAGCTAGAGCACCTTCAGCTCTGTTGGATGAAGAAAGCATAAACTACAGACAAACTCCAGAGTTCCAGGAAGAAAGCATCCCCTGAGAATCCATCTGTGAGATAAGTCCAAAGTCCTAGGAGAAGCTATTTCCTCCTCAGCTAGTCTGTCCCCACACAGCAGAAGGTACCATATAAGTGCAGAAGCTAATCCTGCCACAATTACAAAGCTACCAAGCAGACGTTTTATCCTGCAAGCTCCACATTTAAAACATAAGTACTCATTCCTGCCAATGATTGCCAAAACCTGCTGGGACCAAGAGACCAAAGCTGTATACCGCTTGGATGCAAGTTATTTCAAGTAAAGCAACGTTTGAACTTCATCTAAAGGTCTGGACATCATTTATTCAGCAAAATTCATCTATTACTCCCACTATCACTACACTCAAAATTATTGCAAGTGAGCCAGGAGTCCAGCCGTACCCAGGTAGGAGACACCGTTGACACAATTATCACCACCTAAAGAGACATTATAGCCCATTACACCACTCTGGCATTCCTAATCGGAGATGTGCGCTATAACACCTTGGAAGGGCCCTGGGGTAGTACCCTGCGCACGCTGCAATTGGTGTCACGACAAGTACAGAATATTATCCCCACGTACCTGGCCACTGCAATTGCCGCAAAAGGTGGCTCTACAAAGTATTGACTTTAGGGGGGTGAATAGTTTTGCACATTGACTTTTTTCTGTTATTTTGTCCTGTTTGCTTCACAATAATAAAAAAAAAAAGTTGTGGGCATGTTCTGTAAATTAAATGATTCAAATCCTCAAACAATCCATGTTATGTCCAGGTTGTGAGGCCCCAAAACACTAAAAAGTCAAGGGGGGTGAATACTTTTGCAAGAAACTGTATAGTGTACACAAGTGCCAGGGAATAGTGTGCAGTAAGGCCCTGCCCCCTGGTGGACATTTTAAATAATTCCCAGAGAACCCATTTAAAGAGCAGATGTCAGCAGGATCAACTCTATTAATCCGGGCATATTACCTGTAAGGTTGATCCTGCTGATTAAAATAACTACGGTATATATATATATATATATATATATATATATATATATATATATATATATATATATATGGAAAACAATTACCAGCAGCACCACTAAGCCAGAAAACAAGTAGAGAGGGTGCACTGTCCGAGTATGGTAACTGGTGCTTACCCACTGATACGGAACAAAGAAATCGGACTGCACTCCAGTTGTATCTTCAATGAAAAAAGGTTTATTCACCCATAGGTGGCACAAGCGACGTTTCGGCTCGCAATGAGCCTTTCTCAAGAGAAAGGCTCATTGCGAGCCGAAACGTCGCTTGTGCCACCTATGGGTGAATAAACCTTTTTTCATTGAAGATACAACTGGAGTGCAGTCCGATTTCTTTGTTCTATATATATATATATATATATATATATATATATATATATACTTATTATTAATAAATAAATATATTGTGAATATAATGTGATTGTGGTGTTCCTGAGGAAAAAAAACTACTTTTATTATTTATGCAAATTAAGGGCTTCAGGGCAGCTAGGGGTGGGGCCTATCCCCTATTTGCACCTCAGCTTCTCAGTGCACTAAAGGCCTTATTTGCATAAGACATTGAAGCCTTTTTCTTGGGAACACTGCAACCGATCTTCACAAGCCAGGTCTCAATTTAATCAGCGGGATCAACCCTACCAGGTTTAATATTTAATATTTTATTTTGTTTAATATTTTTTTAAAAATTTTATTTTATGCAATACACAAGAATAAATTAACAGTTTACATTCCGTATTATCACAAATGTTTTTACTCCTATCAGAACCCCAAGCCACCTCACACCTTCCCTCCCCAGGGACGCAGTAAAAAAGAAGGGGGGATTAATAAATAAAATAAACATAACCACCCCCCCTTAATCGTCTGCATTTGCTTCCCTTGAACTTGATCCAACTATGGACTGCAATTTTTTGCAGATCGGATGTGGACCCGTTCAATGAGGCCGCAAAAAATGTGGATACCACACCGTGTGCCGCCCGGATCTGTATGTCCATTTTGCAGCCTCGCAAAAAAGATCATGTCCTATTTTTGTCCGTTTTTTGGTCTGCAAAAAATAAAAAAAATAAAAACGAATGCAACACGGAAGTCACATGGACTTCATCCATATTTTTTACAGAGTGCAAAATACATGCGGTCCTGTGCATGAATTCTACATAATTGCTTGTGTCTGAACATGAAATAACTCTGCAAAGCCTTCATTGCCATCATCCAAAACTGGTATTACCACCTCGACACTTCTTGCTCAGGCACGCTTAGGCGGACTACGACCAAGGCAGGCTTCAGGAGTACCACACCGACACGTTTCCTGCGGTTTTTCATTACGTGCATAAATCAATAAGGATCTGCATTAAAGGCTGGAGGAGCTTCTTCTCTACGTGTCTGGCCGACTGTGACGGGCATTGTTCTTAGTAAATATGCCTTTTGTGTGTCAGTAACAAAACCAGATCTATGTTCACTTGGCCCGGACTACACTGCAGGGAAACCGCAAAGACATCTCCCAAACTTTTAAAGAGACAGAATCATAATAACCTTACATTCATAATGTAGTCATCTATAAAATGATATAATGGGGGTCATAGAAAAGGCTGTGGGGAAGATTTATCATAGACCGGTGGCGTATGCCGGACAGGTGCTGCGCCATATTTAAACTCCTCCTCCCTGGCTTCGTTAGACTTTTCAGGAAAATTTGCGCTGTTTTCACGCCTGCCGTAACGGTATGACAAATCTGCCCCTATGACATTTACTGGATTATCAGAATTTACTCATCATATACTGGATTATCAGAACTGAATGATTATCAAGTGCTAGATTATTGGAATTTCACCATTAACAGTCCCCAGATTGTCAGATTTTTACTTTGTTAGATGCCGGATTACCAGAAAATCATCCTTAGGCCTCATGCACACGACCGTTGTTCTGGTCCGCATCCGAGCCGCAGTTTTTGCGGCTCGAGTGCAGACCCATTCACTTCAATGGGGCCGCAAAAGATGCGGACAGCACTCCGTGTGCTGTCCGCATCCGTGGCTCCGTTCCGTGGTCCCGCAAAAAAAATATAACATGTCCTAAATAGGCATTTCTACAATGGGCCGCCTGTTCCGTTCCGCAAATTGCGGAAGGCACGCAAGTGGCTTCCGTGTTTTGCGGATCTGCAATTTGCGGACCGCAAAAAACGGAACAGTTGTGTGCATGAGGCCTTATTAGAGGTAAAAAAAAAACATATTTCAATAAAGGACATATTACCAGTGTGTGCCTGCAAAGTCTGACACTGGCAGCACTGATTGGTTAGCATCACACTGTGCAGGGATACCCCCTACTGGTAACACCCAGCTGGACCTTTATTGCGGACTGCTGGCGATTCATTCATAAACTTCTAGTAGGAATAATAGAGGAATGGCACCAACATAGAGTTATTAAAATAGGAGATGTTCCTCTTTAAGTCTAAACTTTGCCTAAACTATTACTTTCAAAGAACAAGTTCAGATCTGATCAAACATCTGAAGAACAGCGAGAATGCAGATGAGGATTAGCCGGTAAACCATGCAGTCCAATGTTATTTTATATTTGCTCCACAGCCTGATCCCGATGACAGCAGAGAAGTAATGCAGTGCGTATGTGTTATGAAAGCGGCGCCATTGTGTACAAATCTTCACTGTCCGCGCCGTACATGATATCCATTATTACGTAGTTGGATGTATTATGGCAACTGCACCTCCTGCAGCAATAAAAGATGCCAAAGACTGCAGAGCTCAGAGTTATTCCGTAATGAATCGTCTGTTTGGCTCGTCAGTCTGAAAGACTGGACCGTGACTAATCTTCTGGGCACGCTCATTGTATTACATTACAATATACAGTGCATAAAGGGCCGTCAATCATGATGTCCGCGCTCATGTAAGCAAAGAGGGCGGATGTGAGTGGCTCCACAGGGTCAGTACAGAGTCAGAACAGATTTTTGTAAATTTTTAAAATAAAAACAGAAATACTTATAACAGATGGAGACCATGGGCCCTGGACAGAGAGGGGATCAGCCCTGGTTAGTCTCATTACCATTGCTACCGGGGGTCAAGAACGTGCGCAGGATTTCGTAAACAAGCGGGCAAAGACTTGGCACAAATGTCACGGGAAGGGACTGGTGGAAAACCCATCCCAATAATGAAGTGGCTCTTTTGATATGCGCTATGAGGCTCCCCCTCCTCCATGTATCAGGCAGGCAAAGCATGTAAGGCCTCGTTCATATCTCCGGCAAGCAGATCCGGCACAAATGCCAGCTGTTGGCCGGATAAAAAACTGTTGAATGCAACGGGTTTATTCCTGCCGAAACCCAGCATTTATACGGAAAGTAGCCAGATCACTGCCGGACCTCATTACAGTCAATGGGGATCCGACGGTGTATCCTGCTAAATTTGCCAAATCTGGATGACGCAGATGTGAAGGAGGCTTTAAAGGGGTTTTCTGAGACCTTTATACTGATGACCTAGCCTTAGCATAGATGCAAAAAGTAGTGTAGAGGCAGCACTATACGGTATCCGGATAATGCGTCTATATCAATGCAGCAGCCTAGCCGTAGGCCCTTGATCCATCAGGCCATGAAATACACATGTAGAAAAGAAGATGGCTTCGGCAGCATTCCGCAATATCAAAACGATCCTTTATTCGTACCTCCAGACACAATTGGCAACGTTTCGACTGTACACCAGTCTTTGTCAAGCCTAATGACATACATTCTGGTAGGCATATATATACCCCCCACATAAAAGACACACCCCGTTACATCATCAGTACAAATCACTGCACAATAGTATACACATGTTGATATTACAACTCACAGTTAATGATATGTCCACCCCGCTCGTGTTGTTCACCTCGGCGTTCCAATGTCTGTAATGCGCAGCCGCATCTCAATGTATTTGCTCCCGGCGGCGCACGTGTCTCCAGCCAATGTGCTGCAGGACGCACTCACTGACGTCACAGCTTGTGCGTCCACCCCATGACCCTCACTCAAGTGCGCACAACAGTGCGTCAATAGCGTTAGTCACGTGGGGTACGCAGCCAATGAAGACACGGCGCAAACATCGGCGCCATGGCAACGATGACGCCACGGTCACCGCTACTTATTACATGTGTGATCTGTATCTAAAGTGACCGGGTCTATATATTACAGAGCCTCCGCTCACAGCGATAATCACATGACTATAGAGGGAAAATAATCCTGACCCCACATATACACGCACGTAACAGCAAATGGAAAAATACATAACCTCATAAGTGTGGTGCACAATAACCACACATAACCATCATCTGGATGGTGTATCCCATATATACATCACATATAGGGGGGAAGGACATCGAAAGACAGAAAAGGCTAGCACCACTGAGAAATGGTAATTTCCCTTGCCTTTCATGTTGCAACTGCGGTGGCATCATGAAAGGCGATGGTTTTACACATCCCTACAGTGGTAAACGGTTTAAGATCAAAGGTCATTATACATGTAAATCCACGGATGTGGTTTACATGATACAGTGCCCGTGCAGTTTGATCTATGTGGGGGAGACTACGATGGAATTGAGGGAAAGAATTAACAAACACAAAAGCACAATAAGAACAGGTGCACTCGACAAACCGGTTGCAAAACACTTCATTGACTGTAAACATTCCATTAATCAGATGAGATTTCGAGTTATCGACAGCGTAGGATACTTGAGAAGGGGTGGGGACAGGAAGGGAATCCTGAGGAAGAAGGAACTTAAATGGATCCATACCCTCAGGTCCCTCCAACCTTTTGGCTTGAATCTAGAGTTTAATGTCGCATCCATCGATTGATGATTGTCACTGTTTTGTCCTCTTAGTATAGTGACATCATGTTTTTAATATATATGTGGCACATCCCCGGTGTAACAGTCTTTAGTCTATATGTCAAAGGACCATGTTGATGGTCCATATGTGATGTATATATGGGATACACCATCCAGATGATGGTTATGTGTGGTTATTGTGCACCACACTTATGAGGTTATGTATTTTTCCATTTGCTGTTACGTGCGTGTATATGTGGGGTCAGGATTAATTTCCCTCTATAGTCATGTGATTATCGCTGTGAGCGGAGGCTCTGTAATATATAGACCCGGTCACTTTAGATACAGATCACACATGTAATAAGTTAAGCGGTGACCGTGGCGTCATCGTTGCCATGGCGCCGATGTTTGCGCCGTGTCTTCATTGGCTGCGTACCCCACGTGACTAACGCTATTGACGCACTGTTGTGCGCACTTGAGTGAGGGTCATGGGGTGGACGCACAAGCTGTGACGTCAGTGAGTGCGTCCTGCAGCACATTGGCTGGAGACACGTGCGCCGCCGGGAGCCATGACGACGTATGATACTTCCGGTATGCAAATACATTGAGATGCGGCTGCGCATTACAGACATTGGAACGCCGAGGTGAACAACACGAGCGGGGTGGACATATCATTAACTGTGAGTTGTAATATCAACATGTGTATACTATTGTGCAGTGATTTGTACTGATGATGTAACGGGGTGTGTCTTTTATGTGGGGGGTATATATATGCCTACCAGAATGTATGTCATTAGGCTTGACAAAGACTGGTGTACAGTCGAAACGTTGCCAATTGTGTCTGGAGGTACGAATAAAGGATCGTTTTGATATTGCGGAATGCTGCCGAAGCCATCTTCTTTTCTACTAGCCTTAGCATAGGTCATCAGTATCTGATCAGTGGGGTCTGACACCCAGAAACCCTGCTGATCAGCTGGTTGAGAAGGTACCGGTGCTCGTGGTAGTGCAGGGGTCTTCTCTTTGCAAACCAAGCACAGTGCTGTACATTGTATAGAGGCTGTGATTGGTATCGCAGCTCAGCCCCATTCACTTCAATGGGGCTGATCTGCGCCTATACAGTGTGACTGATAAATGTGACTTCACGTGGCCTAGGCTTAGCCACAAGAAGGCTGCGGCACTACCACAAGCGCCGTGCATTCTCTAACAGCTTATCGGCGGGGGTCCTGGGTGTCACACCACGAACAATCAGACACTGATGACCTATCCAGATGATAGGTCATCAGTATAAAAGTCTTGGAAAATCCGTTTAAGGGTCCATTCACACGTCCGCAAGTGTTTTGCGGTCCTAAATTGCGGATCCACAAAGCACTGGACCGCACATGGCCGGCACCCCAATAGAGATGTCTGCGGACAAGAATAGGACATGCTCTATTTTTTGCGGGGCTGCGGAATGGAAGTGTGGATGTGGACAGCACACTGTGTCCTGTCCGCATCTGCACTTCCGTTCCGCAGCCCCATTGAAAATGAATGGTCCGCACGGTTCCACAAAATTGCGAAACGCATCTGGACCCATTCATACGGACGTGTGAACGGACTCTAAAGCAGCACCAACAACACCTCACAGCTCAGCTTCCTGGACTGTTGGCAGAGGGGAGTAACTATAGGGGGGGGGGGGGGGGGGCGGGAAGAGGCAGCAGTCACACCGTGGCCCTGGAGCCTAAGGGAATAAAAAAAGACCCACTTCCTTATAAGAATGGCAGATAGGGCCCTTCGACCGATCCTACCTTGGGGCCCTGGAGCTTCAGGTTACACCACTGACTGTTGGAGTGCAACATGGTGGGTTCCCATGGTCCAAATCATGAACCATCAACAAACATAGCTAAAAAATGAGAGGGGACGCCATCTCACATAGTGTATGGATGGTATGGCTGTAAGGCGCCAAGTCCAAAAAAGGCTCGCCTTCTCCTGCTGCACAGTAATCAATCCACATAACCTGCACAATTACTGTTACATTAAAAGGTATTTATTTGGTAAATTTAAAGGTATTAATTGGTATTAATGTTCAAAAATAGGGACAACTTGTCTTCCTGCCAATTGGTTTGGACTCCACAGATTACAAAATCCACGCACCCCTGTGAGTTGAATTATCTCATCACCCTGGTATCAACCAGGATCCAAGATGGTGGAGGGACGATGTAAAAAGCAAAACAAGGGGCCCTGACCTTTGGTCTGTACGGGCTACCGGCAAGTTACTCATGATGTCAGCTCACAGCCCAGCCAACTGATTTTGTAAGGATGAGCTCAGAAGTCTTCAGCAATATATAGGGTATACAGTACAGTAGCTTCATGTCTCCATTATCAAGATATTAGTCTAGGTTCTGCCAAAAATCACACAGTCTATGTACCATCACATTCATACACACCAGCTGTAAACACCATCTAATGCAGAGATTTGTAAGACAAAATCTGAACTGGTTTACTCTGGGCCTCTCACAGGTGCAGGAATCGATGATCAGTTCTGGATAGAGCTGATCCAACATGACTTAACAAGTGCGAAAGATTTATACCACAATCCAAAGGCTGGAGGCGTTTTTACAACTCAGATATCATGTTTTCATTGAAAGCCTTGATGTTGCTACATGTTAATTTGCAAACCTCAGTTGTATATTCAACGGAAATGATTGCCTCATACTCCACCCATTTATGCAGAACCAGGCCCCAACTGATTCTCAAATAGTACATCTAACCCCCTTCATCACACACCTAAACTAATACAGACCAGATGCCCTAAACTCCAAACACAAACTCCCTAAATAGTCCATCCAAGAATCTGAAAGTTTTTTTTCCCCAAAATGGTATCAATATCTAAACAGTAGGCGTCCGAGTGCTGGGATCTTCATTAATCTGGAGCGCTTTGGGATTTTAGGATGTCCCCAGACCATGTGTGAAACTCCTTCAAAGGAATGAGGATGTTTAGCTGTTCTTACAAGAACCAGGTTGAGAAGAGTAGTATGCAGGAGAATATTCACACTGGAGGCTTTTCTTCAGCCTCTTTGTTCTTGAGACTGGCTGCTGGAATATCCAAGATCTGCCCTTTTTCCCTAAGTTCTCCATAAAAAGTTTGAATATAATTGATTGACTCACTATCACTGAACTCCTAAAACAAGCTGGAAAATTTGGATATTATAGTTCCAAACCCTATCTACCTAAGGCTCTGGTCAAATTACGCTTGGCCTTCCATAGGAGGTATATGTTGGGAGAGTTTCCAGATATACACCTATAAATATACACAACCACGGGGGGAGCATACTCACTCCATGCCAATGTTATTCTTTTTAAATTTGAACCAAGGTCCCCAGTATTGCTAACCAGTGATGGCCAGTTCGCCGTGTTCGCCCACGAACACATGCGGGCTGCCATCTTGACTGGCAGTTCCGAGAACAGCCGCCGGGGGCCTTCATCGGGCTGTTCTCGGAACTGCCTGCTCCCAGTGACCGCATTTGTTTCAGACCGGCTCGCGCACAGGCACAGGTAAGGACTTACCTGTGCATCACCGGACTTGTGAGTTAAGATGGCAGCCCGCATGTGTTTGCGGGCGAACACGGCGAACTGGCCATCGCTGTTGCGAACCACTGAGCCACCTGGCATTGCTAGTGGTAGCACTTGTGCTTTGTAGCTCTGGAGCTCTAGGTTTAAATCCAACAAGGATAACATCTGCATGAAGTTTGTATGTTCGCCCCGTGTTTACTGCGTTTTCCTCCCACACTCCAAAGACATACTGATAGGGAATTTCGACAGCCCGATAATAATGTCTGTAAGGTGCTGTGGAATATGTCAGCGCTATATAAGTAAAGTAAAAAATAATGAAAGCCTATACAAATTCTACTGTAATAAATATGTAAAAATACACACGAGAATTAAAGCGGTGCTAACTCTGCACAGCTGAAAATATCATTCACAAATATGTCAAAAAACGTCTCTGGAGGTTCTCAGATATGTGAGATCGGAAGTGATCATGCGAGTGGATATGACTGATAACAGGCAACAGTATGTCGCCAGCTGCTGCAGTAGATAAGACAAGCATGAGTCTTGGTGTCTTTTTTTATTATCCACTCCTATGTATGGCTTCAAAAAGTGCATGAAAAAACTTGCTTTTCTTTGTAATTTTCCAGCTCCAGGGCATCCTTTCTATGGACTGGTGCCCAGAAGGGAACTGAATATTCCACATGAGGCCGCACCAAAGCTTTGTTAAGTGATAATATTATATCCCTGTCCTGCAAGTCCACGCCTCTTATAATACATAACAATATTGTGCTAGCCTTAGAAGCCACTGATTGACATTGAATGCTGTTTTTTAGTCACACAGTGGTGGCGAACCTATGCTACGGGTGCCAGAGGTGGCACTCAGAAACCTCTCTGTGGGCACCCGTACGCTTTTCCTGCCATTCATCAGCGCAGGGCGCACTATGAACAGGGCACTGAATTGCAGGCTATGATGGCTAAAGGATAAAGTACATAGAAGATATACTGTATTGGACTGTAGTAAGTGTATTATTCAGGTTAAATTGCCATGTTGGCACTCTACTATAAATAAGTGGGTTTTGGGTTGCAGCTTGGGCACTTGGTCTCTAAAAGGTTCATCATCACTGGTCTATGATTTACAAGTACTGTACCCCAGAGCTGGGGGTATCTGCAATCATTCTCTTATTCTGTATTGTAGTGTTACGCATTTTATGTATTGGCAGTAAGTTCCAGTAAAGGATATGGATGGCAAAAGGATGGCAGGAACAGGGTGGTTAGTAGTGGGCTTATCCTGCTTACTGCCAGGAGGGGGAGTTGGACAGTAGCTACAGCGAAGGGAATTAAGCACAAAGCAGATCTCCTGCTCCTTGGGAAGATTCTCCCCAGAGACCAACACCATACAGCTCCAAGAAAACACAAGAAAGCAGAGTGATCAGTAGAAGACTATGTTACAGACACTGTCAAAAGGTGAGGGACTATGTCTCAGACACCCATCACCCAAAACTGCCACTAGGCCAGATAAAGTAAAGTCTAAACCTGACAGTGGACACCAATACCCACAAGTGCCTGGGTTTCTGCCCAGCGTGCACGCTCGAGTCTTGTGGCAGCTTCAAGGACAGGACAGTGCAGCCATGAATAATTTCTACTGTGCAGAAGCAGATCACAGGATGTGGAGTCTGCGCATTTGAACACTGAAGGGCAGCACGCACAGCCAGCAGGACGGGGTTCGGAACTGGATCCATTTTGTCTGACGTCATTTAGAGGGGCGAGCTCGGCCAAAACAGTGCACTGACACTGTATAGAGGAGCCAAGGCCCCCTCCTACAACAAGTGGGCAGAAACGCTGAGGCAAAATTTTACAGGAGCAGGGGCATTAAATGAGCAAGTAACCTATAATTATGACAAAGTGGCCAACCCCTTTAACTGTTGCCAAATACTGCACTTTGAATCTGCTGCTAGTTAAAAAAAAAGACTTTTATACGTTCACTTCTGGCCTCATTCTTGAGACTACATTTCCACTGCTCCGATCCCCAGGGAACAACGACCTAAGGGAGTACACATTTCATCAGGGCCACTACCACTCCCATCTTTTGCACCAGCTCCTCGGGGGCTCGCTGCACAAGTACACCCGAATGCTTCTCTACAAGTCACTCTCCCAGTATTCCTCCAGTCTATGGGAGACATGATAGCAGCTAGTCTGCACCCAGCAGCTCAGGGACAAATGTGAATTGGAAATTGAAACTGCTACAAAAATGCAGATCATATAATGACCAGATATAGCATTATTCCTCATGTACAAGCAACGTATCCTGAAAAGTCATCATAAAGTGCAGATCTGCTTTACTCCCTACAATATGCTATAAAAGGTTTGCCCTTCTGACATGATACTTACACAGCAAAATCTCACCTCGGCTCCTTGATCTTGAAGAGTTCAGCATAGAGCGACTCATCTCTCTCAATGTATCACAGCCATGCAACTCATTAGCTCAGTCTCTTATATCTAATAGACAGTAGGAAGTGACAAACTCCATTCCAACTCAGAGGCTAAGTTCACATAAGAGCAGAACGACGAAAATAACGGCAGTGCCGGATCAGTCACATGACAGACACCGCTGACTATAATGGGGTCCATCAAGCTTCTGTCATGATGCCAATCAGTTTACTGGACAAAGTGGCGCAGCATAAGTTTGGCATTTTTTACATAATCAAGGATCCTAATTAGAGATGAGCAAAGTCTTGTAAAATTCAATTTGGCTGCTTTGTCGAATTTTACTAAAAAATACACTTCGTGACGAAGCGCATTTCTTTGTAAGTAGTGGGTGCAATGACAGGGAGCGGCGATCGCGCCACTCACCATCATTGTGCCCCTTAGATGCCACGTTCATAGCTGATCGCAGCATCTGGTAGGAATAATACAGTGTAAAATTTAAAAATAAAATAATAATACTTACCTGATCCATTTGCTTGTGACGGACCTGCCGCCACCATCTTGCTTGAAGATATGGCACAAAATCTTGCGTGGCCCGAGATGACGTTTTCACGCATGGGATTTTGGGCAAGATCTTCAAGCAAGATGGCGGCGGCCGGTCCGACACAAGCAAATGGATCAGGTAAGTATTATTTTTTTTTGTTTTTTACACTATTTCAGATTAAATAGATTCGCTACCATGAAGCACGAGGAAATTTGACTTTGTGGCGAATGGAATTTATCCTTAAATTGGGAACAACGTCCACATTCGCTCATCACTACTCCTAATGTTTGTGAGTCTAGCCCAAACCTGCAAGTAAGTGTCCAAAAACCTGATGCTTTCTGGAAGGAATTCAATTGAGTTGTCCATGTTATGTCTTTAGGCTAAATTGAGGAATTTTGAAGTGTCTGAGAAACTAATATACAGAAAAAAAATCTCAAATATTTAAGAAATGGGCCCGTGGACATGGGACGATCTAGAGGAAACAAATCTCACTGGCACTGGAGGGTTGCAGACAAAATCCAAATATAAGCTCATGGCGTTTTCACATAAAATATGACTAGTTCATCCACATACGGATAACTCTCCTATGCAATATCATCTTGCATCAGTCCATGAAATAAATCTCTGAGTATATTATACACATATATAATAGCACATTCATGAGGCTTATAATATATTCTATGGATTTAAGAGAGAAATGTGTCTATAAATTGTAGGCTTAAAGTGAATGCGAAAGACATCAGAACACCCGTATTATGGTGTCCAGAGTGGACAGAATTACGGAAACAGTCGAGCAAAATGTGCAGTTTCAGCAGCGGCCACAGAAGTGAAAGGGAAACATGGAAATGGCATAGCACAACCTGCTGGGCTTTTTCTGTAAGCGCTCATGCACGTGGCCGCAGCCGTCCTGCCCTCTAAAGAACTGTCCTATAGAATGGACAAGAATAGGACAGGTTCTATTTTTTTTGTGGAGCCACGGAACAGACATACAGATGCGGACAGCACAATAATGTGTGCTGTCTGCATCTTTTGCAGCCCCATTGAAGTGAATTGTTCACTTCCGACCCGCAAAAATGCGGATTGGATGTGGACAAAAAACATGGTCGTGTGCATGAGCCCTAACTTTTATGGAAGATAATGACTTGACGTGCGCTAGTACGAATAACACTATTGATAATGACTTCAAACATACTAGTAATATATAGGTGGTTGGATAAACTGCAGTCACAGAAAGAATGCATAAGACAATAGACAATTGGGGGTCATTTATCAAACAGGTGTAAAGTAGACCTGGCTTAGTTGCCCATAGCAACCAATCAGATTCCACCTTTCATTTTTGACAGCTCCTTTGGAAAGGTGGAATCTGATTGGTTGCAATGGGCAACTAAGCCAGGTCTACTTTACACTTTTTTGAACGGACGCCTCTGACAGAGGCCATACTTTTTTTTACTGGACTCTGCAGGATGGAAAATCGTAGTGTACTACACTTTTGTTATCTTTTTTTTTTCCCCTGACAAATCCGTTAAAGATAGGGCAAAAAAAACGTAAACCCAGCCTTAAGTATTCTGATTTTAGCCATGAATTGCTGAGATGGCGATACTCTTTTTAAGGATTATATCAAATGGAGAAAACCAGAACTGGATCGCACATCCACAATGCTATGCTTTGATCTAATTAACCTCGCTTCTCAGCGCAATATTCAGTGTACAGCCCCCCATACTACATGCTGTACAAGAGGCATTAGTGAACGTTTTGATCAAAAGGTATAAGCCCACTCACCACGCCAAGGTCGCCTCTTTGAGTAGGTCCTACTCTAAACTTGGCGCAGCACTGCACGGTGACCACCGAGTTTAATTAGAGTAAAGCATAGCTTGTGGATGTGCGATCCAGTTCTGTTTTTCTCTATTTGATATACAGTTGCAAGAAAAAGTATGTTAACCCTTTGGAATGATATGGATTTCTGCACAAATTGGTCATAAAATGTGATCTGATCTTCATCTAAGTCACAACAATAGACAATCACAGTCTGCTTAAACTAATAACACACAAAGAATTAAATGTTACCATGTTTTTATTGAACACACCATGTAAACATTCACAGTGCAGGTGGAAAAAGTATGTGAACCCTTGGATTTAATAACTGGTTGAACCTCCTTTGGCAGCAATAACTTCAACCAAACGTTTCCTGTAGTTGCAGATCAGACGTGCACAACGGTCAGGAGTAATTCTTGACCATTCCTCTTTACAGAACTGTTTCAGTTGAGCAATATTCTTGGGATGTCTGGTGTGAATCGCTTTCTTGAGGTCATTCCACAGCATCTCAATTGGGTTGAGGTTAGGACTCTGACTGGGCCACTCCAGAAGGAGTATTTTCTTCTGTTTAAGCCATTCTGTTGTTGATTTACTTCTATGCTTTGGGTCGTTGTCCTGTTGCAACACCAATCTTCTGTTGAGCTTCAGCTGGTGGACAGATGACCTTAAGTTCTCCTGCAAAATGTCTTCATAAACTTGGGAATTCATTTTTCCTTCGATGATAGCAATCTGTCCAGGCCCTGATGCAGAAAAGCAGCCCCAAACCATGATGCCCCCACCACCATACTTCACAGTTGGGATGAGGTTTTGATGTTGGTGTGCTGTGCCTCTTTTTCTCCACACATAGTGTTGTGTGTTTCTTCCAAACAACTCAACTTTGGTTTCATCTGTCCACAGAATATTTTGCCAGTACTGCTGTGGAACATCCAGGTGCTCTTGTGCAAACTGTAAACGGGCAGCAATGTTTTTTTTGGACAGCAGTGGCTTCCTCTGTGGTATCCTCCCATGAAATCCATTCTTGTTTAGTGTTTTACGTATCGTAGATTCGCTAACAGGGATGTTAGCATATGCCAGAGACTTTTGTAAGTCTTTAGCTCACACTCTAGGATTCTTTTTTACCTCATTGAGCAGTCTGCGCTGTGCTCTTGCAGTCATCTTTACAGGACGGCCACTCCTAGGGAGAGTAGCAGCAGTGCTGAACTTTCTCCATTTATAGACAATTTGTCTTACCGTGGACTGAAGAACAGCAAGGCTTTTGGAGATATTTTTATAACCATTTCCAGCTTTATGCAAGTCAACAATTCTTAATCGTAGGTCTTCTGAGAGCTCTTTTGTGCGAGGCATCATTCGCATCAGGCAATGCTTCTTGTGAAAAGCAAACCTAGAACTGGTGTGTGTTTTTTATAGGGCAGGGCAGCTGTAACCAACACCTCCAATCTCATCTCATTGATTGGACTCCAGTTGGCTGACACCTCACTCCAATTAGCTCTTGGAGATGTCATTAGTCTAGGGGTTCACATACTTTTTCCACCTGCACTGTGAATGTTTACATGGTGTGTTCAATAAAAACATGGTAACATTTAATTCTTTGTGTGTTATTAGTTTAAGCAGACTGTGATTGTCTATTGTTGTGACTTAGATGAAGATCAGATCACATTTTATGACCAATTTGTGCAGAAATCCATATAATTCCAAAGGGTTCACATACTTTTTCACAGCACTACTTTCAGGCTCTGCTGTGTGCGCCAACGGGCTAGGCCTGTCCCTTGGACAGGGACGGTGACTGTAGGCCTGGGGAATTACTGATTCTGTTTCTACTTGTGTTATTACTATTGCTAAAGTAAAGTTTTTGTTCTTGCATATAAAGCTGGGGTCAGTGTCGCTTTCCTTGTCTGTCACTTCGCTGTATCCTGGGGAGCCCACCCCGGTACACGGCCTACAAATGGAGCAGAGCTGCGATACCAAGCACAGCCACTATACAATGGACGGCACTGCGCTTGGGGTGCTGCAACAAGGCTGCAGCCTTGCAGCCTCCTCAAACAGCTGATCGCTGGGGGTGCCAGGAGTCGGACCCCCACCGATCACATACTGATGACCTATTCTGAGATCATCAGTATAAAACACACAGAAAAGCCCTTTAATATGATGTTTATGTCAATAGTATCTGTATAATCTCCGCTACTGCCATCATGCCCCAGCAGTTACATTTCTCTCTCGCCTTCACAATCATTTTATGCTTTCCTCTCACAGACTCTGCCGTTTTTGTAGAAATGTACAGGGCTTATACACCCGGGATTCCTTAGAAAATCCCGATAAAGAAAGTGGGCTGTTATGGTATGCACTGATCCACCATAACATTAAAACCACGGACTGATGATGTGAAGAGCATTGATTATTATCTCATTATAATGGCTCCTGTCAAGGGGGAGGATCAGACCACAGACTGATTTCATCAGGACCATAATAAAACTTAGAATGCCCCCTCCCCGGGATGTTGAATTTCCGACCCTTCTTTCTAGCAGTGACAATCTCCTCTCCCCACTGAAAACACATGCATGCTCAGCTGATTCGGGAAGGATGGCTGATGGAAGGATAGCACCGTTACCTTGGATGTGCTGGTCACAAAGTGTTAAAATGTCTTAGGCTACTTTCACACTAGCGTTCGGGGCTCCGCTTGTGAGTTCCGTTTGAAGGCTCTCACAAGCGGCCCTGAACGGATCCGTACTGCCCCAATGCATTCTGAGTGGATGCGGATCCGCTCAGAATGCATCAGTTTGGCACCGTTTGGCCTCCGTTCCGCTCAGCAGGCAGATACCCAAACGCAGCTTGCAGCGTTTTCATGTCCGCCTGGCCGTGCGGAGCCAAACGGATCCGTCCAGACTTACAATGCAAGTCAATGGGGACGGATCCGTTTGACGTTGACACAATATGGTGCAATTTCAAACGGATCCGTCCCCCATTGACTTTCAATGTAAAGTCAGGAGTCCCTATTAATATACCATCAGATCGGAGTTTTCTCCTATCCGATGGTATATTTTAACTTGAAGCGTCCCCATCACCATGGGAACGCCTCTATGTTAGAATATACCATCGGATTTGAGTTACATCGTGAAACTCAGATCCAACAGTATATTCTAAACACAGAAGCGTTCCCATGGTGATGGGGACGCTTCAAGTTAGAATATACTGAGAACTGTGTACATGACTGCCCCCTCCTGTATTTAACTTATTGGTGGCCAGTGCGGGCCCCCCCTCCCTCCCCAGTATTAATTGTAACCAGTGCGGCCCCCCTCCCTCTATATTCATCGGTGGCCAGTGCGGATTTCCAGTATTAAATATGACCAGTACGGCCTCCCCCTCCCTCCCTCCCTCCCTCCCCAGTATTAAATATGACCAGTGCGGCCTCCCCCTCCCTCCCTCCCCAGTATTAAATATGACCAGTACGGCCTCCCCCTCCCTCCCTCCCCAGTATTAAATATGACCAGTGCGGCCTCCCCCTTCCTCCCTCCCCAGTATTAAATATGACCAGTGCGGCCTCCCTCTCCCTCTATATTCATTGGTGGCCCGGCCAGTGCGGATTCCAAGTATTGTGACCAGTGCGGCCTCCCCTCTTCCCCCCCCCCCTAATTAAAATCACCCCCCCCCCCCCATCATTGGTGGCAGCGGAGAGTACCGATCGGAGTCCCAGTTTAAATCGCTGGGGCTCCGATCGGTTACCATGGCAGCCAAGACGCTATTGCAGTCTTGGCTGCCATGGTTACTTAGCAACAAATAGAAGCATTATACTTACCTGAAGGGCTGCGATGTCTGTGTCCGGCCGGGAGCTCCTCCTACTGGTAAGTGAAAGGTCGCAATGCGCCGCACAGACCTTTCACTTACCAGTAGGAGGAGCTCCCGGCCGGACACAGACATCGCAGCTCTTCAGGTAAGTATAATGCTTCTATTTGTTGCTAAGTAACCATGGCAGCCAACACTGCAATAGCGTCTTGGCTGCCATGGTAACCGATCGGAGCCCCAGCGATTTAAACTGGGACTCCGATCGGTACTCTCCGCTGCCACCAATGATGGGGTGGGGGTGGGGTGATTTTAATTAGGGGGGGGGGGAGAGGGGAGGCCGCACTGGTCACAATACTTGGAATCCGCACTGGCCGGGCCGCCAATGAATATAGAGGGAGGGGGAGGCCGCACTGGTCATATTTAATACTGGGGAGGGAGGGAGGGGGAGGCCGCACTGGTCATATTTAATACTGGGGAGGGAGGGGGAGGCCGCACTGGTCATATTTAATACTCGGAATCCGCACTGGCCACCGATGAATATAGAGGGAGGGAGGCCGCACTGGTTACAATTAATACTGGGGAGGGAGGGGGGGCCCGCACTGGTCACCAATAAGTTAAATACAGGAGGGAGGGGGGTCTGCCCCCTGCTGCCTGGCAGCATCTGCCAGGCAGCAGGGGGCAGTCATGTACACAGTTCTCAGTATATTCTAACTTGATGCGTCCCCATCACCATGGGAACGCTTCTGTGTTTAGAATATACTGTCGGATCTGAGTTTTCCGAAGTGAAAAATCAGATCTGAAATAAACAGTTATGCAAACGGATCCGTTCTGAACGGATGCAAGCGTTTGCATTATAGGAGCAGATCCGTCTGTGCAGACACCAGACGGATCCGCTCCTAACGAAAGTGTGAAAGTAGCCTTAGGCTAGGTTCACATCAGGTTTTTCCCATCCTTTTAACGTATACAAAAAAACGTATACGTTAAACGGGTGCCTCACACTGATGCCATACAGTGGCATACGTTCACCATGGAGTTCCATTGTAAACAAAAACGTACACTTTTTTTTACCGGACTGTGCAGGATACAGGTACGTGGTGTGCTGCGTTTTTGTATCCTTTTTTTTGTAACGTATACGTCAAATGGAGGCATAAAACGTGATGTGAACCCATCCTAAGAGCTGAATGATATCAGATCTTACCTGTTCACTAAATACAATTCTCCATTATTGTCTACTGTAATCATTCAGGTAGAAATCAATGTTCCGTCTGAAGAAACACGCAGATGTCCGGGTTACTTGGTATCAGTAAAAGTTTTATGTTCAGTCATCCCTTCATATTCTGCACGGTTCATATACTGCCTTTGACCCAGTTCACATTACCTCTTTGTAACTATTTGTACCTTGCTCATGCTTATGTTTCCCGATCTAAAATCAGAAGGTGCAATTCCTTCTTTATATAAGGAATAGCATTTTCCACAGCAGCACAGAGTATTTATACAGTCTATGCAAGCAGCATTTATGTACAGTAAGGCTACTTTCACACTAGCATTTTTTGCGGATCCGTCATGGATCTGCAAAAACGTTTCCATTACAATAATACAACAGTATGCATCTGTCATGAAGGGATCCGGTTGTATTATGTCTTCTATAGCCATGACGGATCCGTCATGAACACCATTGAAAGTCAATGGGGGACGAATCCGTTTTTCTATTGTGTCAGAGAAAAAAGGATCCATCCCCATTTACTTACATTGTGTGTCAGGACGGATCCGTCTTGCTCCACACCACATCCTGGACAGAAAATTGCTGCTTGCAGCGTTATTCTGTCCGCGATGAGAGCGCAACCAAACGGAACGGAATGCATTTTGGTGCATTCTGTTTCGTTCAGTTCAGTTTTGTCACCATTGACAATGAATGGGGACAAAACGGAAGCGTTTGATGGATCTCAATAGCGGAATCGAAAATGCTAATGTGAAAGTAGCCTAATTGAGTCATCAATATGACAAACGAGCACAGACATCCAGAAGGTCAAGTCTGGTGGCATCGCCTATTGCTAGAAAGCCTTCTAAAATAAATTAGGCAAATATTACCCAGTTTGTCACCCACTGTACTGTGACTGTGAGCGCTCTGTTGCTGGTACTGGGACCGTTGTCTGTTACACTGAGGCTGAGGGATGGACTGGTCCACCAGAATACCAGAGGATCCTCCTGTGGCCCAAGGATCTGACACTATAATCGACACCAAAGCTCCAGAAGAAGAGAAACCCATTTAGAGCCATTATGGGGGACCTACTAAAAGGAATGACAGAATGGAATGCCCATAGACTTTAACAGGAAAGTGGAATGCACATAGAGAATAATAGAAATGTAATATTTGAATTAGAGACAAAATCATTTAACATATCTAATAATTATTTAGCAGGCTTACTCTCCAAGTTCAGTGGGATTATTTAATGTTCAGATTAAGTGGAATTATCACTGTTTTCTGCAGAATGACGAGGGTGAATGACACAAAGGAATGCCTATAGACTTAATGGGAAATAAACTATGAGCTCATTTGCAGGTAAATCTGTGTTATGTAGGACATTAACCTTTACCACAAGTGTTCCCTGGGTAGAGTAGCATATTGTAAAATTAAAATTACCTTGGATTATAACCGTTTTCTCTAGAATGCAAAGGTGAGTGACATAATGGAATGCCTATAGACTATAATGGGAAGTAAAACGTAACTTGATGCCAGAAACATTCAACATATCAAATAAATCTGTAGCAGGCTTTCTCTTTAAATTCAGTGGGATTATTTTAAATTGAGATTAAGTGGGATTATCATTGGTTTCTATGATATGACAAGGGGAATGACACAATGGAATGCCTATAGACTATAGTGGGAAGTAAAATGTGACTTGGTGCCTGAACCATTCAACATATCAAAAAAATCTGTAGCAGGCTCAAATTCAGTGGGATTATTTAAAATTGAGATTAGGTGGGATTATCATGTTAATAAGATTTATTTAATATTCTGCAGAAAATAGTGATAATTCCACTTAATCTGAACATTAAATAATCCCACTGAATTTGGAGAGTAAGCCTGCTAAATAATTATTAAATGTCAAATGGTTTTGTCTCTAATTCAAATATTACATTTCTATTATTCTCTATGGGCATTCCACTTTCCTGTTAAAGTTAATGGGCATTCCATTCTGTCATTCCTTTTAGTAGGTCCCCCATTATGGTCTATTTCTTGTGGAATGAATAAAAAAAAATAGATTGTGATAATGGCAAAAACTATTATGTAATAATCAGTAGATGTGCACATGTTCTGTACGGATGGAGGTTGGGCACTCAGAACTATTTCCTTTAATGGGCCCATAGAAGCCCAGTCAGACATTATACTTTTGCTGCTACTGAAAATTCTGTGGCTGAGACTGTGCACACCATGGGTTATACTGATACTGGATGATAATGTGGCTGATACTGGGTGGTACTGTGGCTGATACTGGGTGGTACTGTGGCTGATACTGGGTGGTACTGTGGCTGATACTGGGTGGTACTGTGGCTGATACTGGGTGGCACTGTGGCTGATACTGGGTGGCACTGTGGCTGACACTGGGTGACACTGTGGCTGACACTGGGTGGCACTGTGGCTGACACTGGGTGGCACTGTGACTGACACTGGGTGGCACTGTGACTGACACTGGGTGGTGCTGTGATTGACACTGGGTGGTGCTGTGGCTGACACTGGGTGGTACTGTGGCAGACACTAGGAGGTGCTGTAGCTGATACTGGTTGGTACTGTGGCTGTTACTGGGTGGTACTGTGGCAGATACTGGGAGATACTGTGGCTTATACTGTGGACACCTTGGGTTATACTGATGCTGTAGCAACCCTGCAGAGTAAACACGCGTCATTGAGAGGAAGAGGATGGGGGAGGTAGTAGTGACAGATGTTGGGGCCACTCACGGTGGCAACAGTCTCGATCCAGCACTCCCTTGGGACATGCATAGTGGAGAGGGGGCATACCTGATTCTCCTGGGGTATACCCTGGTTTGGGGGACTCCGGCCTGTTGGAAGGTGGGGTGTCCCTGATGTTGTATATGTCATGATTACAGGGGAGGGGAGGGACACAGAACTAGGCCTCAAGGCTAGGGAGAGGGAAAAGGTCACCTCCTAGGAAGCCCCTAAACCTGGCCCTGACTCCTGTCAGTATGTATAGACCCTGAAGGTGGGAAAATTCATACGCTGGAACCTAGACCCTAGGAGCCCTGAAATGCCCTAGGTAGTGGCAGGGAATGAGACTACTGGTTCCTTCCCAGGTGAACGAACCTAGTAACAAGCACTGGGGAACAACCAAATACAAAGAGCAGTATAACTTCTCTTATAGAAAATGGAAGAGCAGGAACACAGGTAAGGTCCATACACCAACTCTTTCAAATCCAAGCAGAGAATATCAACCGCATGGTATGAAGTGTGAGACCAAACTAAGTAGGGAATGCAGTAATGACTACGGGCTGCACCTGACAAGAGATGTGATCATTACCAAACCACAACACTGAGAATCAAGAGACTGTCAGTTAACCTCATGTGCAGTCAGTCTCTCCGATCTTCTAACGTCTGTCACAGAAGGTACCGTGACAGTATGTTGATGAGATGCAAGGCAGAATACAGATTTGAAAGTTGGTAACTTTGGCAATTGGTGCAGTTTGACACATAACCAGCTTTTACTGGTGAACCAGCTGTTCCACACACATTCACATTTAAATGTAGGCACAGTTCTTGAACAGACTTCATAAAATTGCCCAACTACATCAGAAAGGTTGTATCCATGTACCTTATGCAGATGCACTTTCTTATATCAAACGCAAAATACAAATGTGATAGCACTCTGCAACCAGCTTACTTGCAGGTACTTGCATCCCCGGATCCGATGAAAGCTGTAATGGCACCGGACGGGGTTAAAAGCAGAGTGTGCTTGGCGTGCATGCTGCACCTTCATTCCCTGGACTTTGTGTGGCTGTCATGGCCCATAAACAGGTAGGAACTAGTGTTAGGGACCACTCCATAGAGGCGACCTTGACGTGGTGAGTGGCTTATTACGCTTTGGCCAAAATGTACACCAATGCCTCATCCAGCATGGAGGCAGGGCAGAATGCTGGTTGCAGAGTGCTATCACATTTGTATTTTGCGTTTGTATATGTTTTTCGCCATAGGGATGTGCACCTACATACGGGTTGTGCGGACTCAATCACCCACACTTTCTTATATCAGTCTATGCTACGCTCTGGTCCAGCCTGGGAGTGCTATGCTCACAAAGGTTTTCTACAATTGGTTCTAGTTTGTACTGTAACTGAAACTGAGGACTCTAAAGGTTATAATGATACTGGGTGGTACTGTGGTGGATACTGGGTGTTACTGTGGTGGATGCTGGGTGTTACTGTGGTGGATACTGGGTGGTTCTGTGGCTGACACCAGGACACTAAGAAAACAATGTCATGCACACTCCATGTTACTCTATTTCTGGTGCCAGTGGAGGGCGAAGGCCAAGTCCATAGTAAAGTATTACAACGGCACTTGTAGTTTCTTATTAATATTGCTGTATTTTATTTATACAATCCAATGTGGTCTAAACACAGCACACGTGGAGTATTAGAGAAAGCTCATGTTTAGAACGTTTCAGTCCACAACAAGGACCTTCTTCAGCTATCTGAGCCTGTATATCTGCACTTGGGGGTGCGTTTTCTGCATAAATAAAATTGCAATATAAATAAGAAACTACGAGTGCCGTGGTGATTTGTTACTCGGACACTGGGCTCCACCAGTCCCCCTTGTAACATGGATATGGAATGCTTGTAAAACATAGATGCCCCCATGGTTGGTGAGGGCCAGAAAACCAATGAATGAGAAGCCCTGATCTGAAACAGAACTATCTTCTTAACAGGTTATATTTCCATTCCTATAACTAAGGCACAGTAAACCTGGTAGAACACAACTGCAGCAGAAATCACCTCTACTCCATGTGATATGCCTGACTATAGTGCAGAGCAGCCCACACTGGACTCAATGTAATGTGAATTGGTTCCTCCGGACATCGAAACGTACAATGTTTTCAGATAAATGTCACAGAAATGTAATTAGTAATAACATTTGAACTGTTTGTACTAGAGAGCAGGAGGTTTAGGGTCCCTAGGGTGTAATTTTACCCATAATATAACTCATGCTTAGACTGAGCAGACTGTATCAGTACAGTAAGCAGATATCCTCACCACTTTATGTTATATGTGTTATAGGGATGCATCAAAGATCATATGGAATAGTATAGAGTAGAATTCAATGCAAAGTCCGGAAATCCTAATGATCTGACTCTTGCTACGGAGAAATACATAACAGTTCATCAAAGAAGGGGCCAGGAAAATGTGGATTCTACTTTGATTGTAGGGTTTTTAGAACAATTCTAGGAAATGTACAATACTATATACTTATGCAAAGAAAACACTTTGGTTTGAAGGCAGTTCCGCTGTTATGCTTTATCTCGTTTTGGGTTCCGGTTTCAATCAAACATTCAAACACACACACACACAAATTCTCATCACACTTGCCAGGATTGTCGTCACACTTATTGCTAGCATACAGTACAGACCAAAAGTTTGGACACACCTTCTCATTCAAAGAGTTTTCTTTATTTTCATGACTATGAAGGCATCAAAACTATGAATTAACACATGTGGAATTATATACATAACAAACAAGTGTGAAACAACTGAAAATATGTCATATTCTAGGTTCTTCAAAGTAGCCACCTTTTGCTTTGATTACTGCTTTGCACACTCTTGGCATTCTCTTGATGAGCTTCAAGAGGTAGTCCCCTGAAATGGTCTTCCAACAGTCTTGAAGGAGTTCCCAGAGATGCTTATCACTTGTTGGCCCTTTTGCCTTCACTCTGCGGTCCAGCTCACCCCAAACCATCTCGATTGGGTTCAGGTCCGGTGACTGTGGAGGCCAGGTCATCTGGTGCAGCACCCCATCACTCTCCTTCATGGTCAAATAGCCCTTACTTTCAAAGTTTTCCCAATTTTTCGGCTGACTGACTGACCTTCATTTCTTAAAGTAATGATGGCCACTCGTTTTTCTTTAATTAGCTGCTTTTTTCTTGCCATAATACAAATTCTAACAGTCTATTCAGTAGGACTATCAGCTGTGTATCCACCTGACTTCTCCTCAACGCAACTGATGGTCCCAACCCCATTTATAAGGCAAGAAATCCCACTTATTAAACCTGACAGAGCACACCTGTGAAGTGAAAACCATTTCAGGGGACTACCTTTTGAAGCTCATCAAGAGAATGCCAAAAGTGTGCAAAGCAGTAATCAAAGCAAAAGGTGGCTACTTTGAAGAACCTAGAATATGACATATTTTCAGTTGTTTCACACTTGTTTGTTATGTATATAATTCCACATGTGTTAATTCATAGTTTTGATGCCTTCAGTGTAAATCTACAATTTTCATAGTCATGAAAATAAAGAAAACTCTTTGAATGAGAAGGTGTGTCCAAACTTTTGGTCTGTACTGTATGTCATGAAAGTCAGATTGGTGCAGGTCCCACATCTCATATCTCCAGAATGGGTTTCCAGAAGTGAAGGAGAGAGCACAGTCCAAGCGTGGCCACCTTTCATTAATTTCTATGGGAGTTCTGAAAATAGCTGGATCAACTATTTTCCGAAGTCCTATAATGGTGAATGGAGAGGTGGATGAGGTGGATGTGCTTGCACTATGGGACTTCTGAAAATAGCCGAGCGTGCTCGCTATTATCAGAACTCCCATAAGAAGTGAATCAAGAGCACACCACAGATGTACGGTGCGCTCTCCATCACTTCACATTACTTGCTGGATACCCCTACACACCACCACCATTGTAAGTAGTGGTAGAGGTGGAGTATAATCTCATGTACAGCTCAGTAGTCTCTTCCATAGAGACATGTGCTATGAGAACACTGCAGCCCTTTCAGCCGCCCGTCCGCATTTCCATCCACAGCTTCCCTTCCTTGACCTATATACTGAACTACTGTTGCTTTTGGCATTAATAGGTTAATGATCTCCTGTGTGGGGGAGGGAATGTCCAGCATTATGAATCTTCTTCCCCTTGTCCCCTACAATGTCAAAGGTTTATGATACTCTGGATAGCAGACATCAAAGGAAATCAGAAGGAAAATCAGATGGTGTGGTGGGTCCCCCTGGCTTGTGGACTGCTGCATCTATTGTAGTTACGCCACTGGACATTTGCACTCTCCTGAGACTATCTGAGTGTTCCACTTCCTGCAAGTCTCAAACTCCCACCGATCTCCACCTTATAATGTAATGTGCAAATTATATTCCCAGAAAATCCTAGTAATGTTGGACCAGCAGAGGAAATGATTCTGAAGGTGGCATTTTAACTGGCTCCAAAGTCAGCTCCAAATGGGACTGTCTTTTGCTGGACATTTGGGGCAATTTTGGTCCTGGTATAAAACAACATGATCTTTAAGAATGTCACATCTAAGTCACATCTAAGTCATCCAAGTCAAGTAGGATTTTTTTTTTTTGTATTCTACCCAAATGTTTTTAATTTGAACATACTTATGTAATGCTGGAGGCCCGTACCAGCCACTGCCCTACCCTCCAGGACGGGCACAGGTGCCACTCCACTCAACATTTACTGTCTTCTCCATTGGCTGAGACCTGCCGACCTCCTGCAGCTTCCATGCAGCAGGTCTGGCCATCCAGATTTTGTGCTCTGGCTTCTCCTGCAGGCCGCAACCTGCGCTTGCCAGCTAGGCCTCTTCAGTCTTCCTGTAGGGCACGCATGTGCTCCCCGGTTCATAAAGGCAGTGGCTGATCATCTATGGGCACTTAGACACCCTCCCTTAAGGAAAGGTACCATGAGCAATGGGTTTCCTCGTCTGCTACTTCCTGTTAAGGTGTGTTGTATCTGCCTGTGTACTTACTGTACCTCTGCCGGATATCCAGATCCTGACTCTCCGCTGCCTGACCTGTGCTTGACCTCCATATATCTGCCTGTCCTGACTTCAGACTGTTTATTGGATTGCACATACTCTACCTGCCATGACCTTGGCCCGTATCTGACTACGGTTTTACCTGACGCCTCGGTGCTCCGCACCAGTGTCTCTGGCCCCAGTTGGTCAGCTGTCAACCACACAGAGCCTACTCCAGAAGGTAGCAGTCTGGTTGCTCCCCTGCAGTGAAGTCCAGATCCATGTATAGGGGTTAAAGGTCGAATACCAGGGGACTGCCAGGATAACACCCTTAGATTTAGCCCAAAGCCAATTCTGTTGATGCAGTAGTTCAGCACCCATGCTCTAACAACTGAGACCAATTTCTCAATGTACTAACTACTAATACAAGAGCTACTCTGTTTCGTACAGTTTCCGATGTCCTCTTATGGTTTGAGGCCTTCAGATGTCATGGTGTTTACACATCTTATGACAGATTAGCTCTTCTTGGCAGTGATTACAGCCCATATTTGTATATTCTTATGTTACTGCAGTTTTTTGACAAGCAACCAAGTTTACAAAAACAATCTGCAAAGACGTCATTGCAAAGTCTGCAAAGTCATGTCATTGTTACATCGTCCTGAATGTGTAACGTAAAATAGTAAAGCACGTTAATGTGGGCAGAGATGTAGGCGTAATATGTTATGTGTCCATGAACGATTGGTAAATAAAGGTTAGAGAGGAAATTTGTCAATGTGGCGCGTGCCTGCATACGCCATCACTGCCGATTGGACAGTGTCACAGTTTGTAGGAAATCGTCCTTTTAACTGTAATGTCAGCCATCAATTTATTAGAGAACAGATTAATACATTAGGAACAGATGCATAAAATCTGCATAGACAATATGCTTCAGAAGCAGCAGAAAGCACAGGTTTTCTTTAAAGGGACACTACAATCACATTTTTAATTACATACCTATATATGAATATTCACATATTTTTTTTTGTTTTTTTTTTACAGGTGGATTTTTTAAAAATTTTATTTTAATTTATTTTTTTAGGTCACTCCATGTATTCTACTTCCAGTCCTAGCTCTTGAAGGGAATCTGTCACCAGTTTTATGCTGCTAGGTTCTAACAGCTCCAGTACATGCCAATGAGTCCCCATATTCACGAGCTTCAGGACTTCTCCGCCCCCTGCCACTGATTGACGGAGGCAGAGAAATCCAGGGGCTCATGAATATTCAGGACTCCGCGGAATGCACTGAAGATGTTCGATACAAGATTTTAGCAAAATGGCTGGGTCAATTAAAGAACGGGACCCAGCATTTTGTTAACGGGATCTGTCACTAGTTTATGGTGCCCTTAGTTAGGACACCATAGATCTGGTGACAAATTCCCTTAAACTTTCTCCTTTGGATGTTTAGCAATAGCCTCGCTAAACATTGTCAGTCAGTCCATGACTGGGGCCGGAGAGGGAAGGAGAATGAGTGACTCAATCAGAGCATTACATATTACACTGATAAATGCAATGCTCTTCTGCAGACATCATTATCAAAGCCTATCAAGAGAACAAAAGAATTATCATCCCAATTCTACTAACCTACTATTAGACTAACAGATAACACATTCCCATCTCAGCAGCATTAAACTGAAAATAAGTTACCTATCTATATAGGAGTGTTAGGTCTCTGTGCTGACTCCTGCAGAAGGACAATAGTTTGCATTTAATTTCCTATTGAATAGGAATGCCGAAATGACAAACAGATAAAAATATTTAAAAAATAGTTCTCTATGAATATTTTTTTTAAAATACCGAAAGTGTCCCTTTAAAGCTCACTTTTAGTGAAGTGTGAGTTATTAAGTTGAGCTTTCCTACTGACGTACAGAATAAAGTCGTTAACTAATTCTTCCTGACTACAAACAGATTTCTCTGTAGTCAGGTCCGCCTTATGCTGGCTCCACATATTTGATTAATGTTGGACAAATCCCAAAGATTTCAGCAGGACCACTTCGTCATTTAATCTGTATACATGTCTTTAGAGTATAAATCTGGACCTTCACCTTTAAGGGGTTTTCTCATGACAGGCAATGGGGGCATATCCCTAGGATATGCCCCCATTGTCTTATAGGTGCGGGTCCCACCTATATCGAGAGTGGAGCCCCGAAAGTGAAGGATGGCGCACTGCACATGCGCAGCCGCCCTCCATTAATTTTCTATGGGGCCCGCGAAAATAGCCGAGCGTTGGCTCAGCTATTTCCGTAGAGCCCATATAAGTGAAAGGGAGCGGTGGCCGGTCATGCACGGTGCGCTCCCATTCACTTCTATGGGGAGCCAGCTTGGTGGTGGCCCGACCGGAGTCCTCCAGCCTCCACCTTGCGGGGGCTCCGTTCTCGATATAGTTGTGGGACCCGCACCTAAAGGACTATGGGAGCATATCCTAGCGATATGCCCCCATTGTCCATGATGAGACAACCCCTTTAAGTGAAGCCATCTCTGTAAAAACTAATATACTGTTCGAAATCACATTTCCGAGTCTACATTTCCATCTGTACAATTCGCTGTCATTACAGGGTTACGCCAGAATCTAATTACAAAGCAGGCTTTTCAAACCATAAAATTCTCAAACTGGCGAGGTTAATATGTTCCTATTTTGAAGGCAGTTTAAAACACTAAGACTAACAAAACTGTACTAATTCAAGGCAAACCCAAACACTGGACTATATTTAGCTTTCTACAATAGGGATGAACATAATCCCTTTACTTCTACAACAAAGGCCTGAATCATACAGAGCGCGAACATGAAAACAGAAGGTGACAGATCTACATAGGTTAGGCTACTTTCACAGTCGCGTTTAGGGCGGATCCGTCTTGTATCTGCACAGACGGATCCGCACCGATAATGCAAACGCTTGTATGCGTTAATAACGGATCCGTTTGCATTATTCATTAAAAAAAAAGTCTAAGTCAAAACAGATCCGTCTTGACTGACATTGAAAGTCAAAGGGGGACGGATCTGTTTTCAATTGCACAATATTGTGTCAGTGAAAAAACGGATCCGTCCCCATTGACTTACATTGTAAGTCAGGACGAATCCGTTAGGCTCCGCATAGTCTGACGGTCACCAAAATGATGCAAGCTGCGTTTTAGTGACCGTCTAAAAAACGCAATGGAGACCAAACTGATGCATTCTGAACAGATCCTTATCCATTCAGAATGCATTGGGGCCGAACTGATCCGTTTTGGGCCGCTTGTGAGAGCCCTGAAACGGATCTCACAAGCGAACCCAGAAACGCCAGTGTGAAAGTAGCCTTAAGGAGTATACAGTAAATTCAGACTGAAATGATCTTTTTGGTAACCATAAAAATGTCCAAATATACTTCATGAACTGCTGAAGTGTATGTTTATACAGCACAATAACAAACTAACAATCTAAAGAGCAAAAATAAATCAATAGAAAATTATTAAAAAACAAATGGGCAGGCGTTTCAGACTGCACCTTACGTTTTCCCCCCTAGGATCCAAACCCTGCCCACAAGTACATAATCCACAAGGAACAAAGGAGAAAAGCTCAAAGTAGACCACCTAGAAGCACAGGAAATTAAGGCTACTTTCACACTTGCGGCAGAGGATTCCGGCAGGCAGTTCCGTCGCCGGAACTGCCTGCCGGATCCGTCAAAACATATGCACACTGACCGCAAAAACTGATCTGTTTTGCCGGAACACTTTGCATTAATGCAGGTCAATGTGTTCCGGAATTTTGGATGTAGATAAAACCGCAGCATGCTGCGGTTTTATCTCCGTCCTAAAAAGGCAAAAAGACTGAACTGAAGACATCCTGATGCATCCTGAACGGATTGCTCTCCATTCAGAATGCATTAGGATAACACTGATCAGTTCTTCTCCGGTATTGAGCCCCTAGGACGGAACTCCGTGCCGGAAAAGAATAATGCTAGTGTGAAAGTACCCTAAGGCAAATTAAGAGAATATGAAATATTTATCAACACTGAGTATACGGGAGTCAAGGCTGTGGTTGTATCATGTCAGGTTACAGGATACTCCTGCCTGGAGAATTACAGAAAGTTCTCAAACCGTCAGGTCAGAAGTGAATCACCTTCAGCACTATTGGATGGTTCCGCCAAAAGGGCAGCACTGATAGTCACCTAATAAAAATTCCAAAACAGAAGATGGACAAGAAAGTGCCATATATAATTTGCATTGTACACTCACACATAGACATTCTCATACTCCTACTGATTTATGTGACTGTAACAATGACTAAATATATGGAGATATTTTGAGGTGTCGTCTGTAAGTGACACTTGGGGCATCTCTGGAAAACTATCTGAGGCAGCATCTCTGTGATAGACACCCTTGGGGTAATATCTGGGGCAGGTACTCTCTGGACATCTGTAGCGGGCGCACCACATACCGAACTAGTTCACAGTCCCACAAAAAGCAAAGTCGAGATGATTATCTACATTCCATTGCTGGTCAGATAATTAAATACATGTAGCTTGTGTAAATATTAACCAAAGTCTCGGGTATTTGCCCTCCTTGTCTATCACTTACTTCTAACTGCAGAATGATGACCATTCATTACACAAATACAGGAAACACCAGGAGCCCAGTACACTTCTATATGTTGCATGAAAATATAGAAGCTGAAACTTCTGCAAATCCATCAACATCCGCTCGGTGGGATTCAGACTCCCAGCACCCGGCCAGGCAGCTGTTTGTAGAAGCTGTGGCTCTCTGGTGAGAGCTGCAGCCGCCTCACAGCTTACCAAGCACAACATCGTACATTGTTTAGCAGCTTTGCTTGGTATGGCAGAACAGGTCCATTCACTTAAACATGCAACCAATGTCACTAGCCTAGGAAGAGGCCACACCGCTCAACGGACCATCGTGGCCTCTTGAAATAGCTGATTAGCGGGTCAAATCTCCACAATCAGATATTGGTGACCTATCCCGTGGATAGGTCAATATTTTCCTTCCAGAAAAAAAAACCCTTTAAAAGGGTTAACCCATGATTCAAGTAAAAATAAAATTCCTACATTATCTAGTACATGACTATCGCTTTCTGACAAAGCTAGAACCAGCCCTGAACCTCACATGGACCCAGAGATCTCCCCATTCATTTTTCCAACTGTCCTTCTAGATTTATATCAAGCTGGCAGCTCAAGGGCGTGTCCTTTCTGCTGACGCTGTCTCACTATCACAGCTCAGGAGGCAGTTGAAAGATGGAACTGACCATGTGTGTCCACCTCAGCAAGGTAGACAGAGCAATAATAAAAAATAAAAAAAAACAAAAGGTGGCGTCATACAGACACATTTTATCAAATAACTCAGTGGCTATACTAAATCTTTAACTGCATGCCATTACAAAAAGATGAAGTCTGAGACAACATGCTCCAGGAGTGTAGCTGCCATTCATCTGCCATTTTTAGCAGATGACTACAAACAGCCTGTCTGTAATCAGGTTCTATCATTAAATGATAGACTTATGCTGACGTCACACATTTGATAAATATTGGACGATTGGACGATTTTGGTGGGAACATCTGACCTTCTAATGTGTTCTCGGCCATCTAGATCTCCTCAGGAAACAAATATCAAAGAAAAAAAGGGTTGGGCATGTTGGATTTCAAGATGCCCAACTCTTTTATTCTCCAGGGAGATAAACTGCCCAAAGAGAAGTTTGGCAGCAGCTTACTCCTCTCTCCCCGGTGAAAAATTATGCATACTTGGCAAAACGTGCATGCAGGGATCGGCGGACACGAGTATGACTTTTTATTTATTCTTAAACCCTTTTGATCCATTTTTTTAAATGTATCTTCCTCGAAAACCACTTTAAAAGCCAAAGCTCTGATCTTTGTATGGGCCATGGGCCAAGGAGACCTATCATTCAACTCACCAGTACTGACCTGGCACACAGTTACTGGCATTCAACACTCCAGAATGTTGTCATACCAATTTTATCAATTTTCTAGCAAGTCAGATACGTCTTTTGATACTTGTAGATGTCCCTCTAACCAGCCATTGCTTTGTGTTGTTCCTGGCCATGATGATATCACAAGTCATTGCAATCATATGCAAGGTTTGTGGCCATTACACCTTGCACCGCACCCATTTGGTTGATGGAATGCCTTGGCTATGGGCCATTCTGGAATGGGAACCATCCACCAGTTCTCTTGCCAGCTCCCAGATTGTTATTTGAGTCATTCACATTTTGTTTAAGACAGTATTACGCAGCAGTGTAGGCTTTGTGTCACGGATCAGCAGGTGTGAACCCACTGTGCCACTGACTGGCTATACTCTGGAGGGGCGTGTGTAAGCAACTACCTGGTTTTCACTAGAGCCTCTGCTGGTGTTTGATAGACTTGAGCCGTTAGCTTCTGTTGCCAGTGGCTACTCGAGAGCAATCACCGAGTCAGTGGCAGCTGGTCCGTGGTGGACCAGGAGATAGGTACTAGAAGTATAAGCATAGTCAGGCGGGCAGATATGTTACCAGGAGCAACGGTGCAGGACCGAAGGATAAGGCAGAGACCTGGTCAGACGGACAATAGGTCAGGGCAGGCGGCACAGGTACAGGTCAGGCAATCCGATTCAGCAACGGGAGAGTCAAAGCAAGCAGGCAGGGATGAGACGATAAGCAGAGTCCAGGAACGTAGTACAAGTCAGGAACACAAGTGGTTATCAGGCTCTTTAGCAAAAGACAAGGACCTTGACACTGAGGCATCTGGGAAGAGGGTTGAGCCACTTTAGTACCTGCAGGAGAGCCAAGGTTGGTCACCAAGGTCACCCGACCTAACCCACACAGCCCAGGGAGTGATGCGCTCCACCCTTAGAGCAGTCTAACATGAAACAAGCCAAACACAGGCTGTGACCAGGGCTGAGTGGAAGCTGTGGAGCGGAATCCTCAGAAGCACAGCACACACCCCGATAGAGCCCAGGACTGCAGCGGTAAGTGGGGGAACAGCGGTGCCCTGCAGCCACTGTTACACTTTGGTAAAACTCTGCAGATCTTGCTTAACCCACTGTAATGTTTTAGTCATTTTGGCAAAGGAAAGCAAGATATCCTTATGTCTAGTCTGTGTCTACGGATAAGTGGTTGCTACCATATCAGACATCAAGGTCATGGATGCATCTTAAGTAAAGATAATACTTGTACATTGGAACAGGCAGTGCACTTGTGGTCATCTCCAATAAAAGAAAAAAAGAATTATGGATTTGTCTACAGAGAAAAAGAAGGTCAAATCAGGTCTACTCTAACTGGGTCATTTGGCCACAAGCAAAGAAGCAGTTATCTATACTGTTGTTTTGTATTGTCATTATTGTACTTAATTTATGCAGCAAAGTAATGATGTAAGAGGAAGACAGATACGACTTCTAATCTCACATCTCCTAGACAATGCTAATACATCATTTATTTAGACCTTTATAAACCAGTGGATATGCCATAAATGTCCAGATGGGAATACCCTTTTTTTAGGAGTTGTCCGGTTTCGGAGCTGAACCTGGACATATAGTCTTCTTCCCCCACTCAGCCCTCTGATACTCTCCCTTGCTCTGAGCTGTATCGCACAGGGTAAGGGCTTTTTTGTTTATATTTTTAAAATGCTAGGCAGAGGCTTCCGCCTAGCAGTGTTCCCGATGACGTCACCGGCACTGATGGGCATGCTTTAGCGCTGCCCTAGCCGTTTCACAGGCTAGGGCAGCGCGAAAGCCCGTCCATTAGTGCTGGTGAAGCCTACGCCTAGCTTACCCATGGAGAGCCCAGTACATCACCGGATCTCCAGAAAAAGTATTTGCCCTGCGCGATTCAGTAGAGGGCAAGGGAGAGCTTCAGAGGGGAACAATGGGGGAAGAAGGGGATATGTCTGGGTTCAGAAACCCTTTAACTTTTTTACACGGGAAGGTGGACAAGCAATTACCAGGAATGAACTGAACGTTCTCTGCTGGCCCTGTCTGCATTCAAAATCTGGCGCCTGCGCCGTACCTGTCTTCAGTCGGCGCAGGTGCACTGAGGGGAGGACGCTCGCTCGGCCGCTCCATCCTCAATGCGCCTGCGCTGGTGACGTCACATCTACACCCGGCGCAGGCGCACTGAGGAAGGAGCGGCCGAAGACAGGTACGGCGCAGGCGCCAGATTTTGAATGCAGACAGGGCCAGCAGAGAACGAGCGCGTTCGCTGGCCCTGTCAATCAACATGAGGAGGGGGCGTGTTTATGAGAGGAGGATGTGGCTGCTACCAGCAAGTAGCCGCCCTACTTGCTGGTAGACAGGTAATTTGCATATGATAAAAGTCCTTTTTTTGAATTATCTACTGAACGAAAACGATTAGTAACATTATCTATTGATATATCGCAGTATAGGGATTATAAGTAGCAAAAAAAAAATAAGACTTTAGTGGGGTGACAGAAGCCCTTTAAGGAAGACTTGCAGCAGTTTCGGAGTTTGTTTCCAGACAACGACCATAGTATATACTTAGTTTTTTCCCCCCTCATAGATTCTGTATGAATCTGTGAAATTGGCTGTGGTATAATCATCATTTTTTCGTATTACAAAGGTATTCTTCACTAGAATCCTACAGCCGGGCAGCAGCTGGGGGTGGTGGGGGCAGGGTATTGAGTGCCAGGGAGACATCAACCAGTCACATCAAAATTAACTAGTGCCCCAGCTGACGGGAAGTCTATGCCCTGACTTACAACTTCCTAATACAGACCCATATGGTCCCTGTGTGGTACTATACAGGGTCTGTGCATATAATATTGCCATGTGCATGTGCCCTTAGGCTCTGAATCACACATTGATATAAAATACACAAAAGTTCTACTAGTAAGAAATCTTCTGATTGTTATAATCCATAGAACCTATACATGAGCAGATTACTTGATTCATGGTTGGATTCATGTGCCCGATACTGCAGCTTGTACCATTCAAGTGAATGTGATGGGCTGCAGTACCAGGTACGGTCACTTAGGCTAGAACATCAATGTTAAAGTCCCAGAGGACTCCTTTAAGATTTTATTTATGCCACTGAATAAATGTTCATTCTCTCTTCTTAATCTTGAAAAGGACATTTACAGAAACTATTAACCAAGTCTACTGACCAGTCCCACCAATATACTGTATATACTGGCCAGGTCAAAAAAA
Source organism: Bufo bufo (assembly GCF_905171765.1). NCBI lineage: Eukaryota > Metazoa > Chordata > Amphibia > Anura > Bufonidae > Bufo > Bufo bufo. The sequence continues at coordinate 90,015,496 of NC_053390.1, forward strand.
AATGCTAATAAGTCAAGGTCTATCTTGGCCCTTGAAACTGACACACATTTTGTTCACATGAAGTCAAGGAGTTGAGCTCTTCCATGTGATTCTCACTAACAAAATCTCATCCGGTATAAGAAACAGATAAAAATAGGGCCAGAACTTGCGTTCTGTTTTATAGTGAAATCCTAGGACGTGCTATAAAAAGCTTCGCAATCAATAAGATGGCTCCAGAAAGTTTTACTGACATCTCTACGCACTGGAAAACTGCGGCACAAATTCCCACAAGTCGTCTCGTTCTCATACAACTGCGGTTATTCCTTGAGACTTTGTGCATTCCTCGGCCTTTGCCTTATCACATATAATGTACGGTATAGGATCCATCTCCCCACTGCACTGATACATCAGAATGGCAGTGAGGAGGATAGGACAAGTCCTTGGCTACACCAAGACGCAGACAAATAAATCAATAACACCAAGATAGTTTCTGCTGATTTTCCTTTTTCTTTCAGAGGAGGGGTAGTAATTTATTGCAAGACGATGCACTGTCCCCACAGACGGAATCTTGTAAGTCACTTGTAAGCTGCAGAACATTTTATTCCACTTTTACGCAGTTCCCATAAGCCAGCTGATCTTTGGATGAGTTCAGAACATCCCAGGACCTTTAAGTAGGAGCCCTTTAGCACCCAGTGTACCACTACCCATGATGCACTTGTAGTTTACAATGTTCTAGTTGACCAAATGACCATGGGCCTGAATAGTATAGGACAGGAGATGATTTCAACATTTTCTGTTTATGTATTTTTGGCAACACATCTCCTATGAAGCACTATATGTATAGAACCAGGGGCATAACCATATTGTGTGTAAAGGTTGTGGCTGTGTAAATGCCCCAGAGTGGCACTACCACCTTTGCACCGCGCTACTATCTCTAATGGGCTAATGTCATGTCATCTATGTATTTATTTCCAGGTCCTGCAAAATGTTTATTCATAATCTTGTTATGTAACTGTTCAAATGTAATATGCCTGGTTCACCAGCAGGTGGCAGCAAGCATGGTAGAGCAACATTTACATAGAGTGGAGCTTTCCTCTCCATTCTAACACCCCCCTCTGTGGTGTGATGGGCGTGTCCCACTTGCTGCAGGGAGGGTGGAGTTCAGTTTAGAGTTCAATTTAGTTTACCCCCTTCTAGGGGAGAGTCTAGCTTTCCCCCTTGTAGGGGAAGGCAGCAGGAGCACATCCCTGTTGGACGATCCCTGTCTGAACCAGCTGGAGCACTTTCAGCTCTGCTGGACGTGGAGGCAGAATCCTGAAGCCTCAGAAACCAGAAGTAAAGTGTTTCCTGGGCAAAGCTAGAGACAGACCAGATTACAAATTGAAGTACAGCCTAATAAGGAAGCCGAGTTCTATAACCAGGCCTTTTTTTTCTGGCGGAACGCCCCGGAACGGCGTTCCGCTACCTATTTGTCCGACTCGCCCCGCCCCCCTCATGGGCGTCCGCCCGCCGCCGCAAACAAACTAACCCAGTTTAATCATATGTGAACAAGAGAAATCCTCTGCAATTCTGCGATCCTCTCCGTACTCACAAACTCAGTAGCAGGCAGGCCGGGCGGCACCGTAACTCACTGACGTCATGCGCCTGCTCCGCCTGCTTCATTCATAAAGTGGGAGGAGCAGGCACGTGACGTCAGTGAGTTGCGCTGCCGCCCGGCCTGCCTGCTACGGGAGTTTGTGAGTACAGGGACTCTGTAATCCAGGGAATAAGGCAGGAGAGACTAGGTCATATATGAGATGTAATATTGCTGTGAGGGGTGGTCAGATAATGAGAAGATGGGCGATGCTTCAATACCAGTCTGCAGGTAAAGAAGTCATGTAGTAATCTAGTGCTGAGTGCTCGTCTGGGAGAGATCTTGTCTGCGGTAATTGAGGAAACGCAGGGTAGAAATGACGCTGCAGGCTGTACAATACGGTAATCTTATGGAAATGCGGGAATCTGGAGTGGACCGCTGGTTTCGGATGAATACGGCTCCGCGGACGGGACACGGCTCGGGCAGTTTCGGGTCTCGTGCCGGGTAATTGATCAATTAGCGCCGCTCATTACCGATCATTTCCATAAATGGATTAGCAGAGGATCCCAGACAATGGACTCAGGGCTGCCCGGTGTAATTCACTTATCCTGCCCAAGAGTTCACCAGTGATCACTGCTGCTAGCAATGCCATATTACTGCCACTATATACAACCACTACACTACCACTACACCTAGATTACTGCCATATTACTGCCACTATATACAACCACTACACCACCACTACACCTAGATTACTGCCATATTACTGCCACTATATACTACCTCTACATCACCACTACACCGGGCCCCGCTCACTGTAATATTGAGGCATTAATGTAGGCAATAGGCATTTTAAACAAGAGAAATCCTCTGCGATCCTTTCCCTCTCTGTGGAGAGGATCGCAGAGGATTTCTCTTGTTTGAAATGGTGTAATAAAATACAGTGACTGCACCGGGCCCCGCTGCAATTACAACACCAGATAACGGCCCCCAGACCCTGTATTGGGGATCATTACCTCACAGGGACACTGTTATGGGGGGATCTGTGGATGACACATATATAGCATAAGGTGCTATATATGTGTCACCCACAGATCCCCACAACAGTGCCATCCACAGAGCCCCCACAACAGTGCCATCCACAGAGCCCCCATAACAGTGCCATCCACAGAGCCCCCACAACAGTGCCATCCACAGAGCCCCCACAACAGTGCCATCCACAGAGCCCCCATAACAGTGCCATCCACAGAGCCCCCACAACAGTGCCATCCACAGAGCCCCCACAACAGTGCCATCCACAGAGCCCCCACAACAGTGCCATCCACAGAGCCCCCACAACAGTGCCATCCACAGAGCCTCCACAACAGTGCCATCCACAGAGCTCCCATAACAGTGCCATCCACAGAGCCCCCACAACAGTGCCATCCACAGAGCCCCCACAACAGTGCCATCCACAGAGCTCCACAACAGTGCCATCCACAGACCACCTTTTATTCAAAACCCACCAAAAGCACACCTTTTGGTTCAAAATATTTTTTAATTTGGCTATTCCCCACCCCTCTTCCGCTTCTTGTGGGCTGCGCTGGCATGAGTTCAGTCACTTCTGTGTGCAATGCCGTCCTGCAGCGCGTGACCCCCCAAATTTTACTTGCATCCTTGTTCTCTAAAGGGGCGGTTTTAGGGGGCGGTCCTAGGGGTGGGTAGGGGTGTGGCCAGGTGAGGGGGGGGGGGGGGGTGAGTTCCACCACCTTTTCTCTTAGAAAAAAAGCCCTGTCTATAACTATCCTGTTAGCACAGCAGAGCCATAGAGCAACAGACGTAGCAGAGAGGAGTTTGCTTGCCAAAGCCAAAGCCTGCTGGAAACCATGACAAAGCCTGAAATTGTTTAGAAAAATGTTTATTCAAGTAAAGCTGCTTTCAACTTCATCACAATGTATGGCCTCAATTTATTCTTGAACGCGCTGTAAAACGCTCAAGTGTGAACCCAGCCTTATGCTTTTTAACATTTATATAATTGAAGAACATTTTAGGATTAGTTTTACTCTCTTTGGCAATTAATCTCTCGGTCTCTAGTTTGGCCGCTTTTATTTGTTTTTTACATGTTCTATTTTTTTCCTTATAGTTTTTCAGTGCTTCCGTGCTACCCTCCTGTTTTAGTGATTTATATGCTTTCTTTTTGTCATTTATTGCTTTCTTTACAGTTCTATTTATCCACATTGGTTTCTTTTTGTTTTGGTGATGGAAGTACCTTCATTCTGGATGTAGTATGGACTGTAGATGAACTTGGTTGTATTTATGTAATTAGTAGGTGTGTTTTGTGTGTGATCTAACCCTTATTTGTTGTAAGTTTTATATTCATTTTTATTTACCTAATTTGCTAAAAAAAAAAAAAGGACATACATTTGCCTAATTATCACTATTCCCTTAATAAATGTACTTCTAGGTTTTACTATTCTTAAAGTGGTGTGGGTAGCCTTTCTTTAAAGAGTATCTGAAGCTGAAATGATGTATTTGTTAGCAATACACCTAGAATACACACTCTGGGGTTTTTCTGCACAGGCCTCTTCCTAAGCCTCAAGGCAGCTAATCTTTACTATTCGCTGATATTTCAACTGAGCTGGCATGTCCTTGGCTCACACTGTTTCAGACTTGACCCTTACAGTCTCTTTCAGCTACTGTCTATGCAAACCCACTGCCTTTTCTCAGTGAAGCCTCTGAGGCCATACTGTATGCACCATTTGGTCTTATGGATGTCCTAGTCCCACCGATAGCTTAAAGGCATTGTCCGGGTTCAGAGCTGAACCCGGACATATCCCCATTTTCACCCCGGCAGCCCCCCTGACTTGAGCATCGGAGCAGTTCATGCTCCGATGCTCTCCTTTTCCCTGCGCTAAATCGCGCAGGGCAAAGGCATTTTCTCGGGTTCCGGTCACGTACCGGGGCTCTCCATGGGGCTGCCAGGCGGAGGATTCCGCCCAGCAGTGAGCCCAGTGACGTCACCGGCACTGATGGGCGGGCTTTAGCGCCGCCATAGCCTGTAAAAGGCAGCGCTAAAGCCCGCCCATCAGAGCCGGTGACGTCACCGAACACCCTGCTGGGAGGAAGCCTCCGCCCGGCAGTGTGTTATTGTAAATAAAAGAGCCGTTGCCCTGTGCGATTGCGCAGGGCAAAGGAGAGCATCTGAGCATTAAGTGCTCCGATGCTAACATCAGGCTGGCTGCCCGGGTGAAATTATGGGTATGTCCGGGTTCAGCTCTGAACTGAACTGGCAGTCTTATGACAGCTCACTCTGGACAGGCCCTCTGTCCAACTTTACTCAGGTTCTAATCATTTGCTTCTCACTTCAACCCACTTAGTGGTTGAAACACATGCCTGTACTGTCCGCACACTTCAGCAGTAGGTCACATTGGCGCTATATAAAGAATAATAATATACTATATAAAAATAAGTATATATATAATACTAACTGTAGAGTTTATTATTGTAGATTTTATTTCTAATAGGGATTCTTCGGGGGGGCGGAGCTTGCCAATGGCGGAGTGAGCAGCACACTGCCTGAGCTCCTGAGCACCGCCGGCATTTACAGCCCCATATAGCATCCAGAAGCCCACAGATTTTTCATGGGTCGCAAGAGGGGCACAGCTAACACCCCGGCACCCGCATCACGAGAATCGGGGGACATCACAAAGTTCCTGTGCCCGTCCAGCCAGCCTGAAAGCCTGAGATCCGGCGCCACAACCTCCAAGATGGCGGAGCAGGCGCGGGAAACGAGCGCCTCTACTCCTCTGACTAGAGGGAAAACTGCGGCCCTCACCTCCAGGAACCAGGGGGAACATAGCACCGGAGGACCTCCGGTTTCATATGCAGCAGTGGCAGCAGCGGTGAGTCCTACCTTGGGGTCCGTCCCTTCATCGCCAGCCTCCAGGGGTTCAGAGGCCTATTCAGGCCCACAGCTCTCCCACCACAGCTCCCCTGCCTTGTCGGCTGCCTCCAGTAGATCGCCCACTGCCCTCTCCCATGAGGATGACTGGGACTGGAAGCTCCATTTAAAATCCCTTCCCACTACTGCTGAGGTAGATGCTTTGCTCAGCAGGATGGAAGCTTCCCACAAGCAAGATATTGCGGCCTTGCATCAGGATATCAGGCATGTGGGGCAGAGGGTAGAGGAGGTGGAGAACAAACAGGAGCAGATCTTTAATACTCTGGATTGTCACCGTGCAGTCATTAATGAGCACGCTGCTCAAATGCAGGACATTCTAACCCACATGGACGATATTGAAAACCGCAATAGGAGAAACAACCTCCGAATAAGGGGGGTCCCTGAATCTGTAGAAGATCTGCCATCCTGGGCGCAACGCCATTTTGCCTCACTTTTGGAAATTAATCCGGACAGGATCATTGAGATAGATCGGATCCATCGGGCGCTGGGCCCAAAATCAACGGACCTGAAACGTCCCAGGGACATTATTTGCCGTATTCACTTTTACAAGGAGAAGGAGTCCATCCTCAAAGCTGCTCGAGCTGCGGCTGGCCCTGAATCGGGCCCGAATACCATCCAGATCCTCCCGGACCTAGCACGCCGCACCTTACAACTTAGGAAGGCCTTGAAACCGCTTCTATCCACACTCAGGGACAATGAGATCCTGTATAGATGGGGGTATCCCTTCCAGCTCTCGGCCAAGAGAAACGGGAAGTCTGCTACGTTCAAATCTCTTGAAGACCTCCCCAGATTTCTGGCTACACTAGATCTCCCCGCGGTGGAGCTGCCTGACTGGCCCAGACCCCTCATGGTGCCGCCCGTTAGTGATCGTGAAGAATGGCAAGAGGCGATCCCGAAACCGCAGAGGCATCCCAGACGCCATTCCAGACCACCTGTTTGAGCCTAATTGGCTTTCGTGGGACTTCACATATTATCCCAATGCGCTGGTTCAGTGTATAGTATTCATGTTCTAATGTTTTATGCTATATGTTATATATCTTTGATATTCCTTTTTATATGCCGGGGGTCAGTGGGGCTGCTGCCTTGCCCTTGACCTCTCCTCCCCTCGTTAGGGGTATCGACACCTGGTGTCGAACGTGACTATAGTCACTTACTAGTCTACCTCGGAGCCATAGTTTTTGGCTCTCTCTTATAGGAGGTTTTTCTTTTGTTTTGTTTTTTTTCTTTTCTTTTTCTTTGTTGTTTTATCTGCGTGTTGCTTGTTAGTCCTTGTCTCTTTCCTTTTGTTTGGATCCTCGTGTTCCCTCCCCCACTTAATCCAGTTTCCTCTCAGAGGTCGGTAAGATGTCCCCTCTCTCTTTTTGTACGTATAATGCCAGGGGCCTAAATAAACCAGAAAAACGTAGCCAGATTCTATATCGCTTTCACCGGAAGCGGGTCATGCTTATTATGTTCCAGGAGACCCACTTTAAGCTTGCCTCGGTTCCCAGGTGTGACCGTGGGTATTACACGACTTGGTTCCATAGTCCCAACCCCGTCAAAAAAGCAGGAGGTGTATCTATTGCATTCCATAAATCTTTTCGGCCTACGATTTTGGCTACAGATATTGATAGTAGGGGGCGCTATGTATTCCTCAAGCTGTCTGATGGTCCACGTGTATACACGGTTGCTAATGTCTATTTTCCCAACCAGGGGCAGATTCCATATGGCTCCAAGATTCTCAGGAAACTGGCTCGCTTTGCAGATGGATCCTCTATCATCCTGGGCGGTGATCTGAATATGGTGATGGACCCGGATCTGGATTCTTCGTCTGGTAGGTCAGCTATCTCTCCGACATCCCAGCGTTCCTTTAGGGAAATCCTGTCCTCTCTCCGCCTTGTAGATCTCTGGAGGGTGCTGCATCCGGGAGTCAGAGATTTCAGTTTTCATTCTTTAGCCCACAATAGCTATGCCAGACTAGACCATTTATTTATTTCACAATCTTTGCTTGAGGAGGATCCACTTAGCTCAATGGATGGCTTCCTTTGGTCTGACCACACTCCAGTGTATGGCCTACTGAGATTTCAGCAGACGCCTTCCCGTCCCTTCACGTGGAGATTGAATGACAATCTTCTTAACGACCTGGTGTGCATGTCAGACATTAGGAAGGCCATCTCTGAGTTTACAGTTAACCACCAAACAGACCCCTCTCCCCCGCCGATTAAATGGGAAGCCCTTAAGTGTGTGCTCAGGGGGATTTTCATATCTCATGGCGCTAGACTCAAAAAGGAGAAGTCCGCTAAACTCTCCTCCCTACTTTCACAACTCGACGGGAAAGAGACCTCAAATAAATTGACCCCCTCTGATCAGTTGAAAGCTGATATCTCGCTGCTCCGCCAACAAGTAATTCAAATTCTAGACCAAAGATCACTATGTTTGCGTGATAAGGTAAAATTTGGATTTTTTGAATATGGCGATAAAAGTGGGAAGTGGCTTGCCAGAGCTCTACATCCTAGGTTACCCCAGACCCAGATATCCTCACTTAACACATCCGACAAGGGAATTGTTTATGCTCCATCCGAAATCTCATCAGAATTCCGCACCTATTATAGCTCTCTTTATGACTTGAACACAGGGAGGGACTCAGCGTCTGCTTCCTTTACACAGGATACTAAAGATTATCTAGACCAATTCGGCCCTGAAAAGATTCCTAGCGTAGATTCTTTGGCGCTGGAAGATGACTTTTCATCCCCAGAAATTGCGGGAGTTATAAGAGATCTCAAAAATGGGAAAAGCCCAGGCCCAGATGGCCTTACCCCACGCTTTTATAAGCTTCTTATAGATGAGCTATCCCCCTTATTACTCGAATCTTTTAATTCCATAGCAGTGGGAACCCCCTTCCCTCCCCAAACTTTACAGGCCCATATAACGGTTATACCTAAACCTGATAAAGATCCCTCTTATTGCTCCAATTATAGGCCTATTTCTCTTTTAAACGTGGACCTAAAGGTGTACGCTAAATTACTAGCCTTACGATTACACCCCCTCATCCCGAAGTATATCCATCAGGAACAGGTGGGCTTTGTCCCGGGCAGGGAAGCTCGAGATAGTACCTTGAAGACCTTGGGCATCATAGCTAGAGCTAGGAATACTAGGTCTCCTCTGTGTTTACTTTCAGTGGATGCAGAGAAGGCCTTTGACAGGGTCAATTGGGGCTTCTTAACCTTAACCCTGGAGCATTTAGGACTCGGTTCTAAAATGATTAAACGTATTATGGCTCTCTACTCTTCTCCCTCAGCTCAGGTAAGGGCTAATGGCCTTTTATCCACACCTTTTGCTATCAAGAATGGTACACGCCAGGGTTGCCCCTTATCCCCCTTCCTATATATTCTGACCATGGAATCCTTAGCTAATGCGCTGCGCAATAATCAAGATATAAAGGGGGTGAGAGTTGGAACTAAGGAGCATAAACTTTCCCTTTTTGCCGATGATTTGCTTCTCTATCTCTCGGACCCCAGAATAGGCCTTCCTTCGGTCCTGCGGGAATTTGAGAGATTTGGGAGGCTTAGTAACTTCAAAGTTAATATCCAGAAATCTGAAATCTTGAATATTTCGTTACCACGCAGGGAAATTTCTCATGTTAAAGAAAGCTTCTCGTTTAAAGTAGCCTCGGACTCGATTCGCCACTTAGGCATTAACCTCCCAGCAAACCCCAATCTCCTCTTTCAAATGAACTACAAACCCTTATTTAGGAAGGTAGAGGCTTCTCTCCAGAAGTGGTCCCCCCTGCAGATTTCTTGGTTTGGTAGAATAAATGCCCTAAAGATGGATATCTTACCCAAATTCCTCTACCTGTTCCAGACTGCCCCGTGTATTATACCAAATAGTTTTTTTGCCCAATTGCGGTCATTAGCTTCTAGGTTTATCTGGAATGGCAATAAGGCCAGGGTGAGTTACAGAGTTTTATCCAGAGCGAAGAGTGTGGGGGGAGCTGGCCTTCCTGACTTCCAGGCATATTTTAGAGCTTCCATTTCTAATTGTGTTCTAGACCTTATACACAAACGATCTCTGAAACTTTGGGTAGACATAGAACACACCCTCGAGCCCCATATGGTACCTGGGATATTTTGGCTCCCTATAGCAACACTAAATAGCCTTCTACATACTCTTTGTTCTCCCCTACTTCAGATCCTGATCAAACTATGGAGTAGATTTGCCTCCAAAATCAAGTTAATCTCCGCACCGGGTCCTTTGACGCATATTGTGGCTCATCCTGGCCTCCCCTCACAGATCAAGAATCTCCCCTTCTTCCGCACAATTCCCCCGCCCCGGATCCTAATTAGGGACATCTTTAACAGCTCAGGGCTCCTACCTCTCGTGGATCTATCACACATATTCCAAAACTCCCCGAGCCGCTGGTTCCACTACTTTCAACTTCGTAGCTTCTTGGGCTCTCTGGCTCCCGGATCGCAGCTGTCTGCCCCTCTGACAAATTTTGAAAAGCTCTGTGTTGCCAACACAGGCCCAGATCATGGTATTTCTTTGATATATGGCTTGCTGGGTGCCGGTGGAGATGGGGACCTATCACTCGTTGAACAGATGAGAGGTGTTGGGTTTGCCTCTGGTTGGGAGAGTGAACTGACGTTCTCCCTGTCCTCTGAGCAATGGAATCGTTCCCTCTTATTTACGCATAAATCATCCAGGTCCTGTCGTTTACAGGAGTTGAACTATAAGATCCTTACTCGTTGGTATAGGACGCCGGTTAAGTTGCATCATTTTTATCCATCGGTCCCCAACACCTGTTGGCGGTGCCATTCAGAGGTTGGTTCCATGCTACATATCTGGTGGGACTGCCCTGGGGTCGCCCCTTTGTGGCAAGATGTTTTTTCTCTGTATAATGCACTTTACCGGTCTACTATATCTCCCTCCCCTTTGATTGCCCTGCTCTCTATATTCCCGGGTAGGATCAAACATGTCAAAAAGGGAGTACTTAAAACATTTGTCCTTTCTATGAGACAGATCATACCACGCCAGTGGAGATCCTCAGACAGTTTGCAGAGAATTACGTGGATACGTGCCCTGGATGCCTTATTCAGGATGGAAGAAATGGAAGCTGAGGCCTGTAACCAAGTCCAAACATTTGCACTAACCTGGGAACCTTGGAATCAATTTAGGAGCTCCTCTCGTTTTCAAACCTGGTTGGTCTCAGGTGACTGTACCTGGGATACGTGATATGATGTCTTGTCCTTTCCCCTTCCCCCCCGCCCCCCCTACTTTCCACCCCCCCTCCCTCCCCTGTCTTTTGTTTCGTCGTGTTTTGTTCTTGTCTGTCCCCCTGTCTCTCCTAGGTTAACGATTTAATCTGTTTCACTTAAGAGTTACATATTAGTAGCCCTTTGTTCAAAACGCCATCACTGAGTATCTCAGGATTGTGTCCTAAGTTCCTTTTGCCTTCCCTTTCAGTAGTCAAGGTTCTTCATATCGTACTGTATGTATCTAATATTGCTGAACCTCTCCTTTAGCATTTATTTGATGGCATTTGTTTTCTCTGGTCTTCATGGTTGCGTCCCAGAGAAATATGGTGGTCTCTGAATCCATCTGTGCACTTTATTTTATGTTTTACATGGTCTTGGAAATGGAATTGGAGATATACTTTTCATACAATGTCTTGGTTGCTATGTATGATTGTTGTGTTCTTTTTCTATTCAATAAAAATAGATTCAACACTAATAGGGATTCTTCACACTACTGTTTTTCTCTTCTGCGTGCAGTCCTTTAAGTCAATGGGGCTATTCACACAACCATTTTTTTCCATGGATCTGAGAAACTCAGTGTATGTCCTATTCTGGTCCATTTATGCTCTTCTCAGAATAGCCCATTCAAGTCTGAGAGTGAGAAAAACACAATGCGCTCAGAAGCCGTCCATGTATTTATTCGTTTTCAACTGATCTGATTTTTGCAGATGGAAAATGGGACACGAACGTGTGACTAAGGCCTTACTAACATTACGCTTTTTATGTACTTATTTTATGCTTTCATTATTGTCTTTATGTTAAGCTATATGCACACAGCTGTATAACGGATCACAGCGCCTACAGTCTACAATGATGCAGAGTCCCCCCCCAAAAAAAATATATCCTAAATCAGTCTATAAGAAAAACATCAAAGCACAAAATGCACAGCAAGACACATGTTCAGGCTTCTGGAAGTAGTATTAGAACCAAAATCAGGAGTCGTTCATAAAAGAAGAGAAAGTATAAAGGATTCAGTCCTGGTTTTGCCTTCCAAAACTGCATCAGGAAACCCGACTGTGAAGCTGTACCCCTACCGTGCCTCACAGTGGCACACAGAGCCTGTAGTATACGCCTGTGGGGTCTGCCTGTGCCAGATGCATAAGCCATTAGGAACTCTGTGCTTTTAGGAGGGAATCACTCTCTAAGCGCTCATGCACATGTCCACATCTGATCCACATTTTTTGCAGGTCGCATGTGGACCCATTGACTACAAAAAAAATAAAACGTATGTTCATTCTGCCGCACCCGCAAAAAAATAAAACATGTCCTATCTATGTCCATTTTATGGACAAGGATAGGACTGTTCTATAGATGGCAGGATGTTCCGTTCCGCAAAATGCGAAACGCACACAACCTGTATCCGTGTCTTGCAGATCCGCAATTTGTGGACTGAAAACAATGGCTACAGCCATGTGCATGGGCCCTAACACAGCATCTGCCACAATTTTGAACTCCATCCATGGGACTATGGGTACGGTGTTGCCTAAGGGTCCTTCTAAAAAGACCAATTATCAGGGAGATTTTCTGGGATGAGTATTTGTATAAACACTTTTTCCCAATAATTGACCTGTATAGAAGGCACCAAAAATCTTCATTCCTGTGCAGATCGTACTGTCTGAACAACCATCTGCTGTGCAGGAACAAAGACTTTTCTATCGATTGCTAGTCTCTATACAGTGGAGTTGATTGCTGCATGTAAATTCAGCTCTCGTCACCACTGACGATCAGGCAATTATCAGGACCGTCCACTTCGTTCCCAGTCATCGGCTTCATCATTACTCTGTTTACAAGAACTTTTACTCTAATGTCAGGAGCAAAACTTTTCCAAATCAACCTCTAATAATCCCATGAAATAAGGATAACATCCATATTTCATGAACCACTTTCCATCCATAAAGTAACTTTGATTTATTTATGATGATGTTTTATGGAGGCTCGAAAATTCTTGATTTGAGAATAGGAGATGTAGTGTATATATAGCTCTAGAGCTTCATGATGACTCCTGATCATCACATCAGCAAGCTGCGGTGAATATAAGCGGTTAATCGCCCCTTGGCGTCTGTTCATGGTAAAACACATGAAGGATTGTTCTCTGATTGCTGTAAATAAGATCATCTAAGTTCGGTATCTGCACTCCGAGTAGCACACAAGCAGTGTACATATTTGCCGTGCTATCCTGTTGTCCAGGGCTCAGCACTTACACAGATAAGGTTTGGTAATGACACGAATCACTATGCACAATATGTATTTACTCATCGAGGAGAGCTGCAAAGGTTAGGATTCTGGAGAGACAAAGCAGCGAACTGTTTGAGCCTCCGGGGCACGACATACCGAGGACAATGGTGTACAAAGCATAGCGAGAGGCCCATGGTATGCAGCTCCTCTGAAGAGGGGTGTCCTACATACGTTCTCACAAAAGCCAGGGCTGCACCTGTTCTTCCAAGGCCTCGCAGCAATTCATTGGGTTGTACATTAATTTTGAATACAGCAAGAAAAATGGCGCAGTAGAGTGAGGCAATCGATGATCGGATCATACGCGCTCCATAAAGGTAGGACTACATGGTGATCTTGGTCGTGTGCAAGTATCTCAGTGTATTAGGGCAGCCACAGAAACTAATGGGGTCACAGCGAGACTCGCAAGTTTGCCAGGACCGCGATCCCAGAATCAGAAGAAAAAACAGCAGGGTTGGGTTTTTTGCAATTCTGGGGTCGTGGCAAATGTGCAAATCACACTGTGTCCCCATTCTACGCTGTGATACTGAGGTAGTACGAGGGCCAAGGTCGCCGTGTAGCCCTACCCTAAATACTAATGCAAACTTGCTATACTGACGACTTAAAGGGGTTGGCATCAGCTGATCATCGGGATCCGAAAGCCCACACCCCCCGCCGATCAGCTGCCTGGGTGTAGTTCCATCGTTGGAAGGGACTACTAAGCACCATGAATCATCAGCATTATGCATAAAGCAATCTTTAGTTTCTACACATACCACTGTTTTCCTTTAGTTTGTCCCTTAGTTACAGCTGTTTTAACCCCTGCAATATGAGGGCCTTCTCAAGATGTCTCCTCTGCCAGTTCTCTGAGGCCAAAACTGCCTTCCCTCACTTCCCATACACACTTGCTGTAACCAGCAGCTTCCTGCCAGCCAATCAGATTGGATTACAGAGAGACACGCCTCCGCACTGTCTTCTGTTTACAATTAGCCGGAGACAGACGGGCCATAACAGTCTTTTAAGGGAGCAGTGGAAAGGGACAGAGGACATTAATGAAAGCTGTTATTATAAGGTAATTACAGATCTTTGGACAATCATTGACAGACTAACATGGGTATACATGTCTAGCTCTAATAAACTAGCAAATAAAAAATATGATGGTTACACTTTAATAATACGGCACTATTCCCATACGCCTCAATAGGAGCAGTGTTGTAGTAACAAGCTCACTCCATTACGAGGCTGATGGAGCTGTGCAAACTTCTGGCGATGGAGCTACACCTGAACAGCTGATCGGTGGGGTGGTTGGTCGTCATCTGATCCCTGCCGATAAGCTAGTGATGGCCTATCCTGAGGCATCTCCCAGCCCGACGGGGTCACATAGCATTATATTGATTTATGATGCTATGCAACCCTTTCAGTTCTGGAATGTGACAAACGCTCGTCTGCAAGGGGCCTTAGTCACCCATAGCAACCAATCAGAGCTCACCTTTCATTTCTTAAAGTGTTAGGTGAGCTCCGACTGGTTGCTATGGGCAACAAAGACTGTTTTCCTGTTAGTTTTGATAAATGAGGGCCAGAGTACTAAGCCCAGACCTTCTAGACCAGGGGTGCACAACGTTTTCTGGTTGGGGGCCACATTGCCAGACTGAACCAATGACCAGGGCTGAAAATAAAATTTAAAAGGGTATCAACAACTGAAATACTGCATTTATAGCATATTGAACATGCAGTATATATCAGGAATGTCTAGTTACACTTCCAGGACTCCCATCTAATAGGAGAATACATGAAAAATATGTGAGTAGACACAAGACATAGACATACCAGATGGCTGGGGGCCGCAGGTTGTGCACCCCTGTTCTAGACAGACAGACTTCCTTCTAAGTCAGAGTACGAGATCTGTCATGCAACCTTTTATATTCCATCAGCGCCATTTCAACGGAAACAAAATGATTGCGCAAAATCTACTTTTCTTATATGTCTCTTAAAAATTAAAAAAATAAACAATATTCAAAACTCCAATAATCCAATTCCACTAATTTTACTTTTAAGAACAGAGCAGCCTTCAGTGCAATAAATGGATTAAAAAATTCCAGACTCCCCAATGGAAACCGGATGAACTCTGTTATTAGTGAATGGAGTCCATCAGGATTAGTTGCATCCAGCATACTAGAAGTGTCCTTTCTCTCGGCTTGAGATATCCCAAGATAAGTGACGTGGGGGAAAAACTGCATTATTCTATCGGGTGCTGTTTATGCTGTATGTGCCTGTGCGAAAATGCATCGAGGTTGTATGATCACGAAACTCCGGTACGGTGAGGATGGACACAACTGATGCTGTCACAGCTACATCATGACCAGAAGACAGAGCTCAATACTCTACATAGTAAAACTCAGGGGGAGCAATTTCTCTACTACAGAATGAATTCCACAGTATTTTATGTTATAAGGCCAACACCACGACAAGGTAGAAGCCCATTTTTCTCATTTTAGGGGAAAAATTTCTTCTCGACTCTAATCAGAATAACTCCCTGGTTCAACGACCCTTCTCCAAAAATCTAGTAACTAGAACCTGTAATTATAGCTCAAAACACTACAAAAAAAAAATACATTATTGCTTCTATGCAGATGTAGCAGAGCCGAATCTATGATTCAACTATTTCTCTGCATTTTTACCTACAGTCCTATTAAAAGCAACATCATGATATGACTATGAGCTGCGCCAAATGACAAACCCAGCACTGCTACACCTACACAAGTGAAAACGAAGTACACATATACTTTACCAGAGCCCGTCAGTTGTCCTGAGGGAACTTGTGGAGCGGGATCTTGGCTTCAGTATAATACTCATGTTGATAAGTCCGAGAAGTCAGGGTTTGGAGGAAAATGCTGCGGGCACACAGTAATCCATAGCCCGGTGTAGAGGCGCACAGGGTGACTTCTGAAGACCTGCGAGGATCAGAGCCAGGGGTGGCAGCTCCGCTTCCTATCTCTGATTTCCATTCAGCAGTATGTTAGGAAATGACAGAGCTTCTAGCCGGTCTTAAATTTCCAGGGGAGGAACTGCAGCTTCAATGTATTCTCCATCTAGGTCACATGAAAGCTCGGCTGCCTTTCTCACACTGTATCTTATAAGGTTACACAGAAGATCGAGAGGGGGAAGAGTCATCGTAAGGCGGACCAGTCACCTAGAAACGCCACGGAAATGTCATCTTCATTAGCACTGGGATCCACCTACAGTCCCCTGGGACTTACCTGTGAGCAGGTCTATCCGCCCACAATGGACTCTTCACACAGAGGGCGAGACTCCTGAGCAAACACTAATGCAGACTAGATGACACCAAGCCAACAGTAAATGTGATCACACAATGCTGGTGGAGCAGAGCTGAGTTTGTTTTCTTTGTGGACAGTAAAGTCTTTACGCTAAGAAGTGCCATCTACCTCAAATGACAAACTCAACCCTGCTTCACCACTCAATAAAGGAGCATATAAGTGAGCCAGTCACTTACAGAGGACCTGTCACCACAAAGTGCAATGCAATCGGAAGGCAGCATGTCATAGAGCAGGAGGAGCTGAGCAGATTGAGATATACTTTTTGGGGAAAAGATTTAGTAAAACCTGTAATTTATACATTTATAATTTTACTATCAGTACAGGGTGGAGGTGTTACCAGTGACTGACAGCTATCTGTTAGGGCTTATTCACACAAACGTAAGGGCTCCGTGCCTGTGCTGCGGACCGCATATGGCGGTTCCGCAATACATGTGCACCGACCGCGGGGAAGCAGCATGCAGATCACAGACCCATGCCATCAATCACGGATAACGCCTCTTCTCCTGTACCAATAGCTGTTCACAGGAGGTGAACAAAGCACCTGGCCATGTGTGTAAGGCCTCATGCACACGACCGTTGTTGTGTTCCGTTCAAGTCAAGTTTGCCATGCAAATGATAGGAAAAAAAACGGACGCGGATGACAATCTTGTGTGCCTCCGCGTTTTTTCACGGTCTCATTGACTTGAATAGGTCCGCGAACCGTTTTCCGTGAAACAAATAGGACAGGTTATATTTTTTTGATGGACTGGAACCACGGATCACGGACGCGGATGGCAAACGGTGCATTAGCCGAGTTTTCAACGGACCCATTGAAAGTCAATGGGTCCGCAGAAAATCACGAAAAACGGAACAACGGACACGGAATAAAACAACAGTCGTGTGCATGAGGCCTAAGGCTACATGCGCACGACAGTGGTTTCTTGAGGTCCGCAAATAGCGGATCCGCGTTCCTGTTTTTTTTACATCCGCATCCGTTCCGTTTGTCCGCAAATTTTGTAGGTTGTGTTTCCGTGTGTCTTTAGGGTTTTTTTGCCATCCGCAAAAAAAACCTGAAGGTTGTAATTCTTAAAATGTAATATATACAGGTTTCCCAGCAACCATCCGCCAAAAAAAAAAAAAACGGATGCGGATGACATACGGATGGCTTCCGTTGGTCATCCGTATTTTTTTGCGGACCCATTGACTTTAATGGATCCGCAAAACGTTTATTGCGGACAAAGAATAGGACATGCAATACTTTTTTCGCGGACGGGAAACAAGGACAGCGGACGCGGAAAAAAAAATGGTTGACTACACCGCAATTTTAACGGCTCCATAGAAATGCATGGTTAACCATCCGATCAGCCCAAAAAAAACGGAACGGACGCAGAGAAAAACAACTGTCGTGTGCATGTAGCCTAACATGGACAAGAACAGGACATGTTCTATTTTTTTGCGGGAGCAGCGGAACGGACATACGGATGCAGACAGCTGTCCGCATCTTTTGCAGCCCTATTGAAGCGAATGGGTCCGCACCAGACCCGCACAAGATGCGGACAATAACAACGCGTGCATGAGCTCTTAGGGGGATTTCACACAAACGTATCCATTTTGCGGCCTGCAAATTGCATTTTGCAGATCAGCACGTCTCGCTCTTTGTAAGAAATGCCTATTCTTGTCCGTAAAACGGTCAAGAATAGGACATGTTCTGTTGTTTTCGCAGTGGAGTGGAACGGACATACGGATGCGGACAGCACACAGCGTGCTGTCCGCATCATTTGTGGCCCTACTGAAATGAATGATCGGATGCAGACCGAAAATATGGTGGCGTGAACGCACCTTTATAACGAGATCTACGAGACTCCGACACTCTTAGCATTCCATAAGTTAATCATTTTATTTTGCTCTTTTTTTAAACTGTACCATTAAAATATAAGCGACTGCTTGAAGAACCGTTACTTTTATATACTGCACTAGGAATTTCCATGAAAAAATATTTTATTGCAATTGTCATCTTTATTCTACCTGAGAATCCAAACTATCCAGTAACCCTGTGAAGATACAACTCCCAGCATGGACTAGAAGCCGGAAAGCATCAGCTTGCAGATCACTGCCATCAACCTCAGTAATTCTAGCGCTATTTACACGATGACCTCTACTGGAGATTTTAGGTATTGCTGAGACCATAAGATGACCTGGAGACCAGAGCAACTTGATGGAAACTGTTCATATAAGTACATACGCTGAGGTTTCAAAATGTTGCCTTTCTCAGTAGTGTCCTGATAAGACCAGCAACCATTAGCCATATTTCCATGTCTTTTCGAAGATCCTGAAGGCCCAACTTTCAACTAAATATCACGTGCTCAGTCTTTAGTAATCAGTTTCTGAACGGATTTTTTGATGGTCCCTGAAGCCCCGTTACCTTTCTGCGCCGCTCAGATTTCATATTGCGGAATGAGCACAGAATGTACACACTGGTTACCAAGTTTATACTGGAAGTGTCCGATTACTCGTATATAAGCGGTGAAGAAACAGAGAGAATAGAGATCTGCAGAGGACCCACAGGTAGCGACGTAATGTACCGCTACATTCACCTGATAGAAGCCAGGAAGTGTTTTTAGTGTATGATATGTCGGTGGATTCTCCTGACGTACTCCTTTTAATTAGTTCAATGCAAGTAAAAAAAATTCTTACTGGTGAACTCGTACTACACACCTCAGCTGCTGCAGAACATCACAGTACACACAGCTGCTGCAGAACACAATAATACACCCCCCCCCCCCCCCCCCCCCGCTGCTGCAGAACCACATAGTACACACCTCAGCTGCTGCAGAACATCATAGTACACACCTCACCTGCTGCAGTACACAATAATACACACCTCACCTGATGCAGAACATGACAGTACACACAGCTGCTGCAGAACACAATATTACACACCTCAGCTGCTGCAGAACCTCATAATACACACCTCACCTGCTGCAGAACACAATAATACACACCTCCGCTGCTGCAGAGCCACAAAGTACACACCTCAGCTGCTGCAGAACCACATAGTACACACAGCTGCAGAACACAATAATACACCCCCCCCGCTGCTGCAGAACCACATAGTACACACATCAGCTGCTGCAGAACATCACAGTACAAACAGCTGCTGCAGAACACAGTAATACACACCTCACCTACTGCAGAACCTCATAATACACACCTCAGCTGCTGCAGAACATCATAGTACACAACTCACCTGCTGCAGAACACAATAATACACACCTCACCTGCTGCAGAACACAATAACACACACCTCCGCTGCTGCAGAGCCACAAAGTACACACCTCAGCTGCTGCAGAACCACATAGTACACACAGCTGCTGCAAAACACAATAATACACACCTCAGCTGCTGCAGAACCTCATAATACACACCTTAGCTGCTGCAGAACATCATAGTACACACCTCACCTGCTGCAGAACACAATAATACACACCTCCGCTGCTGCAGAACATCACAGTACACACAGCTGCTGCAGAATACAATAATACACACCTCAGCTGCTGCAGAACACAATAATACACACCTCAGCTGCTGCAGAACACAATAATACACACCTAACCTGCTGCAGAACCTCATAATACAAACCTCAGCTGCTGCAGAACATCACAGTACACACAGCTGCTGCAAAACACAATAATACACACCTCAGCTGCTGCAGAACCTCTCAATATATAAACCTCAGCTGCTGCAGAACCTCATAATATACACCTCAGCTGCTGCAGAACCTCATAAAACACACCTCAGCTGCTGCAGAACCTCATAAGACACACCTCAGCTGCTGCAGGACCTCATAATACACACCTTAATATTACACACAAAAATACAGTTTAAAATCCAGCTCCCACTTTGCTATTAGAGCTGATATATGGACATGCTGCACACCAGGATATACAGGAAAAACAAAACAACATCCACATTTGTTGATGGATTTTATAAACATTGTTTAACCACTTCCCGCCACGCTAACGCCGAAAGGCGTCATTTCTGCGGCGCTCCCAGGTCACACTAACGCCAATAGGCGTCATCTCGCGTGAGCCGAGATTTCCTGTGAACGCGCGCACACAGGCGCGCGCGCTCACAGGAACGGAAGGTAAGAGAGTTGATCTCCAGCCTGCCAGCGGCGATCGTTCGCTGGCAGGCTGGAGATGTGTTTTTTTTAACCCCTAACAGGTATATTAGACGCTGTTTTGATAACAGCGTCTAATATACCTGCTACCTGGTCCTCTGGTGGTCCCCTTTGTTTGGATCGACCACCAGAGGACACAGGTAGCTCAGTAAAGTAGCACCAAGCACCACTACACTACACTACACCCCCCCCCCGTCACTTATTAACCCCTTATTAGCCCCTGATCACCCCATATAGACTCCCTGATTACCCCCCTGTCATTGATTACCCCCCTGTCATTGATTACCCCCCTGTAAAGCTCCATTCAGACGTCCGCATGATTTTTACGGATCCACTGATAGATGGATCGGATCCGCAAAACGCATCCGGACGTCTGAATGAAGCCTTACAGGGGCGTGATCAATGACTGTGGTGATCACCCCATATAGACTCCCTGATCACCCCCCTGTCATTGATTACACCCCTGTCATTGATCACCCCCCTGTAAAGCTCCATTCAGACGTCCGCATGATTTTTACGGATGCACTGATAGATGGATCCGATCCGCAAAACGCATCCGGACGTCTGAATGAAGCCTTACAGGGGCATGATCAATGACTGTGGTGATCACCCCATATAGACTCCCTGATCACCCCCCTGTAAAGCTCCATTCAGATGTCCGCATGATTTTTACGGATGCACTGATAGATGGATCCGATCCGCAAAACGCATCCGGACGTCTGAATGAAGCCTTACAGGGGCATGATCAATGACTGTGGTGATCACCCCATATAGACTCCCTGATCACCCCCCTGTAAAGCTCCATTCAGATGTCCGCATGATTTTTACGGATGCACTGATAGATGGATCGGATCCGCAAAACGCATCCGGACGTCTGAATGAAGCCTTACAGGGGCATGATCAATGACTGTGGTGATTACCCCCCTGTAAAGCTCCATTCAGATGTCCGCATGATTTTTACGGATGCACTGATAGATGGATCGGATCCGCAAAACGCATCCGGACGTCTGAATGAAGCCTTACAGGGGCGTGATCAATGACTGTGGTGATCACCCCATATAGACTCCCTGATCACCCCCCCTGTCATTGATTACCCCCCTGTCATTGATTACCCCCCTGTAAAGCTCCATTCAGACGTCCGCATGATTTTTACGGATGCACTGATAGATGGATCGGATCCGCAAAACGCATCCGGACGTCTGAATGAAGCCTTACAGGGGCGTGATCACCCCATATAGACTCCCTGATCACCCCCCTGTCATTGATCACCCCCCCTGTCATTGATCACCCCCCTGTCATTGATCACCCCCCTGTCATTGATCACCCCCCTGTAAGGCTCCATTCAGACATTTTTTTGGCCCAAGTTAGCGGAATTATTATTATTTTTTTCTTACAAAGTCTCATATTCCACTAACTTGTGTCAAAAAATAAAATCTCACATGAACTCACCATACCCCTCACGGAAACCAAATGCGTAAAATTTTTTAGACATTTATATTCCAGACTTCTTCTCACGCTTTAGGGCCCCTAGAATGCCAGGGCAGTATAAATACCCCACATGTGACCCCATTTCGGAAAGAAGACACCCCCAGGTATTCCGTGAGGGGCATATTGAGTCCATGAAAGATTGAAATTTTTGTCCCAAGTTAGCGGAACGGGAGACTTTGTGAGAAAAAAATTAAAAATATCAATTTCCGCTAACTTGTGCCAAAAAAAAAAAATTTCTATGAACTCGCCATGCCCCTCATTGAATACCTTGGGGTGTCTTCTTTCCGAAATGGGGTCACATGTGGGGTATTTATACTGCCCTGGCATTCTAGGGGCCCCAAAGCGTGAGAAGAAGTCTGGTATCCAAATGTCTAAAAATGCCCTCCTAAAAGGAATTTGGGCACCTTTGCGCATCTAGGCTGCAAAAAAGTGTCACACATCTGGTATCGCCGTACTCAGGAGAAGTTGGGGAATGTGTTTTGGGGTGTCATTTTACATATACCCATGCTGGGTGAGAGAAATATCTTGGTCAAATGCCAACTTTGTATAAAAAAATGGGAAAAGTTGTCTTTTGCCAAGATATTTCTCTCACCCAGCATGGGTATATGTAAAATGACACCCCAAAACACATTCCCCAACTTCTCCTGAATACGGCGATACCACATGTGTGACACTTTTTTGCAGCCTAGGTGGGCAAAGGGGCCCACATTCCAAAGAGCACCTTTAGGATTTCACAGGTCATTTACCTACTTACCACACATTAGGGCCCCTGGAAAATGCCAGGGCAGTATAACTACCCAACAAGTGACCCCATTTTGGAAAGAAGACACCCCAAGGTATTCCGTGAGGGGCATGGCGAGTTCCTAGAATTTTTTATTTTTTGTCACAAGTTAGTGGAAAATGATGATTTTTTTTTTTTTTTTTTTTTTTCATACAAAGTCTCATATTCCACTAACTTGTGACAAAAAATAAAAACTTCCATGAACTCACTATGCCCATCAGCGAATACCTTGGGGTCTCTTCTTTCCAAAATGGGGTCACTTGTGGGGTAGTTATACTGCCCTGGCATTCTAGGGGCCCAAATGTGTGGTAAGGAGTTTGAAATCAAATTCTGTAAAAAATGACCTGTGAAATCCGAAAGGTGCTCTTTGGAATATGGGCCCCTTTGCCCACCTAGGCTGCAAAAACGTGTCACACATCTGGTATCCCCGTACTCAGGAGAAGGTGGGGAATGTGTTTTGGGGTGTCATTTTACATATACCCATGCTGGGTGAGAGAAATATCTTGGCAAAAGACAACTTTTCCCATTTTTTTTATACAAAGTTGGCATTTGACCAAGATATTTATCTCACCCAGCATGGGTATATGTAAAAAGACACCCCAAAACACATTCCTCAACTTCTCCTGAATACAGAGATACCAGATGTGTGACACGTTTTTGCAGCCTAGGTGGGCAAAGGGGCCCATATTCCAAAGAGCACCTTTCGGATTTCACTGGTCATTTTTTGCAGAATTTGATTTCAAACTCCTTACCACACATTCGGGCCCCTAGAATGCCAGGGCAGTATAACTACCCCACAAGTGACCCCATTTTGGAAAGAAGAGACCCCAAGGTATTCGCTGATGGGCATAGTGAGTTCATGGAAGTTTTTATTTTTTGTCACAAGTTAGTGGAATATGAGACTTTGTATGAAAAAAAAAAAAAAAAAAAAATCATCATTTTCCACTAACTTGTGACAAAAAATAAAAAATTCTAGGAACTTGCCATGCCCCTCACGGAATACCTTGGGGTGTCTTCTTTCCAAAATGGGGTCACTTGTGGGGTAGTTATACTGCCCTGGCATTCTAGGGGCCCGAATGTGTGGTAAGGAGTTTGAAATCAAATTCTGTAACAAATGACCTGTGAAATCCGAAAGGTGCTCTTTGGAATATGGGCCCCTTTGCCCACCTAGGCTGCAAAAAAGTGTCACACATCTGGTATTGCCGTACTCAGGAGAAGGTGGGGAATGTGTTTTGGGGTGTCATTTTACATATACCCATGCTGGGTGAGAGAAATATCTTGGCAAAAGACAACTTTTCCCATTTTTTTATACAAAGTTGGCATTTGACCAAGATATTTATCCCACCCAGCATGGGTATATGTAAAAAGACACCCCAAAACACATTCCTCAACTTCTCCTGAATACAGAGATACCAGATGTGTGACACTTTTTTGCAGCCTAGGTGGGCAAAGGGGCCCATATTCCAAAGAGCACCTTTCGGATTTCACAGGTCATTTTTTACAGAATTTGATTTCAAACTCCTTACCACACATTTGGGCCCCTAGAATGCCAGGGCAGTATAACTACCCCACAAGTGACCCCATTTTGGAAAGAAGAGACCCCAAGGTATTTCGTGATGGGCATAGTGAGTTCATAGAAGTTTTTATTTTTTGTCACAAGTTAGTGGAATATGAGACTTTGTAAGAAAAAAAAAAAAAAAAAAAAAAATCATCATTTTCCGCTAACTTGTGACAAAAAATAAAAAGTTCTATGAACTCACTATGCCCATCAGCGAATACCTTAGGGTGTGTACTTTCCGAAATGGGGTCATTTGTGGGGTGTTTGTACTGTCTGGCCATTGTAGAACCTCAGGAAACATGACAGGTGCTCAGAAAGTCAGAGCTGCTTCAAAAAGCGGAAATTCACATTTTTGTACCATAGTTTGTAAACGCTATAACTTTTACCCAAACCATTTTTTTTTTACCCAAACATTTTTTTTTTATCAAAGACATGTAGAACTATAAATTTAGAGCAAAATTTCTATATGGATCTCGTTTTTTTTTGCAAAATTTTACAACTGAAAGTGAAAAATGTCATTTTTTTGCAAAAAAATCGTTAAATTTCGATTAATAACAAAAAAAGTAAAAATGTCAGCAGCAATGAAATACCACCAAATGAAAGCTCTATTAGTGAGAAGAAAAGGAGGTAAAATTCATTTGGGTGGTAAGTTGCATGACCGAGCAATAAACGGTGAAAGTAGTGTAGTGCCGATTTGTAAAAAAGGGCCTGGTCTTTAGGGGGGTATAAACCTGTGGTCCTTAAGTGGTTAATAAAGCCAAAAGATATTATTACTTATACTAGACAGGATTTACAGTAGCAGTTGGGGGAAGGGGGAGTCCCAGAGGACTGAAGATGGTAGCTGCAGATGAGGGGGACCCACGGGACTGGAGCTGGCTACTGGAGACAGAAGGAGAGCCCAGGGGACTGGAGATTGGTGGCCAGACGCAGGATCTTCTTCCTTTACTCCTTTATGACATAGGATCTTCTTCCTTTTTGTGTCAATTTGCAGACTCTCCTCCTCCAGTCAATGCCAACAAGAGAGCAGTCTTAGAACAGGAGACCAGATCTCATTGTAGGACATCATAGAAAACAGCCCTGACTGCAGGACTCACACATGGTTGGTGCTTGTGGGCAGATCTTACATGGTTTCCTGCTCCTCTGCAATTCAGGGGTAAAGGGGTTGGATACCAACAGAGAATCCTCCGGTGGGCCAGTCCGACACCGATTGGAGTGGGATGCAGACACCATGGAACCAACATCTTTTAGCCTAACTGGAGAGTAGTTACAAAGCATATGGAGGACCAGATACAGGTCTCCATTAAAAGGACATCCGATTGCTTTCCATGGGTAATGTGTAAGGCTTCACTCCCCCTGATGGGGCGCTGTAGAGGAACTGAACACTTACTGAGAGATTCTTTAGCAAATTACTGCAGATCGCAAAAATTAGTTTATCAACGTTTCTAAGAAAATGGAAGTACCCAAAGAACAGTTTTTTAATCAAAAAAATAATAATTTGAAGTGGAAGTTGTATCTTTATAATGTTCAACTTTTTAGGATCCACACCTGCACCAGACTGTGTTATTATTAACCTATTTATATAGTCAGTATCTTATACAGACTAAACAATATGAACATACTGTAGATAAGACACAGAAGGGGAGTAAAGCCCTTCCCAAACAGTGAGATAGCTGAGGGACCAGTATGGAGAACATGTAGAACCAAGCAAATAGACTATTACAACCCAAATATGTGACTATGGTAAACAGTCTCTATTTAAAGTTAAATTTCCACTCTCGAATACCATTTTTTAAGGTTACAATTATGCGAAGATAAAGGAGTCACTATAATTAAACTTTCCATAAAAAAGTCAAGAAAAATGCCTCATTCTCCATATATCAGACTTCTCTCCTCCCCTGACTTGTGCATTAATCACTCACCCTGAATTCATTGTCAAAATCATCTTGAGCAAGGCAGAGACGAAGATGGATTACCCTGAGAGATCAGGTTACAGTTGCTGCCAATAGTCAAAACTGACTTGGTTAAAATCCCTAGTCATGTTTCAGCTCTCTTTAATGGGTCGGACACTGATTTACAGATGCAGTGTCCCACTATGTGTTATATGTGGGCACTTTAAACTTTTGAACTGTCATATTTAATGTATTGTGGTATCAAGCTGTAATTCCTATTATCAGGCTGTTAGAGGATCATTACATCTATTCGCCCCTAGGTGGTGCTGGCATCACTTATATATATATCTATCTGGGGTGTGTTAATAAAGTTAGTTAGAGAGTGGAGTAGAACAGTGTTGAGAACTGAGAGGAAGTTAATGGAGGAGGTGAACAGGTCTAGTCCACAATGTAGCTGCCATTTCAACCTCTTGGCCCTGATCAAGCCAAGGGAGTATAGAGAACAGTATTACAGCAGCACAGCACAGACCAGTGAGTCTACGTCTGAATATAGAGAAGGTCTAGTGAAGGTTAGGGCTAAATTAGCCCATGGACTTCACAAGCAACAGTGACCAGGAGGAACCTAAAAGTACCTGGACACAGCCAGATGATTAATTCGCAAAATTATCCTTTACCACATGCCTCTATGGACATTGTGGATCAGAGCAAAGCATCCTGCACCAAGAATGGAGCAGAAGACCGATACCTGCCGTTAGGGAGACCGCCCTGTGGATTGCTACTGACTGAGTGCTATAGTGTGGACAGAGTATAGATAGATATATACAATTGCCAAGCCTGTTATAAGGAATACAGCTGAACCAATATTTGGATTATTGCTTTGCTATCTACATGAACTGTACTGACTACCCTGAGACAAGTGATTTAAGTAAAAGTTCTGTTGTTTGCAACCGTTGACTCCTCATCCTTTCTCCCAACTTCATTTGCACCTAATGGTGCTGGTGTCACAAACACCAGGGACCCTGCCACCACGGCACCTAAAAACCCATACCACCAAGGGCACCTCAACCACCATCTGGCCGGATTCCCTGGACAAACAGAGAGTGCCCCAAGGGAACTGGTGCTGTCCTTCCCATCACTGCACGCCGGCCCAGGGAGTCTCTGCTAACCGTGAGTAAAACTACTACCCCCATCGGCCTACCGTACCTCACGTGTTTCCCCTGCGGACCCAGTCGCTGCACAGGGTAGCTAACTATAGGCATTAGCTCTCCTTCTGGGGTAGAGCTAAATTGCAAACCATTTCTGAGGGAGCATTGGCTGCATGCACCAGTTGGCGGTCTCCACAAGGGGAAACAGTACCCCCTGAGAGCTAAATTCTTCATGTGGTATTTTGTGTTTCCGTACAGAAATTACTGTTTAGTTATACATGCATCACTTGTACATGGTCACGTGGTAAATTGTAAAATGTAATAATTACCTGTAAACTTGTTTTCCTGCCCATGTCACATTTTCAAATTTACAGGGCCTAAATTATAATAGAGCTCCTCTATTAAGAATGATCTCTGCATTAAGTGTTGTGGATACACTGTGTCACTGAACTGATTTGACTTAGGCCTACTGTGAGCATTATCTAAGTGGCCCCCATAGTTTTGAACCTTTCACCCCTTTACAGATCTGGACTCCACAGCAGGGGAACCACCAGGCTTCTACCTCTAAGAGTAGTCTCACCCAGGTTGGTTATGAGACAAAGGTGCGTGGCACCAAAAGGGATGGGGCTGAATCATAGTCATTGGACCAGTCGAGGTCACGCAGAGATCATTCAATCCGGTAAACAAGCCAAAGGACAGCCATGAGGCAAAGGATCAGTAAGAGAGGCAGGTCAGGACAGGCTGGACAGGTTTAATACAGTAAATGGGCACAGGTGAGCCACAAAAGATTAGACAACACTAAACACACCTTTGCAGGGAATAGGCACTCAATGAAGGCTAACCATAGGCTGGGAACAAATTAGGGTGAGCATGCTGGCCCTTTAAGAGCTGAAGACAGTGCGCACACACCCTATGGGTAGAGAGAGATGTGAAGTGGACAGCTAACAGAGGTCAGACAGCAATGCCCACTGGGAGGGAGCAGGGAGATACCAGCGGGAATGTACGTCCAAAGCACCAAACCGGAGACAGGGAAACTGCCGATGCTACAAGCGTAAAGGCCTATTGAGTACTATGGATATTATGGGTTGTAGTCTTACAACCTATAGGGTTTTTACAAATGACTAGCTATCTAAATATCATTATTTTTCAACAGCTAATGAAAGGACAAACCACAACAAGAACCTTCTATACATTGTACATTACAATATAATAATACAGAATACACTATAATACAAGGATATTTCCCACTGACTTGTCTATAACGCCTCATGCACACACCATGTGCCTTTTGCGGTCTGCCAATCGAGAATCTGCAAAATACGGATGTTGTGCCTGTGCCGTCTGCATTTTTTGGGGGGACCCATTGACTTCAATGGGTCCCTGGTCTGGATTTTGCAGAAATATTCTACAGTATCTTTGTTCAGAATAGACACACGGATGTGAAAAGCACACGGATGAGCACTCTACCTCCATGGGCTCCATGGAAAGCTTCATTTGCCCAGGAGTATCACTGCAAGGGAATTGGAAATTCGCCAGCTGCTTCTTCAACTGATAGGTAGGGGTATTGGTAGCAGAACCCGCCCGCCATGACCAGCTCATCACTGGGGACCTGCTTTGTGTTACACGGTTATCGGGTTTGCAACTGGGCTAAAAATAAAATTAAAAAGTGCACGTTTAATAGATTCCATTCATTTGGATAATCCAATAATACAAGATTCTTGAGAAATCTAAAGCTTATTCCTCCCAAGAGAAATGAACTTGGGTTTATCTCGCTCGTATCTGCTACAGGAATAGTTTGTCACAAACTTCCGGATCAGTGTTCTCTCTGTGAGAATAAGGATATTTATGTATAATAGCTCAAATTCATTACTAAAGTGCGTATTCTGCAATTTTCTCACTCTTATCCAAATGCCAAATGGACAAGAATAGGACATGTTCTAAACATCCATTTGCGCTGTGCCCATTATTTGCGGACCCATGAAAATGAATGGGAGGATCATACGTAGACCAAAACTACGGTCATGTGCATGAGGCCTAAATGGCATAGTAGTAAATATAATACTAATATACTAATAGAAGTAGCAATAATATTTACCAGACACCAAAATAAGAAAAAAGGAGGTGTAGCTTCAAACTCCTTGGCCCTGAAGCAAAATTTGGACAAGGCCACCTACCAATCACATGCTATTTAAATTACTGAAGTCTTCTTATGTGGCAGAGGGGCCACTGGACTACAACAGCTATGAAAGTTGGCAGTGTGATTGCACGCCTTACAACTAGGGGTGAGCGAACCTGTGTTTCAAGTTCGGCGTACAAGATTCGGGTTATCTAAGAATTCCGTTACCATAACTTATGGTCCATGGTAGCAGAGTCCATAACGGAATTATTAGATAACCCAAACCTTGTATGCCGAACTTGAAACACAAGTTCACTCATCCCTACTTACAATTACACCCCTGAGCAAAACCACCAAACCTGTAAAGCCTGATACACACAACAGTGTTTTCTGTCAGGACAGCACACAGACACATTAAAGGGGTTTTCTGGTACTTATGTAGATACTGATGGCCTCTCCTCAGGATGGATCATCAATATCAGCTTGGTGGGGGTTCATCACCTTGAACCCACCACTGATCAGCTGTTTTGGGCAGCTGCCAGCACCGGACATTATACAATGAACAGAGGCGGGAGCAGAAGGCTCCGTCAATGCCCTGGTACTGCTGCTCAGTTACCATTCAAGTGAATGGGAACTAAGCTGCAGGATGTCAGAACCAAACAGTATACAAAGCCTCCCATCCACCATATAGTTTCTGGGGCCGGTGGCTACCCGAGTGCCACGCTCGTGTGTGGGAGGAAAACACCACACAGAGCATAGGAGGCAAAGGGGATACCGGAATAAGGCCTGGAAACTAGGGAAGAAAGAAGGACACCTCCTACAGATAACCCTAACTCCAGGCCTGACAGACTACCAGTATGAACAGGCCCTATAGGTAGGCAAGTTCATACACCGGATACCTAGAATCCTATCTCACCCTATAGGACCCTGGAACTAATGTCAGGACTGAGTCTACCTGTTCCTCCAAAGGGAAGGACAAACAGGAGTCTCCCTAAGGTCTAATGACAAACAACAAGGAAAGGCAACACACACATATAAATAAACAAAATACAAAAGGGAAAGGAAACACTTATCTTCAATGAATCTTTGGGAGCACCAGGAACTCAGCCAAGAACCAAACACAAGCTAACCACAAGTCCAACAGAAGCTGTAAACCGCATAGCTTAGTGGGAGAAACAACAATAAATAGAGAAGGTAAAATGACCACAATAGCCACACCTGGGGAAAGAAGTTGTGGCAAGCACCAGAAACAACACAGACGTCATTTGATCCAAAAGGAAAACATGTCAGATCAAACCACGTGTTGCCAGTCTCACAGATCTCATGCCACCTGTCGCGGGAACGTCCGTATGTCTCGGTATGTCCGTGACACTGAGACAGCTGATTGATGAAGGTGCAGGGTGTCCTGACAACCCTCCGCCAGTCTGATATTGATCATCTATTGCAGGGACCAGCAACCTGCGGCACTCCAGCTGCTGCGAATCTACAACTCCCAGCATCCACACTTGCTCGGCTGTTCTTGTACCTCCCAAAGAAGTGAAAAGAGGATTCTGGGAGTTGTAGTTTCAGAACCGGTGAAGTGCCAATGGTTGCTGATCCCCATTCTGTCAGGAGGATAGGCCATCAATATCTAAGGACCAGAAAACCCTTTTAGGATAGGTTCCTATGAACTTTTTTGGAGAAAGTTTTGAGGCAGATTTTCAAGCCAAAGTGGATCCTGCAGGAAGAAGCGTAAGTCCTTCCTTAATATTTTTTGATTCCTTTCAAATCCATTTTTGGCTTTGGCTGAAAAACCTGCAGGAAAATCTGCCTGAAAAACTCCTCCAAAAAACTCAGCGTGAACCTACCTTTAGGGTGCCTTCACATGCATGCTGCAGATTTTGTTGCAGAGATTTCTGCGACTTTAAATCAGTTTGATTCATTTGAATGGGACTTGCAGAAATCTAGGTGCTGCCCTCCAAAACAACTCCATTCACATGAATGGAACTGATTTTCTGCAACAAAACCTGAAGGCAGGATGGTTAGATGTCTGTTTATCCTCACAGACCATTGGTCTGGGCAGAGCAAATAACATGCACTATTCTTCATCTGAGAGTCCGGAAAAAAACGGATGTACCTGGACGCCATCCAAAGGTCTAAGTCAAGTTTTGTGGATTGACGTTCATCCACAGGTATAAATCAGTAACAGATAGAAATTGTAAGCAACTCCTAGTGTGTGGATTCACGCCCATTACTTTAGGTAACTTAACCTTAAAGGTACTAAATCCATATAAAAAAAAGCCAATAAAGAGGGAAAGAGCATCCCACGCTGATGGTCATAAGCTAAAGTTTCCACATTAAACAGACAGAAGTGAAAAAAACAAAGCCCAATATTTATTGCAGGAAATGCACCGCACCCCACGTCCGGCCGCTTATAGAAAGTGGGGGCTGTAGTGTCTCCCCACAGAACTGGTCAGAACTGTAAGTACATTAAACCAGACAAGGCTAGCCTAAGATTTTAAAGAAAAGCAGCACTACCTACTCAGTAGATCCAGTGCCGCCCCAGGTCTCCAAACTGGGCTTTGTGTAGTTGGCTGCAGAAGTGACGTCACTTTGATAACTCGTCACGGTATGTACAGTGCTATCACGGCTGTTGTTATTGCGCTACTTTTGTAATATATTATATTCTGTACTTTACCGTGTACAAGAGCCTAGAGACAAGATGAATGCATTACCAATACAGATTTCATTATGAAGTATGTTAGACGAGTAGTGTGTCTGGTGTGTGTGAACATTTCCTTAAAGTGAAATGCTCAACTCTGGTTAAATTGGCGAAAAATATAGGAGTGCATTATATGTTTTTGTCCTTTGGGGGATGGTATCCTTAGTTATTCCCATCAGATGGAACTAATTGATCTAGGCCACTGAACTGATAAGAACAAATCTCCTAAATTGACAGCTGGCCCACTGGGTGTTGTGCTTGTTCTGCATAACCCAACGCATAACGCATTTACGAAATAACAGGTTGATCTTGTGCCGATTCTCATCCTTAAAGAGGACCTTTCACCGCTCCTGACATGCCTTTTTTAATAGCTTCATGCATTCCCCATGTAATAACATCTGGAGCATCTATTCTTATGTCTGTATGTTGTGCCATTCCTTTATTATTTCTACTAGAAGTTATGAATGAACTGCTAGCAGTCTGCAGTAAGGGTACAGAGGGGTGGTAACCAGTTGGGGGTGTACCTGCACAGACTGAAAATGGCAGCACTGATTGGATAGAGTCAGTCTGTGCAGGTACACACCCCCCAACTGGTACCACCCCTCTGTACCCTTACTGCAGTATGAGAGTTAAAGGGTTTCTACCACCAGAAATACCGTTATGTAGCTGACTGATATAGCGATGTGCTAATGTCAGCACTACATAACAGTATGTTTCTGACATTTGTCCCTACAGCCGTTTTTGTAAAATAAGCACTTTTATAATATGCTAATGAGCCTCTAGGTGCTATGTGGGCGTAAAATCAGTACCTAGAGGCTCCGTCTACTCACCCTTTATCCCGCCCAGGTCCCCTGTTTTGGCCGCCTCGCTCCTCTTGATTGATGTCACTGTTCCCTGCATCGCAGACGAAATCCCGCGCCTGCGCCGTTCACTTCTGTATTCGGCGCAGGCGCAGTGAGTGGAGGCCGCTCTCCTGATGCCGGCTTCCTCACTGTGACGTAGTCGGCGCAGGCACAGTGAGGAATCCGGCACCAGAAGCGCATCATTCACTCACTGCACCTGCGCCGAATACAGAAGTGAACGGTGCAGGTGCAGGATTTCATCTGCGATGCAGGGAACAGTGACATCAATCAAGAGGAGCGGGGCGGGCAGAACAGGGGACCTGGGCGGGATAAAGGGTGAGTAGACGGAGCCTCTAGGTGCTGATTCTACGCCCACATAGCACCTAGAGGCTCATTAGCATATTATAAAAGTGCTTATTTTATCAGAACGGCTGCAGGGAGAAAGGTAAAAAACATACAGTTATGTAGTGCTGACATTAGCGCATCACTATTGTCAGTCAGCTACATAACGGTATTTCTGGTGGTAGAAACCCTTTAACCATGTGAGTGCAGGATTGGTTGTCATGCAGCTTTAACAGTGAATTATAACTACTGACATCTCTTTTTGGAGATTTTATTTTAAACTATCTATATCAATATCTATATTTAAACAAAAGCCATAAAATCCCGCAATTTTTCGCACTGGCCAATAAGAATATTAATAGACACCACTTTTTGGTCTGTACAGATCACTTTACTACAGTTATCACCTTTCACAACAGATGATATCACAGCTTATCAGCTCCCTCCTGACCTCTGCAAAGGTCCCAGAGCATGTCTAGAAAACTCTCCCACAGAAGTCAATGAGGTCCCATACTGACCATTGTGTCTATCGACCATGTGGCTTCTGTGAAGCAATTCTCTAAACAGCTCAGACAAGATGGCCGCCACCATAATCATGTTCAGAAAATAGAATAAAAAATATAAATCTACAGTCAGAAAATTAAAACAGATGGAAAAAAACGGATAAGCGATATCTGGTTTTAACTGGCAGAAAAAAAAAATTCTCTTTAAATGCCTTTCTCCCATGATAGATGACCTTTAAGATCAACAAATCTGGTGTTTCACATTGCACAAGCAGGAAGAGCACATGAAAATAAAATTGTTTCTATACATATACAAAATATATCACCTATGAAGTACAGAGGAGGCGGACAGACAACGTCCTTCCCTCTTCTGGGGACATAAATGTACCACTGTGTCACATTTACCTTACAGAGGACTTATTACAGGGACTGGTTGTCTCTGTGACCATTACTGGCTTTTCATTCATCATTATGATGGAAGTAGGAAGGAAATATCTGTGTTCTTGTGATATTTTCCAGAAAATTGTACTGTCACAACTCAAGCATTGAGAAAGCAGCAGGTCATGATGACAAAGGATCTGCCTAGTGAGCAAGGGGATCCTTCACGTTATACTATATGTCATATATATTTATACTTTTACCATATGACAAAGTATAAAAGTTTCCACATTGATGTAAAACGTAGCAGAACAAAAAACATCAAAAGTGATGAGAGAGGATGAAAGACACATGGACACAGAAGAAGGAAATTAAAGTGGTCTTATGATTGCACACTACTAGAACATGGCACCAATGACTGATCTATGGGGTAGTAAAATTGGAAAACTGGCAGCGGCACAATCAGCCCCAGCTTAAAGGGGTTGTGCAAGTATGGGGGAGGGAACACCCCACTTGGCCAGACCAGTAAAGTTAAAATGACTTTCCTGCTTTCCGGCGTCGGCTCCCCGCTCCTTCTCGTCCTGGCCTGCAATGCTCCGCTGGTCTCCCTCAATGTCTACATCCGGTTTGACATCGCAGAAGCTAATCACTGTATGGGGTGGAGACCAGATCCCCTTGTGCCATATGACCATTGTCCTGATGATTGGCTGCGGCAAGGTCAAACTGGATTTTGACATTGAGGGAGACAAGGGAGCATTGCAGGCCTGAAGGAGAAGGAGCGGGGAGCTGGCGCGGGTAAGCAGGTAAGTGATCTTTCCTTTACAGGTCAGGCCAAGTCGGCCGTCTTTCACAACCCCTTTAAAGCGACCCTCCTGTTCAAGAAAAATAACTGGGGAACAAACAGAACTCTATCCTGGCGACCTCCTTCATCTTTTACCAGATCTGGCAGTTTCCCCTTCTTCTATCCAAGATGGCTGCACTGTTTCTCAGACATCCAGATGGACAACTGTGCATCTGGTAGCCCAAGACATTTCCTGATTGTCCACCCTCACCCCCAGTATGGCCAGCACTGCTGTTGTGAGCAGCGCTGGCCAATGTGAGGCCTGCAAGAAGTGTTTTGGATTACCAATGTACAGTGTTCATCAGGTAGTCTGAGAAGCGGTGTGGCCATCTTGGATGGAAAAATAGGAGACTGGCAGATCTGTAACAAAAATATGAAAAGAAGGGCACCATATAAGCATCCTGTTAGTTCCCAGTTACTGTGATTTTTTTGTTTTCTTGAACTGGAGGGTCATTTTAAATGAAGCAGTTGTACAGGTCAGTTTACTTCTGCCTTCAGCATATCCAAGAACAAGATGTTGAGGAACATCAATATGTCTTCCAAAGAGGTTTTTTATTCAATAACAAAAACTTACAAAAATTAACAACGTTTCGGCTTCGGAGGCTTGAGAAAGGCTTCAGTTGAAGCCAAAACGTTGCTCATTTTTGTTAACTTTTAAAGAACCCCTTTGAAGAACACATTGATGCCCCTCAACATTTTTTTGGATGATCTGTGACGTGTCACTACGGAGACCCTGCCAAACACTGGAACAAAGAATGTTGCTTGGCTTTCTTCTGAGGTTGCATGGTCACCCCATTATGGTCACTGGCTGGTCAAAATGAAACCAAACCAGATGAAAGTCAAGTGGAACAAGTGTCATGGCCTTTTCTATGCATTTTACCAATCTGTTGGTTGGATACTGATGGTATATCTTGGTGAAAAGCCATCAATGTCTATAGGAAGGCACCCACTATAACTAATTTCTGCAAACAGACTTCAATGCACTGGTATGCCATATGCAGAAATCAATTTAAGCAGTGTAATGTACATATACATGAAGGTGATGGCATGGGAAGAGTAGCTGTACCCAGCTTGAAGGCACCTTTGATGGGCAGCTCCCTCCTGACAGCCAGGGTCAGATTGGTGTTCATGGTAAAAAATATGTAGGAGATTATAAAATGAGGGTAGGGATGGAAGATGTCGGATGAGATATACAGAACAAGCAGTTCTTCAAGTTATCCCTTTGGTATCTTCTGAGACGAGTGCTACATTACAGTCAATGCAGAGTCCCTGGTGTGATGGTGTAGCTCAGAGAAATAAAAATCTCTAACTTATGAGCCAAAGGGGCATGGCACTGGGATGAGCACTGATGGCTCCTTTCTTCTTTGTTGTAAATCTGCAACATGTCCAAAAGACTAAACACTCATTGTGTCCTCTGCTACGACATTTCTTCAAGTGATATATTGAGTTCAGGCTTGGAAATCAACAGAAAACCTCCAGCATCTGATAAAAGGCTGTAGAGACTTTATTGTGCATCTATAAAACCAAACAGGGAACGACATAGATAAATGAACTTCTATGCATTTCAGGTCTAACAATAAAGACCTTTACTAAAGTTTTATGCTATGAGTAAGGGTCATTAGTTAGACCTGAAACTCATAGCTGTTGATCTGTCCATGTCGTTCCCTGTTGGCACAATAAAGTCTCTACAGTCTTTTATCGGATGCTGGAGTTTTTCCGTTAGTTTCCAAGTTCATCAGTTGTGTTTTCCGCACATATTTCTAGTGAAAATCAGGTCCTCTAATCCTGAGAAATGCCTTTTCTTACTTCTTTGCAAATAAGGTTTCTGGTGCACCACAAGCAGGGCTGCACCATCACTCCATCCAGCGCCTCCTCCGCCCTGAGATTTCAGAGCAGGAAGCAATGACACAGGAGAAACCAAGTGCTCTGAATGGAGCGGCTCCACCCACAGTGCACCAAAAACATATTTGCATAAAAATAAAAAGAAGCATTTCCCAGGATTAGAGAACCAGATTTTCACAAGAACTGTATGGTTATGTTTCAGGGCATCTACCCTACATGGCAGTATGCTTACCTTCAAATAGGTTTTGGAAGTGCCAGACATCCTTTAATGTAGTGAGTTTACCTGCAGTCTTTAACCCCACAGGTAAAAATGATATCCCAGTGAGCTGCACCTAATGATAAACTTGGCTCTGCTGCATCTGGATTCAAATCTAGTGAATGCTATCATAGCTAATAAAAACACATGCACACCAAGTGTCTCTGGTCATTATCTGAAGCAGATACTGTGCAGCAGGAGCAGACTTTCCATCATTAAATACAATGAAGGGTGCCCACTTGACCTTGCTGAGACCAGGAAATTGAAAATCCAATCTAAACATCATATTTCAAGACAAAGAATAAGCGCTCTCACTTCCTGTAAGGAATAAATGATAGGGTTTGATGCCCTGGCAAGATAATCTTCGAGCAGGCAACCAGAATCAAGAGGTATAAAATGAGCAGATGACTGACGGGAAGTGACAACCAACGCCAGACACACATGTGCAGGGCCGTCTTTAACGTGGGGCAAAAGGGGCAGCTGCCCCGGGCCCAGTTTCTCCTGGGGGGTCCAAGGCAACTGCCTCTTGAGACCTGCTGGCCACTGGAGGACCTTTCATGGGTCCATACTTTAATAACTAAGGCCTCTTTCACACGGCCGTTTTTTTTTCCCGTTTACTGGCCGTTTTTTGCGGTCCGTATACGGTCCGTATACGGAACCATTGATTTCAATGGGTCCGCAAAAAAAACGGAATGTACTCCGTATGCATTCCGTTTCCGTTTTTTCGTTTTTCCGTTCCGTTTTAACATAGAACATGTCCTATTATTGCCCGCAAATCACAGTCCGTGGCTCCATTCAAGTCAATGGGTCCGCAAAAAAAACGGAACACATACGGAAATGCATCCGTATGTCTTCCGTTTCCGTTCCGTTTTTTGCTGAACCATCTATTGAAAATGTTATGCCCAGCCCAATTTTATCTATGTAATTACTGTATACTGTATATGCCATACGGAAAAACGGAACGGAAAAACGGAACAGAAACGGAAACACAACGGAAACAAAAAACGGAACAACGGATCCGTGAAAAACGGATCGCAAAACACTGAAAAAGCCATACGGTCGTGTGCAATAGGCCTAAGTAGCAGGACATGTAGGGCATACACGGGGGATGTCCCCGCACTTACTATTATTTCTGGGCGCTGCTCCGTTGCGGCCCCCGTTACATTCTCCCGCGCTGTATGCTAAGTAACAGCATCGGAACACCAGGGAGGAGACATCAGCTTTTCTCCCTGGGCGTTCCTTCTCCCTGGCTGTAGCGCTGTCCAATCGCAGCGCAGAACGTCACAGCCAGGGAGAAAAGCTGATGTCTCCTCCTTGGTGTTCCGATGCTGTTACTTAGAATACAGCGTAGGAGAATGTAACGGCGGCCACAGCGGAGCAACGGAGCGGCGCTCAGAAATAATAGTAAGTGCAGGGACATCCCCCATGTATGCCCTACATGTCCTGCTACTTAGTTAAAGTATGGACCCATGAATGCGGCAGCGGCACTTGTGTTCTCCTTCTTGCCCAGGGTCCAATCAATATTAAAGATAGCCCTGCACATGTGCAATATTTTTATTTCTGGATTTTATTTTAGCTGTATTTTCAGATTTGCCAATTATCAGCTGTACAGCAAGGCTCTGGTATCATAGTGAGCAGCATGGTGGCTCAGTGGTTAACATTGTTTTTTATGCAGCACTGGGATCCTCAGATTTTCTCCCCAAAAACATACTTAGGCCACCTGCCCATAAGTGTGGTCGAACACACATAAGATCTGCACAAAGTTTTGTGTGGATTTATGTGCGTTTCTTCAGCATATCCGCACCAAAACACGCTGCTAAAACCTCAAACGGAATTGACAAGCTGTGGATCTGGAAATCCGCCATGCAGGTCAATTTCCGAACTGAAAAATCCAAAAAGTGTACACTATGTTGGTACTGTAGTACGCTGCTGCTTTTCTGTATGAGAATCCATGCGGAAAAAATCACGTGTATTCCCTTTTGCGTTAGACGAAAGGGAATTAGGAAATGCGGTGCACAGATGCTTTTTTTTTTTATAGTTGGGTTTTTGTTTAACGAAGGTGTTTTTTGTGCCTATGGTTTGTTCTTTTAAATCAAAGCACCCTTCTGTCCTTCTGTATAGGGAAAAAAAGGCCTGGGAAAAGATGCAGGTGAAAAATTGCCAATGGAAAAAAAAAAACACCACCTTAAAATGCATGATATAAAAAAATGCTGGCAGTTTTTAAGACCATTCTTTCAGCAGAAAGAAATGCAAGCAGGAACTAGTATAAAACCAAAAAAAATTGCTACCTTTGGTAAATCCCTTGCAGCTCCAGCGCTGCCTTTGCAACGGCCCGGACCGCAGGGGCAGTATGTGAGTGCACTGTGGGCTGATGGGGGTAGTAGTCGAACTCATGGTTTTGCAGCTCCATGGGTCGGCGTGCAGTGATGAGGAAGACATCAGTAAATCCTCCGGGGCACTCTCCATTGCAGGGAACACCAGCCAGATGTTGGTCAAGGTGCCCTTGATGGTAGCGGGTATGCTTAGGGTGCTTTGGTGGCTGGGCCCCTGTGTTTGTGACGCCAGCACCGTAAGGTGCAATTAGGAGATGATGTGGAATAAGGAGAGCAAGTTTCTTAACAAACTCCCAGTACTTTACTGAAGCTGATCCAAAGGTCATCAATGTATACAAAAGTAATTTACAGCAAGGCAGCTTCTACAGTGATTCAGATTACTTCCCAGAAGTTGCATAAGGGGCAGTTTTCTATGACAATCAATCTTTCTCCCTTGTTTCTCCAGGCTGGAGGAATATACTATCTCTGCTCTACTGTATAATCATATACTTCTGTATCCTCAATACTATATTCTGACAGATGGCCTTTCTGTCCTTGGTTATAGTGGGCAGCTTGTAGCTTAGAATCTCTCCACCTAATGCAAAGGAGACTAGAGCATGATAAACGACAGTTACCTTCCTTTGCCAATATTCTCACTCCCTCTCTGAGTTGCCTGGTTCCTCTGTAATCTTTCCCTACTATAGACTGGTACATGGAACTAACTCTGGAGTTTTTATAACTCTCCAAAATGGCTGCTGAGGTTCAGCTTTGTCCTCAGACATCACACACACTG
Source organism: Bufo bufo (assembly GCF_905171765.1). NCBI lineage: Eukaryota > Metazoa > Chordata > Amphibia > Anura > Bufonidae > Bufo > Bufo bufo. The sequence continues at coordinate 90,055,753 of NC_053390.1, forward strand.
ACCTTCTTCTCCTCTGTACTGTGTGCAGGGCGGAGTCAGCCCTGGGAGGCTTGTTAGACCCTCCCCCTCCCTATGCAACTTTATTGTATCTCCTATATAAGCACAATTTACATGAAACACAATCACAGTATTAAGCAGTGTGTTTCAGGACACTGCACCTCTCCAATGGCCCCTGCTGGTCCTGTAGTAGTGACATTATATACATCAAGTACATTACTGCTGCAGAAAATGACTGACCTACCGCGCATGTGAGCTGAGGTCTGTGACTGGCTGCAGCAGTCATGTGAATGATGCAGGTGACATCAGTGCTGCAGGACTGTCAGGGACCACTTTGACAGCTCCTCCAGGGCGGTGAGGGGATATAACGAGTAAGTAAAGGGTATAGTTTTCTCTTTCTCCTTAAAATACAGGAAAAGCCACAAGCTGACCCCAGTACTTATCCTCTGCTTGGTCTCCTGCTCTTCACTACCATTTCCACCCAGCTGCCAAGAATACGTTGAATACAAGAGTTCAGAGAATGCGGCCATTATAACCTGGAGCCCAACCTCAAAATCAGATGTGGTCCTAGTAAAAGGAAACATCACCGAGGGTCAGCGAACTATGGACGTGCAGTTCTCCAGCACTGATATCTCCCGGACCACAAATACCACAGGGGTCATATGGTTAATATCAGCAGCACACTGCTCTGGAGGACCACAGACCTCTGAGACATAAGCCGTTTCCCATATATTGATGGCTACCATCATGTGCATCCCACTCCATCTAAATGACCCTCCATTATGAGGAATGCATATGTATATCCCATATGGAATAATGCATGTTTCTGTAAAAAGGGCGCAATAACTGCGGAGGCACCATATAAAGTCACACTTACTAGAAAATCTTCCCTAAAAGCATTGCACATAGTGGAGGATATCTCCATACATATGGCACCTGGGGAGTCGTATGGCCTTGTGCACACAGCTCTGCCAGGTGAATGAGCCCTAAAACGGCAACAGTCATATAATGTCTATGAATGCCCCTTAGGCTACTTTCGCATCTGCGTTTCTCCTTTCCACTATTGAGATCCGTCATAAATTCTCAATACCGGAGGAAAACGCTGCCGTTTTGTCCCCATTCATTGCCAATGGGGACAAAACTGAACTGAACTGAATGGAGAGCACCCGAATGCATTCCGTTCCGTTTGGTTACAAGCAGCGTTTTTCTGTCCGCGATGTGGTGCGGAGCAAGACGGATCCGTCATGGCACACAATGTAAGTCAATGGTGGCGGATCCGTTTTCTCGGACACAAAAGAAAAAAGGATCCATCACCTATTGACTTGCAATGGTTTTAGAGACGGATCCGTCTTGGCTATTTTAGACATAATACAACCGGATCTGTTAATAACAGATGCAGTCGTGTGAGATATGAAAGTAGCCTAAAAGTTGTTGGCATCATACCCCTTGGCTATTACAAGTACCTGGGTAAAGTATATTCACACATGGCAGATCTGCTGCAGATGCGCATCTGAATGTGGTCTGCAGAACTTCATAGCCACCAAAACCATCCCATTCTGATGTACAGTGTGGAACGGCTGTGTGTGAATACCCCTATCCGTCAGCCGCAGATCTTCAGAGGAATAACTGCTTTGTCCCAGGAGATATTTAGCAGAGAACGCCTGATTTTTTACATTACTCTCTATTTTTAAACTTTAATGCCATGCTGGATACTCTCAACATCAGCGTGACAGACAACAGAGAAGGCGCTGTCTCCAGTCATCGGGATTTGCTTATTTCAGTTTCAGTTAACTTTGCCAAAATGTTTTATCCACTGATTACATATGGTACAAAAGAGCAAACACAACCCCCCCCCCCCCCCCATATTAGGCGTCCACACGACCGTCCAACCCTGAAGAATCCATTTGATGGGCCATTTTTCAGAAAGTTAGAAATTACACAGTAATTCATTGTTCACCCATGGACCTATAAAAATAATAATTTCTCCACAGTAATAAAGTCTCCAAGGCTCAACACATATCAAGCAAAAATAAATAAAAAAACACTATGGCTAATAGCGGGTCAGCAGAAAATCAGAGAGACCTCCTTTAGTATCTCCTGACATACAGTTACCTATGGAGAAGGAGGGGGGGTCATGTTAAAAATGGGTCTAGCTTCATTAAATTTTTTTTATCTATTTTACTTGTGTCATCTTCAATTAACAAGTAACCTTTTTGTTTAAGGCCCCATTCACACGTCCACAATTTCGTTCCGCATTTTGCGGAACGGAATTGCAGACCCATTCATTTCTATGGGGCCTCACGATGTGCGGCCCAGCTCCGGAAATGCGGACCCGCACTTCCGGGTCCGCATTTCCGTTCCCGAAAAAAATAGAACACGTCCTATTCTTGTCCGCAATTGCGGACAAGAATAGGCATATTCTATTAGTGCCGGCGATGTGCGGTCCGCAAAATGTGGAACGCACATAGCCGGTGTCCGTGTTTTGCGGATCCGCAAAACACACTACGGACATGTGAATGGAGCCTAAGGCCTCTTGCACATAAACGTTTTTTTCTTCCGTTTTCAATGGATCCGCAAAAAAAAACGAAGGTACTCCGTATGCTTTCCATTTCCGTTCCGTTCAAAGATAGAACATGTCCTATTATTGCCCGCATAACGGACAAGGATAGTACTGTTCTATCAGGGGCCAGCTGTTCCGTTAAAAATGGAATGCACACGGACGTCATCTGTACTTTTTGCGGATCCGTTTTTTGCAGACCGAGAAATACTGAAAAAGCCAAACAGTCGTGTGCAAGAGGCCTAATGCTCAGTCATGCTGAGTAATGTTTTATTATGACCCAATTAAAATAAAATGAAAAATAAAAAGTTTATTAAAATGCAAAAATATTTAATTTAAGATTATAAAAAGGGAGATTTATGTACAAAAAATGAAAAACAGACATTATATTGTATATGGCTCTCTCTTTCTAACAAAGACATAGCTAGAACCAGCCCTGTACGTCATATGGATCCAGGGATCATTCATTGCTCTGCTTAATTTATATCCGGCTGGCAGCTCAGGGGGGGGTCCTTTCTGGTATAGTTCAGTTGGTATGTCTTTTTTGCTGGAGATTTTTGCTTATCACAGCTCGGGGGGGTCCTTTGTGCTGCAGTTCTCTCTATGTAAGTGCCACAGCTTCTAACAGTAAAATCATCTGGTAGCAGTTGAAGGATGGGACTGAGCATGTGTGTCCACCTCACAAATGTTATTAAGACGGACAGAGAAATATGGAAAAGAACAAAGACAGAAGGCACAACTGCCTTGAGAAACTATCAATAGTCTATAGACAGATTATAGGGTGGGCAAAAGAAAATGACCTGTGACCTCCATTGTCTTTCCTAGGATGATTAATATATGGACACTGTATGACTGCCTTGCATGGACGGCACATGCCTCTTGTGTATTTTATGGAACCTTTTGAAAGACAACTGTGACTATCCTACTAATAATCCTGGAATATATCCTAGCTTTTTATTTTTATTTTTTAATCTAGTGCTCATTTACTTCATGCCAAAAATGTTTACTCTCAGCTAAAGGGAATTGTTATTTAGGCCATTCCCTAATATTTTTTATAACATGCTTCTCAACCAGGAGCCATGGTAAATTACTATCCAGCTACAGTATGTAGAACTTGAGGACTCATTTTTTTCCTGACAATTATATTTCTAAGTAGCATCACTTTCTGCGGTCTCCTACAAGGACCACTGAAGTCTGTCGGTTAAACAAGTTACTGTTCCCAGGCCCGTTGATGTGAGACTTCTGATTTCTACCTCATAGACATAACACACATTCCAAAAAGTATTTACAAGGCTTAAAAACATTTCATATCCTTCCCAGAATAGAGAAAAACAAACACTTAACTTGTCCTCTTAAAGTAACCGCCGCTTCACTACCAAAGAAGTTAGGAATCTTCGACAATTGTTGCTTAATATATATATATATATATATATACATATATATACTGTATATATATATATATATATATATATATACACACACACATAGAGAGAAAAAAGCAAATATATGGCAGTACTAGAGTGAAATAATCATGAATAGCAGAATAGGTGCACGCCTAAAGGGATTAGACCATTGCCCAATATACAAAATGCAGCACTCCTTTGTGGATCCACATGGGTGAATAAACTTTTTGCATTTTCATATTTTTGGAGTGCTTCCTTTTTGCTATTTTATACATAGAGAGAGAATATGTACTGTATATATATATATATATATATATATATATATATACATACAGTCAGGTCCATAAATATTGGGACATCAACACAATTCTAACATTTTTGGCTCTATACACCACCACTATGGATTTCAAATTAAACGAACAAGATGTGCTTTAACTGCAGACTTTTTGTGCAGATTTCACCTTTTTCAATGCAAGGGTGAGACCTGTGGCAAAACCGCATCAAATCTGCCTAAAAAAGTAACAGATGCAGTTTTTTTGGTGCGGTTTTGGTAATGCACAGAAATCTGTGCAGATTTTCTGTTAGTAATGGGTCCGCAGAAAATCACGGAAAACGGAACAACGGACACAGAACACAACAACGGTAGTGTGCATGAGGCCTTAACCTGCACCCGTGTGAAGAACTTGCTCTCCAGCACCAGATCATGTATAAGAGGAGTTACTACGTCTCTGACCATGCACCAGTTATGGAAAATATTATTCTTTCCTCTTTGCCCCACAAGGAAATGGACTGGAGACAAAATGAATCACTCCGTAATACAAATTATACACATGTACACACATGGATATGTTTTTTGAGGCTAGCAACCCAGATCAGTGAAACGTACATAAGAGGCATATTCGAGATCATAAATGGCCCCCGTCAGGGATGCCCCCTCTCGCCAACCTTATTTATTAGGCTGCTGGTAACATTTCTACAGTGTGTGAGACAAGATAAAGACATCAAGGGTTTCATATTAGACTGCAATGAACTGCAGGTGGTCGCCTTTGCAGATGACCTAAGTCTCGATAAGACTGCAAAATGTTGGGTCAATTATCGGGGATACAAATGCTTGTTGTCTAATTGGGCAGCTAAAGAAAATCCTTGTTCATCGACTGAATGCCATCTTTCATCAGGTTGAAAGATGCCTGATAATTGGCGGCACATCTTTCTGTGTAATCAGGGATGTGCTGCCGATCATCTATCATCTATAGAAGAGAATGAGAGAGGAATGACTGCAGCAGCGATCATTCCTCTCTCATTCAAAGCTTGCATTGGCCTTTGTAATCAGGAATGTTCTGCCGATCATCTATCATCTATAGAAGAGAATGAGAGAGGAATGACTGCAGCAGCGATCATTCCTCTCTCATTCAAAGCTTGCATTGGCCTGTGTAATCAGGAATGTTCTGCCGATCATCTATCATCTATAGAAGAGAATGAGAGAGGAATGACTGCAGCAGCGATCATTCCTCTCTCATTCAAAGCTTGCATTGGCCTGTGTAATCAGACCTGTACAAAAGTGCGTCGATGAATGATTATCATCTATCAGTGATCGTACTACCTAAAGATCAGGCGGTGTAATTCCACCCTTACTGTTCTTAATCACCAACCTCCAACAGAGCTTACCGAGATTAACAGCACTATTAAACCAATTTGGTGTTGTCTCTAACTTTAAAGTCAACTTAAAAGGGAATACCAAGATTTTTGAACTGATGACCTACTATCCTCTGGATAGGTCATCAGTATCTGATCAGTTGGAGTCTGACAACCGGGACCCCCAATGATCAGCTGTTTGAGAAGACACTGACGCTCGCAGTAGCGCCACGGCCCTCTCTAGCTCATCAAAGAACAGCTCCGTAAATCGTATAGCAGCTGTGCTTGGTATCGCAGCTCAGCCCCATTACCCTTCAACGAGCTGCGCCTAGGCCATGTGACCGATGAACACGACATCACATGGCCTAGGCAAAGGTGCGAGAAGGCCACGGCGATACAGAGAGTGCCAGTGCCTTCTCAAAGAGCTGATCGGCTCCGGTCCCGGAAAACAAAGTCAGAGATCCAAAATATCACCATGTCAGAAACAACAGTGGAAAAAATTAAAACTGCGATCTCATTTGCATGGGCCACTTCTTTATTAGAATATGTGGCCGTTCGTGTAGCACGACGCAACATATCTCTATAACCTTCATTTCAAATCACTGTCAGACATTAAAAAACTGCTACGAGAATATGACATACCACAGATCAATTGGATGGGGAGGAAAAATCTGCTCAAACCTTATGTTGTCCCTAAAATATTATATCAGTGCGTATTATAGAGCAAATACTAATGAGCGCTTCCATTAAGTGCTCATTAGTACAGCTGGACCGGGAAGCAGTGAATACATTGCTCCTTGTGCTGGCTCTGTACTCACCGCTTCCTGGTCTTCTCTGGATCTCAGGAGGTGAGGTCTGGAACAGGAGAGGTGAGAAGATTTTTTTGATTGGGGGTCTGTCTTATTAACATGGGGGGGGGGGGGAGGGTCTGATCTGAGGTCTGATCTAAAGTCTGATTAAGGGTTTTACAAACACTGGGGATCTGATCTTAGATCTGTTTGGGGGTTTGATTAACATTGAGGGTCTAATCTGAGGCATTTTGGAGGGTATGAGCTGAGGTCTAAGTAACATTGGCGGGTCTGATCTGAGGCCTGATCAAAAATATTTTTTTTCTTATTTTCCTCCTCTGACACCTAGGTGCATCTTATGGGCAGGTGGGTCTTATAGGGCGGTAAATACGGTAGTCTGGACCTATCGAAGTTGTGAAGGGATGGGCATCAGCTTTAACACCAGTGTGATCTTCTTCAGAAACAAACTTCTATTACTACAAAAAGTCCCAGCTGAGATAACAAGTACTTGAATAATGTTACTGACTTCAGCGATTAGACCTAATGACTACATAAAATGTCAGGGACCTTATCTGAGTCACCTGAGTTTGGCATTTAGTGTGCCTGCCGAATGCAATGTTCCTCAGTGGTCTCGCTGTGTTAGAGTCACATTCTTCTGTAACTATTTTTAGGGGTCGGGGCAGTCTGTCATGGGACTCCAAGTAAACAGGTCACCCAAGTCACAACAACAGGCCTTAAAATAAATTGTGGCTGAACGCTTCATGTCACACTGTATGGCAGCAGGGCCATGGACTGCACTTTGTGATTCTTCCTTGCAAAATGAATACTATATTATTTCTCATATTTTATCCCATAAATAAAAGCTATGGAAGGATTTTTCAATAATTTTTAACTAAACTAAAATAAAGAAGCAATTTATTAGTCTTAACAGAAAATTATTAACAGTGTTTCCATGGTTACAGAATCTGGAACATATCACCCACAGAATTCTATGGACCATCGCACAGTTTCCCCCCCCCCTCATTGATAACTTACTTTCACACTTGCGTTCGGGGTTCCGCTTGTGAGTTCAGTTTGAAGGCTCTCACAAGCGGCCCCGAACGGATCCGTACAGCCCCAATGCATTCTGAGTGGATGCGGATCCGCTCAGAATGCATCAGTTTGGCACCGTTTGGCCTCCGTTCCGCTCAGCAGGCGGACACCCGAACGCAGCTTGCAGCGTTTTTGTGTCCGCCTGGCCGTGCGGAGCCAAACGGATCCGTCCAGAATTACAATGCAAGTCAATGGGGACGGATCCGTTTGACGTTGACACAATATGGTGCAATTTCAAACGGATCCGTCCCCCATTGACTTTCAATGTAAAGTCAGGAGTCCCCTATTAATATACCATCAGATCGGAGTTTTCTCCAATCCGATGGTATATTTTAACTTGAAGCGTCCCCATCACTATGAGAATGCCTCTATGTTAGACTATACCATCGGATTTGAGTTAGATCGTGAAACTCAGATCCGACAGTATATTCTAACACAGAGGCGTTCCCATGGTGATGGGGACGCTTCAAGTTAGAATATACTGAGAACTGTGTACATGACTGCCCCCTGCAGCCCCCCCCCCCCCCTGTATTTAACTCATTGGTGGCCAGTGCGGCCCCCCTCCCTCATATTCATTGGTGGCCAGTGCGGCCCCCCCTCCCTCCCCAGTATTAATTGTGACCAGTGCGGCCCCCCTCCCTCTATATTCATTGGTGGCCAGTGCGGATTCCCAATTGCTATAGGCAATGCGCCGCACAGACCTTTCACTTACCAGTAGGAGGAGCTCCCGGCCGGTCACAGACATCGCAGCTCGCAGGTAAGTATAATGCTTCTATTTATTGCTAAGTAACCATGGCAGCCAAGACTGCAATAGCGTCTTGGCTGCCATGGTAACCGATCGGAACCCCAGCGATTAAACTGGGACTCCGATCGGAACTCTCCGCTGCCACCAATGATGAAGGGGGGGGGGGGGATTTTAATTAGGGGGGGAAGAGGGGAGGCCGCACTGGTCACATTTAATACTGGTAATCTGCACTGGCCACCAATGAATATAGAGGGAGGGGGGCCGCACTGGTCATATTCAATACTGGGAATCCGCACTGGCCACCAATGAATATAGAGGGAGGGGGGCCGCACTGGTCACAATTAATACTGGGGAAGGAGTGGGGGCCGCACTGGCCACCAATGAATATAGAGGGAGGGGGGCCACACTGGTCACATTTAATACTGGGGAGGGAGGGGGGGCCGCACTGGCCACCAATGAATATAGAGGGAGGGGGGCCGCAATGGTCACATTTAATACAGGGGAGGGAGGGGGTCTGCCCCCTCCTGCCTGGCAGCACCTGATCTCTTACAGGGGGCTATGATTCGCACAATAATTGTGCGGATCACAGCCCCCTGTAAGAGATCGGGTGCTGCCAGGCAGCAGGGGGCAGTCATGTACACAGTTCTTTTAGTATATTCTAACTTGAAGCGTCCCCATCACCATGGGAACGCCTCTGTGTTAGAATACACTGTCGGATCTGAGTTTTCACGAAGTGAAAAATCAGATCTGTAAAAACCAGTTATGCAGACGGATCCGTTCTGAACGGATGCAAGCGTTTGCATTATAGGAGCGGATCCGTCTGTGCAGACACCAGACGGATCCGCTCCCAACGCAAGTGTGAAAGTAGCCTTAAAGGGGTTTTCTGGGATTTATATATTGATGGCCTATCCTCAGGATAGGTCAGCAATATGAGATCGTGAGTAAAGTAAATCCCAGCGAGTGCTTATAATGATCTTTAAAGAGGACCTTTCACCTGGAAAAACATTGTGAACGAAGTATGCTGACATGGAGAGCGGCGCCCGGGGATCTCACTGCACTTACTATTATCCCTGGGCACCGCTCCGTTCTCCCGTTATGCCCTCCGGTATCTTCTCTCACTAAGTTATAGTAGGCGGTGTCTGCCCTGGTCCTGTGGGCGTCTCCTTCTCCTAGGCTGCAGCGCTGGCAAATCGCGCTGTGATTGGCCAGCGCTGCAGCCTAGGAGAAGGAGACGCCCACAGGACAAGGGCAGACACCGCCTACTATAACTTAGTGAGAGAAGATACCGGAGCCTATACCGGGAGAACGGAGCGGCGCCCAGGGGTAATAGTTAGTGCAGTGAGATCCCCGGGCGCTGCTCTCCATGTCAGCATACTTCGTTCATAATGTTTTTCCAGGTGAAAGGTCCTCTTTAAGGCTTTATTGCTTCATATTATATCCAATTCATACATGGTCGTCGATGCATGAATTGGATATAATATGAAGCAATAAAGCCTTGAAGATCATTATAAGCACTCGCTGGGATTTACTTTACTCACATTGTGGTCTTGTGTCCTCCCCGTGCAGGTGCGCTCTGGGTTCAAGTGCCGGCTATTCTTTGGATTGCATCAATATGAGATCGGCAGAGGACCAACTCCTCGGACTTTCGCCAATCAGCTGTATGAAGAGGGGGGAGAGCTCTATGAGCGCTTAGACCTCCTCCCAGACCATGTGATGTCACGCTCATTGGTCATCTGGTCTAGGCGCAGCTCGCTGGTATACCAAGCACAGCAGCTATCAGATGTACGGCACTGTGCATGGTAAGTTGTGAAGAGGCTGCGGCGCGCACCGGAGCTGCGAAAGAGCGGTGGCTTTCTCAAACAGCTGAGGATTGAGGAAAAATAGTTGCAAGCTCCTAAAGACAGGTCATCAAAATTAAATCGGTGGGGATCCGACCCTTGGCACCTCCATCAGTCAGCTGACTCAAGGGGCTGCAGCGCTCGAGAAAGAAACTCATGTCCTTCACCAGGCACAGTTTCATACTTTTAGCAGTGTCTGTGCCTAGCGTTACAATTCCCTACAGCTTCATCCCATTCAAGATTGTCAACTGTCTTGAATGCTTTCCACTTGTGAATAATCTTTCTCACTGTAGAATGATGGACTTCAAATTGTTTAGACATGGCCTTAAAACCGTTCCTATATTGATGGGCAGCAACAATTTATTCTTTGAGATCATTGCTCATGTTTTTCCTCCTTGACATTGTGCTAAAACATGCATGAATGCTCCAGACCAGCAAACTGCCAAAACTTCTGCTTTCATAGAGGTGGCTACTCTTGCTGATGATAAGTTAATCAATGGTATTTGATGAGCAGAACCTGGCTGGTACTTACTCTTACTTCCGATGGAAGCAGTAAGGGTGTACTTAATTTTTCACACACAGCTTCTGCCTTTTGGCTTTGTTTTTGTTAGATAACGACGTGGTGTAATTTGTCATGTTTTGTTCATCTGAGGTTGTAGTTACCTGTTTTTTTATTTTTTTTATTATGTCCTGATACGTTAAAGGGACACTGACAGGGCCAATAAGCATATTGAGGTATATATATGGCAGTACAGGTCTTATAATGGGTATTACAATCATCTAAGTATCCCCCCTGTCCACATTATACATACAGTAAACTTAAGTTTTATAACCTGCTCCAACGGTCTTCAATCTGCCCAAGGGGCGGCGTTTCACCTCTCTTGCGCCCAGCCAGCCTCCCCCAACTGCCGCTTTGAAGCGCCGCCCAGCTCATGAATATTCAGTTTGCTGGGCGGCTTCTGCGGTCCCCGCTCTGAAGCGCTGCGCTTAACAGTGCCCTGCGCATGCGCCGGATCTTGTGAAGTCGGGGACAGTAAGCGCCGCCCAGCGAAGTGAATATTGATGAGCTGGGCGGCGCTTACTGTACCGTTCTTCACAAGATCCGGCGCATGCGCCGGGCACTGTTAAGCGCAGCGCTTCAGAGCGGGGACCGCAGAAGCCGTCCAGCAAACTGAATTTTCATGAGCTGGGCGGCGCTTCAAAGCGGCAGTTGGGGGAGGCTGGCTGGGCGCAAGAGAGGTGAAACGCCGCCCCTTGGGCAGATTGAAGACCGTTGGAGCAGGTTATAAAACTTAAGTTTACTGTATGTATAAGGTGGACAGGGGGGATACTTAGATGATTGTAATACCCATTATAAGACCTGTACTGCCATATATATACCTCAATATGCTTATTGGCCCTGTCAGTGTCCCTTTAAACCATAGAATTCAAAGAGGGTGTACTTTGTGTTTTTCATGTCTGTATAGAATAGATCAAGCAACATACAAAAAGCTCAATGAGAAGGAAAGAATAGGCAGATAATGGAAAAAGCTGAACAAGACTGATTTACGACATGTCAATGGTGCATTGTTGATTTACCGTATAGTATATGCTTAAAAATTCACCCCACATAGATGCTGCCATGCCCATGGACAATAATGGCCTGATACAGGCTAAAAGGTTGTCCTGACATACATTTGACTAGTTTACGTATAGATCCCACAGCCTCAACTGTATTAAAAAACACAGTCATCTGCACTTCAGTAGAACTATATACACAAAAAAGTGCATTAAGTGGTATACTCTTTTCTAGTGGCAGTCAAATGCACAAACCATATAGGCATGTAGTTACTGTCCAAACAGTCTCAATCCTGGTGAAAATTTGGAATAATACAAACATGTAAAGTGGTGGCATCAGGAGCCTTCAAATAACTATCCAAAAGACCCGCATGCAGGGATGGACTGGGACAATAACGTGGCCCTGGACTTCAGCCAGACCGGCCCACTTTATTTTTCCCAAACACACTCAAAAAAAAACTAATGTATTGTGATTGTCCATATTGCTTCCTTTGCTGGCGGGAGTCATTTTTCCATCACATTATGCACTGCTCGTTTCCATGGTTTTGACCACCCTGTAATCCAGCAGCGGTGGTCATGCTTGCACACTATAGGAGTAGCCGGGATTGTGGGAGTGCACATAGTTTGGTGCTTTTTTCGACCACCAATGCTGGATTACAGGGAGGTCGTAACCATGATGACGAGCCATGTATAATGTGCTGGGAGACATTTTGTCTCTATGGCACTATCTGCCCTAATAGTGATACAGTGCCCACATAGAGCACGATAGTGCCCTCCTATTCACAGAAAAATAGCGCATTTGTACCCATATAGTACCTACCTAGGTGCATAGAAAGTGCCATACTTTGGCTCTATGTCGGCACTGTATGACTGTGGCCAAAGTACTGTAGGTTTTCACTTTAGGTAGGTACTGTATGGCACCATAAGCAAGAAATACACCATTTATCTGTGCATAACATGGCGCTATCTGAGCACTGTATGACCGTGGGAAGACCTGGGCATACTATGCTCAGATAAGTTGTGTATTTAGTGTCTACAGTGCCCACAAAGTGCCATATCATACCTACCTAGAGCTAAAACGTGGGCAGAAAGTGCCATACTTTGCCTATAATTATACTCTGTCTACACAAGTATGGCGCTTTCCGAGTATGGGTTCTATATGGCACTATGTGGGCACAACAGGCACTAAATGCGCCATTTATCTGTGGATAGTATGGCACTATCTGCCCACAATCATACAGTGCCCACATAGAACCAAATATCGCCGTACCGTACCCACACTATTATATGGCAGTGCCCAGAGCGCCATATGTTGACTATGTGGGCAGATAGTGCCCTACTATGCCCAGATAAATAGTGCCCTTAGTGACTGCAGTGCCACACTGTACCCACCTAGAGCCAATCTGTGCACAGAAAGTGCCATACTTTGTCCACAGTGACAAAGTGCCCTTTCTGTGCACAGTCTGGCACTGGCTCCAGGTAGGTATTCTACTACACGTGGGGGCACAGCGCTCATCTCTTTAGTAAAGAGTTTTACCACCTTACATATTCAGCTCCCGCCTCCAGCCTCCAGTAACAAGTGCGGGCGGCAGCGCTCACTCACTGACGTCACGCGCCTGCGCCGCCTAGTGGGAGGAGCAGGCGTGTGACGTCAGTGAGTGAGCGCCGCCCCCACACTGCCTGCTGTTACTGGAGCTTTACCCCCCTGATGCCTGGCGGCCCTGGCCGGCCCATAATTCGATCGGCCCACCGGGATTCTCCCGGTACTCCCGATGGCCAGTCCATCGCTGCCCGCATGTATAAACTGCCTTCATTTATACGATCCAACATATTTAATATACCTTTACATAAAAAACATTCACTTTCATGAGGTTGTCACAGCACTTTACAGGACAGGTCATAAGTATCTGATCAGTAAAGGTTCAACCAAAGATCCCAAGCACAAGTATCCTGTTCTCCAGTCTAGCATGTGCGCTGCCGCTCCATTCATTCATTCTCTGTGGGACTGCTGGAGATTGCTAAGAGTTTTATTCAATGATCTCCGGCAATCCAATTGAGAATGAAGGGATTGGTGAGCATGTTGGAAATTCCGCTCCATTGAGATGGGGAAATGCGACCCCCATTCTCAGGATCAGTAAGAGCTCCAAGTGTATCGACACCAATCAGATAGTTATCCTGTGGATAGGGGATAGCTTTTAAACTTGGCACAACCCCTTTAATTAATCAAGTAGCCCAATTGTAATTGTTCAAGTCTTATGCTGACACACAGTCAAAAGGACCTCACAAACATTAGAATGTGGGCTGATCTTTATTGTGTATGAGCAAATTAAAGGGATTATACAGAATTAGAAAAACATGTCTGCTTTCTATTAGAAACAGCACCACACCTGCCCATTGGTTGCATTGAGTATTGCAACTTACAGTAGCTGTATTTAAGTGAATGGTGCTTACGTAGCCATTTCTAGAAAAAAAAATGGCCATGGCATGCTTGATCTACAGGGGACAGGTCAGCTCTACCATCAGCCATCTTATGGCTGCCTGCCTAAGCTTTTAGGTTGTTCTAAAGTGCCTAGACAAGGTATAGAAAGAATCATGGGAATGTAACTAGATCATGTTTTCAGGTCAACAAACTCTCTACAAGAATCCACTAAACAAAAAGTTGACACTAAAACTACACAAACCATGTACCGTAAGAAGATAAAGAAATCTAAAATGCTGGATATCAGCTTCTGGGCCAAATCCTGATTGATGGAAAACCCAATCTTGCCAAATCAGTGCATGGAGTTTATCACAATTTGTGTTTTGTTTGTCCAACCGCTTTTTGAGGATTGACCACAGGTTCTCAAAAGGATTGAGATCTGGGGAGTTTCCTGACCATGGATCCAAAATTTCAATGTTTTGCTCACCAAGGCACTTAGGTATCACTTTTGCCTTGTGACAGGCTCGAAAAACCATTGTTGATTACCAATTGCTCCTGAATGGTTGGAAGAAGTTACTCTTGGAAGATGTTTTGATCTCTTTTATTCACGGCAGTGTTTTTAGACAAAATTGTCAGTTAGCCCACTACCTAGGGGGAGATGCTACTGCAGCGTCCCACTACGTGTGTGTGGGCACTGCTTAAAAGCACTTTTTACCTTGTCAACAGTACTATGTTGTAATATATGATTTTGTGTGTATGTATCTGCAAAATCCCTGTTACCAGGCAGATTAGGTGAAATTTATACATCCAGCCACTAGATGGGGATATAGTTCAGGTCTTATATATACCTAGGTCAGGCCTAGTTAGTCAGTTGAGGAGTGGAGACAGATGAGTTCAGAAGAGATAAGAAAATGTAGGCAGAGATGAGAGCAGATCTGAGGGAGTCAGATCAGATTAGTGGGAGAAAATGTAGAGTGAAGACTTCATAACACATATTAGTGAGTGGAGCAAACTTCGCTAGGAGGTGATACTCAGATGTTAGGCGCAGAAGAGCGTTTTCCTTCTGTGGCCGGACTATAGACTTGCATCCCTGACCAGTAGGAGAAGAGTTTGCCTCCCTGGAAAAGAAACAAGCTTTCCTAGGAATTCATCGGTGATAAGAGCCATTATTGAGGGCCACAGACACCTTTGCATGGTGGAGGATGTATAGCTTTAGGCAGCCACACCAAACTTCTGAGAGACAGTTGAGTTTTCCTGTCTAAATATTCCGCTTGTAGGGAAAGACAAGGAATAGGATCCCACACATCAAAAAGGAACCAGGTACATCTAACCCACTGCTCCCAAAACTAAAACCTGAGAAGCCTAAAACAGTGGATTTGCAGAACCAATTCTGTACCATCAAGAAACTGCATATTTGTACTGCTGCAACCAAAGACATCAAAAGTAAAAGTTGTGAGTTGCATCTTACCACTGTCTACCTCATTATTACTACCTATGGTTGTACCACCATTAACGGTACTGGCGTCACGACAAAAACCATAAAGGGACTCAGCCGCAACAAGCACCCCTAACATCAAGGGCACCTCAACCACCATCTTGACTGATGCTTCCTACCACAGAGCGTGCCCCGGAGGATTTCGTGCTGTCCACCTCAACACTGTGCTGCCAGCCCAGGGAGGCTTTCTGCTAACTGTGAGTAAACTGATGAACTGTGTGTTATATCATTTGGCCCCTCATCGGTCCACCGTGAACCTCTCGTGTTGCCCCTACGACTGGCTGGCTGCATAACTTTTATTGGCATCACGAACAGGATATTAACCCCAGCGCCATATTTGAGAGACTGTTGCATGTGAATAAGCCCCTTTATTTGATTGAGAGACTTTTGCTTATTGTGCGCTGTTTTGGGCTACAGAACCGTTTGAACTGCTTGAAAAGTATATGGAGGTGCTATACTAGTCCCCAGCATCAAAACCGCAGTGTTAAAAGTGAGAAAATCCAACATTTGTGTGTCACTATAACTGCTTGCTGTCAGTGAATAGACTGTTTCTATGCAATTAAAATGGCCGCCGGAGCTCTGATTTGAAAAATAATACTGCGCCATCACTGTGGACAAGTAGGCGACACCCCCTGAAGAGCGGGAAAATATTGTGCCGCCCCTTTATGCAAAACTATCTGGTCAAAGCCCATCCTACCTGTACTGTGTGTGGTTTCTAAAAGGCCAGCCCTGTATGCAAGGCAGCACCGCCTCCTGTGCCCTATGAGGAGTCCTACCATCGAAACAAAATGGGTGGAACTATGTGTGGCCTGTCATTGTGTCTACCTGTTAAAAGTTGGGACGAAAGTACAGACGCAAATACAGCCCCCTATGAAATTCTTTATACCCAAAAGATTGCTCCAGTCACCAAACAACCAAACCCAATTGGGGTACTGATCGATATTGTGCCAAAGGTCCGACTCGCTGAGACCGCCCCTCATGTGGTGGATAATGGTTGCGCCGCTCCTGCCATTCAAACAGACCTGGGAGGCGGGCCTAGAACTTTGGAAGAGCGTGACGTGCGTGCGCACGTTAGAAGCCGAGACGGTGATTGCTGCAGAGAGAGAGAAGTAAAGTGCCGGAGCAGCATGGCCGAGAAACAAGAGCGCTCTGCATCTGAAAATGAATCCGGACGGAAACCGGTCGCCGCTCCGACTTGGACCCCCACAGAAATGACTCCGGAGCTGCAGGTTCGTGTGCAGGAGTTGTGGGACTGTCACTGGAGGGAGCGTAGTGGAGACCGCGGCCCTGAGTCTGCAAAAGATAGTGCAGGTCAGAATGCACCCGCGACCCCAGTCTCTGAAAGTAACCGAAAGGTCCGGTCAGTCTGAAGATGTTCCCACCATAGCGTGGCCCACTATGGAACATACCGCGCTTTGGGCAAAATTGTCTGCCGAGATCAAGTCTGCTAGACTTACGCGCAATCATGCTTGCAAGCATTATAATGAGGGACTTACCCGCAAACTGTTGGAGGCACCGGTAAAGGATTTCCCGGTACCAGTACGCAAACTGGGCCGAGTACTGGATTTTTGCAAGCAGCGGGGATTTGGATTCATCCGCGATTTGTCAACAGATCGTGAGTACTATGTTAACCGCCGGTCCGTAAAAAGGAAATAACTTCCCCCTTGGCTACATAGCTTATATATTGGAGAAGTGGTCGAGTTCACCCCTGCAGAGGGTACACGTGGGCCCTATGCCACTGCAGTCCGCAGGTCAGGACAACCTACAGAGCCCCAGGAGCCTGCTCAAGACTCTGAATCTGAGGAAGAGTCAGAAAAGAGACTTCCTACCGCCCCCATGCGGCCTGATGCCAAGTATATACCACCCAGTACTACACAGAACCAATACGCCACTGGTTTTGCAGGAACCAACATTCTCTGGCAACCCGCCATTGTCACCAGAGATCCTGACACCAAACCTAAACCCCAAAGGGAAAGGGTTAGAAGGAGGAGGCCCGAGCCTCAAAACCTCACTACAGCCACAGAGGACTGTGCTATGCTATTACAACAACTGGCTGTACAGCAATGTCAGGGATTTGCTATCCCCCACTATGGAGAGGAGCCTGCTGGTTCTTCAACACAGAAATCAACTGAGAAATCAAGTCCTGTGACCAGGAGTGACCCTACTGTTGGGCTGGCTTATAAAGAGAGAAGAGAACCCCCTATCTTTGAAAAGGTGAAGCAGGAACTTGGTCTGCCATCTACACCTAAGCAGAGAGTGATGGAGGGACGACCAGAAGGATCATCCCCTGATTCCTGGGATTCTGGGAGCCCAATTCCGACAGATGTGTCTTCCTGTTCGGACCCCTACAACTAAGTAGGCCGTTCACTTACCACTAATATGGAGCAGGAGCTGCCTTTGTTTGAGAGGACTTCTCTTCTTGTTTTTGTTTTTGAGCCCCTCTCTAAGTTCTTTTTGCAAGGACTCCACCTATTTCAAGAATTTTGCACTACAATTGTGTTTTACCATGTTTAATCCCTTTTTACCCCATTTCCAGGTTATCAAGGGACTTTATTAATGCAACGTTTAAAGTGAAATACCCAGAAAGACTTTTCTGTGCTTAACCATTCTACAACAAAATGTTTTTATACATGTTTTATACCCCATTTTAGGTATGGACTTTATCTTCTGAACCATATCATGGACTTTACTGCCCTTATGTGAGATCATTCTCTTATAACCATTTTTGGCCGTAACACATCTACCATAAAGAGAAAATGTATGTGATATATTTAATATATTTGCCTAGAATGTATTTTTGTGCATAACCCTTTATTCACAGGAGGTTATTGAAGAGTCATGATAATACATTGCAATGTCTATATTCACATGTGCATATTTGGAGGTGTGTATTTGGTGTATTTCAGGACACGGCTTAGAGATCCACAGCTTCAGACAATACCAACGTCGAGGGCGATTTACATTTTACCATGGGGGTATGCAGCGTCCCACTACGTGTGTGTGGGCACTGCTTAGAAGCACTTTTTACCTTGTCAACAGTACTATGTTGTAATGTATGATTTTGTGTGTATGTATCTACAAAATCCCTGTTACCAGGCAGATTAGGTGAAATTTATACATCCCGCCACTAGATGGGGATATAGTTCAGGTCTTATATATACCTAGGTCAGGCCTAGTTAGTCAGTTGAGGAGTGGAGACAGATGAGTTCAGAAGAGATAAGAAAATGTAGTTCAGAAGATAGCAGATCTGAGGGAGTCAGATCAGATTAGTGGGAGAAAATGTAGAGTGAAGACTTCATGACACAGATTAGTGAGTGGAGCCAACTTCGCTAGTAGGTGATACTCAGATGTTAGGCGCAGAAGAGCGTTTTCCTTCTGTGGCCGGACTATAGACTTGCATCCCTGACCAGTAGGAGAAGAGTTTGCCTCCCTGGAAAAGAAACAAGCTTTCCTAAGGAATCATCGGTGATAAGAGCCATTATTGAGGGCCACAGACACCTTTGCATGGTGGAGGATGTATAGCTTCAGGCAGCCACACCAAACTTCTGAGAGACAGTTGAGTTTTCCTGTCTAAATATTCAGCTTGTAGGGAAAGACAAGGAATAGGATCCCACACATCAAAAAGGAACCAGGTACATCTAACCCACTGCTCCCAAAACTAAAACCTGAGAAGCCTAGAAACAGTGGATTTGCAGAACCAATTCTGTACCATCAAGAAACTGAATATTTGTACTGCTGCAACCAAAGACATCAAAAGTAAAATTTGTGAGTTGCATTTCACCACTGTCTACCTCATTATTACTACTAATGGTTGTACCACCATTAACGGTACTGGCGTCACGACAAAAAACATCAAAGGACTCAGCCGCAACAAGCACCCTAAGCACCCCTAACATCAAGGGCACCTCAACCACCATCTTGGCTGATGCTTCCCTACCACAGAGCGTGCCCCGGAGGATTTCGTTCTGACCACCCCAACACTGTGCTGCCAGCCCAGGGAGGCTTTCTGCTAACCGTGAGTAAACTGATGAACTGTCTGTTATATTTTGGCCCCTCATCGGTCCACCGTGCACCTCACGTGTTGCCCCTGCGACTGGCTGGCTGCACTACCCCACACATGAATGGTCTCAGGATGCTTTACAGTTGGCAGGACTCATGGTAGTGCTCATCTGTTCTTCTCTGGACAATCATTTTTCCAGATGTCCTCAGCAGTTTGAAGGGTCTTTATCAGAGAAAATAACTTTACCCCAGTCCTGTAAAGTCCAATTCCTGTACTTCCTGCAGAAGGTCAGTCGGTCCTTGATGTTTTTCTTGGAGAGAAGTGGCTTCTTTGCTGCCCTTGACATCAGGCCATCCTTCAAAATACTTCTCCTCACTGTATGTGCAGATGCCATTACACCTGCCTGCAGCCATTCCTGAGCAGGCTTTGCAACGGTGGTGACCCAGTCCCGTAGCTGAATAATATTTAGGTGACAGTCCGTGTGTATGTGTGTCCCACCCTACAATCAGCATGACAGAGTGCTATCAGCTCCCTTGTCCTCATTAACACTTTCTCCCGAGGTAAGCAGATCACAGTAATGATGGTAGCAGGTAATTTTGTGGCAAGGCTGGAATGCAATGGGTGAAATGTTTTTTGTGTGAATTTCTAAGGCAAGGAATGACTTTGCAGTTAATTGAAGTTCATCTGAACTCAAACTGCCACCAACAACTGAAGCCGCAAACTCTTTGAAAACCAAAATTTTTGTCACTCTCAAAACTTTTGGCCTTGACAGTACATGCTACTCTTGTGTCCTTAAAGGGATTCTGTCACCAAGTTTTAGGCTATAGAGATACGGACATGCACGGCTAGATCGCCGCTAGCATGTCTGCAATATACCGGTCCTATAGGGCTGTGTCCTTTTATTTTCTTTAAAAAAGGATTTTAGAGATATGTAAATTAGTCTTGTAAGGTGACCAAGGGGCTGTACTGCTCCAGAATTATTATTATTATTATTAGACGGGCAATGCAAGTAGATACTAAAACAGACTGGTCAGGAGCAGGGGCGTAGCTAGAAATGCATGGGCCCCATAGCAAAAAAAATTTATAGGCCCCCCCCCCCTCTGTGCCATCCACAGATCCCCCTCCCCTAAATAGTGCCATCCACAGATCCCCCTCCCCTAAATAGTGCCATCAACAGATCCCCCTCCCCTAAATAGTGCCATACACAGATCCCCCCTCTCCTAAATAGTGCCATCCACAGATCCCCCCTCCCCTAAATAGTGCCATCCACAGATCCCCCCTCCCCTAAATAGTGCCATCCACAGATCCCCCTCCCCTAAATAGTGCCATCCACAGATCCCCCCTCCCCTAAATAGTGCCATCCACAGTTCCCCCTCCCCTAAATAGTGCCATACACAGATCCCCCTCCCCTAAATAGTGCCATCAACAGATCCCCCCTCCCCTAAATAGTGCCATCCACAGATCCCCCTCCCCTAAACAGTGCCATACACAGATCCCCCTCCCCTAAATAGTGCCATCCACAGATCCCTCTCCCCTAAATAGTGCCATCCACAGATCCCTCTCCCCTAAATGGTGCCATCCACAGATCCCCCTCCCCTAAATAGTGCCATACACAGATCCCCCTCCCCTAAATAGTGCCATCAACAGATCCCCCCTCCCCTAAATAGTGCCATCCACAGATCCCCCCCTCCCCTAAATAGTGCCATCAACAGATCCCCCCTCCCCTAAATAGTGCCATCCACAGATCCCTCTCCCCTAAATAATGCCATCCACAGATCCCTCTCCCCTAAATAGTGCCATCAACAGATCCCCCTCCCCTAAATAGTGCCATCCACAGATCCCCCTCCCCTAAATAGTGCCATCCACAGATCCCTCTCCCCTAAATAGTGCCATCCACAGATCCCTCTCCCCTAAATAGTGCCATCCACAGATCCCCCCTCCCCTAAATAGTGCCATCCACAGATCCCTCTCCCCTAAATAGTGCCATACACAGATCCCCCCTCCCCTAAATAGTGCCATCCACAGTGCCATCCACACTCCCCTAAATAGTGCCATACACAGATCCCCCTCCCCTGAACAGTGCCATCCACAGTATCAGGTGCCTCTCTCCCCCCCCCCCCCCCCCCCATGTGCCAGTATCAGGTGCCAACCCCCCCCCCCAGGTGCCAGGTCAGGTGCCAACCCCCCTCCCCCCATGTGCCAGTATCAAGTGCCCCCCCCCCCCCCCCGCTCCCCCCATGGCAGTAACAGTCGGGTATTAAAAAAAATAAAATAAACACTTCTACTTACCTCCATGTCAGCGATGCGATGCAGCCTCTTCCTGTGTCCCTCCCTGTATTGTGTCCCGCCCTGTATGTCCATATATGGAGTCACTGCTTGTATTTCAGAAAAGGTTTCTGCTGGGATTCGAACCCACGACCTTCTGTATCAGAGGCAGAGCACCTAACCTCAAGACCATAACAGCTGCATTGCTGCTGACTGAAAAATTATGAGACTTCTACTGTTATAGCTGGCTAAGTGTACATCTATACACATAGCTGCTCATATATAGAGATATAGCAGAGCTGAGTGTGCTGGGATAGCTGTCATATAGAGATATAGCAGTGCTGGGTGTGTTGGGGCAGCTGTCATGTGTATAGATGTACACTTAGCCAGCTATAACAGTAGAAGTGTCAAATTTTTTCAGTCAGTTGCAATGCCTTCTTTATGGCTGTGAGGGTTAATGCTTTGCCTCTGATACACTGATACATTGGAGGTTGTGGGTTCGAATCCCAGACACATCAGGAGACTTTAGTATATACAGTAAGATTAGAGCACATTAGCGAGGGAACATTAAGACTGCTGCTGTGAAGGGGCCCTGAACAGTAAGACATCGATATTTAACTAACTTGAAAATAAACTGTCGGGCCCCGAAGCAGCTGCTTCCCCGGTAGTTACGCCACCTCCTGGCTGCCTGTGTGTAGTGTCTGTGTGTGTTAATAAAAAAAAAAATAAAAAAAATTTGAATGCGGTCGGACGGGCCCCCTAGTGGCGTAGGGCCCCATAGCCACTGCTATGGTTGCTATGGCGATCCCTACGCCACTGGTCAGGAGAGGTGACAGGGTTAATCTCTGGAAAAACAATGGCTCATTGTCATCAATATGTGATTGTTTGGGAACAACCCCTTGCGACTCCCACAGATCATAGTAGGGGTGAAAGCATACAAGATCTGTATCAGGATCTCTCATCTATTGTGTGTCCCCATATTAACATTGCAGTCCCCATATGTGACATATCAGCCTTAATGGGGTTCTCCGGGAATTAAGAAAATGAAAATACTTAAATATTACTTTATTATAAATATATTCTCTAATACATTTCATTATTTATAATGGCTCGTTTTGTCTGGGAAGCAATCAGGGGAAACAAAATAGCCGCTGTCCCATCAGTTCACGCAAAACCTGTCCTGTCCTGATCACACATGAGGACAAGTTACTTTACAACACATAGGTAAAGAGCTGCCTCATCCTTCTCTCTACTTGTCAGGGAATATGATCCTGAATACAGATGATAAGAACTTTAGCTGAATCTTTGGGGAATTTAGTTCATGAGGAGACATGAATAATGTGGGCCACATCCCCATCCTCCTCTCATGTCTCCTCATCTTCCCATTCCCACAGAGATTCATCGGTATTCAGGATCATGATGCCTGAGAAGAAGAGCAGAGGGGAGGATGAGGCAGCACTATGGCTCATTGTGGTGAAGTAACTTGTCCTCCTGTGTGATTAGGACAGGTTTTGTGTGTACTGATAGGACGGCGGCCATTTTATTTCTCCTAGTGATTTCTCCCTAGACAAAACAAGCCATTCTAAGTAATGAAAGGTATTTGTGAATATATTTATTATAAAATAATATTTAAGTCTTTTCATTTTTTTAAATTCCTGGAGAAACCCTTTAAGGACCCCTCGGACCACATGACTTGGCGCTACATCCTCTACAGCTATTACCATGGGCAGCAGTGCTTTACGGGGGCTGAGCTGCATGGACTAGCTATTGTGCCAGAATAATCATTGAAGGACCCCTGGACCTTTCATACTGCTGATTGGTGGGGTTCTGGGGGTCTAATATCCCCACCAAGTGCAACGGGCGCCTCCCCCTAGGGCTCTCTATATATAAAAGGTCCCAGGTATATAAAATGCCTAGAGGTATAGTGCGGCATAAAATGTCTCTTTATGTGTGTCAAGGTGGCTCCGGAGCAATAAAAAGGGGAAATAATTGAGGGATAAAAGAATAACTGGAGTCCAGACCTTGAGATGAAGTTCAATGATAGCCTTACTTTGCATAAACGTTCTCCAAAACGGTTTACAGGCTTTGTCTTGGTTCCAGCAGGCTTTAGCATGAAACTGGCAGGCAAACTTCACTCTGCTATATCTGTTTCTCTCTGACTCTGCTGTACTGACAGGCTGGCTGTATAACTCAGCTTCTTCTGTATGCTGCACTTCACTTTGTAGTCTGACTCTAGGTTTGCCAGGGAACTTTCCTCCTGGCTCTTGAGGCTTTAAGCTTTGGCCTCCCGGTCCAGCAGAGCTTAAGGTGCTCTGGCTGGCGTGGGCGCATCCAGCAGAGAAGTGCCCCTGCACACATTTCCTCTAGCAGGGGTAAACTAGACTGAAGCCAACTGGTCCCCACCCTTCCTGCAGGATGTAGGGCTCGCCCACTTTTCTCCAAAGGGGGGTTAGAACGGAATGGTTCCATTCTATCTACATACACCTCTGCCTGCCGGTGAACCAGGAAAATTACATATGAACAGTTACATAACATTAGAAATGCACAGTGTATAGGACCTGGAATAAATGCATAAGATGACATGAGGTTAGACCAATAAAGACAGTAGCAACACCACTCTGCATTTCTATGGGATCACTGCTTCCCAGCGATCCTTTCCGAGATCACTGTCGCCGTGTAGCCCCAGCCTAAGGACTCTTTTACACAAGCAGATGCCTTGCGGGTAATCTGCTACGTGAAAGAGAGCCAAGCCCCGTTCCGGACAGCAGAGACACGTGGCATTAACATGATATATAATGCTCCGTGCCTCTCTGTGATCTTTTTACTACAAAATCAGGATGGAGTAGGAGGAGGAGGAGGAGAAGAGGCAGGTCTGCATGCAATCCGTGGCGGTAACACCAAATCCACACAGGTGCCACGGGTTACATGCTTGACGGCCGTCAGAAGGTTCACCCAGTGGGCAGTAAAAGTTATGTACCTTCCCTGCCCATGTTTGCTAGACCACGTGTCTGTGGTCAGATGTATCTAGGCACCGACAGTGTGTGTGAGAGATATATTCAATTGCTGCTGAACGTTGCCATATAGCTCTGGGATGCCCTTCTGGGAAAAATATTTCCTTCCGGGGACCTTTCATTGTGGTGTGCCAATGGCCACAAATTTTAAAGGCCTCCGAGTCCACCAGTTTATATGGCAGTAGTTGGCGGGCTAGCAGTTTCGACAAGCCAGCGGTCAGCAGTTGGGCAAGAGGGTTATCCGGCGTCATCAACTTTTTACGCTCGAACATTTGGGCCACGGAAGCCTGAGATCTGCCGGATAAATGCGACGACGGCACGGTGGAAGGTGGAGTGGGAAAGGAAAAGGAGAAGAGGCAGGACGTGGAGCGCCGGGAGTGTAGCTTTGTGGGTTCTGACGGCGTTGCTCCCACTGGGCTCGGTGATGGGAGGCCAGGTGCCTTCTTAAGGCAGTCGTCCCTAGGTGAGTGTTGGGCTTACCGCGACTTATGTGTTGACAGCACAGGCTGCATATGGCAACACTATTGTCAGCAGCTGACAAGTTAAAAAAAAATCCCACACTGCAGAGCCATGTGCCGACGTCCTGGGAGCGCCAGTTGTGACCATGCATGGTGGATGGCTCGTTCCAGATACATTAGCAGTCTGCTTTTTCCCTCCTGTGCACTGTGTGTTCTGCCTGCTTCTCCTCTCGATCTGCTGCTCTAACTCTCCCTCTGAACTTCCCTCCTTTCCTCTCTTGTGGGCACCCACTTGACGTCCATCGACACGTCATCATTGTCACCTTCACCACCACTGACATTAGAGATCTCATGGTAGCCAGCAACAGCGGGGACCACCCTCCTTTGGCTGATCTGGGTACTGTCGTCAGACCGCTGGTTGGCGGCTGTTGCTACCTCCTCTTCCTTATCCGATACCAAGAATGGCTGCGCATTGGTAAGGTCTGGGAATAGATGGGAAAATAATTCCTCTGACTCGAGTGGAGGGGCTATGGTGGTGGTGTATTTGGTGGTGCACACAGCAGAGAGTGAAGAGGATGCAGATACAGAGGATGAGGAGGGTGCAGAATCAGAAGGCTCTGGTGCGTCCTTTGATGTAATCGGACGCACCTTCGCCAACTTCCCACTTAGGCTCCGGCCTGGTGCACCTGCCCTACCCCTACCACCCCTGCGGAACGGCCTGCCTCTTTCTCTGCCTGTCATTTTCAAAATGACCCTGTGCTAAAGTCCCTCGAGAAAAGCAGTATTTGTGGAAGCAGGTATATTGCAGGCCTCAATCAGTATTTCTTAGAAGCAGGTATATTGCACCCCTCAATCAGTATTTTGTGGAAACAGGTATATAGAACACCTGAATAAATATTTGGTGGAAGCAGGTATATCGCACCCCTCAATCTGTATTTTGTAGAAACAGGAATATAGAACCCCTGAATCAATATTTGGTGGAAGCAGGTATATTGCACCCCTCAATCAGTATTTTGTGCAAGCAGGTATATCAAACCCCTTAATCAGTATTTATTGGAAGCCGGTATATCGCACCCCTCAATCAGTATTTTGTGGAAGAAGGTATATAGAACCCCTTAATCAGTATTTTGTAGAAGCAGGTACCGTATATCCCACCCCTCAAGCAGGTATATCAAACCCCTTAATCAGTATTTTGTGGAAGCAGGTATATCGCACCCCTTAATCAGTATTTTGCGGAAGCAGGTATATAGAACCCCTTAATCAGTATTTTGTAGATGCAGGTACCGTATATTCCACCCCTCAATCAGTATTTGTGAAAGCAGATATATCGCACCCCTCAATCAGTATTTTGTGGAAGCAGGTATATCGCACCCCTCAATCTGTATTTTGTGGAAGCATTTATATCAAACCCCTCAATCAGTATTTTGTGGAAGCTGGTGTATCGCAGGCCTCAATCAATATTTGTTAGAAGCAGGTATATCGCACCCCTCAATCAGTATTTTGTGGAAATAGGTATATAGAACACCTGAATCAATATTTGGTGGAAGCAGTTATATCGCACCCCTCAATCAGTATTTTGTGGAAGCAGGTATATAGAACCCCTTAATCAATATTTTGTAGAAGCAGGTATATCGCACCCCTCAATCTGTATTTTGTAGAAACAGGTATATAGAACCCCTGAATCAATATTTGGTGGAAGCAGGTATATCGCACACCTCAATCAGTATTTTGTGGAAGAAGGTATATCAAACCCCTTAATCAATTTTTTGTGGAAGCAGGTATATCACACGCCTCAATAAGTTTTTTTTGGGGCAACAGGTATATTACACCCATTGCAAATAGTTGTTCCAATAATGCTTGTCCCTCTATATACCTGCGGTATCACAGCAGAACCACACACAACTGCTGCACAATAGAAATGCACTATAATATACTTTCTATGTTAGAAAGCATATTATAGGTATATCACAGCCCTCAATCAGTTTTTGGGGGCAACAGGTATATCACACCAGTTGTAATTAGTTATTCCAATAGCATTTGTCCCTCAATATAGCTGCGGTATCGCGGCAAAACCGCATACAACTGCTGCACAATACAAATGCACTATAATATACTTTCTATGTTAGAAAGTATATTATAAGTATATCACACCCCTCAGTATATCGCACCTATCGATGGCACACCTATACCAGTCCTTAAAAGGACTTTTGTGGCCCAATTAGCTAGCATCTGGTGTCCCTAACAGTCTGTCCCTGCTCCAAAAAGCAACCTCTCCCTACACTGGCAAAAAACGGAATGTAAAATGGCCGGCCAGATCAGGTTTTGTTAAAGGGTGGGGGTTTGTCCATGTGCTGAAACGTCTCAATTGGCTGTCCTGTCACACCTGATGGATGTGTCATGGGTCAAAGTTTGGCGCAAAGCAAAAGAATATGGCGCATGCGAACATCGCCATATGTTTGCATGTTCGGCGAATCGCAAACGAGCAAAGTTCGCCACGAAACGACCGCCGGGTGAACCGCAAGGCCATCTCTATTCCCAAACACATCCAAAAAGATGCCTGACTAAGGTGACATTTGTTGTAAAGTTTTTGTGCCATTTTTCTGCCTATTGGTGTGTTTGATCAAAATCGTTATTTCTAATATTTTTTTTATATGGCTTGTTTTTTTTATTTTAATTTTTTTATAGAAAAATATGTACCGTTATGTATGCAGAGGAAGGAAAAAACATTGAAAAAACTAATCTGCACTGCAAAACTCCTAAAAAGACTATGGGGGAAGTTTATCATTACCTTGTGACTGAAAAGTGCGCCTAAAAACTGTCACATCTCTCAGCTTTTGCGCCATCTTCCTTCTTGCAAGGGCAGGAAGGGGGTGTGACCAGCCGCCCTGAAAAATGTATCTGCATTTACGTTTTCTGGCGCAAATGAAACTAGAAATCTACGGCAGCTCTGACCCCTATGTGTGACCAGCCTTTGTCAGTCATTTCAATATAGAATGAGTGTGCATGCACGGCCCTGCTCTCCACTGCCAGCTGGGTCTCAAACAAGGGGCATTTTCTAAATCATTAATCGACCCCCACCAATTTTATGATATGTCCCATCAACATGTCAGATAAATTATAATGGAAAACAGAACCGGTTTTACAGAAAATAGGAACCCAGAGAAACAGTATCAGACTGGGGTTCCTTGGGCCCACCAGAGGAAATTATTCTCGGGTCCCGACCCCCATATCATCAATAAAGTCTAACATGTTTTGATTTAAAGAAATAGGCCTTTGCAAAAGTTCTTTTTTTTTCTCCTGGACCTTTGGGGCCCATTATGGTATCAGATCCTCTGGTTCTCTGGTGGCCCAGTCTGACGTTGCAGGGAAATGCCAATTAAGGTCTCTTTTTTGCCATTTTGGAGAGTTTCTTTCAACCACATAGTGCCAAAATAATGCTGCCATTTACGGCATCTATACAGTAATACCACCAAACAGTGCAGAAATAACAGCAGTACCCTAATAAGGCTTCAGTTCACATAGGGCAAACTTTCTGCTGAAACTTCTGCGACTAAAATATTAGCCCCCCATACATCTGAATGGGGTTCTTTCGCAGAATGTGAATTGCCTTCTGCAGGCCCCATTCAGATGAACCAGTCACAGAAATCTCTTATATTTTATAAATCATAGTGCCAATTTTTTCCTAGGGTTCTTGTCCTTAGGAGAGTCATTATAAAATGGGGGGTCTGGGCATTTGCTCACTTTGCCAACCTCTAAAGAAAATCTGCTTTAACTAAAAAACACAGTTCTTTTTCATATATTACCGTACATTGTACAAGATGAGATGCGCTTGGGTTGCGGAGGTTTTACATAACAAACAGCCGCCCTCTGCCTGTTTAAGCCTATCAGTTCACTAAATACGTATCCATATGGCACAGACCTAAGAAGTAAATGTATATTGCGGCACATTTACACGTCACCTATGGTTGGTATACCGTATCTGCACCATATGTCATATTAATAACAGTAAATAACAAGTTTCATGGTGGAAATAGCCAGGGAAACATACGTGAATGGGACAGGGCACAAAACAGGGACACTCCATGCTGCCAGCACAGATGGACACGGGACACAATGAAGTTAAATATAGTTACCTGTAGGATTTCAGAAATCTCCGTCTCATCTTTGTTCTGGGTGACAAGCGAAGGCCGGGGGCCGCGGCTGAATCCCACAGGAAGGCCATGAAAAGGGCAATGTTAATGCCCTGTGGAAAATATGACCCAGATGGTGATGGCAATGCAGTAAATAGGCAGGCAGGCATCTAGGGGCTGCTGTGCAAAGACCATAGAGACCCTCTTGAGGTTCGGGGGGGGGATTCTCATGTGCCAGGGTCAAGATAGAGAGGGCTGCAAACACAGACGAGGAGGGATCACCGGGATTTCCAGCTGAGTGACACCTGCCCTATTACAGAGCTGTCACACACAGGGCTCCGGCAGACACTTCTTCACTGAAGGGGGGGGGGGGGGGAGTCTGTCCGGCTAAATCTGTTTATCAGTTTACAGAAATAGAACTTGATTATAGTAGGGCTCACGTGCGGCAATTTGTTAATATCTCAGGGCGTGATGTACTGTACTTACCGTGAGAAACTTGCCTGGAACGTTGGATGGAGCGTTAAAATAAAATAACATAATAAACCTTTATTGTGTTATTTTTTATTAAAACAAGAATCAGAAACTATCACTGGTAACTCGAGTAAATCAGACTGGGGTATAACCCCGTAGAGTGGGGGAGAGGTACTCAAGGTTAATGGTTTGTACTTTCTATCTTGAAATCGATAAGCATAGTAGATAAGCTTGGTAACACTGTCTCAGCACATATTGGCCATAGTGTTACTATATTGTTACTATAAAACATAAACCTCAATGCCTGCGGTCGTTATGTTACCAATAACTGCCTATTAGAGCCGGCTGCAGGGACTATTGGGATTTGTATCTTAACTCAATTTGATTTAGTCGGTTTAGATACACACAGCGTTATTGTTACTACACCTCTCCTTGTACTCCCACCCCTATAAGCAAGCCTATATGTCTCTCTCCCGCTCAACGCGTTTCCATGCGGTGGTAAACTCGCACTTCATCAGGAGCAGGTAACTAATAGGTAAGTAGAGCATGTGGCAGCATCTCGGCGCTATGACGGCCGTGTTGTTGTAACAATAACGCTGTGTGTATCTAAACCGACTAAATCAAATTAAAGGGGTTGTCTGGGCTCAGAGCTGAACCTGGACATACCTCCATTTTCACCCAGCCCCCCCCCCCCCCCCCCCTTGAATTGAGCATCGGAGAAGTTCATGCTCCGATGCTCTCCTTTGCCCTGCGCTAAATCATGGGGGGGCATGATGGCTGACAGGGCAAAGGCATTTTCAAGAGTTCCAGTGATGTACCGGGCTCTCCATTGGGCTGCCAGAAAGTCCGGTGACGTCACCGGCACTAATGGGCGGGCTTTAGCTAACGCACGCCCATCTGAGCCGGTGACGTCACCGAACACACTGCCGGGCGGAAGCTTCCGCCCAGCAGTGTGTTATTGTAAACAAAAGAGCCCGTGCCCTGGGCGATCTAGCGCAGGGCAAGGGAGCGCATCAGGGCATGAGATGCTCCGATGCCAACATCAGGGGGGCTGCCGGGGTGAAAATAAGGGTATGCCCGGGTTCAGCTCTGAACCTGGACAACCCTTTTAAGTTAAGATACAAATCCCAATAGTCCCTGCAGCCGGCTCTAATAGGCAGTTATTGGTAACATAACCGCAGGCATTGAGGTTTACGTTTTATAGTAACAATATAGTAACACTATGGCCAATATGTGCTGAGACAGTGTTACCAAGCTTGATAGGGTCTAGAGAGGCATTCCTTCTATGCTTATCGATTTCAAGATAGAAAGTACAAACCATTAACCTTGAGTACCTCTCCCCCACTCTACGGGTTTATACCCCAGTCTGATTTACTCGAGTTACGAGTGATAGTTTCTAATTATTGTTTTAAGTAAAAATAACACAATAACGGTTTATTATTTTATTTTAGCGTTCATTTAGACAAGTTTCGTAGTTTTACAAATTTCCACACTGAGGGACAAATAAAGGGATTTTCTTCTTCTTCTTCTTCAACAATATACTGTTGAATTGCTGAAGGAGTGACAACGAATATATATTTTTATTATTATTTCTACTGTTAGTTGTGGTTTTGTTCCAAAAAAGTTGTCTGTACTTCCCAAGGCTGCTTTGAACTTAATTTATATATGTACAATGGCCTTATCTTAACAGTTCAAAAAACAAAGCAGCTATCACCTGCACAGCCGTAAATTGCAGGAAAAAGAAAATAGAAATTCCAGCTCTATTAGACGAACGATCCTTTATTTCTTGCGGTCTAAAAACTCCAACATACACATAGTAACGATCTGCCCGTTTCGGACCATCACATGCCGGTCCTTACTCGTGATTAAGAACCGGCTTGTGATGGTCCGAAACGCGTAGATCATTACTATGTGTATGTTGGAGTTTTTAGGCCGCAAGAAATAAAGGATCGTTCGTCTAATAGAGCTGGAATTTCTATTTTCTTTTTCCTGCAATGGCCTTATCTTGCACTACTGTAAGTAAAGAATCACAAACTGGATATTGCACTTGGCACAGAACGCCTCCCCAGGATACTTGAGATATCAGGGAATAGAGCTGCAGACGGCCATCATTGGTCCCCAGGGACAGACCTTAGAGATAAGGCTCTGATCTCTGCAACCAGCCTCCTGCTGTGAAGGATTCCATCTAAATGGCAGTTTTATGCTAGAATAATCCGTCTGTCAGAGTATTATGTATTGTTCTTCGTACAGATGTAGCCAGCGTTATTCTGATACTGGCTGCTCCAGGATGGTCACTTTAATCTCATTTGTTGTATTACTGTGATGTGATTTTGCTGCATTGGCACGTTAGGCTAGTCAAAATGACAGTGGCTAAATCTGTATCTTCTCTGGGACATCTAGTCTTACCACATCATGCCACTTGTGCATCTTCCAGCTTGATGAAGAATAATAAAGGTTCTTTCTCAAATTCTTACAAATGAAAGACACCCCTTCCTCTAATCTGGAGATCAGACGTTTTTATCAGTTCCATTCACGCTACTCCTTGTCATGCAGCTTGAGGGTAGGAGGTCTCACAATCCTAACATTTATAACATTATTCTGGTGCATATGCATACCTCCCAACGTCCCCGATCCGGTGGGACAGTCCCAGATTACAGAGGATGTCCCGGCCCCAGGGCAGGTGCAAGGATTTTTGCCACCTGGCCCCGGTCCCGTCTGCAGCAGCTGGCTTCTTCTCTGTGTGGTTCTGGTATCTTCTCTCTGCTTCAGACAATCGCTTGTTTGAGGACCGTATTTTTTGCCCTCTAAAATGCACTGGCCCATAAGACGCACCTAGGTTTTAGAGGAGGATAATAAGAAAAAATATTTTCGATTGCACCTCAGGTCAGACCAGCAATCAGACCCCCAATGTTAATCAGACATCATATCAGACCCCCAATGCCTCAGATCAGCCCCCCATGTCAGCCATCAGCCCCCCATGTCAGCCATCATGTCCCCATGTGAAGTAACAGCCAAAGGGTGAGAGAGGCGCTCATAAAGTAAATCGAGGTACAACAGCTTCCTTCAAAGAGCTGGTGGATACGATAGACTCACCTGTTTTGGTTGCACCGGAGTTGAGTGCAACTGTATTGCAGGTGGGCTGTAAGGTATAAAAGTCGCAGGTCGGTGCTGCCAGATGCGTCAGGAGACCCCTTGGGGTGAAGGCCAGGTCAACACTCGGGTATATATATAGGAAAACGTATCTCAGCTTGTCACTATGAAGTGATCCAGCTGATAGACGATCATAAGGCGCAATTACCACAACCCGGTACAGGATACATCAAAATTTATTATGAGACAACGCATTTCGGGGTCTAGACGGCTCCTTTATCAAGTCTAATTTTATGTGCAGCTGGGTGTATACTGCCTGGTTTCTTCTAAAAATGGCGCATGTCCGTACCTTGTCCTAGTTGGAATAGGTGTAGCAGTGTCACCGCTACGGTCCTGTGTGCGGCACGTGTGGAAAAGGCGCGTAGGCAGAGAGTCTTTGCGCCTTATGATCGTCTATCAGCTGGATCACTTCTTAGTGACAAGCTGAGATACGTTTTCCTATATCATGTCCCCATGTCAGCCATCATGCCCCCCCATGTCAGCCATCATGCCCCCCCATGTCAGCCATCATGTCCCCCCATGTGAGCCAACATGCCCCCCCATGTGAGCCATCAAGCCCCCCCATGTGAGCCATCATGCCCCCATGTCAGCCATCATGCCCCCCATGTCAGCCATCATGCCCCCCATGTCAGCCATCATGCCCCCATGTCAGCCATCATGTCCCCATGTCAGCCATCATGCCCCCATGTCAGTCATCATGCCCGCCATCAATCATGCCCCCCCATTTCAGCCATCAGCACAAATAAAATAAAATAAAAATATCTTACCTCTCCTTCTCCTGGACGCCGCCGCTCCTCACCACCAGCGCTCTCTCTCTTCTTCCTGGTTCTCGGCTGTCAGCTGTGAAGGCTGCGCACAGTGAGGTCACATGGTGCGCAGCCCTTTACAGCAGACAGCCGAGCGCTTCATTAGTATTCGCCCCATAAGACCAAAATACAGGGTATTTTAAAAAAAAAGTTTCATTTTTTCCACCCCCCTGTCTCTGCTCCCTAAGGCAGCCGCTTGGTCTGCCTTATTATAGCCCCGCAGTCCTTGAATGACTATGGTGCCCAGGAATCAGAGGACCTTCAGATTAAAATGAGGTCATTAGGTAAGTGTTATGTTTCCTCAGGGTCGGACTGGCCCACCAGAGTACCAAAGGACCCTCTGGTGGGCCCAGGCTCTGAAGCAATTGCAGTGAGCCGGTAGTTCACTGTTAAAAAGGGGTTAATGCAATTTTTCTGTGTATTTGATATCCCAAGATCAGCTGTGTATGGGAGAAAGGGCTAATTCACTAGTCCTAGATGCAGTTGCTACTGTAGGTGTGGGCAAACCCCATGCCTGTCATCTGGGAGCTGCAGTCAATTGGTAAGTGGTAACTAATGAGAGAGAAGCTGAGTATGTAAAGTAGTCTGTAGTGAAGTTGCAAGGAGAAGCAGCAGACAGGGACACACCAGCTCTGTCAGTTGAGAGCAACCAGAAAAGTTTCTGGAACAAGCCAATCTGTGAAAGAAAGAAGCATTGATCTTTACAGAAGGTTAAGGGCCATTTCAAGGAACGGTGCATGGACAAAACGCCACTGAGGGTAATGCATGTGCTTTGGCTGTGGCTTTGGCAATTCACTGCATTTGGTTGGGGTTAGAAGCTTCAGGTTCCCCTACCATAATAAAGAGACAGATTGGCCATCTGTTCACCCTGCAGCTGGGTACTGTAGACATACTGATTGAATTGGAA
Source organism: Bufo bufo (assembly GCF_905171765.1). Taxonomy (NCBI): domain Eukaryota; kingdom Metazoa; phylum Chordata; class Amphibia; order Anura; family Bufonidae; genus Bufo; species Bufo bufo. The sequence continues at coordinate 90,090,474 of NC_053390.1, forward strand.
GATATAGAGAAAATGATAGATAAATTGCACCCCTTGGCTAATTTGGGAAGCTTGCTCATATTTACTGGAGAGAGACTCAGAGAGAACCACCATACTGTCTATTTAATCCTATATGTAGCCTTGGGAATACTGTCTATGCAACCTGTAGTCAACTTTTGCAAGTGCCTGTGTATGCTATCTGCCAAGTTGCTTCAGTAAAGTACCCCAAAACTGGCCTGTTCACTGTATTGCATCTCAACTTGCACTGCCATATCATTTCTCCTCCCCAGCGCTTCAAAGGCACCCTACCTCTCACTTAAGATTAAGTGAGGGAGTATCTGAGAGCTAAATTATTTGTGGACATTGATAAGTGGCTGTGTTTGACTGTATTTTGTGCTGTGATAACACTTTTTTTTTTTCTTTCTCCAGGGGTTGCACAGGTGAGCAATTAGGGTGTGGCTGTCTAATTAGGAGACTTTAAAAACTCAGCAGTAAGAACAGCACAGCCTTTTTGATTCCAGAGGGGAAGCAAACCAGGCTGGTGCAGTGAGCTGCATTTATATTAATATAAGCAGATATATAACGCGAGTTTGACCGTGACGCGTGGTTGATTAAGTGTGGTTGTGTAAGTGTGTGACTTAAGATTAAGTGAGGGAGTATCTGAGAGCTAAATTATTTGTGGACATTGATAAGTGGCTGTGTTTGACTGTATTTTGTGCTGTGATAACACTTTTTTTTTTTCTTTCTCCAGGGGTTGCACAGGTGAGCAATTAGGGTGTGGCTGTTTAATTAGGGTGTGGCTGTCTAATTAGGAGACTTTAAAAACTCAGCAGTAAGAACAGCACAGCCTTTTTGATTCCAGAGGGGAAGCAAACCAGGCTGGTGCAGTGAGCTGCATTTATATTAATATAAGCAGATATATAACGCGAGTTTGACCGCGACGCGTGGTTGATTAAGTGTGGTTGTGTAAGTGTGTGACTTAAGATTCAGGGACTTCGGAGGGGGACTGCAATTAGCCTGTATATTATTACTACATTGTATTGTATTTTTTTCTTTTGTGGTGTAATCCCCATTTAGTATGTGTTGCACAATTGACAACGCAGTCCAGTGCACATCTTGCATGATGTATGCAGTCCTGGAACAGCCGTTCCAGGGTGAATTTCTTTGTTCAAGATGTGAGCAAATTACCCGTTTGGAATCGCTAATCGAGTCTCTAAATGGGCAAGTTGCAACACTGAGAGGCATTGACAATTTGCAAAAAAGTTTGCTTCTCACCGAGCAAGCACTCTTTGGGGTAGATGATGGAGAGGGTGACAGAGAGGAGGCTGAGGAAAGTGAGGTAGCTAGCTGGGTAACATTTAGAAAGCGGGGTAGAGGGAAGAGTGCCAGGGAGGCTAGCCCTGATCTGACACACCCCAACAAGTTTGCACGTTTGGCAGATGAGGGGGATGTCAGTCCAGGAACGGCACTGCCGCAGCCGGACACTTCCTCTGCCAGTCAGGGGAATGTCAGCTCCGGTAAGCAGGGGACCAGGAGAGCAGGGCAGGCCAGACAGGTGCTGGTAGTGGGAGACTCAATTATTAGGGGAACAGATAGGGAAATCTGTCACAAAGACCGTGATCGCCGAACAGTGTGCTGTCTTCCTGGCGCTAGAGTTCGACATATCGCGGATCGGGTTGACAGATTACTGGGAGGGGCTGGAGAAGATCCAGCGGTCATGGTCCATATCGGAACCAATGACAAAGTTAGGGGTAGGTGGAGAGTCCTTAAAAATGATTTCAGGGATTTAGGGCAAAAGCTTAGGGCAAGGACCTCAAAGGTAGTATTTTCCGAAATACTACCGGTACCACGGGCCACACAAGAAAGGCAGCGGGAGATTAGGGAAATTAACAAGTGGCTCAAGAACTGGTGTAGGATGGAGGGGTTTGGGTTCCTGGAGAACTGGGCCGACTTCGCTGTCGGCTACAGCCTCTATCGTAGGGACGGGCTGCACCTCAATGGGGAAGGAGCAGCTGTGTTGGGGAAGAAGATGGCTAGAAGGTTGGAGGAGTGTTTAAACTAGGGACTGGGGGGGAGGGTAATTACACTATAGAAGGGGAAGATAGTGCAGATAGAGACCGGGGGCAAGGTAGTGGGACTGGGGGAGAAATGGAAGGAGGGACAAGAACAGTTCAGAAGGAAAGGTGTAGGGTAAAAAATATACATAAACCTCTCATATGTATGTATACTAATGCCAGAAGTCTGACTAATAAAACTGGTGAACTGGAATTAGTGATGTGTGAGGAGGACTATGACATAGTGGGAATAACTGAGACATGGCTGGATGATAGCTATGACTGGGCAGTTAATGTACAAGGTTACAGTCTGTTCAGAAAGGATCGTCAAAACCGGAGAGGTGGAGGGGTCTGCCTTTATGTAAAATCTTGTCTAAAGCCCACACTCCGTGAAGATATAAGTGAGGGACATGAACATGTGGAGTCACTGTGGGTAGAGATACATGGAGCTAAAAACAACAATAAATTACTAATAGGAGTTTACTATAAACCACCTAATATACCAGAGTCCACAGAAAATCTACTACTAAACGAGATAGACAAGGCGGCAAATCATAATGAGGTGGTTATTATGGGGGACTTCAACTACCCAGATATAGACTGGGAAACTGAAACTTGTATATCTCATAAAGGAAACAGATTCTTGGCAATAACCAAAGACCATTATCTCTCCCAACTGGTTCAGGACCCGACTAGAGGGACGGCCATACTGGACTTAATATTAACCAATAGACCTGACAGAACAACAGACGTGCAGGTTGGGGGACACCTGGGAAATAGTGACCATAAAGTAATAACCTTCCAATTATCATTCAAAAGAGCGTTTCTACAGGGAGAAACAAAAATACCAAACTTCAAAAAAGCTAAATTTAGCCAACTAAGAGAGGCCATAGGCCTAACTAACTGGGACAAAGTCCTCAAAAATAAAAATACAGCCAAAAAATGGGATATCTTTAAAAACATCCTAAAATCTCATTGTGAGAGGTACATACCGTATGGGAATAAAAGGTTAAGGAACAAAAAGAAACCAATGTGGATAAACAGAACTGTAAAGAAAGCAATAAATGACAAAAAGAAAGCATATAAAACCCTAAAACAGGAGGGTAGCACGGAAGCACTGAAAAACTATAAGGAAAAAAACAGAACATGTAAAAAACAAATAAAAGCGGCCAAACTAGAGACCGAGAGATTAATTGCCAAACAGAGTAAAACTAACCCTAAAATGTTCTTCAATTATATAAATGTTAAAAAGTATAAATCTGAAGGTGTCGGCCCTTTAAAGAGTAATGAGGGGGGAGTCGCAGAGAGCGACGAGGAGAAAGCAAAGCTGTTAAATATTTTTTTCTCCAGTGTATTCACTGAGGAAAATAAACTGTCAGATGAAATGCTGAATGCTGAAATAAATTCGCCATTAAAAGTGTCCTGTCTGACCCAGGAAGAAGTACAACAGCGACTTAAAAAAATCAAAATAGACAAATCGCCAGGACCGGATGGCATATACCCCCGTATCCTAAGAGAATTAAGTAATGTCATAGCCAGACCCTTATTTCTGATATTTGCGGACTCTGTACTGACAGGGAATGTCCCACAGGATTGGCGCATGGCAAATGTGGTGCCAATATTCAAAAAGGGTCCAAAAACAGAGCCTGGAAACTATAGGCCGGTAAGTTTAACATCTGTTGTGGGTAAACTGTTTGAAGGTTTTCTGAGAGATGCTATGTTAGAGCATCTTATGGGAAATAAGCAAATAACGCCATATCAGCATGGCTTCGTGAGGGATCGGTCATGTCAAACTAATTTAATCAGTTTCTATGAGGAGGTAAGTACTAGACTTGACAGCGGCGAATCAATGGATGTCGTATATCTGGACTTCTCCAAAGCATTTGACACTGTACCACATAAAAGGTTAGTATATAAAATGAGAATGCTCGGACTCGGAGAAAACGTCTGTATGTGGGTAAGTAACTGGCTCAATGATAGAAAACAGAGGGTGGTTATTAACGGTACATACTCAGATTGGGTCACTGTCACTAGTGGAGTACCTCAGGGGTCAGTATTGGGCCCTATTCTCTTCAATATATTTATTAATGATCTTGTAGAAGGCTTGCATAGTAAAATATCAATTTTTGCAGATGACACTAAACTGTGTAAAGTAATTAACACTGAAGAGGACAGTATACTACTACAGAGGGATCTGGATAGATTGGAGGCTTGGGCAGATAAGTGGCAGATGAGGTTTAACACTGAGAAATGTAAAGTTATGCACATGGGAAGGAATAATGCAAGTCACCCGTACATACTAAATGGTAAAACACTCGGTAACACTGACATGGAAAAGGATCTAGGAATTTTAATAAACAGCAAACTAAGCTGCAAAAAACAGTGTCAGGCAGCGGCTGCCAAGGCCAATAAGATAATGGGTTGCATCAAAAGGGGCATAGATGCCCGTGATGAGAACATATTCCTACTACTTTACAAATCACTGGTCAGACCACACATGGAGTACTGTGTACAGTTCTGGGCTCCTGTAAACAAGGCAGACATAGCAGAGCTGGAGAGGGTCCAGAGGAGGGCAACTAAAGTAATAACTGGAATGGGGCAACTACAGTACCCTGAAAGATTATCAAAATTAGGGTTATTCACGTTAGAAAAAAGACGACTGAGGGGAGATCTAATTACTATGTATAAATATATCAGGGGGCAGTACAGAGATCTATCCCATCATCTATTTATCCCCAGGACTGTGACTGTGACGAGGGGACATCCTCTGCGTTTGGAGGAAAGAAGGTTTGTACACAAACATAGAAAAGGGTTCTTTACGGTAAGAGCAGTGAGACTATGGAACTCTCTGCCTGAGGAGGTGGTGATGGTGAGTACAATAAAGGAATTCAAGAGGGGCCTGGATGTATTTCTGGAGTGTAATAATATTACAGGCTATAGCTACTAGAGAGGGGTCGTTGATCCAGGGAGTTATTCTGATTGCCTGATTGGAGTCGGGAAGGAATTTTTTATTCCCCTAAAGTGAGGAAAATTGGCTTCTACCTCACAGGGTTTTTTTGCCTTCCTCTGGATCAACTTGTAGGATGACAGGCCGAACTGGATGGACAAATGTCTTTTTTCGGCCTTATGTACTATGTTACTATGTTACCTTGCACCTTGAAACCCACTAACACTAAGGGCATCCAGCCTACCACCAGGCAAGAGGTCCCTGAAACAGGGACGCCTCCCTTCGCTGTATGGCCCAGAGCTCTAGAATGAGGACCATCACCTTGATTACTACTTCTACCACTCTCGTCCTCTCCCCTACTGGGCTCGCTGCAGAATACTGGGTCCCAAAGGTCCAGGAGAAATAAAATCTGGAGCTGCCTTTGAAGAGATTCACTTGTTATTAGGGTCTATTTGTTTGATTCGAACCTATTAGCCTTGATGAAATGGAGGTTGGGCTCAAGGAATAATATATGCATCAAATATGTATGGCCAGCTGGTTGCGTATAGTTCTGTCTGTACTACAGACCACTCTGTGGTTATGTGCACACATAGTACATGACGCAGCTCTGTGAGCAAGATGATAACTTTCATAATATGGAATATATATTTCACAGCAGAAAGATTTAGATGACACCTTCTGTATACAAAGAGTCCTGACACACAGAACATGCCTGTCGGACAAGAAGCAGCCGGACACGCTTCCTCCGGCTCACACTTTTGTGCACTTTGTATTCTCTCTTTAAATCATTACATGTAAACCTGCCAACGCAGACGGTCTCCGCGAGGTCAGGCACATAAGCTCCTTACTATGAAGATTATTGTGGAGATGTCTTAAGCCTTGATTTTAAAAACGGTATCTTGCGGCTTGCATGTTACCAATAATTTAAATCCCATATCGGTATCATAGCTGTAATCAGGGGCAGACTGGGAACTTAAAGTGGCCCTGGAAAAAATACTAAAAGTGGCCCCGTTTTGTAGTCAGGTCCCAATTAATGGAAGGCAGGGCCAGCAACACCATATAGTGGCGCATTATACCACCTCAACAGAGCCAAATACCACACTCCATCACAAAATACATCTCGAAAAACTTCCACTGGCCGGCCGTGAGGAGGACTCAGGCGGCCCCCTGGGCATCTGCCCACCGGGAAATTTCCCTGTAAGTTCTATGGCCAATTCGCCCCTGGCTGTGATCTCAGTTGTCTAAGCCCAGGGCACAATGTGCGGTGTACATAAGAAAGGAACACAGAGGTATACGTCGCCCATAGGATCCCAAAATGTATACTGCACACTACACTTTTTTGCGTCAGCCCTCCTTATAGAACAGTTCAGTTTGCTGTGCTTACCCATATAGGCAATCAAAAAATAAAAAGCTATAGAAATGTATATTGGCCCACTGGAGGACAAAAGAGTGCTCGGAGGGCTCAGAATACAGACTGTATTGTTAGAAAATAAACTAGTAAAACTCCAGTTCAAATCTGTGCAGCCAGTCACTGGCCTGTGCATGAACCGTAAGTGACCACTGAAGCCAGTGGCTGGCTGCAGGAGTCACAGGAAGGATGAGCGCCATGTAAGCGCTGCAGGCCCAAGGGGGGTAGGAATGGTGGGTAGGACATTTTAAAGACTAGTAAGATCTGTAACAAGGAAAATTTTGCACTGCCCCTCCCTGCCTAATTTGACAACATTTTGGAAAACCCTTTTAAGACAACAACAACAAAAAAAAAAAGACACAGTTGACTATCTGCAGCTGTCATGTGCTGTCAATGTGACATCATTACTGCAGCCAGGTAAACAGAGCACCAGTGGCTGTGTTATGGCCGGGGATTTACCAGGTAAGTACTGTGTCTTACTCTTTAATCATTTGATTCCCGCCCTGAGTAATTTTTGGCCAATCCTGGAAAATAAATTAGGAGGCAGACTTTTAGAGTCTTAAAGGGTTTTTTACCACTTTTTGCTTTAAACTTTAACCCAACTCACCTGCTCCCTGCTTCTCTTGGCTCTTTTCACTGTAAACTTCCAGATGGACAGGGTCAAGTGCTGTGCTGCAGCCAATGACTGGCCTCAGAGATGACATGTTCCCATGTGGCATGCCACTGCTGGGTCACATGCTGCATAGGGACGTGTCATCGCTGCGGCCAGTTGTTGGCTGCAGCAGAGCACTTGACCAGGTCCATCTGGAAGTTTACAGTGAAGAGAGCCAAGGAGCCAGAACAGAGCAGCAGGGAGCAGATGAGCATGGATTTTTTCCCGTTACCGCAGACTGGGATGGAAATGCTGCCATTAAAAAATACAAAATAAATGGACAACCAACCCCTTTAAGGACACAATGATTTTTTTTTTCATTTTCATAACATTTAGATTTTTTAATTGATGTAGAGGACTTTTTTTGGTAGGTTGAGTTTTTTTTTTATGCCAGCATTTTCGGATGAACATAATCAATTCCGCCATTGTTCTTTGGGTTTTTGCTGACCGGTAAACCTGTGAGGGTCAAAACATTTAAGGGGATACCAAACGTATATACTTTTATTTTTTATTTTTATGAATCTTCCCTCTGTTACTAAGTCCCACTGACCAATGCTTTACCCAACGTCATACTGCTGTTGCTACCCAATCAAAAGATTAATATATAATTACTGGGATATTTTTGGTGGCTGATCCCCCCCCCCCCCTCCCCAGTGAGGGCGGCAGTTTCGGATATTCCAGAAATTAGTGCTCCTGCTTCTTTCCTTAAGGGCCCGTTCACAATAGTGTATGATCAGCGAGCCCGTGTAGCAAATAGTAGTCCGCAAAACACGGCACTGGCTGTGTGAACTCTTCATCACGGAGTGGACTTATTCACTTGAATGGGTCCGTGATCCGCAAGATACGGCAAAGGATAGGACATGTCCTATCTTTTGCGCTAAGGATGCACGGAACCGGAAGCCCACAGAAGGGCTTCTTTGTGTTCCTGTGGCCTTCCGATCCATGCCTCCGCTCTGCAAAAGAGAGGACATGTCCTATCTTTTGCTGTATCCTGTGGATTGCGGTCCGCAACATGGGCAAGGCTACACCATGGTTGTGTGAATGTAGGCTAAGGAAAACATCTGCAGTATTAAAGGAGTTTTCTGGAATTTTCATATTGATGGCTATCTTCAGGATTGGTCGTCAATATGAGATCGGTGGGATCCAACTTCTGGCATGCCCACCGATCAGCTATTCGAAGAGGATGTGGCACTACATGAGTGCATAGGACTCTTCCTAGGCCAGTGACATCATGTTCATTGGTCACATAGCCTAGGTGCAGCTCAGTCCTATTCAAGTGAATGGCTCTGAGCTGCAATACAAGCATAGTCACTATCAAATGAATGGAGCGGTGTGTGGTAAGCTGCAAGGAGGCTGTGTGCTCGTTGGAGCTCCAGTGACCGCCACAGCTTCCTCAAACAGACCATGGGCAGGGATGTCAGGAGTTGGACCCCCACCAATCTAATTTTGATGAAAACCCCTTTAACCTGTTGTCTTTTTCCATTGTCCAGCACTGCTAAGTGTACGTTACAGAGGCCCATATGTAGTGTCTGCCACAAATGCCCCCATACAGTGCTGACCATGAAAATAACCCGTGCTTGCTCCCAAAGTGCCTTCCACAGAGTTCTTCCCAGAGATCTTGCCATAAATGTCCCCTCAGTCCAGCCCATGTATGTTCCTTCAGAGGGCCAGCCGAAGAGATCTCCCAGAGATCCTGCCACTAATATCTCCCTAGAGCTCCCTCCAGAGATGGCCCATGCAATCCAAAATACCCCAAGAGTGCATGTCACAGATACCCCAGGCAGAGGCGGCTCTAGACTTTGTGAGGCCTTAGGCGAAACTCGAACATGAGGCCCCCACGAAGTCATGACTCACTGCCAGGGCCGGCGTCATAACCCGGCATCCCCGGGCAAGTGCCGGGGCCCAATGCTCCTGGGGGGGCCCACTGAGCTGCTATGAGCACTTCCATCAATACAGATGGGAGCTCTCACTGCTGTCCTTTCACATACGCAGTACCCCTTTGGTGGGCCCTCTGAGCTGCAGAGACTCAGGACACGCCCCCTCTACACAGGACACGCCCCCTCTACACAGGACACACGCTGCCTGAGGAGACTGGAGAGAGACCGCAGGGCTGGAGCTGGAGCAGAGAAGTGTGGAGACAGTCTGTGAGTGAGTCTGCACTGTGACTGTCTCTTCTCTGTGGGACAGAAGGAAAGGGGGGGACACTGCTGCTTCATTCTATTTAGTTGTGTTACTGTTTTATTAAGCTGATTGTCTCCATGACACCTGCCCCCCCCCCATATCCTGTCCTATATCACCCTTATGGAGCCCCTGCTGTCTCCTTTCCTCCCTCATGTATCCAGGGCTCCTGTCCCACCCTCCTGTCTCCTATTGCTGCCCTGCACAGACCTCCTGCCACTACTTGTATGAATCCCCCTCAGAGCCCCTTCAACCTACTTGCTGTGTCCACCCCTCCTGTCCATCCAGGGCCCCGGGCCCCTGTCTCACTCCTCTGCCTCTCATTATGGTGGCATCTGAACCGCATTCACCATAAGGACCTTCTAACATCACAGGGTCATGTGACTGTGCCCCCCACCCCGTACTGTGCCCCTTTATACCCTGCATTGTGCCCTCTTACCACACTCTGTGCAGTGCCCATAGTCATTCCCTGTACTGTGCCCTCTTATACCCTTTTATCCGGTCACTGTATGGTGGTTTTATCCTTGTATGGCGGTGTTATCACTATATGGCGGTGTTATCACTATATGGCGGTGGTATCCAATAACTGGATGGCCATAACTGTATCCCTTTCTGCCCACACCACTTTTTTTAGACCTGGCATGAGCGGGAAAAGATACAGATTGCGGTGCTAAGGACCTTTGCGCCACATCTGTGTCAGAAATACGCCTAATATAGACGTATTTCTATATAATAAATGACCCCCTAATCGTATGATTATTCGGGGGGTGGGGCTAATATCTTTATATTATATAGATTCTAGTGTATTATACTGCGCCCTGTATTTTCCAGTAGAAAATGATCCTTGGGAAGCACAGTCCTCATCCCTGACCACCAGGACCAGGCAGCGCTCTGTCAGTACATGGCGGCCTCCCCTCTCCTCCACGCTGCTCCGCTGTGTACTGGGGCTTATTCTGACACTAGGGCTGGCTTCACATCACATTTTTGACATCCATTTAATGCATACTGAAAATGTATGCGTTACCAGATGCCTCAGACCGATGCCGTACAGTGGCGTCCGTTCACCATACAGTTCCATGGTAAAAAAACATATACCTTAACGTATGCATTTTTTACTTGACTCTGCAGGATACAAAAACGTGGAGTGCTGCACATGTGTATACATCAAACCGATAGGAAAAACGTAATGTGAACACACATTGGGGGGGAGGGGGGCGTACTAAATTTCGCTGTGGGGCCCAGTCAGTTCTAGCTCCATCACTGCACATCTCCTGCTCTCCTCCAGGCCTGGCTCACTGCTGCAGCGGGCCGGAGGAGAGAAGGAGCGCAGGGAGCTGCGGTTAGTGAATGACAGGACCACCAGCTCCCCTGCAATGATAGGTATGTGAGGGGGCCACTGGGGGGTCATTCATCACACTGTGAGGGTCCCTTACACAGTATAATGACTCCCAGTGCCCCCCATTTAGTATAATGATCCCCATTGACCCTCCATTTAGCATAATGACCACCAGATCCCCCATTAAATATAATAACCCCTCGTGCCCCCTCCATACAGTATAACCCCCAGTGTGGGGGCGACTGGGGGTCATTATTCTAAATGGAGGGTCACTGTGGGGTCATTATACTGTGAGGGCCCTTTACATAGTATAATGACCCCCAGTGTCCCCCATTTAGTAATGATCACCAATGACCCTCCATTCAGTATAAATACCCCCAGAGCCCCCTCCATACAGTATTCCCCCAGTGTGGGGGCTACTGGGGGTCATTATTCTAAATGGGGGCGACTGGGGTTCATTATACTGTGTGAAGGGCCACTAGTAGTCATTATACTGTATAGGGGCCACTGGGGGTCATGTCAACGTAAACAAATGCCTCATGGGGGCCCACTGGGATTTATCGCCCAAGGGCCCACATGAACCTGGAGCCGGCCCTGCTCACTGCTAACAGCTTGTTGCCCGCAGCAGGCCCTAAGGTTCACAGTAGCCAGCCAGTAGCCAGCAGGCAACGTGTGTGTGTGTGTGGGGGCACAGCAGCCAGCAGGCAATGGGTGGGGTGGGGGTGGGGGGTGTCGGCACAGCAGGCAACAGGCTGCCTGCCTGCTGCGCTGTTTTTGACTGCTGCTGTGGCCCGACCAGGAGTGGGCACTGGGCAGGGCGGCAGCATTGATACACACACACACCTTGGGCTTATATTCACTGGTCGGGCACTACTGTCTGTTTGTGGGCGGCAGCCAGACACGGACTGAGGTGAGGGCCCTGGCTCCTTCTTCTGCTCCCCTGTGTGGCTGCGCAGCGCTCTGGAGGCGGGGCTGGCAACGTTCATTAGACGTGCTTGTGCGGCGGCACGCTCCGAGCCCCAGCAGCCACTGCTCTCTTAAAGAGGCAGAGAGGGGCTCAGAGAGGCCGTGGGCCCCCCTGCGGCTCTTCCATTAGTCCCCTTAGCCGCGGAAGTCAATAATTGTACTTGCGGCGGTGTCGGTGGGAGCCAGAGCGAGGCCCCCACCAGCGCAAGGCCTTAGGCGGCGGCCTAAGTGGCCTAATGGAAGAGCCACCTCTGACGCCAGGGGTGATTGTCCTATATGTTCACTGGACTGCTTACTACAAATGCCCCATGCATGCTAAAATGCCCCAATAAAGCCTGTCACAGATGTCCACACACTTTCCACAAGTGCTCCAATGTTCTAGCTAAAGGCTGTATTCTCTGTGTACAGAGAATCAGATTCTTCTCAGCGGTTGCTGCTGCTTCCCTAAAATTTTTATAATTTAGCCATTGAACTGCTGAATTAAACTTCAAGCAAAAGTGGTGCTAAAATAAAGACTATATATATACTGACAAAATTCCACGGCACTTTCAAAAATAGTGTGAGTTTATTTCACCAGAAAAAACAGCAACGTTTCAATCCACTCAGTGGTATCTTTCTCAAGCAGTGATGATGATATACACTCACCTAAAGAATTATTAGGAACACCATACTAATACGGTGTTGGACCCCCTTTTGCCTTCAGAACTGCCTTAATTCTACGTGGCATTGATTCAACAAGGTGCTGATAGCATTCTTTAGAAATGTTGGCCCATATTGATAGGATAGCATCTTGCAGTTGATGGAGATTTGAGGGATGCACATCCAGGGCACGAAGCTCCCGTTCCACCACATCCCAAAGATGCTCTATTGGGTTGAGATCTGGTGACTGTGGGGGCCATTTTAGTACAGTAAACTCATTGTCATGTTCAAGAAACCAATTTGAAATGATTCGAGCTTTGTGACATGGTGCATTATCCTGCTGGAAGTAGCCATCAGAGGATGGATACATGTTCTCATTCTGTTTACGCCAAATTCGGACTCTACCATTTGAATGTCTCAACAGAAATCGAGACTCATCAGACCAGGCAACATTTTTCCAGTCTTCAACAGTCCAATTTTGGTGAGCTCGTGCAAATTGTAGCCTCTTTTTCCTATTTGTAGTGGAGATGAGTGGTACCCGGTGGGGTCTTCTGCTGTTGTAGCCCATCCGCCTCAAGGTTGTGCGTGTTGTGGCTTCACAAATGCTTTGCTGCATACCTCGGTTGTAACGAGTGGTTATTTCAGTCAACGTTGCTCTTCTATCAGCTTGAATCAGTCGGCCCATTCTCCTCTGACCTCTAGCATCCACAAGGCATTTTTGCCCACAGGACTGCCGCATACTGGATGTTTTTCCCTTTTCACACCATTCTTTGTAAACCCTAGAAATGGTTGTGCGTGAAAATCCCAGTAACTGAGCAGATTGTGAAATACTCAGACCGGCCCGTCTGGCACCAACAACCATGCCACGCTCAAAATTGCTTAAATCACCTTTCTTTCCCATTCTGACATTCAGTTTGGAGTTCAGGAGATTGTCTTGACCAGGAGCACCCCCCTAAATGCATTGAAGCAACTGCCATGTGATTGGTTGACTAGATAATTGCATTAATGAGAAATAGAACAGGTGTTCCTAATAATTCTTTAGGTGAGTGTATATATATATCCCAGAGAACATATCAGTCCTTTTGCATCCATTATATCCACTGTAGTAGCATTGTGGCTATCTGTCCACTAGGTGGAGACAAACTCACACTAATGGAAAACTACATCTCAACAATTTGCTCCCCTATTTCAGAATGAGATGAGCAAAAGTCTTTCTAACGAATAATGTTTTTGTGGTGGTCACACTAAGGCTATGTTCACACCTCTTAAAATCCAACAGGAATTTCTGCAGCAAAAAATAACCTTCAATTTTTGCTGCGGATTTGCTGCTGTTTCTGCCGTAGATTCACTCAAGAATTAGCTCCATTATCATTCAGTGGAGTACTGTATATCCTCAATGCTGTTTATTTCTGCATTGAATTATTTTTTTCTACAAGGCAAACATAATTCCATGGGGAAATTTCCTGTTGCATGTGTCGATGGCTGCAGAAACCCCATTTACACTGATGTGATTTTTTTTTAATTTTTTTTATCAGTATGATTTCTTTTATGGATGCAATCACACCACAATCGTATTGGAAGAAAGGGGAAATTTATCAAGCCCCCTGCGCCACATTTATGACAAATTTACATATTTTCTTTTAATTAAGATGAAGGAATTGTAATTTAAAAAATTGTCATAAAAAAGTTACCCTCTATCTCACTCACTTTATCCAACTTCTATGCCAGAATAAGAGGAATAGATGCTTCATAAATATGATGCTTATTCTTACCACCATATTTCTCGTATTTAGGCCGAATGCACACGGCCGTGAGCGGTCCGTGGTAACACAGCCTGGGTTCCTGCTGAGAGCAGGAGCACACGGCGTCATTGGTTGCGCTTCATGCCGCCGCTGCACTACAGTAATACACTTGTATGATCTATACGAGTGTATTACTGTAGTGCAGCGGCGGCATGAAGCGCACAGCGTCATAGCAACCAATGACGCTATGCGCTCCTGCTGTCAGCAGGAATCCAGGCCGTGTTACCACGGACCGCTCACGGCCGTGAAACACGGCCATGAAACACGGCCGTGTGCATTGAGCCTTATACCAGACAACTAGCATGAATACACTGATAAATGTCCTACTTCTCATTTTCACAAAGCTGGCTGCCTACAACCACCACTAGAGGGAGCTCAGTGCATAGGAGTTTATACAGTTACCATGTAATGGAATGGAAGCTAAAATAATCTCTTTGCATTGAGCTCCTTCTAGTGGCGGCTGCATGAATATGCAGTGTTTTTACTTGGCAATTGTGTGGTCTGCCTCCATTGAAGGTACGCCGCTGTTGCTCTGTGTAAATAGGACAGCAGTCAGGTAACAAATGTGCAAAATTTGTCTGCCCGTCTGCAGTACATTGCCTTATTGTATTAGTACATTAAATATTTAACATTGCATCAGGATCAAAATTCTACATTTTTTTTATGTGATTTGCCATTTGAAGCAGTTTTTGGTATGGATTTTGCTCTGGTTTTTAGGCTGCCCAATAACCAATGGGGAATCTGTGGCAAGAATGAAAAAAATTAAATAAAAACGCTCCATATGAAGCGTGGAAACAACAGGTTTGGCAGCGGATTCCGCAATTTTGGCTTTTTGCACCAAAATTCAGAGGGAAAATCTGCCCTGTCAGAACATAGGTAAAGGTTGTTGCCAGGGGTGGTTGCCACCACCCCTGGCAACTCGCAAGGTGAGGCGATCGCCTTAGGCAGCACCAGGTAGGGGCAAAAGGGGGGCAGCGGAAGGGCCATGGCCAATGAGCGTTTTCATTGTGGCAAAGGGGTTAAGTTAAGAAAGTGTGTGTGTGGGGGTGGGGGGGGGGTCATCACCGTTTCAGTTTTAGCCTCAGGCAGCAGAAATGTGGATTTTTCCATGATTTATTGTTGAATTGCTGCTTATTTGCCACAGGTTTTACTCTCTGCATGGCAAAGGGTGAAATCTGCTATGGAAATCCACAGCATCAGGCTGGTGGGTTGTCAGGTCCTCCTGGAATCACTCCATGCCCCCACTACTGTGATGCTGCTGGTACGCTGGCACCAGCAGCAATTAGTAATACATTTCCCACTAACGATGGGAATATCTAATATTTTAGCAGCAGAGTCACCGAGGGCATGTCTGAGGCCACGCTGTGACTCACAGCTACACTTAGGTAATTAGTCTCATTAATTCCAATTTAATTTGCCATTTTTATTCTCCTGTGTTTTGATGCAACTTGTAAAGTAACTGCAGAGAAGCTCAAAAACACCACTCATCAGGTAATCCTCTCGGACCAGTACAATGGTGACATTACAAGCCCTGCCCTAGCGCTGGCAAACACTATGCCCCTTTCACACGGGCGAGTTTTCCGCGCGGGAGCAATGCGCGAGATGAACGCATTGCACCCGCACTGAATCCCGACCCATTCACCTCAATGGGGCTGTGCAGATGAGCGGTGATTGTCATGCATCACTTGTGCGTTGTGTGAAAATCGCAGCATGTTCTATAGTTTTTCACGCAACGCAGGCCCCATAGAAATGAATAGGGATGTGTGAAAATCGCAAGCATCCGCAAACAAGTGCGGATGCGGTGCGATTTTCACGCATGGTTGCTAGGTGATGATGTAAGTAAATTGATAAGTCAATTTACTGTATTATTTTCCCTTATAACATGGTTCTAAAGGAAAATAAATGCATTCTGAATACAGAATGCTTACTAAAATGTGGCTTGAGGGGTTAAAAAATAAAAGAAAAATAACTCACCTCATCATCTTGTTCGCGCAGCCGGCATCGTCTTCTTTCAGGACCTGCAAAAGGACCTGCGCTGACGTCACCACGCGCAACTACGTCATCAAAGGTCCTTTTGCAGGTCCTGAGGGAAGACGATGCCGGCTGCGCGAACAAGATGATGAGGTGAGTTATTTTTCTTTTATTTTTTAACCCCTCAAGCCACATTTTAGTAAGCATTCTGTATTAAGAATGCTATTATTCTCCTTTATAACCATGTTAAATGGGAAAATAATAAAATGAATAGAACACCTAACCCAAACCCGAACTTCAGAGAAGAAGTCCGGGTTCGGGTCTGGGTACCACATTCAGTTTTTTCTCACGAGTGTGCAAAACGCATTGCACTCGCGCGGAAAAAACTGAACATCGGAACGCAATCGCAGTCAAAACTGACTGCAATTGCATGCCTAATCGCGTGGTTTTCCCGCAATGCACACGCGACGCATCCGGAGCAAATCAGGGACGCCCGTGTGAAAGAGGCCTTAGGCTACTTTCACATTAGCGTCTTCAATTCCGCTATTGAGATCCGTCATAGGATCTCAATAGCGGAAGAAAACGCTTCAGTTTTGTCCCCATTCATTGTCAATGGGAACAAAACTGAACTGAATGAAATGGAATGCACCAAAATGTATTCCCTTCCGTTTGGTTGCGCTCCCACCGCGGACAGAATAACGCTGCAAGCAGCGTTTTTCTGTCCACGATGTGGTGCGGAGCAAGACGGATCCGTCCTGGCACACAATGTAAGTCAATGGGGACGGATTCGTTTTCTCTGACACAATAGAAAAGAGATCCGTCTGCCCATTGACTTTCAATGGTGTTCATGACGGATCTGTCATGGCTATAGAAGACAAAATAAAACCGGACCCATTCATGACGGATGCATGCGATTGTATTATGGTAACGGAAGCGTTTTTGCATATCCACCAGTGACCACTGCAGCCAATCACTTTTGCTCGAAACCAGTGATTGGCTGCAGCGGTCAAGTGGGAATACTGGCATATCATCTCCACTCCCAAGTAAGCAAACCTGCTGGAGAACACTGCAGTGTTGACACAGGCATGGAGGGGGCAGTACTGGCCCTTATTTTATCATATTCCAACCATTGGTTAAGTTTTCCATCATCTCAGACAGCCCCTTTAAGGAGTGTCATGTTTTCATGTGTTAACTAGTTTAACTGTTACGGGCATTCACTCAAGCCAAAATGAGTAATAATGATGATAAGGCAAGGATAAGATCTGTCAACAGCAGCAGCAGCCGCCGAGAAAAACGGTAAACGGTACAAAGAAGATATTTTACAGGGATCCTCGATGTTAAACATTTCCCTTAAAGGGAGTCTGTAACCTCCAAAATTGGTTTCAAAGTAAGCAAACCACCATATAATGTAGGTGCCCAGAAACATAACCATTCCTTCATTGTGAAATCTGACCTCTGAACCTTGAGAAATGCTTCTTTTTATTTTTATAGAAATAAAGCTTCTGGTGTACTGTGGACAGGGGCGGCTCCGCTAGTAACGTCACCCGGCACTTCTCCTCTTCTTTGATTGACAGTGAGATTTCAGAGCTGGTGGCGCAGACACAGAGGATGCCAAGTGCACCAATGGAATTGGCCCCACCCACAGTGCGCTGAAAACCTTATTCCCCAAAAAAATAAAAAAGAAGCCTTTCTCAGAATTAGAGGACCAGGCACAGTTTCATTTCGAGGCACCTAGCCTACATTAGTAACAGATTTTGGAGGTGACAGGCTACCTTTAGAATCTGAAGTATTCAAAATAGAAGGTGAATAATTATACGGTGGCTATTAACCATATTCTGGCAGAGCGGCACCAGGGGTGCACCTAGCCTTCCTGCTGCCTGAGGCAAAAACTGAAACCCTTAGCCCTTCCATTCAGCTCATGGCCCTTCGGCTGCCCCTCTTGCCCCTACCTGGTGCTACCTGAGGCAATCGCCTCACTTGGCCTCATTGGTGGTGCACCCCTGAGTGGCACCGCAAGGCGGTGTCAGCAGTAGATTCTGAAGTTATGATCTCTCTATTATAATTGATTCTCCATTCCCTTACCTGTCTCTAAACACACCCATATTAAAGGGGTTGTCCGGGAGTTTCATATCGATGGCCTATCCTCAGTATAGGTCATAAGTACATAATTGGTGGGGGTCCGACTCCTGGCACCCCTGCCGATCAGCTGTGTGAAGAGACCTCAGCACTCCAGTGAGCTCTGTGGCCTCTTCACAGATAACCAATGACAGCACCACACACTGTATAGTGGCTGTGCTTGGTATTGCAGTTCAGGCCCATTCACTTGAATGGTGCTGAGCTGTGCCTAGGCCTGTGATGGCTAACCTCCGGCACTCCAGCTGTGGTAAAACTTTGACTCCCAAGATGTACACTTGCTTGGCTGTTCACAGAACTCCACAGAAATAAATGGAGCATGCTGGGAGTTGTAGTTTCACCACAGCTGGAGTGCTGGAGATTAGACTTTACTGGCCTAGGCCTTGTGACTGATTTACAGTGACGTCTCTGGCCTAGGAAGAGGCCACGGTGCTCACCAAGCATCATGGCCTCTTCTAACAGCTGTAGAGAGGGGGTGCCAGGAGTCAGACCCTCACCGAGCAGAGACTGATGACCTGTCCTGTCCTTGGAGCAAAACTAATAACCAGGAATTCCATGTACAGCCTCTCACACAGTCCTGGCAGCCCTGGCACTGGTCAGGAGGGCACCATAAGTCACACAAAGGTCTTGGTCCATTACCAGTCTAGGGTAACAGTATAGGTAATACATGATGTACTCATCCTACCTTATACCACCATAAAAAAGTACACTGCCATATCGATCACTTACCTGTAAGACATAAGCAAGAAAGTACAATGAACATATTGTAATAGGCAATTACACAAAGTGCACAATGCGATGGCAGTATTATGTCACTTTTGCCTTTATTTTAGTATAGAAGCAGTGGAATTCCAGAACCACAGATATAGTAATGGTGGGTTCACACTGCCCGATTATCGTTCCCGATAATCTGCCCGTCTAAAGGTGCCGCAGATCACCCGATGAAAGAGCAAAACGAGCTAAGCGGCGATCTGCTGCCCAGAAACAATAGCAATAGCGATCACTCATCCTCATACTGTGGAGGCGATCGCTGCATGTAAATGTAGTGCTGAATGAGCAGCCAGCTCTTGCTGCTCCTTGGGCCGTATAAAACCCGCAATAACTCAATGCTACCAACCAAAGCAAGGCAAAGACTGTTCAGACTGAAACTTCACGCAGAACTTACACAGTTTATGTTAGCAGGGCTACAGTTAGTGCATGATCATGACAATGTAGAGCAACCCCTCCATGCATGTGCTCAGCAGAGAAATGCCACGACCCTCACTCCCTCAGGCGACTATTCCACGGAGTCGCATTTCCTACAGTAAAGAAGCCTTGATACCTCTGGAGACTGAAATTTTTTCTTCTTCAGACAGAGGCAGTGCTCCCTTGTTTGTACATGGAACAGCTTTCCCCCATCTTTTTTGTACAGGCCACTTATATATTGTATAGGTTAATCATGCTCCCCCCCCCCCCCCCCTTAAACACACACTATTAGATGTATATTCTCAACACTGAAGAAATGTAATCCTTTTAAAGGTAATCTTCATATCACAGACTGTAGCCATGAGTTATAACCTCCCTTCTGATCCTCAGCTGTTTCATGTGACCAGCACTCTGATCTCCAACGGACACAGCATGTTATGTGCGGACAGGAAGCCAGTTTCTCTATGTATTGCTATGGGAGCCTCAATGTTAGTCTCATAGGAATGAATAGAGAAGTAACTGACTTCCTGTCCTGTGATCAGAGTGCTGGTCACATGACACAGCTGAGGATCACAAATACAGTCACCGATAGGATTACCTTCACTCCAATTTACCACATGTACCTTTCTAATGGGCCAGAAAATAACGATTTTTGTGGGAGTGCTTCTTTAATCTTTCCTCATAATTAAGACCCTCCATGCCCCTTATCAGTTTAGTTGTTCTTCTTTGTACTTTTTCCAGCTCCAGGGCATACTCTCTATGAACTGGTGCCCAGAACTAGACTACATATTCTAGATGAGGCCATACCAAAGCTTTTGCAGACAATAATAGGCATTTTCCATATAGTGGCGGCCATGTACTTACAGTCGGCTGAATGAGCCCTAACCATGAGAACCTATGAGAATATGGGGTTTTCCAACTCTTTCCTCTGAATAGGCCATGAGTATCTTATTGGTGGGGTTCCAAAACCCAGGACCCCCGCTGATCAGCTGTTTGAGGAGGCCGTGGCTCTCACAGCTTTCCTTAGGCCAGTGACGTAATGCTCATCAGTCACGTGGTCTAGGCACAGCTTAGTCCCATTCAAGTGAATGGTCCCCGGCAGCGATACCAAGCACAGCCACTATACAATGGATGGCACTGTGCTTGGTAAACTGTGAGAATGCTGCGGCGCTCACAGGAGCTAATCGGCGGCAGTCCTGGTTGAGAGACCCTCACCCATCAGATACTGATGACCTATTCTGAGGAAAAAAACTCTTTAAATTTAGCATATTCTCATAGGTTCTAATAATGTCATATTATTTTTCCAGTGCAAGAAAGAACTGCATGTGTGAAATCAATACCTATCGAGCAGAGGACGGACGGGGAATGGTGTATTCCTGTGGATTCCATAGTAACTATAATCAGCTTGTCATTGATTTAGTGCGTCGGTGACATCATCGGTGAATTCAGAGCTGTGTAATCTCTGGAGAACACCTGGTCACCTCTGCTTCTCCAGTCATCTTAATTCGGTGGAGGGTAGAAACCAGACAGAGGTAAAAATAAAACCCTTTACTGTTCAGCTCCGTCTAGTGATGTTCTCATTACACTGGTAAATATGATCAAAAGTCCATGTGTCTAATGTGCTTCTTCTTTACGGCACCGATTTTTATTACTGATTTTTTTTTTTACCAGTGCAGTTTTGGATATGAGCTCACAAGTCAAGGTCAAATTACACATTTTGTCATTATTTGCGCAAAATTACAACAAAATGGTGTCATTTTGCTGTGATTTTGCATATCTACCCTGGTATCCATGGGGCCTGGCAGCCAAAGTGTCCCCACTTAAAGGGGGGGTGCAGTCAGTGGATAATGGAAAGGGACAGTGATAGGGTGACCAAGGAAAGAATTGAAGACACCTGTGTTGCAGCAGAGCCCAATGGTTACTTATTACACCCCTGGGTTCAACCCATTCAAGGAGTGAGGGATAGAGGATATACAACCATCCTATAAACACCCATCCAAAGGGTGCATTTCTGCTTGGGCTCTAAAGCAACATCTACAACGTGGCATGTATAATACTGGTGTCTTCTTATGTGCCTCTGGTCCTCCTCGGGCACCAGGGACGGGGTATACCCTGCTAAGAAGAGTGACAAGATATTATATCTCAGTGTCCCTAATTAAGTTGGGGACACGGCTGAACGCTAACTGGTAGAGGGGTTGTATTCTCCTTTAAATGGGTTTACCAATCTCAGAAAGTGGTGGCATATCACTAGGCTATCCCATCACTTTTCTATCAGTAGGGTTCTGTCAGGAGACGCCAAGATTCAAGGAATGAAGGGGCCACAGAGGCGGTTTAGGGCCACATCATGGCTCAATTCAGGTGAACGGAGTGGACTTGCACAGCCTGTGGCCGGGGGTGCTGAATCGGTACAGCCCCGCAGTCTCAGGACTGTGGTGGTCCCTCACTGATTAGAAAGTGATGCCATATCTCAGACATAAGCCATCACTTTCTAAGATCAAAAAAACCCTCTAAAGGGGTTGTCCCATTACAACTACTTATCAACCATCCACAGGATAGGGAATAAGTGTCTGATTGTCAGGGGTCCGATCGCTGGGGCCCACACCAATTACGAGAAGTGGGGTCCACATTCTTTGGTTGGAATGGAGACACATGACTGCTGCCGCTCCACTCAACTCTACAGGGTTGCGGGACGTAGCTGAGCGCTTGGCTATCTTCGGCACTCCCCCAGAGCTGAATGGAGTGGCAGGCGCATATGCATGTCTGACGCTTTTTTCAAATGGGTTCTTGTGATCATCGAGGGGCCCCAGTAATTGGACCCCCGTCAATCAGACACTTATCCTCTATCCTGTGGATAGGGAATAAGTTGTAATGGGACAACCCCTTTAAATATGAGCCTCAAATATTCAACAATGGCCTTGACCCTTAGGGATCAGCCTATAGCCAGTCAGTACTTTAGCCGCAGTGGTGAAAAGGTCTGTAAGAAAAGCAAAACCATCTCTGGCAATGTCAGAATGTGAGACATAATGGTAACGACAAAATCTAACCGCGGGTAATGACCGGCGCCAATCTGCCATTATCATTGCTGATAGGACTGATCTCATACACCATGGGACCATCTCCTTCCCAGGAATCTATGAATGAGGGCACCATGCCGCTGCTGAGATGTGAGCCGCGCACTGCCCTGAGTAAAGAATGATTTTCCGTACAAACTCTTGGCATTAGATTATCTTGCTGATGAATGATAGCGCCGTGGGGAACTGTCTGAAACCAGACAATAACATTAAATGCAATTAAATTAACTCTAAGTAATATCCAAATATAAGTCAATGGATTGGGGCAGAGAACAGAGAGTGATTAAATGGCGGAACAAAAAAAAAAAAGCTTCCGCACCTTGACGCTGGTAATGTATGATGCCCATGTGCCCCCACAACTAGAATGGAATTTTTTTACCCAGTAGAGGTAATAAAACCGGACACTAGCAACAACCTGAAATATAATGCTAATTTCACATAAGCGGTAAGAGATCCGACAGGCTGTTCTGGCAGAGAATAGCCTGCCGCAGCATCCTGGGTCCAGTATTGCCGGACAGTACAGGAATCCCCACCGGCCCCATAAACTGTAATGGGCTCCGGTGGAAATCCGGCTGCTACTTAGCAAATATGCCAAGAATGGGCCGGACAAAAACTCGTATAGTAGAAAGAGTGCAGACATGCGCAGCCACCCTCCATTAATTTCTATAGGGCATCCGAAAATAGCTTGGCTATTTCCATCGGCCCCATAGAAATGAATAGGAGCAGTGGCCGCGCAAGTGCAGTGCGCTTCCATTTACTTGTATGGGGAGAGCGCTTGGCGGTGGCCGGACCCTGGAAAACCTGGGGTCCTGCAGCCACCGCTCGCCCACCTCCGTTCTCAACGTAGGTGAGCATCCCCATTGTCTGTGATGGGAATACCCCTTTAAGCTTGTTTTACATCTGCGGTAAGCAGATCCGGCAGGCTGTTCCGGCCTAGTACTGCCTGCCGGATCCGTCACTGCCAGCAAATATGCAAAGGAGCGGTTGGAAAAATACTGCTGCACCAATACAGGCCAGCAAGTGGCAGCACTGTTCTCATAGTAATTGTGTGCTATGGACAATCTAATGATTGACAGTTATAGTCCCCAAGGGTGAAAAAAATAAAAATAAAATTTAGATATATAAAAGTTCAAATCATCCCCCCTTTCCCCAAAAGAAAAATAAATAAACAATCCAAAAATGACACATCATGGGCATTGTCGCGAATACTTTCAAGATATAACGATATTTATCCCATACAGAAAATGCCGTAATGGAAAAAAAATCAAAATGGCCAATTTACCATTTTTTGTCACCTCGCCACCCCCAAAAAATGTGATAAAAAAAAGTCACACACACTTCAAAATGATATAATTGAAAAGTACAGATCGGCCCGCAAAAATTGAGCCCTCACACAGCTCTGTACACATAACTGCAAAAAAAAGTTATAGGGGTCATGATGAAAAGAAAAAAAAAACTTTTTTTCACGTTTTTTTTTTTTTTCAGTATTAAAACATAAAACTATACAAGTGTGGTATTATTGTAATCATACTAACCTGGAGAATTAAGGTAACACATCAATGTTACCGCATAGGGAAGGAGGAGCTATAAGGAGCTATAAATGAGCTGGGCATTAGGGTGGCGCTGGAGCTTTGTCAGAGAAAAGACAAGTGCATCGTGGGTTTTGGTTGGATACAGTAACAGGATGGTGAAAACAGGTCGGGAGAGTCCAAATTGTAAAAGAAAAAGCACGGGGAATGTACATGAGGTAAGCAACTACAAAGGGGGTTTTCCAAGAAGTAAAAATTATTGTGAAATGCCTCAGAGTGGAATAAAAAAACTAAACCATACTCGCCCTCACCAATGTGGTCGGTGACTGTATGTCAAGACAGAACCAGGAAGCAGAGACCAATGGGATCACGGGAGATCAGTAGGAGATCAGTGAGGGTGAGGATGGTGTATTTGTCCCCCCTGGGACAACCCAATTAACAAAGGCCAAAAGAGTAGGCTCCCGAAGGCCATTTCCAATATGGAAACCCCTCCCCAATAAAACTGCAGTCAATGCATAAGCACTGAGCCACTTGGTGGTCTACACTGGAGGTGTCCACTCATCATGCACTGGCCAGTAGAGGGAGCACTCCATGGCTGTCATTTATACTCATGTGGCACAGGCAGACTGATAGCGGTCCATCTTGGAATGGCAGCTTCCCTATATGCAACATTCACAGAATGACCGTTACAAATAGACAGATCTACAAGTGGATTTTAGATTTAAAGGTCTGATGAAACAAATGGGCTTTGATATTATTTTGTGTGTTTTGAGAGACGGCAGATCTCAGTGTATCTAGGTCAGTATTGTCTGTTGTCAGTCTAACATGAATGCTGAGTGGAAATACAATTAAGTGTTGAAATTAGGTAGAGAAGAAAGTGACCTGCATGAGACACATGTGAGAGCTCTGGGTGTAGTTTTGAAGTAGTCAGCTTCTTTTCAGCCAGAAATGAGCTTTAATCAACTTGCATTTAAAGTGTCACGCACATGAATGAAAGGGGTCACGTTGCGACCTGCAAGCTAGCGTGACTGCGACACAACAGCTGCAAGAAATCCAGCCGTACTGGGACCCCATTTACAATTACCGTGTACCTCCAGGCTAAATACACAGCTCATGCTCAGAGTCTTACAGAAATATAATGAATGGTTTTTGTTCTGATCTCTGGAAATACACTTAAAGGGTGTCTGTGAGCAGTTTTGACCATGCAAAACTACTGACAGCGCTAGGTAGAGGCTGGGGAGAACAGGACAAATAGACATTTTGCGGAGCTTTAATTACCAGGAGTAGAGTGAATATTAACTTTTATTCCGCCAGGCACTGCTGCTGCAAGTGTCCAGGAGGTGGAGCTTCACTGTGAAGTGCTCTCTGCATTCAGCTGCTTCACAGCCCCTCCCCTCTTCTCTGAGTGACAGCTGTAGTGGACTGCTAGTTGCATGCTTATGCTGTCACTCAGAGGAGAGGGAAGGGTTGTGAAGCAGCTGAATGCAGACGGCACTTCACAGTGAAGCTCCACCTCCTGTACACTTGTAGCAGCAGTGCCTGGCAGAATAAAAGTTTATATTCACTCTACTCCTGGTAATAAAAGTTTCACAATGGTCTATTTGCCTTGTCCTCCCCATCCCCTACCTAGCACTGTCAGCAGAGGGGATCCCAATGCAAAGAGCACTTCACAGTGAAGACCCACCTTTAGTGCACTTGCAGGAGAAGAACCTGGCAGAATCAAAATTCATATTTATGCTACTCTTGATAATAAAAAATCTGCAAAAAGGTATGTTTGGCCTTCTTTCCACAACCTAGCACTGCCTGCAGCAGTTTTGCATGATCAAAACAACTGACACGCTTGCTTTAAAAGGGTTGTCTAAGATTGGGGAAAAAAAATAAAAATAATAATAATAATAATATTATATATATATACATATATATATATATATATATATATATATATATATATATACACTGCTCAAAAAAATAAAGGGAACACAAAAATAACACATCCTAGATCTGAATTAATTAAATATTCTTCTGAAATACTTTGTTCTTTACATAGTTGAATGTGCTGACAACAAAATCACACAAAAAAAAAAAAAAAATGGAAATCAAATTTTTCAACCCATGGAGGTCTGGATTTGGAGTCACACTCAAAATTAAAGTGGAAAAACACACTACAGGCTGATCCAACTTTGATATAATGTCCTTAAAACAAGTCAAAATGAGGCTCAGTAGTGTGTGTGGCCTCCACGTGCCTGTATGACCTCCCTACAACGCCTGTGCATGCTCCTGATGAGGTGGCGGATGGTCTCCTGAGGGATCTCCTCCCAGACCTGGACTAAAGCATCTGCCAACTCCTGGACAGTCTGTGGTGCAACGTGACGTTGGTGGATAGAGTGAGACATGATGTCCCAGATGTGTTCAATTGGATTCAGGTCTGGGGAACGGGCGGGCCAGTCCATAGCATCAATGCCTTCGTCTTGCAGGAACTGCTGACACACTCCAGCCACATGAGGTCTAGCATTTTCTTGCATTAGGAGGAACCCAGGGCCAACCGCACCAGCATATGGTCTCACAAGGGTTCTGAGGATCTCATCTCGGTACCTAATGGCAGTCAGGCTACCTCTGGCGAGCACATGGAGGGCTGTGCGGCCATCCAAAGAAATGCCACCCCACACCATTACTGACCCAATGCCAAACCGGTCATGCTGGAGGATGTTGCAGGCAGCAGAACGTTCTCCACGGCGTCTCCAGACTCCAGGGTTGTTGCCCTCCTACGGCCTCCTCCACGTCTCCTGATGTACTGGCCTGTCTCCTGGTAGTGCCTCCATGCTCTGGACACTATGCTGACAGACACAGCAAACCTTCTTGCCACAGCTCGCATTGATGTGCCATCCTGGATAAGCTGCACTACCTGAGCCACTTGTGTGGGTTGTAGATTCTGTCTCATGCTACCACTAGTGTGAAAGCACCGCCAGCATTCAAAAGTGACCAAAACATCAGCCAGGAAGCATAGGAACTGAGAAGTGGTCTGTTGTCACCACCTGCAGAACCACTCCTTTATTGGGGGTGTCTTGCTAATTGCCTATAATTTCCACCTGTTGTCTATCCCATTTGCACAACAGCATGTGAAATTGATTGTCACTCAGTGTTGTTTCCTAAGTGGACCGTTTGATTTCACAGAAGTGTGATTGACTTGGAGTTACATTGTGTTGTTTAAGTGTTCCCTTTATTTTTTTGAGCAGTGTATATATATATATATATATATATATATATATACACTGCGTGCAGAATTATTAGGCAAATGAGTATTTTGACCACATCATCCTCTTTATGCATGTTGTCTTACTCCAAGCTGTATAGGCTCGAAAGCCTACTACCAATTAAGCATATTAGGTGATGTGCATCTCTGTAATGAGAAGGGGTGTGGTCTAATGACATCAACACCCTATATTAGGTGTGCATAATTATTAGGCAACTTCCTTTCCTTTGACAAAATGGGTCAAAAGAAGGACTTGACAGGCTCAGAAAAGTCAAAAATAGTGAGATATCTTGCAGAGGGATGCAGCACTCTTAAAATTGCAAAGCTTCTAAAGCGTGATCATCGAACAATCAAGCGTTTCATTCAAAATAGTCAACAGGGTCGCAAGAAGCGTGTGGAAAAACCAAGGCGCAAAATAACTGCCCATGAACTGAGAAAAGTCAAGCGTGCAGCTGCCAAGATGCCACTTGCCACCAGTTTGGCCATATTTCAGAGCTGCAACATCACTGGAGTGCCCAAAAGCACAAGGTGTGCAATACTCAGAGACATGGCCAAGGTAAGAAAGGCTGAAAGACGACCACCACTGAACAAGACACACAAGCTGAAACGTCAAGACTGGGCCAAGAAATATCTCAAGACTGATTTTTCTATGGTTTTATGGACTGATGAAATGAGAGTGAGTCTTGATGGGCCAGATGGATGGGCCCGTGGCTGTATTGGTAAAGGGCAGAGAGCTCCAGTCCGACTCAGACGCCAGCAAGGTGGAGGTGGAGTACTGGTTTGGGCTGGTATCATCAAAGATGAGCTTGTGGGGCCTTTTCGGGTTGAGGATGGAGTCAAGCTCAACTCCCAGTCCTACTGCCAGTTTCTGGAAGACACCTTCTTCAAGCAGTGGTACAGGAAGAAGTCTGCATCCTTCAAGAAAAACATGATTTTCATGCAGGACAATGCTCCATCACACGCGTCCAAGTACTCCACAGCGTAGCTGGCAAGAAAGGGTATAAAAGAAGAAAATCTAATGACATGGCCTCCTTGTTCACCTGATCTGAACCCCATTGAGAACCTGTGGTCCATCATCAAATGTGAGATTTACAAGGAGGGAAAACAGTACACCTCTCTGAACAGTGTCTGGGAGGCTGTGGTTGCTGCTGCACGCAATGTTGATGGTGAACAGATCAAAACACTGACAGAATCCATGGATGGCAGGCTTTTGAGTGTCCTTGCAAAGAAAGGTGGCTATATTGGTCACTGATTTGTTTTTGTTTTGTTTTTGAATGTCAGAAATGTATATTTGTGAATGTTGAGATGTTATATTGGTTTCACTGGTAAAAATAAATAATTGAAATGGGTATATATTTGTTTTTTGTTAAGTTGCCTAATAATTATGCACAGTAATAGTCACCTGCACACACAGATATCCCCCTAAAATAGCTAAAACTAAAAACAAACTAAAAACTACTTCCAAAAATATTCAGCTTTGATATTAATGAGTTTTTTGGGTTCATTGAGAACATGGTTGTTGTTCAATAATAAAACTAATCCTCAAAAATACAACTTGCCTAATAATTCTGCACTCCCTGTATATACAGTGCTGCCCATAATTATTCATACCCCTGGCAAATTTTGACTTAAAGTTACTTTTATTCAACCAGCAAGTAATTTTTTGACAGGAAATAACATAGGTGTCTCCCAAAACATAATAAGACGATGTACAAGAGGCATTATTGTGGAAAAAAAACATTTCTCAGCTTTTATTTACATTTGAGCAAAAAGTGTCCAGTCCAAAATTATTCATATCCTTCTCAATAATCAATAGAAAAGCCTTTATTGGCTATTACAGCAATTAAATGCTTCCTATAATTGCAGACCAGCTTTTTGCATGTCTCCACAGGTATTTCTGCCCATTCATCTTTAGCAATGAGCTCCAAATCTTTCAGGTTGGAGGGTCTTCTTGCCGTCACCCTGATCTTTAGCTCCCTCCACAGATTCTCAATTGGATTCAAGTCTGGACTCTGGCTGGGCCACTCCAAAACGTTCATGTTGTTGTCTACTAACCATTTCTTCACCACTTTTGCTGTGTGTTTTGGGTCATTGTCATGCTGAAATGTCCACTGGTGCCCAAGGCCAAGTTTCTCTGCAGACTGCCCGATGTTGTCGTTGAGAATCCTCATGTATTGCTCTTTTTTCATGGTGCTGTTTACAATGATTAGGTTCCCTGGTCCATTGGCTGAAAAACACCCCAAAGCATTAGGTTACCACCACCATGTTTGACAGTGGGAATGGTGTTCTTTGGGTTGAAGGCTTTTCCTTTTTTACGCCAAATGAAGGAAACATCATTGTGACCAAACAATTCAATTTTTTTTTCATCTGACCATAACACAGAAGACCAGAAGTCTTCTTCTTTGTCCAGATGAGCTTTTGCAAAGGCCAAGCGAGCTTTTGTGTGCCTTATCTGGAGAAGTGGAACCCAGCAGTGTGCAGTGTCCGTTGTATTGTCTGCCTTGAGACATTGCCACCAGCAGAGCCCAGATTCACCAAGATGGCCTTGGTGGTGATCCTTGGATTCTTTTTCACCTCTCTAACTATCCTCCTGGCCAGCACAGGTGTCACTTTTGGCTTCCGACCACGTCCTCTGAGATTTTCCACAGTGCGGAACATCTTGTATTTTTTTAATAATACTTTGCACTGTAGTCACTGGAACTTGAAAACATTTAGAAATGGCCTTGTAGCCCTTTCCTGATTTGTGAGCAGCCACAATGGGCAGCCGCAGGTCCTCACTGAGCTCCTTTGTCTTAGCCATGACTGTCCACAAACCAACTGCAGAGAGCTGCTGTTTTTCACCTGTTGAGTTGATTAAAACAGCTGTTCCCAATTAATCAGGGTAATTAGGACGCTTTAGAACAGCTTGGACTATTTGGAATGGTATAGAACTTTTGATTTTCCCACAGACTGTCAGTTTGTGAAGGGTATGAATAATTTTGGACTGGACACTTTTTGCTCAAATGTAAATAAAAGCTGAGAAATGTTTTTTTTCCACAATAATGCCTCTTGTACATCGTCTTATTATCTTTTGGGAGACACCTATGTCATTTCCTGTCAAAAAATTACTTGCTGGTTGAATAAAAGTAACGAAGTCAAAATTTGCCAGGGGTATGAATAATTATGGGCAGCACTGTATATATAGAAACAGCACAATGGGCTATATCTGCTTATGCACATAAAACTTATTGGGGCTGAACTGCAATACTTGATGTAACCCTTGGACTCCCTAGTAAGTCCACCTGAGTGGCTTCGTCATTTTTTGAGACCCTGAAGCAGATTCTAACCAGATTTCTAGGCAAGCTAGCATGTGTCTCGGCGTAAATGTTTGGAAGCAACAAGGACTTTGTGAAGGTCCCCACAAGGATAACCCTGATGTGGAAATAGGTGATATCAGCTTTTATTGTCATATCTGTAACGCATTTCGGGACCACAGCAGTTCCTTCATCAGATGGTTTCACTGTGTCTCATCGTGATAGACTAATGCATAAAACATCAATATCACAGCAGTATACTAATTAATAAGCATACATTTCGTATTCAGGAATAGGAGTTTTAAATGGAAATCCACACCCAAAATAAAACTGTTCAGTGATCTAAGATGCTGCTAAGGTTGCGCTTGTCTCATCTCCGGGGTGTGATCTTTAGGGCTGCTCGTCTCAGTCTGACATCACAGAGCATCATATAGTCCAGCAAACCCTGTGTGAGGCATGCATGGACCAGCAGGGAGTATATCTGACCTCAGTGCTAAAAACAGTGTGTGCATATGTAAAGGTCAATGTATTTGAGCGCAGAGTCATCAAAGAAGTGGTCGAAATCCATTATTGTCTGTCATTTTACAAACAAGAATGCAATGTCCACTCAAAGAGTACCTACGCTGCAATACAAAAGTATGTGCCCCCTACCAGATGTCACCTGTTATTTAGCATACTGAAAATGGTTAGACCAAGGGCATTATGTCCTGCATTTATTCAACAGCCTGTGAATAAGTAATAGTTTCCCTCATACATAATAACCGGTGGTGGCACCTTGACCAACAGAGACTGCAACCAGACACTTCCTATGTTATATATCAGCCTTTTACACATACAGATAGAGGACTGCCCAATCATATTAAACAGGTTTCCAGGTTTTATGTAAATGAAGCATAATCTTTAAAAATAAGCAAATCCATTTAAAAATTCTGGAATTCAACCCAAAGTTTCCCAAAAGTCTGGGTTTCACAGAATTACATTTTATTGTAATGTGTTTTAGGAGAATTAGATAGATAAATAGATAGACAGACAGCGGTGGGGGAACGGGAGTGAGGTGGGGGTTTTTTTTGTTAGTTTTTTATATATAACTGGGAATAAAGAGATGGTCATTAACTACCGGGGGCACCAAGGAAGGGAGCATTATATATACCTGGCACTAAAGAGGCGAGCATCATCTACTGGGTGG
Organism: Bufo bufo; assembly: GCF_905171765.1. Lineage (NCBI taxonomy): Eukaryota > Metazoa > Chordata > Amphibia > Anura > Bufonidae > Bufo > Bufo bufo. Next base: position 90,122,053 of record NC_053390.1, read on the forward strand.
ACAAGGGGGCAAGCATTATATATAACTAGCACTAAAGAAGGGGTCATCATGTACTAGGGGCAAAAAAGGGGGGAAGCATTTTATATAACTGGCACTAAAGAGGGGGGGTCATCTACTGGGGGCAGGCATAATATATACCTGGCACTAAAGAGGGGGGCATCATCTCTGAGAGCACCATTGGGGGCATTATATATACCTGGCATTAAAGGGGGGCATCATCTACTGGGGGAACCAAGGGGGGCATTATATATACCTTGCATTACAGAGGGGGGCATCATCTACTAGGGGCCCCAAGGGGGTAGCATCATATATATCTGGCATTAAAGAGGGGTCATCTACTGGGGGCACCAAGGGGGGCATTATATATACCTGGCATTAAGGAGCTGCATCATCTACTGGGGGTACCAAGGGAAGGGGGGGGGGGTTATTTACACCTAACACTAAAGAGGAGGCATCATCTACTAGGGGCACCAATGGGGGGGGAGGATTATATACACCTGGCACTAAAGAGAGAGGCATAATCTACTGGATAGGTCATCAGTATCTGATCGGTGGGAGTCCTCCACCCGGGACCCCCGCCGATCAGCTGTTCGAGAAGGCAGCAGCACTCCTGTGAGAGCCACAGCCTTCTCTGAGCTTCCCTCATCGTTCACGTGGCCTAGGAGCACCTCAGCCCCATTCAAGTGAATGGGGGTGAGTGCAATAACAGGCACAGCCACTATGCAATGTACGGCGCTGTGCTTGGTGAGCTGTGGGAAGGCGCGGTGCTCACAGGACCCCCACTAATCAGATCCTGATGACTTATCCTGAGGATAGGTCATCAGTATCAAATTCCCAGAAACCCTTTTTTATGATTAGTGCATGAACAGAATAAATCAGAGTCATGCATTACACCTAATACCTATGCAATATGGAACCGGCTGCTTATCGAGCACAGAGCGGCAGAACAGCTGTTGTACTATATATGGTTCTGTAGAGAGACCTTGTTTGGCCCTATTTACTGTAATTATCTAGACTAACAAATGTCCTACAAAAAGCAAATATTAAGACATGCAATCAAATAAGCATTACTAATAGCTATTTGACTTAACTGCGTTTTCACAATATCTCATTAATTTCTATGCGGTTTTCGCTTCTGCATGCTCCAGATTCTGCAGGTTTTAAGGACAATGAGAAAGGAACATTATTTATGATAACCTGGGTAGGCAAACACTTTTATTGCCTCTTACAAAAGACAAACTTTAATATTTCCGCAATATCTCTATTGATGGAGCCATTTCCATCTCCGTGCACCGTTTATACAGGGATCTCTATTGGTTCATGCTACTTTCTCACTGTTTTAGGGGGAGCTCCATGAATGAACTGCACCTAATAGCTCCATTTCTTAGAGCAGTGATGCCCAACCTGCGGCCCGCGAAGCCATGTCATGCAGCCCGCACAGTGACCTGGACTTTATCTGCGCAGGGAGCGCTGCGAACGGCACAGGCAGCAAAGCGATGCTGCCTGTGCCTGCAATCTCCCCACCCAGCCCCGCCTCCTAGCTAATTTATTCACTGCACTTGGCTTTGTGAAGTTGAAGAGAAGAGAAGCGCCGTAATCTCGCACAGGCGCACTGGCAGAGGCATTGAAGTGCGCATGCACCGTCTTCCTGTCCTCTGCCAGTGCGCCAGTGCGAGATAACGGCGCTTCTCTTCTCTTCAATTTCACAGAGGCAAGGCAAGTGCAGTGAATAAATTAGCTAGGAAGCGGCTCTGGGTGGGGGGGGGGATATCTGTGGATGACACTCAGGGGGGGATATCTGTGGATGATACTGAGGGGGGGATATCTGTGGATGACACTGAGGGGGGATATCTGTGGATGACACTGAGGGGGTATATCTGTGGATGACACTGAGGGGGGGATATCTGTGGATGACACTGAGGGGGGGTGTATCTGTGGATGACACTGAGGAGGGGTGTATCTGTGGATGACACTGAGGGGGGGGTGTATCTGTGGATGACACTGAGGGGGGGTGTATCTGTGGATGACACTGAGGGGAGGGTGTATCTGTGGATGACACTGAGGGGAGGGTGTATCTGTGGATGACACTGAGGGGAGGGTGTATCTGTGGATGACACTGAGGGGAGGGTGTATCTGTGGATGACACTGAGGGGGGGTGTATCTGTGGATGACACTGAGGGGGGATATCTGTGGATGACACTGAGGGGGGATATCTGTGGATGACACTGAGGGGGGGGGATATCTGTGGATGACACTGAGGGGGGGTTATCCAACAGGGATCCGGAGGGTAACGCTCTCGAACAACAACCAGGGAACACAGCTACACAGCTCCAATGGGTCAGTATAGAAGTCCAGGCAGGAAGCTCTATATCTGGCAACCAGAGAAGTGAGAGATGGAAATATAAGGAGGTTGGGATTGCTGGTCAAGAAACAGCTGAGGAGGAGAAGCTACGGATCCCTGAGTGAGCCAAAAAGGATTGCAAGGCAAACCCAGAAAGCTACCATTAATAAACAGCACTGTCTTTAGACATAGAGCACGCAGCCACCCGCTGCGACTTCCTGACCCCGGGTATAACGGAGCCAGACGTGGCTCTTGACACCCTCGTGACAGTACCCCCCCTTCCACGAGGGGCCTCCGGACACTCAGGACTAGGTCTCTCAGGATGAGAGGCATGAAAAACCTGTCGGCGTTCACCTCTGACGCTGGAACCCAAATTCTTTCCTCAGGACCGTAACCCCTCCAATGCACCAGATATTGAAGAGAACGGCGGACCCGACGAGAATCAACAATTTTGGATATTTGAAACTCTAGATTACCATCCACAATAACAGGAGGGGGTGGCAGCGGTGATGGTTCTAGAGGTGGAACATACTTTTTGAGTAACGACTTATGGAAGACGTTATGAATTTTAAAAGTCTGAGGTAGCTCCAGGCGAAAAGCCACTGGGTTAATGATGGCTACTATTTTGTAAGGACCAATAAAGCTAGGACCCAGTTTCCAAGAGGGAACCTTTAATTAAATATTCCTAGTAGATAACCACACATAGTCATTCACTCCTAGGTCCGGACCTGGCGACCATTTTTTATCAGCCATGCATTTATATTTACCTCCCATATTTTTCAAATTAGCTTGCACTTTCTGCCATACAGAAGAAAGAGATGACGAAAACCGTTCCTCTTCGGGAACCCCAGAAGACACCCCCTCTTTGAAAGTACAGAATTGGGGATGAAAACCATATGCACCAAGAAATGGTGACTTGCCAGTAGATTCCTGACGGTGATTATTTATGGCAAACTCGGCTAACGGTAAATATGATGACCACACCTCTTGGTTTTCAGACACAAAACATCTTAGATATGTCTCAAGGTTTTGGTTGGTACGCTCAGTCTGTCCATTCGACTGAGGATGGAAAGCTGAGGAAAAGGACAAGTGTACCCCCAAACGGGAACAAAAAGCTTTCCAAAATTTAGAAATAAACTGGGTTCCCCGATCCAAAACAACATCGGAAGGGACCCCGTGAAGCTTCACGATTTCACTGATGAATACCTGAGCAAGAGTCTTAGCATTAGGTAGTGCGGGTAACGCAATGAAGTGTACCATTTTGCTAAACCTGTCCACTACTACCAAGATAACTGTTTTACCCGCAGACAAAGGTAAGTCAGTGATAAAATCCATTGACAGATGTGTCCATGGCCTATTGGGAATGACAGGTGGCAATAAAGACCCTGCAGGACGTGTATGAGACACTTTCGCACGCGCACAAGTAGAACAGGAAGACACAAAATCCATTACATCCTGACGCAACCTTGGCCACCAAAAACGACGAGACAATAGCTCCAAGGTTGCTTTACTACCCGGGTGCCCAGCAAGTGCCGAATTATGATGTTCCTTTAATAATTCGAGATGCAGGTTTAACGGTACAAACAATTTCTCTGAGGGGCAAGAGACCGGGGAGTCCCCCTGGGCCTCTAACACCTTCCCCTCCAGAACAGAGTGTACCGCAGAGACAACCACTCCTCTTTGTAGAATGGGTACTGGATCACTCACATTACCCCCTCCAGGGAAACAACGAGATAGTGCATCTGCCTTGGTATTTTTTGCCCCAGGACGATAGGTAATAACAAAGTTAAACCTGGTAAAAAATAGCGACCACCTAGCTTGTCTAGGGGTGAGACGCTTAGCTGATTCGAGGTACAGAAGGTTTTTGTGGTCCGTAATCACAGTGACGGGGTGGATTGCCCCCTCTAAAAAGTAACGCCATTCTTCAAACGCTAGTTTAATAGCTAATAGTTCCCTATTGCCAATATAGTTCTTCTCCGCTGCAGATAGTTTTTTAGAAAAGAAAGCACAAGGACGCCATTTGCCAGGAGACGGACCCTGAGACAGTACAGCCCCCACTCCCACCTCTGACGCATCTACTTCAACAATAAAAGGCTGGGAGACATCAGGTTGGATTAGTACAGGTGCCGAGGTAAACCTCTCTTTTAGAGAGGAAAAAGCAATTTTAGCGGCGTCAGACCATTTAGAAAAATCTGTCCCCTTCCTAGTCATGTCAGTAAGGGGTTTTACAATCACCAAATAATTTTTAATGAACTTTCCATAGAAATTTGCGAAGCCCAAGAACCGTTGCAGTGCTTTGAGGTTCTCAGGAAGATCCCAATCTAAAATTGCCTGGACCTTCCTAGGATCCATACGGAAACCTGAAGCAGATAATAAATAACCTAGGAACTGTATTTCCTGAACGGCAAAGACACACTTTTAAATTTTAGCATATAATTTATTCGTCCGTAGGACCTGCAGTACCTGTCTCACATGCACCTCATGTGTTTTCAGATCAGACGAATAAATTAAAATATCATCTAGGTATATCACCACAAACCTGCCGATAAGATGACTAAAAATGTCATTAACGAAATGTTGGAAGACAGCAGGAGCATTGGTCAGACCGAAAGGCATGACTAGATTTTCATAATGCCCCTCAGGGGTGTTAAAAGCTGTCTTCCACTCATCCCCTTCCTTGATACGAATCAGATTGTAGGCCCCCCTAAGATCAAGTTTGGAGAACCACCTACCACCCGCAATCTGATTAAACAGGTCAGGAATGAGAGGAAGAGGGTATGGGTCTCGGATGGTTATCCGGTTTAATTCGCGAAAATCTAGGCAAGGACGCAGGCCCCCATCTTTCTTTTTAACGAAGAAAAATCCTGCAGCCACGGGTGAAGAAGAGGGTCTGATGTGTCCCTTAGCCAAGCTCTCGGAGATATAATCTTTCATGGCTTGTCTCTCCGGACCCGAAAGATTATATAACCTGGTCTTGGGTAATTTTGCACCGGGAATCAGGTTAACCGGGCAATCATAAGGACGGTGAGGTGGTAACTTCTGGCAACCCTTTTCAGAAAAAACGTCCTCAAAGTCCGAAACAAATGTAGGTAGGGTAGCTATGGAGGCGACTAAGCAATTGCTATTTAAGCAATTTTCTCTGCAATGCTCACTCCACTCAAATATCTCCCTGGCCTGCCAATCCACCACTGGATTGTGCGCTACCAACCAGGGAAGACCCAACACCACAGGAGTGGGAAGCCCCTCCAGAACATAACATGAAAGCCACTCGTTATGGTGGTCCCCTACCCGAAGGTGTAAGTTATGGACAATGTGAGTGAGGTTTCTCTGAGACAGAGGAGCAGAATCAATAGCGAATATGGGAATAGGTCTCTGTAGCGTACAGAGAGACAAACCCATAGTGTGGGCAAAATGGGCATCTATCAAATTTACTCCTGCTCCACTGTCTAGAAAAAAAGAAATAGTCTCCGTCTTAACACCAAAAACAACAACCACTGGCAACACAAATTGCGATGTTCGTATGGAGGAAACGTATACCCCCCGGCTGACATCCTCCACACAGCCTGGGGTTAGTAGTTTTCCGACGGTCTTTTGTTTTTGAGAAAGGAAGGACAGACATTAATAAAATGACCCCTCTCCCCACAGAAAAAACAAACCCCACGCCTACGGCGAGCCTCAGGAGGACGGACCTAACGAGTAGTTCCTCCTAGCTGCATAGGCTCGTCTAAGTCCGTACAGACTAACTGCTGCTTGGGAGGGGTTACCAGTTGCTCCGGATTTTTCAATCTGTCCCTAAGACGTCTATCTATCCTGATAGAAAGGGACATAACCGCATCAAGGGAAAAGGGAGTCTCATACAGCGCAAGCGCATCCTTAATCCTTTCGGATAACCCAGAGCAGAACTGACTCCTGAGAGCCGGGTCGTTCCATTGGGTATCCGTAGCCCACCTACGGAACTCTGAGCAATACTCCTCTACCGGCCGCTCTCCCTGTAGGAGTCTCAGTAACTTTGATTCAGCCAGTGCGATCCGGTCAGGGTCATCATATATGAGACCCAAGGCCCCAAAAAATTCATCCACTGACCGGAGAGCCTGGGAATCAGTGGGTAAAGAGAACGCCCAGGATTGCGGGTCCCCCTGAAGCAGGGAAATAACAACCCCCACCCGCTGTTCTTCATTACCAGAGGAGTAAGGGCGCAGTTTAAAATATAATTTACAGGCCTCACGGAACGTCACAAATTTTTCCCTTCCCCCAGAAAATCTGTCAGGAAGAGCAACCTTGGGTTCCGCAACAACCTGGTTACCTGTAGCAACCGCTGGGCTTGCGGTCTGTAGCAATTGCTGCTGTTGCTGGAGGACCGACGCCTTCAATCCTGCCACCTCCAAAGACAGGCCTTGAAGTTGCTTTGACAAAGCAGCAATTGGATCCATACTGGATTCTAAATAGGCAGAAAGAAAAAGTTGTTTTTTTTTCACCTACACAAAATAAGGGCCAGATATAATGTAATGACCGGCGTCACGCAAAGGGAGGGAAATGGGAAGGCCCTGTCCAAGGGAGAGGGAAAGGTGGTGACCCCTAACTTACCTTGCGGCTGGCACCTGACTGCCCTGACGTCCCTAGACGGGTTACTCACCCGTACGCCGACCACGTGCCTAAACCCTGGCTTTCCCTAAGATGAGCCCTATGTAGTGAACGGTGGGATCACTAGTCCGCACCACTGACACTAAGAGGAAAACACCAAGGAGAGGACAGACAATACAGACAAACATATAATCCCAGTTGGGCGACAACAGCAGACCACCAAGGCCCAACAGGGATCCGGAGGGTAACGCTCTGGAACAACAACCAGGGAACACAGCTACACAGCTCCAATGGGTCAGTATAGAAGTCCAGGCAGGAAGCTCGATATCTGGCAACCAGAGAAGTGAGAGATGGAAATATAAGGAGGTTGGGATTGCTGGACAAGAAACAGCTGAAAAGGAGAAGCTACGGATCTCTGAGTGAGCCAAAAAGGATTGCAAGGCAAACCCAGAAAGCTACCATTAATAAACAGCACTATCTTCAGACATAGAGCGCGCAGCCACCCGCTGCGATTTCCTGACCCCGGGTATAACGGAGTCAGACGTGGCTCTTGACACCCTTGTGACATATGTGCCCTCTTCACAGTAGTAATGCTCACATTTGCCCCCTCACAGTAGTTATGCCCAGATATGTGCCCCCTCACAGTAATAATGCCAAGATATGTGCCCTCTTCACAGACGTAATGCTCACACATGCCCCCTCACAGTAGTTATGCCCAGATATGTGCCCCCTCACAGTAGTTATGCCCAGATATGTGCCCCCTCACAGTAGTTATGCCCAGATATGTGCCCTCTTCACAGTAGTTATGCCCTGATATGTGCCCTCCTCAAAGTAGTTATGCCCTGATATGTGCCCCCTCACAGTAGTTATGCCCTGATATGTGCCCCCTCACAGTAGTTATGCCCAGATATGTGCCCCCTCACAGTAGTTATGCCAGATATGTGCCCTCCTCACAGTAGTAATGCTCACACGTGCCCCCTCACAGCGTTTGCATTTCTTTCTGGCAAAGCTACCTGGTTACGACCCGCAAAATTTATACCAAGTCTAGTGCGGTCCTCAGACGAAAAATAGTTGGGCACCACTGTTTTAGAGCAACCTTTTACTTTACAGCCATGATTGGAGGTGGCTCCAATCCTCAGGATAGGTCATTAATATCAGATCGGCGGAGTCCGACACCTAGCACCCCCGCCGATCAGCTGTTTGAGGAGACAGCGCACACAGTGCGCACGTGTTGTCTCCCTTCTCTCTTCCTGTCAGCAAAATTAAAGGAGTAGAGAAGGAAAGAAGGATCTGAATCAAAAGTAGGGAATGTCCCTCCAAAGGAAATGTACTTGGGGGGGGGGCATGATCACTAGGTGATATACAGGTATCTTCTAGTTTGCCATCTTATTTTTTATTAAAACCTTGTTAGATCCATGTAAATATGTTTTTTTTTAACAATGGCCTTTCTGATGACTGGCGTAAGTGAGGAACACTTGTGTCCTTCTCAATCATTTCAGTGATGGACGGTATAGCTTTTGTCTTATGGCTATGACTCAGATTGAGACCTAGGTACCAGCATTCTGCTGTTGTCATGCTCTCACTCTAGAATGCCACGAATGTCATGTATTTACTGCGAAGTTCCACTGTAGACATGAAGCCAATACAAGTCATACACATTATGGAGTTAGTGTGTTTCCATACCATGAGTTTGCAGATCATGAAAGAATGATATACACAGTAACGAGGAGATATGGAAATGGCTAGAGATTGCTGTGATTAGGTTTTCTCCTTCTGAAAAAAGAATTTAGCTCAAAGAAAATATATCCCCTGGGCCTCAATGCCAAACTTGTAATCAACTACTGTGTGCCATTTATAATCATGGTGCCTCCTTATGTGGGTCTATGGGCCCACACAGACACTAGGGCTTAGGTGCAACTGGTACCACTATAGCTACTGTACACCCAATCAAGATTTATTTATTATTTCCAATCAATTTCTAATTAACAAATACCAAGCCTACACTAGATTACGAACATTATAGTTGCAGAATAAACGTGACAGATTATGTGGTTAGATCCTTCCTGAGGCCTTCCCTGACAATGCGCACTGAGAGATTTTTTCTGCACTCGACTCAAGTTTTAATAGTTCAGAAACTGGTTGAAATTTGCTTCGGCAGTATGATTTTCCAGTTTAAAATGGATTTTGCCAAATTTAGGAAAGCCAAATTCCTAGCAAATATGTAAAGCGGGCAATCTGGCAAATTGGTGACTCCATGGTTCACTCACTTTAGAGATGAGCGAATCAATTCTAAAATTTGGAAATGCGACCAAATTTTCCAAAAAGTTTGGGTTTGAAAATATTCAACTTTTTTTCTGATTTCTTTCAGGAGAATCAAAAGGGAGAAGGAGGTTTCCAGCCAATCGAAGCACTTCGGGACCAAAAAAAAACGTACGTTTTTAGACAGTAATTCATTTGACTTTCCAGACCAGGTAAATTATTCAGTATGTTTCTTAGGGTACTTTCACACTAGCGTTAAAGTTTTCCGGTATGAGTTCCATCATAGGGGCTCAATACCGCAAAAGAAACTTCAGTTTTATCCTAATGCATTCTGAATGGAGAGCATTCCGTTCAGTATGCATCAGGATGTCTTCAGCTCAGTCCCTCTGGGGCTATTTGGCCGGAGAAAATACTGCAGCATGCTGTGGTATTTTCTCCGGCCAAAATTCCGGAACACTTGCCAGAATGCCGGCATTAATTTCCATAGAAATTTATTGATGCCGGATCCGGTACCAAGTGTTCCGGAAAACCGGATCCGATTTCCCGGTCTGCACATGCACAGACCTTTATAAATGTGAAAAAAATATATACTGGATCCGTTTTTCTCGGATGACACCGGAGAGACGGATCCGGTATTTCAATGCATTTGTAAGCCGGATCCGGAAACAAATGCTATCCGTTTGCGTACGGATTTCCGGATCCGGCAGGCAGTACCGGCAACGGAACTGCCTGCCGGAATCCTCTAACGCAAGTGTGAAAGTACCCTTAGTTGTGCTGTAGTTGCAAATCTAACAGATATTCTCCAGTACATCTGTCACCAGTAGTAGGATAGACCAGTTTTCCTAACATATTGAGGCCATACTTTGCTGTGCACCCCATATTAAGGCAGAACCACATAGTACAGCACATACTGTTATCCTGTCACAGAACTAGAAAATCCACTAGAGCTTTATGTACGGATCGTCCTACTGAACAAACACAAGTGTTTTCTGAAGAAGATTGTCCATTGATTTCCAATAAGCAAGAGGCAGCGACCATATGCTGATGAACAGAATGACCTTAATGCACCTCATAAAAAGATCTACGGACATACACTGCCTGTCCCAAAAAAAAAGTCGCCACCTGGATTTAACTAAGCAAATAGTTATGAGCCTCCTATTGGATAATTACTGCATGGGCGATTATCTTTCAGCTGGCAACAAGTTATTTAACCCCGACTGGTGCAATGAGTTGCTTCTCATTTCTTAAACAACCATGTCGAAAGACACATCTTGTCGTTGTGGAAAAGATGTTAGTCTGTTTGAGAAGGGTCAAATCATTGGCATGCATCAAGCAGAGAAAACATCTAAGGAGATTGCAGAAACTACTAAAATTGGGTTAAGAACTGTCCAACGTATTATTAAAAACTGGAAGGATAGTGGGGACCCATCGTATTCGAGAAAGAAATGTGGCGGGAAAAAAATCCTGACATGAAATCGAAGAAAAACAACAGTAGAACTCAGGGCTATGTTTAATAGTGATAGTAAGAGCATTTCCACATGCACAATGCCAAGGGAACTCAAGGAATTGGGACTGAACAGCTGTGTAGCCGTAAGAAAACAACTAATCAGTGAGGCAAACCAGAAAAAAAGGCTTTAATTTGCTAGGGAGCATAAAGATTGGACCCTGGAGCAATGGAAGAAGGTCATGTGGTCTGATGAGTCCAGATTTACCTTGTTCCAGAGTGATGGGCGCATCAGGGTAAGAAGAGAGGCAGATGAAGTGATGCGCCCATCGTGCCTAGTGCCTACTGTACAAGCCTGTGGGGGCAGTGCTATGATCTGGGGTTGCTGCAGTTGGTCAGGTCTAGGTTCAGCAACAGTATGTGCTCCAAGAATGAGGTCAGCTGACTACCTGAACATACTGAATGACCAGGTTATTCCATCAATGCATTTGTTCTTCCCTGATGGCACGGGCATATTCCAAGATGACCATGCCAGGATTCATCTGGTTCAAATTGTGAAAGAGTGGTTCAGGGAGCATGAGACATCATTTTCACACATGGATTGGCCACCACAGAGTCCGGACCTTAACCCCATTGAGAATCTTTGGGATTTGCTGGAGAAGGCTTTGCGCAGCAGTCAGCCTCTACCATCATCAATGCAAGATCTTGGTGAAAAATTAATGCAACACTGGATGGAAATAAATCTTGTGACACTGCAGAAGCTTATCGAAACAATGCCACAGCGAATGCTAAAGGCTTTTTTTTGGTGGCGACTTTTTTTTGGACAGGCAGAGTACTATTCTTTACTATGTTAAAAGCAAACCAGATTAGCTATCAGAAGAGTGTACAGTCGTGGCCAAAAGTTTTGAGAATTACATAAATATTGGAAATTGGAAGTTTTTAGAATAGCAATTTGCATATACTCCAGAATGTTATGACGAGTGATCAGATGAATTGCATAGTCCTTCTTTGCCATGAAAATTAACTTAATCCCAAAAAAAACTTTCCACTGCATTTCATTGCTGTCATTAAAGGACCTGCTGAGATCATTTCAGTAATCGTCTTGTTAACTCAGGTGAGAATGTTGACGAGCACAAGGCTGGAGATCATTATGTCAGGCTGATTGGGTTAAAATGGCAGACTTGAAATGTTAAAAGGAGGGTGATGCTTGAAATCATTGTTCTTCCATTGTTAACCATGGTGACCTGCAAAGAAACGCATGCAGCCATCATTGCGTTGCATAAAAATAGCTTCACAGGCAAGGATATTGTGGCTACTAAGATTGCACCTCAATCAACAATTTATAGGATCATCAAGAACTTCAAGGAAAAAGGTTCAATTCTTGTTAAGAAGGCTTCAGGGTGTCCAAGAAAATCCAGCAAGCACCAGTATCGTCTCCTAAAGAGGATTCAGCTGTGGGATCGGAGTGCCACCAGTGCAGAGCTTGCTCAGGAATGGCAGCAGGCAGGTGTGAGCGCATCTGCACGCACAGTGAGGCGAAGACTTTTGGAAGATGGCCTGGTGTCAAGAAGGGCAGCAAAGAAGCCACTTCTCTCCAAAAAAAACATCAGGGACAGATTGATCTTCTGCAGAAAGTATGGTAAAGTCATATTCTCCGATGAAGCCTCTTTCCGATTGTTTGGGGCATCTGGAAAAAGGCTTGTCCGGAGAAGAAAAGGTGAGCGCTACCATCAGTCCTGTGTCATGCCAACAGTAAAGCATCCTGAGACCATTCATGTGTGGGGTTGCTTCTCATCCAAGGGAGTGGGCTCACTCACAATTTTGCCCAAAAACACAGCCATGAATAAAGAATGGTACCAAAACACCCTCCAACAGCAACTTCTTCCAACAATCAAACAACAGTTTGGTGACGAACAATGCATTTTCCAGCACGATGGAGCACCGTGCCATAAGGAAAAAGTGATAACTAAGTGGCTCGGGGACCAAAACGTTGACATTATGGGTCCATGGCCTGGAAGCTCCCCAGATCTTAATCCCATTGATCCATCCTCAAGAGTCGGGTGGACAAACAAAAAAACACTAATTCTGACAAACTCCAAGAAGTGATTATGAAAGAATGGGTTGCTATCAGTCAGGAATTGGCCCAGAAGATGATTGAGAGCATGCCCAGTTGAATTGCAGAGGTCCTGAAAAAGAAGGGCCAACACTGCAAATACTGACTCTTTGCATAAATGTCATATAATTGTCGATAAAAGCCTTTGAAACGTATGAAGTGCGTGTAATTATATTTCACTACATCACAGAAACAACTGAAAAAAAGATCTAAAAGCAGTTTAGCAGCAAACTTTGTGAAAACTAATATTTTTGTCATTCTCAAAACTTTTGGCCACGACTGTATACTATACCAAGATACAACTTTTACAGGGTTTTTGCCTTTCCATCTGGACATCATCATTGGGGCAGGGGCTCCTCACTCAAGACCCTCTCTATAAGCCAGAGTGGAGAGCTTTGTTGAACCCATATCCATGTATTACATAGTTGGCTAATGACTGTCATGTAAGGGTACTTTCACACTAGCGTTAAAGTTTTCCGGTATTGAGATCCGTCATAGGGTCTCAATACCGGAAAAAAAAAAAAAAAAAACGCTTCAGTTTTGTCCTCATTGATTGTCAATGGGAACAAAACTGAATTGAACAGAACGGAATGGTCCAAAATGTATTCTGTTCCATTTAGTTGCGTTCCCAGACTGGAAAGCAAACCGCAACATACTTTGCTTTCCGTTCTGAGGATGTGGAGCAAAAATCCGTCATGACCCCATTGCAAGTTAATGGGGACGGATCTGTTTTCTCTGGCACAATCTGCCACAATAGAAAATGGATCCGTCCCCTATTGACTTTCAATGGAGTTAATGACGGCTCAATTTTGGCAATGTTAAAAATATGTTAAAGATAATACAACGGGATCCGTTCAAACGGATGTAGACGGTTGTATTATCAGTAATGGAAGTGTTTTTGCTGGACCCTGCCGGATCCAGGAAAAACGCTAGTGTGAAAGTAGCCTAATACTGACCTTCCCTCTGACTAGGTGAACCAAATGATCATGAAGGGAGGTGGGGGTTGTTCTGACCCTAGACAATCATTTGATCACCCAGGTTGACCCAAGCTGTTGAGATCAGACTATACCTTTAGAGTGACCCACACGCGGATTACAGCACTTGCAGCCCATAAATTAGCAGTAATCTGCATGTTTGCAGTGGTCCCATGATGGGACCACATCATGTATAGCCCTCTTCATGACTCAGCGTCAGGTGAACACAGTATGGACCACAGTGCCTAGTCCTTGTGTTGGTCCAGTAGTGTATACATTGCTTAGTCCTTTAGACACAAAGATATAGTGTGTGGTCTTTCCCATATATACTGGGCAAATGCACTGCCCCCACCCCAAAGAGACCACCCGATGAATATTAAAATCAGAATAATCAGTCATTCAGCCATTAAAGTGGTTTTCTGATAGTAAAAAATTGAGGACCTTTTTTCAGTGTAGGTTAATATAATCTGATTGGTGGGGGTCTGACTCCCGATACAGCCACAGACTAACTTTTTGAACGGCCGTGTGCTGCAGCTTCTTCATAGTATACCAAGCACTGCATTGTACATAGTATAGCGGCCCAGACCCATTCAATTTAATGAGAATGAGCTGCATATAGGCGATGGAAGAGGTCACAGTGCTTACCGAAGCGCTGCAGCCTCTTTAAACAGCTGATCGGCAGGGGAGTCAGAAATCAGATCCCCGCCGATCTAAAATAAATGATCTCTCCTGAGGATAGGCCATGAATATTCCACTCCAGGAAAATTCCTTTTGCAGGTATAATTTCAATATAAACAGTCAAAAGATGTCTATCCTACATGTGTCTACGCACATAGACACATATAGGATAGACACCTTGTGATAAAATATGCCTGTTCTATTTTGCTGGCCTTCTTGTGCCCACATCTAAGGTAAGGAAGGACAGATGTACTGTATAAAAACAGCAGTGCCTCCCCTCCCCTCCCCTCCCTGGAGATTAGTGCTGGGGACCAAAATCTAATATAGAAAGCTGCTTCAGCTGCACAGGGGCCCAGCAAGGGAGGGGGCCCATCCCAGTGCCAGCAAAGGCGTTAATTATTTTTATCTTATCATATTTTTCATTCCCAACCTCTGCCAACAGGGTAACCTGGGTACCTTGGTGTGGAGGTCAGGAGGGGGCAGAGTTTTTTTGTTTGTTTTTTTGGGGGGGGGGGGGTCTGATTAGAACTTACTGCGAATCTGCTGCCCGTTTGTGTCTACAATTCATAGCTAAAGGACCTTCGATGACATCATAGTCATGTGATCTTTTTTTTAGCAGTGGAAATGGAGGTAGGACCTGTGATGAGGTCACCGTCATGTGACCAGTGCAGAAACAGACAGCGCTCAGCAGTGGAGACCTGTGATGCCATGGAATGAATGTAAGTGTCAGAGCAATGCTGGGAGATGTGGTTCTCCCCATTATACCTCCTCCCTGCTTAGAGGGAGGGAAATATGTTGTTTAACTGGGACTGTATGTTAGAGGGGCTGAAGGGAGGCTCTGCTGTCTCTGCAACTGCCGCTCCCTGTCTACTTTGCCAGGGCCTGGCAGTGAAAATGTCATCCCACCGGGCCATGTTAAAGTGCAGAGGGCGCGGCAGTTACAGAGAGAGCGGAGCCTCTAGGTGTAATGGTAACGCCCCTGTTTGTATATAATAAAACATCATTTTTCTCAGCAATGCGGGCACATAAGAACATGGGACCAACGCAGATGTCTTCAGCTGCCAAGTGCACACGTAACAGGTCAGTCCTTTAATTGTCCAAGTGTATGAGGGAGTCCTGAGGGATAGCTGAAGGCCTAGGGAGCATTTTACCATCAGCTATGGACTTCATTGGGGGGAGAAAGCTGGCACTAAAGTGTCTAGGGCAGCATCAAATCTAAATATGGACCTGGCTCCACAGCAGTAGCAGGATGTAGTGTCAGACATCACACTGCTGGTCTGTGTAGGAGGAGGAGCGGCGCGGCCGGGAATCTGCTGTGCTCCTCCTCCTACACAGCAGAGCAATGTGTGACACTACATCCTGCTACTGCTGTGGAGCGCCAGCGGCTGAACTGTGATCATGAGGAACTAGGCGAGTATATTGTTTTAACTTCCTGTGAAGGGGGCACATATCTCACCATTACTACTGTGAGGGGGCACATATCTGGGCATAACTACTATGTACTGGCACAAAGGGGGAATAATTACTATGTGGGGGCATTAAGGGGACTGGGAGTGTATAGTTATGCTTTGGGCAGAGTTAGAGGTGTGGCCTAGTATGAAAAGAATATATACATACTGTAAACATATTCACAAGATGTTTTTATTTGCACATATATGTTTATATTTGTATGTGTGGTTTGGGGGGGGGGGGGGGCAGGTATATCCTTTGCACAGGGGCCTTCGCTGCCTGTGTCCGCCCCTGTATTACAACTAAGGTCAATGTACTGGCAAGGCAAAAAGCAGCAATACTAATGGACAATAAAGGTGCTCCTTCTGGAAAAGGGACTCGTTTTTCTAATCTCAGATAACCGCTTTTACCTAGCATCATTCACGTTAGCGGGCCATACACATTATATAGGCCAAACCTGAAAATGCCATTGTGTTCAGCTGCCCCTCCAATGCGTATGGGGCCACCCCACCCTCTGACCAACAGCAGCTGATCAGGTAGATATGGGCTGGATGTAGGATTTCTGTTTGTTCAGGAGTCAAGCCGATGCCAGAAGAGACTTTTCCATACAATCAGAGAGGTTGAATTTATTTGGACCCGAATTGAATTTTTAAACACTTGCTTATCTCTAATCTTCATCATAGATAACAAAGATGGTAGACACAAGGCACAGAGAGGCAGAAGGAAACAGATAAGACACAGAGGAGACAGGTCACATGTACAGAAGAAATATCATAGTTCCCAACATATCCCTAATTTGCTCCAGTCATTTAGTGAATATGGAGAACGCTCCTTTGTGTCTCCGCTGTCTCCAGAGCCTGTTCTATAAAGAACGCTTTATTTTTTTCATGTGATCGCAGAACAAATTGCCAAAGTGATAATAAAGCTAATGATATTTCAGCTGAATGCGGAGCGGGGTGCGGTATACACATCAAGTCCTAGCACACTCCAACCACTTCACATGGCTTTAATGTGCGGATATTGTTGATGTGCAGGACTGGGAAACAAATAGTGCGGTTCTCAGAAAGCCTGGTATTCTGCATCCACTCATCTCCCCGTTCTGTCAACAGACACCAAATGCATTAATAACCGCTCATATGTCATCAATGGGCAGAAGATACCGTGTAATCACAACAACCAGATAATTATTATCTATCTCTTCAACATCGCTCTGATATCTATGTACCTACCTCATTATCTATCACTTTCTATATCTTTATATCTATATCAAGTATATCTATCTATCTCTTTCTATATCTATCTATCTGCTCTTTATCTATCTCTCGTTCCCTATCTATCCAATGTCTATATATTTTTCTATATTTATCTGCTCTCATATCTATCTATCTATCCATCTATCTATCTATATCTGCTCTTTATATATCTCTCATTCTCTATCTATCCCATGTCTGTCTATCTATCTATCTACCAAAAGCAAAAGAAGCATCAAATCAACAGTGAGAGAGGCGGATGGCAGAAACCAGGGCCAAGATCCAAGAAACAGTAAATTCAAACAAAAAAAGTTGTGATTTGTTCATCCATGTCAAAAATGGCATTCACCCTTGTGCTGTTTTTCACATGTGTGAATAAATCCCTACTTTTGTTGAAATCTGCTGTGGAGTGGTGCAACTGTTTGCTTTTGCTTAAATCTTCATCTCTCTTCAATATATCTATCTTTTATCTATCTATCTTATAACTATCTATCTATCTTATATATATATCTATCTATCTTATATCTATCTCAGAACTATCTATCTTATATCTATCTCAGAACTATCTATCTATCTTATATCTATCTCATATATATCTATCTTATAACTATCTATCTATCTATCTTATATCTATCTATCTCATATCTATCTATCTATCTATCTATCTATCTTATATCTATCTATCTCATATATATATATATATATATATCTGCTCTCAAATCTAACGTCTATAGATGTAGCAGCCGCCAGACCATCGCTCAGTGCACTACGTTAACAGCGCAGTGTGCCAAGCCTTTATACGCTTTTTGCGTTCTCCAGCTGCTCCAACACCAAGTGGGCTGAATTTGTCATTTTGTTTATTTTTCTGATTTTATTTTACCTGCGGTTTAACAGAAAGCCTCAAGGTAACAATGTAATATCACAACTGCTATCCTTGCTCCAAATGACATATCTACAAACGCTACAAAAACACATCATAAAAGTACCGATTCCCAGACTAAATTCTGCTCCACCTGTCTACACACGCACAGACTATGTACACAGATATATCACTTTGAGGAACCCTCCTTGGAGGACAGGACACATATTGGCAGTTACCGTTTCCTCTGTTGATTGATATCGATGGGCTTGTTGATGGCATAAGGTGATCCATGGATGTAGGCACTTCGGTACCTGGCCACCTTCTCCAGGGTTAAGTATTCGCAGCGTGACGGTAAGCTCATGGTGTCTAGATGAGTGGTTTAGCAGGACGGGAGAAACATTTTTGTGAATGTGAGATACAAATGTGCTTTTCCAGCTGCCAGTGTGTGAGAGGCTTCAGAGAGCTTCTTTCATAAAAGAGCATTATTGAGCTGCATGCGCTGCCTGGGTGCGATCCTCATGGATACAGCAAATTCTGCTCTTCTTGTCTCTATCCACAGTCATGCTCTAACCAATTACTTGTGCTAAAGGCTGGGTATAAAGTCCCTGGCTCCACAAACGCACAGGTCCCTGCCGCTGCTTCTGCTCTGACTGATGACAGCTTGATCAATTTTCTGTTTAATCTCCGAAGCTATTGCTGACAAAACTCACGGACAGGAACAGGGGATTGGAAAGGCTTCCATTTATGCAGCAGAGTGGGAAACCAACTCTCCATATCTCCGTCCATTCATTCACTATGCATTATGACTTCTGTGTAAGCCAGTACATCATGGTGTGGGCTTATTTCATGAATCCACTGCCATTATGAATATATTGTAGATTTATTAATACTGATCAGCATAAATTAATAATAGCACCTTATTAATAGATTTGCACTCCGTGTGAAATTAATTGGGCTATTAGTGATGACGTCCACTGAGCTTATTAGTTACTTATACACTAATTCCAAGTCCTTTATCTCGTGGGTGTTTGATTTACAAGCCTTGGAACTGGAAGTAAAACGGGGACACTCAAGAACAATGTTCCCTCAAAGTCTTTGTAGCTAGAGGCAGTCAGGAATCTGGGCACTGTACCCTCTAACAGGGGCAATGCAGAACGCCATCAAATATACAGCACACTAATAATTAGATATAGCCATATACATGACCAGAAAGCATGCAGACAGATAGTATTAAACAACATCCAGGTCTACATTATAGTTATTGGCTGCATCCTTGGTGATCTAGGGCAGTGAGCAGATTTAAGTCTGTATGCCTGGTGGTCAAGAGAAGCGAAGGGGAAAATGCCAGAATCCTTGGTGGTCTGAGACACTAAAGGTGTTCGTGTAGGCATCCCTGGTGATCTAGGGTATTGTGTTGGTTAATTTCAGAATAACTGGATTTGAATAACAGTGAATAGGTTAGTGTAGATTTTCCTGGTGATCTAGGGTAGTGCATGCAGTTAATGCTAGTATCCCTGGTGGTAAACTAGAGGTTCATTTCAGTATCCCTGGTGGTATAAATCAGTGAACTGTGTTATTGTCAGTACCCATGGTGGCCTGGGGCAGTAAAGTGGTTAATGTCAGAATACTTGGTGCTGTACGGCCAGTGAGGGAGTTAAATCCAGTATCCATGATAGTCTAGGGGAGTGAAGATTTTATTCCAGTATCCTTGGTGGTCTATGGAAGTGAAGGGGTTAATTCTATTATGCCTGGTATTCTAGGTGGGTGAATTGATCTATGTAAAAGTCTTTGGTGGTATACAGCAGTCAAATGGTTTATTTTAAGATCCCTGCTAGAGGTCAGTGGAAGGGTTAATGTTGTATACTTGGTATACAGTGATTTATTTCAGTTACCTTCCTAGGCTCCAGGGTTATGCTGGCTGTAAAAGGAGGCTGAGCACTAATGATTCAGCTTCTAGGTCCCTCACTTCACTGATCATACAGCTTATTGCAAGGAGGGGATAGAGAGAACTGTGTAGCTGTAACTGTATGGCTGCACAGTTCTCTCTATCATTGGGCTGAATGATTCAAGAGCACTCCATCCATTAATATAGACATCTATGGCATACAGGATATTTATCAAATGACTGTGGGTGGGTTTTCACCTTTATGACCCTCACCTATCTGTAGCACAGGGCACTTACAAGAACCGTCGAGCACAGCGAGCTACACTATTTCTGTAACTAGTAAGATTCAGAAACACAGGTCAATTTCCTCATAGATTTTATTTTCTGTAACGTACAGTATGGGTGAAGTTTAGTAAAATCTCACCCACTCTTCCGTACCTGGGATCATTAAGGATTTACTGCCCGTATTTTTTTATTTTCCGGATAAATTGACAGTTTTACATTTTATATATCTCATGTTAGATGGGGTGAACTTATATACGGTGTCTGAACCCCGATCTGTACATACTGATAAAAGCCATTCCATTTGCATTACAGGTGGAGGATGATAACCCCCTTATGTATAGTATGCCTCCAGAAACAATGGCCTTTCCTCTTGTGGCTTGCAATCTACACTTAAAGGGGTTGTCTCATCTCAGACAATGGGGGCATATTGCTAGAATGAGAGGTGCGGGTCCCCACTGTGCACGCTCGTCTGCCACTCCGACAAACCTCCTATAGTTATGCAGTAAGGAATAAAAAGAGGGCTGGGATTAGTAAACAGTGGGGGTCTTAGTGGTTGGGCCCCCACCGTTCAGACATTTATGACTTGTCCTATAAAAAGATGATTAAAGGTACATTGTGGGACAACCCCTTTAATGTGACGGAAGTATAGACATATAATGAAATAATACAATTCTGTCTGTCTGAAGATACCACTAGGGGGAAGTCTAAAGCCTTACTGCATACTAAGTTACCTTTCAGTTTAAAGGGAACCTGTCATCAACTTTATGCTGATCTCACTGAGGGCAGCATAAATAAATGACAGTAATGCTGATGTCAGCGGTGTGTCACTCATGAGCGAAAAGTAAGTGGTTGCTGAGAACCAGCATCATAATCATTGCAGCCCAGGCCTCGAAAAGAGTCAAATCTACCTGAGAAGAGTCCTGGTTATTATAATCTCCTGCTCTCCCGCCCATCTGCTGATGACTGGCAGTTCTCTCCTAGAGAGAAAGGGAGAAAACTAGGTAGAAGACTGTCAGTCATCAGCAGGTGGGCAGGAGAGCAGGAATTCATGAATGACCAGGACTCTTCTCAGGTGGCCGGGACTCTTTTCCAGGCCCAGTCTGCAACGATTGTGATGTTGGTTCTCGGCAACCACTTAGGCCTAGTTCACACAAACGTTTTTTTTGCTAGTGTACGGGCCGTTTTTTTGTGGTCCGTATACGGAGCCATTGATTTCAATGGTTCCGCAAAAAAAAACGGAATGTGTTCCGTATGCATTCCGTTTCCGTATTTCCGTTTTTCCGTTCCGTTGAAAGATAGAGCTTGTCCTATATTTGTCCGTAAATCACGGGTCGTGCCTCCATTCAAGTCAATGGGTCCGCAAAAAAAACGGAACACATACGGAAATGCATCCGTATGTCTTCCGTTTCCGTTCTTTCTGAACCATCTATTGAAAATGTTATGGCCAGCCCAATTTTTGCTATGTAATTACTGTATACTGTACATGGCATACAGAAAAACGGAACGGAAAAACGGAAAGGAAACGGAAACACAACGGAACTCAAAAATGGAACAACGGATCCGTGAAAAACGGACCGCAAAAAACAATAAAAGCCATACGGTCGTGTGAACTAGGCCTTACTCTTAACTTATAAATGACAGACCGCTGAACTCACCTGCCGTTAGTATGGGCAGCACAAAGTTGATGACAGGTTCCCTTTAATGTATAAACAGTATGCAGTAAGCTCCCTCTAGTGGTTGCTGCAGGCGGACATAATTAGATCATTTACAATTATGCAGAGGTATTTGAGCCCTGTATGAGAAGAATGGGCATCTGACTTCTACAAAGACAATAAGAAATTGAACAGCACAGAAGTTTTTAACTATTTAGATACAAAATAGTGAGGTATAGATTCAACCTTAGTATGCAAAATCGCTCCTACTGGAGCAATTTATTTTAATACAGTCAAGTTCTAAGCTTCAAATTGTCAGGAAATTTGAACTTTTGAAGATTTTTTGTCTCAGTCTTTTAGAAAAACAGATCTCCCCTTCCGCTTTATCTTATAAAAAATATTTTAAAAAAACAACATTCCCCCAAATATCACACAGGGTTGTCTTCAGCTCATTCCCAGGGTCCACATACAGGTTTCTGCCTCATGAGGGGTAAATCAATTACAGAAATTATACAAAGGATATTTCATAAATATTAAAGGATTCTTCCATATTCATTAAAATATTCCATCAGAAAAGCAAACCATGTGCCTATCAAACATAAATTATTCAGCGCTCCTCCTTGGATTACGAAATTACATTAAACTGTTGAATGGCAGATATCCATTGTGTGTGATTTGCTTCTTCAGTAAGAGCTTTTCAGCATTTGGAAGAATCAGTACAGGTAGTACAATCATCTTGGGTCTGGTCACCTTTCAGATCAGTTTTCCTTTGAAGTCTTAAAGGGGTTGTCCAGGTTCAGAGCTGAACCTGGACATACCCATAATTTCACCCAGGCAGCCCCCCTGATGTTAGCATCGGAGCATTTCATGGGCTCTTTTATTTACAATAACACACTGCCGTGCGGAGGCTTCCACCCAGCAGTGTGTTCAGTGACGTCACCGGCTCTGATGGGCGGGCTTTAACTCTGCCCTAGCCGTTTTACAGGCTAGGGTAGTGCTAAGGCCCGCCCATCAGTCCCTGTGACGTCACCGGGCTCACTGCTGGACAGAAGCCTCCGCCTGGCAGCCCCATGGAGAGCTCGGTTCGTCACCGGAACTCCAGAAAATGCCTTTGCCCTGCGCGATTTAATGCAGGGCAAAGGAGAGCATCGGAGCATGAACTGCTCCGATGCTCAAGTCAGGGAGGCTGCCTGGGTGAAAATGGGGATATGTCCGGGTTCAGCTCTGAACCCGGACAATCCCTTTAACACTTGATATAAATGTACACAACACTAACTCATTAGCCAGCCAATTTACTAAACCCATTAACCAAGCCATTTTTCACCTTTCTGCCCAGGCCATTTTTAGCAAATCTGACATGTGTCACTTTTATGTGGTAATAACTTTAAAACGCCTTTACTTATCCAGGCCACATATTGTACTCCATGACAGTGGTAAAATTGAGTAAAAAAAAATCATTTTTATTTGCCAAAAATTTGGAAAAATTAGCAAATTTCCAAATGTCAATTTCTCTACTTTTATAATAGATAGTAATAACTCCAAAAATAGTTACTACTTTACATTCCCCATATGTCTACTTCATGTTTTGATAATTTTGTGAATAACATTTTATTTTTTGGGGACGTTAGAAGGCTTAGAAGCTTAGAAGCAAATCTTGAAATTTTTCAGAAAATTTCCAAAACCCACTTTTTAAGGACCAGTTCAGGTCTGAAGTCACTTTGTGAGGCTTATATAATAGAAACCACCAAAAAATGACCCCATTCTAGAAACTACACCCCTCAAGGTATTCAAAGCTGATTTTACAAACTTTGTTAACCCTTTAGGTGTTCCACAAGAATTAATGGAAAAAACAGATGAAATTTCAGAATTTTACTTTTTTGGCAGATTTTCCTTTTTAATAAAAATTTTTCCACTAACAAAGCAAGGGTTAACAGCCAAACAAAACTCAATATTTATTGCCCTGATTCAGTAGTTCACAGAAAAACCCCATATGTGATCATAAACTGCTGTACAGGCACATAACAGAGCGCAGAAGGAAAGGAACGCCATATGGTTTTTGGAAGGCAGATTTCACTGGGAAAATTTTAAGCTGCCATGTCACATTTGAAGACCCCCTGATGCACCCCTAGAGTAGAAACTCCAAAAAGATGACCCCATTTTGGAAACTATGGAATAAGGTGGCAGTTTTGTTGGTACTATTTTAGGGTACATATGATTTTTGGTTGCTCTATATTACACTTTTTGGGAGGCAAGATAACAGAAAATAACTGTTTTGGCACCATTTTTATTTTTTGTTATTTACAATGTTCATCTGACAGATTAAATCATGTGCTATTTTTATAGAGCAGGTTGATACGGACGCAACAGTACAGAATATGACTACTTTTTTGGTTGTTTCAGTTTTACATAATAAAGCATTTTTGAAAATAATAATTTTTTAGTGTCTCCATATTCTGAAAGCCATAGTTTCTTTTTTCTTTTTTGGGCAACTGTCCTATGTAGGGGCTCATTTTTTTCGGTATGAGATGACGGTTTGATTGGTACTATTTTAGGGTGCGTATGACTTTTTGATCGCTTGCTATTGCACTTTATGGGATATAAGGTGACAAAAAATGACTTTTTTGACACAGTTTTTATATATTTTTTTTTTTTACGGTGTTCACCCGAGGGTTTAGGTCATGTGGTATTTTCATAGAGCAGGTTGTTACGGATGCGGCGATACCTAATATGTCTACTTTTTTTTATTTTTTTTACATTTAAACACAATAAAAGCATTTGTGAAACAAAAAAAAATCATGTTTTAGTGTCTCCATAGTCTGAGAGCCATAGTTTTTTTTATTGTTTGGGCGATTGTCTTAGGTAGGGGCTAATTTTTTCATATTAGGGGTTAGGTCATGTGATATTTTTATAGAGCTGGTCGATACGGACGCGGCGATACCTAATATATGTCTACTTTTCTTTTTTCCCTACTTTTTACAATTTTTTTTTTACTTTACTTTGGGAAAAGGATGCTTTTTTTTTTTTTTAACTTATAATTTTTTTCTGTAAAACTTTATTTTTTTACACTTTATTTTTTGTCCCACTCTGGGACTTTAACTTTTGGGGGTCTGATCCCCTTTACAATACATCACAATACTTCTGTATCGTGATGCATTGGCTGTACGTATATTACCAGTGTAATACAGGGGGCTTGATCTCACAAGCTCTCCTAGAAGGCAGCCACAATGCCTAAGGAAGGCATCAGGCTGCCTTCCCTGCCATCGGGTCCCTGTCACAGCAGTGCAGGGATGGCCCACTTTGTTGAGGAGGACACACATGCTCCTTCAACCGCCACCAGCCATACCTACTGTTAGAAGCTGTGACAGTTACTGGGAGAGAGCTGCAGCATATAGGACATGCTCCTGAGAAAGGGCATGTCTATAGGATGTCTGATTCTCATGTTTTACATTAATCATGAGAGAACTACCAAATAGTTAACCAACACATTTTCTAACCAGTTAATCCCCAGTCACCCAATCAGATATTGTTATCATTATTCTCCTGGGGCTACTTGTACACAATCCAGTGACAAGGTGGCAAGGAGTATACCTGTATATCCATATGTATCAGTTTCCGGGAGTGCCCCTTTAAGTTTACCATCCACCCATACAAAATGCAATGTCCTACATTGCTATTGGCCACCAAATTTGGAGTCCTGGCCATTTATTGGCAAATTGAATCACACCACTGGCCTCAGGCTGGGTTCAGACCTGAGCGTTTTACAGCGCGTTCCTACGCGCTGTAAAACGCTCAACAGGCAAGAACCAATGTTTCCCTATTGGAATGGTTCTCACCTGAGCGTTTTACAGCGCGTACGATTGCGCTGTAAAACGCCCGACGCCCCAAGAAGTACAGGAGCTTCTTTGGGGCGTCTTGTCGCGCGTTCCCGTACATAGACTTCAGCGGGAACGCGCGACAATGGGCGTTCGCTTGTTCCGGAGCCGCGTCTGTAAACGCGCATACAATCGCGCATACAGAGCGCTCCATCCCGTACGCTCAGGTCTGAACGCAGCGTTAATGACTGTATAAGAGAAGTATTACAATCTGTCCTACAGTAATTCCAATTTTGTATTGCGAAAATGGTGGAAATACATTTAGATTTTCTATTTACATTTTAGTTTTTTTTATGTATGTTTTCTTTTAGGTGCATATCGTTTTTTAATCAGTACACAGCAGAATCCAACAGTTTCATATGGGCATTGCTTCACCTGTCTGCAGTCCTGCGACCGCTGTGGCTAATCACAGTCCTGAGCAGTCACAGAGGCTTCAGTGCTACATCACCGCAGTGATGTACCATTCAAGCTGCTGTGACTGCTGAGGCCTGTGGCTGGCCACAGCAGTCAGGGGACCCAAGCTGCTTCCTGGTCCTGCAGGGAATGGAGCACCAGTGGGACTGTGGACAAGTGAGGAGGGTTTGTTATGTTCAGGGGTACTGGTTAGGACCCAAGAGGTTGTTGGGTTTAGAGCAGTACAATCCCTTAAAAATGGTTGTCTCACTTCAGCAAGTGGCATTTATCATGTAGAAAAAGTTAATACAAGTCACTTACTAATGTATTGTGATTATCCATATTGCCTCCTTTGCTGGCTGGATTCATTTTTCCATCACATTATACACTGCCTGTTTCTATGGTAACGACCACCCTGCAATCCAGTAGCAGTGGCCGTGCTTGCACACTATAGAAAAAAGTGCTGGATTAGAAGCAACCCTGCGGTCCCAGCCACCAGAGAGGCCGGCGCTTTTTCCTACACTGTCCAAGCACGACCACCACTACTGGATTGCAGGGTGGTCGTAACCATAGAAACAAGCAGTGTGTAATGTGATGGAAAAATGAATCAAGCCAGCAAAGGAAGCAATATGGACAATCACAATACATTAGTAAGTGGCTTGTATTAACTTACTATCGTTTGCTGAAGTGAGACAATCCCTTTAAAGATGAATGGGAAAGCATTATCGACTGTAAAATACTGTAAATTATGGGCAATCCAATCCCCAGTTTTTTTTTTTTTATCAGAATGAACCTTTTGCTTCTTTCTAAAACGTAGGCAATAGGTCTACTAAAGCTGGCCGCAGCTCGTTCAGCTGACAGCTATTCCTCCTGACCCATTCTATTACATGTGCACGCTCGGCCCTGCCAAGTATGCATGTGTTCTAGATTGGAAGATGGGAGAAATCTGCTACCAGACACCTCCGCCGACGGGTTCACATCACGTTTTTCCCATCCTTTTAACGTATAAAAAACATATATGTTAAACGGATTCCTCGAAATGATGCCATACAGTGGCAGCCGTTCACCATAGAGTTCTATTGTGGAAAAAAAAATAAACGTATACTTTTTTTTTACCGGACTGTGCAGGATACAAGAACATGGTGTGCTGCCTTTTTGTATCCTTTTTTGGATGTGATGTGAACCCACCCTTATCTTCTCTGAGAACTAAGGATCAAGCATGTTGAAGTACAACAGCCCAATCCTCCTTTCCACGACATTTGCCATTGAGGGAGATTTGGGACACCTCCATACACAGCAGACGGCTGACCAGTAGTCCCATTAAAATGGGTAGGCTCGGCTGATATGAATCTAAGGCTACGGACTTATGATAGGGCACAACTACACTGCAACATTTTGTTGCACTAATGTCGCGCGACAATTTTTATAATGGCAGTCTATGGTGTCGCACTGTAACATGCTGCGACTGCGACGCAACAGTCGCAGAAAAATCCATCTCGAATGGATTTTCTGCGACTGTTGCGTCGCAGTCGCAGCATGTTGCAGTGCGACACCATAGACTGCCATTATAAAAATTGTCGCGCGACATTAGTGCAACAAAATGTCGCGCGACAAATGTCGTCGTGTAGACGTGGCCTTAGGTGTACGAGCAGCTACTGTATTCAACCAGCTGTGAATTGTCCGGGCTATGAACATATGAAGAGACGTCACCAGTGACGTTCTGCCATATACGTGGTTTGAGCTCTCAATCAGCATCTTAACACTACAGCAATTATTTAGTTTAATTTAATAAACTGCGAGCACCAATCACCGCGTGCGAGTAAATGTAAGACGCAGCTGAATGTTCTCCATCAGTCATCCTGTTCCATTTGCACAGATACATCCTCTGCTTTCCACTCCCACATTACTTTCTGTGCATCCACAGTATGGCAGAGGTCACCGAGTTCCCGATGTTTATCGCTCACATTCTGATCACTTAATTCCCTTAATAGCTTCTGCCGCTACAAAGAGGCTACAAGCCGTATCTTTGGATTTTCCATTTTCATCAATGAGAAAAGTTCTGATATCTCCTAAATGATTTTAGATGTGTTTTTAAGAGCAACTGATATTACAATGTCCTTGATGTGACCTCTTTACCGTAAGCCGCCAGAACTGCTTTACTACGTTACAATGCTGCATAAAACAGCTTTTAATACCTTGCAGAATACACCGTAGTTGGACAATCGCTGGTTCCTCTGGTCTTGTGGAGAGGTGAGCCCTAGAAATCGTTAAGGATTATAAGGACTGGTCGCTCCTCACAGTTATAAACTTGCTTAAAGGGGTTGTCTCACCTCAGACATTGGGGGCATATCGAAGCGATATGCCCCCCAATGTCTGATAGGAGAGGCCCGGGTCTCACCTCTGGGACCTGCACCGATCTTTAGAATGGAGCCCGCAAAGTGAAGGAGGGTGCATCACGCATGTGCAGCCGCACTCCATTCACTCCTATGGGACTGCCGAAAATAGTCGAGTGCTGGAGCAGCAAATGCGACTGCCGAAAATAGCCAACAACCCCTTTAAGAGCGCATATACACTTGTCTAGTACGCCTAATTGAGGCCCCAACGCAGAATGTGAAACAGTCCTCCACTCCCCCAACCACCTACCATTGATAATACTGATGTCTTTGTAATTGGATCAAACCTTATACACAGAACCCTATTGACCCTAAGTCGTATGTGTACCCTCCCCCCCCCTCCTCATGGAAGGGGTAAGGAATTTAGGAGAGCACTGGTGTAACCCAAAAAAGGCAGCTTTTACTAAACTCTCACTGGGCAACAAGCCTAATGTTTACCACAGTCTTTGGCGGCAACAGACTTAGTGGTTACAGTCTCTCAATGAGGGCTTAAGGCTACTTTCACACTTGCGTTCGGAGCGGGTCCGTCTGATGTCTGCACAGACGGATCCGCTCCTATAATGTAACAGATGGGATCCGTTCAGAACGGATCCGTCTGCATTATATATCGCAAAAAAATCGAAGTGTGAAAGTTAGTCAGACGGATCCGTCCAGACTTTGCATTGAAAGTCAATGGGGGACGGATCCGTTTGAAAATTGCACCATATTGTGTCAACTTCAAACGGATCCGTCCCCATTGACTTACATTGTAAGTCTGGACGGATCCGTTTGGCTCCGCACGGCCAGGCGGACACCCGAACGCTGCAAGCTGCGTCCGGGTGTCCGCCTGCGGAGCGGAGCGGAGGCTGAACGCTGCCAGACTGATGCATTCTGAGCGGATCCGCGTCCACTCAGAATGCATTGGGGCTGGACGGATGCGTTCGGGGCCGCTTGTGAGAGCCTTCAAACGGAGCTCACAAGCGGAGCCCCGAACGCTAGTGTGAAAGTAGCTACACTGTCTCTTTCAGTGATTTTAGGCAATTACAACATAGTCCCTTTAAGAGGCAACCACTCACTGTCCCTCTGGCTTACATTATCTAAGTATCAAAACTATGGTCTCTTCATAGTTGTGCAATAAAGATGGTTTTCACCCCAGTGTTCTCTCCACATGGTGCATTACTATACAATCTGCACAGGCCCAGTCACACTATCCCCTTCCTTATGACACAGTCTCTCACTCAGGGTTGCTTACAGGCTGGCTACTCTTGGTCACAGGCCTGACTATTATACATGCCTTGGCTGATTCAAGGTGGGACAGAGTAGGCTGCTCCTTTCTACACCCCAGCTCTGCGGTCCTACTGTAGTACCCTATGACTTACACCAATCACCTCCACTTGCTAGCTAGATAGATGTATGATTATTGCTGGCTTTATTTCCAGCTCACTGTTCAATCTTCTGCCTGCGTTTGATCATGAGGTCTGTAAAGCACAAGTATTTATCATGAATCTAACATATGTTCTCCCTATACCTTAAGGCTTAAAGGGGTTGTCCCATCAAAAATATTCTATATTTTTAAACCAGCACATGGATCTAGATATTTTTGTAACTGCATGTAATTAAAAATGTAGTATAGTCACTGGGTTATTCAATAAAATGTCTGTATAGTGCCACCTGCTGTTTGTTCTTTTACTTATTTCTCTTTCCACCTTGGTGTCAATCCTGAGATGGATACACATGGTGAGCTCCATCCTACAACTGCCACCAACCCTATAGAAGCTGTAACAGTTACAGGGAGAGATCTGCAGGAGAAAGGACACACCATAGGAGAAACCTTAGTGCCGTTTTCATCATATACATATTCACAGCACAGCATATCAGACAATACAGTGCATATGTATATCATGGTGCAGAATATCCTCAGGCCATTTTTCTTGTTCCTGGTGAAGATCCTCTGCAATCAGGGGCGTAGCTAAAGGCTCATGGGCCCTGGTGCAAGAGTTCAGCTTGGGCCCCCCTTCCCTCAGTGCTTTGTGGCCAGGGGCAGGGAATCACATAGCCTTCGTGCTGTCTGAGGCAAAAACTGAAACAGCACCTGTCGCCCCCATGCCAAATTCATGACATAACCCCTTCCCTCCAGCCAGAGGTGAAACTTGACCTGCATGCACTTTCTATAATACCGGTGTCTTCTTATGCAGAACAAGGGTCTTAGGTAGGGTGGCCACTGGCTTCACCCAAGAAAGCCGGACCTCACCAGCCACGCCCCCAAACCGATAAATCACGCTCGCCTCAGTGAGGACACGCCCCCATCGCCGGCCGGGAAAAAAACGGGAGGAGGAGAGGGAAGAAGTTTTTGATGGGAAGGTGAGCTGGGGGCAGCCGGGGTGCTTCTCTCCCCTGTCAGCCACAGGGAGCCATGTCTGCGGCTCTAGTGACTGACTGGGGGTGAGAGAAGCCTCAGTCAGTTGCTGCAGGTCACGCTCAGACAGCGCAGTGCTGCTGTCTGAGGGTGAGCTACTGAAAGGGTGGACATCCCTGTGTCCGTCCAGGCCCTGCGCCGGACGGAGGACAGGGAGCCTGAAAACAAAACTGTCCGGCCTAAAACAGGACATCTGGCCACCCTAGTTTTTGGGCCTCCTCAGGCTTCTGGGCCCTGTAGCGACTCCTACCTCTGCACCACCTATAGCAATGCCCCTGTCTGCAATGTTCATCGGATCCTGCCTAAGGGTCACGACTCCCCCCCCCCCCCCAGGGTCTGCGATATGCCAACTGTGATATTTTCCACTACACAGCTACTGTATGTCAAGCTCTGACAGCAGCTGCAGATAGAGCTGAACCTCTAGGTGTAATGGCAACGCCCCCGTTGCTCCTAGAGGCTCATTTGCATATGATAAAACATCATTTTTCTCAGGAATGCAGGGACATATGAACATGGGACCAACACAGATGCCTTCAGCCGCCAAGCGCACATGTAACAGGTTACATAGTTACATAGTCAGATACTCGTAACTAAGGTTGTTTTTGTTTTTTTATATTATAATTCTACACACGGTGGCGTCTTTAAATATTATTCCGCAGTGTTTGGCCGTGCATTAAAGAGTGACGGTGCTCCAATTGGAAGACAGTGACACTGATAAATAGGTCTCATAACATCTGCAGTAAATATCAATGGCTCCATTACCATTGTAAAACAATTTACTCTGCTGCGACTTGTCATTGTCTTCCTCATCATTACGCTGGCAACGCTGCTTCCACTGCTTGGGTGAGCACATTATATATGAGAACACGTCACAGTTACCCAGTCAATGTTCTCATGCTATATATGGCATGCAGTAATACAGATTAATTACTGTTTTACATTCATTTACGTGTGCTCACTGTGACTGGTCTGTAATCCTTCAGTTTTGGTGTGGTAGTTGTAGCACCCTAGTCTACATTTGGTGGTGCCCTTCCAATAACTTAAGGCCCCTTTACATTGGCCAATTTGGCAGGTGATTGTCGGGAAGGAAAGGTTTCTTCCTGGCAAGAGCCTGCTCATCAGCGAAGGAAACCTCTGCATTTACGTGCAGTAATCTCCTTCGCAGTATGGGGAGGAGTGATCGCTAATTTCATCGCTCGTCCTTATACAGAACTATTGTTTGATGGCCGCAGAGCGTGATTAGACGTCACAATCTGCTGCTGGCAAACAACGATTTAGGTGCCTGCACAAACTATCCACTTACCAAACAAACGAGCGCCTGCACAAACTATCCACTTACCCAACAAACGAGCGCCTGCACAAACTATCCACTTACCCAACAAACGAGCGCCTGCACAAACTATCCACTTACCCAACAAACGAGCGCCTGCACAAACTATCCACTTACCCAACAAACGAGCGCCTGCACAAACTATCCACTTACCCAACAAACGAGAGCCTGCACAAACTATCCACTTACCCAACAAACGAGCGCCTGCACAAACTATCCACTTACCCAACAAACGAGCGCCTGCACAAACTATCCACTTACCCAACAAACGAGCGCCTGCACAAACTATCCACTTACCCAACAAACGAGAGCCTGCACAAACTATCCACTTACCCAACAAACGAGCGCCTGCACAAACTATCCACTTACCCAACAAACGAGCGCCTGCGCAAACTATCCACTTACACAACAAACGAGCGCCTGCACAAACTATCCACTTACCCAACAAACGAGCGCCTGCACAAACTATCCACTTACCCAACAAACGAGCGCCTGCACAAACTATCCACTTAAACAACAAACGAGCGCCTGCACAAACTATCCACTTACCAAACAAACGAGCGCCTGCACAAACTATCCACTTACACAACAAACGAGCGCCTGCACAAACTATCCACTTACCCAACAAACGAGCGCCTGCACAAACTATCCACTTACACAACAAACGAGCGCCTGCACAAACTATCCACTTGCCCAACAAACGAGCGCCTGCACAAACTATCCACTTACCCAAAAAACGAGCGCCTGCACAAACTATCCACTTAAACAACAAACGAGCGCCTGCACAAACTATCCACTTACCCAACAAACGAGCGCCTGCACAAACTATCCACTTACCCAACAAACGAGCGCCTGCACAAACTATCCACTTACCCAACAAACGAGCGCCTGCACAAACTATCCACTTACACAACAAACGAGAGCCTGCACAAACTATCCACTTACCCAACAAACGAGTGCCTGCACAAACTATCCACTTACCCAACAAACGAGCGCCTGCACAAACTATCCACTTACCCAAAAAACGAGCGCCTGCACAAACTATCCACTTACCCAACAAACGAGCGCCTGCACAAACTATCCACTTACCCAACAAACGAGCGCCTGCAGAAACTATCCACTTACCCAACAAACGAGCGCCTGCACAAACTATCCACTTACCCAACAAACGAGCGCCTGCACAAACTATCCACTTACCCAACAAACGAGCGCCTGCACAAACTATCCACTTACACAACAAACGAGCGCCTGCACAAACTATCCACTTACCCAACAAACGAGCGCCTGCACAAACTATCCACTTACCCAACAAACGAGCGCCTGCACAAACTATCCACTTAAACAACAAACGAGCGCCTGCACAAACTATCCACTTACACAACAAACGAGCGCCTGCACAAACTATCCACTTACCCAACAAACGAGCGCCTGCACAAACTATCCACTTACCCAACAAACGAGCGCCTGCACAAACTATCCACTTACCCAACAAATGAGCGCCTGCACAAACTATCCACTTACCCAACAAACGAGCGCCTGCACAAACTATCCACTTACCCAACAAACGAGCGCCTGCACAAACTATCCACTTACCCAACAAACGAGCGTTTAGAGCAGGGTAATCGGCGCCACCATTACACCACAAGATGAACGCTCGTTAGCGATTATCTGGCCCTCAGCGACTAAAGGACCATTTAGATCAGGGACGCTCAACCTGCGGCCCTCCAGCTGTTGTAAAACTACAACTCCCACGATGCCCTTCTGTAGGATGATAACTGTAGGCAGTCTGGGCATGCTGGGAGTTGTAGTTTTGCAACAGCTGGAGGGCCACAGGTTGAGCATGCCTGCTTTAGATTCTCTGATGCAATGATTTCTCTCCTCATCTTATCTATGTATCCCTATATAATAATAATAATAATAACATTTATTTTTATAGCGCCACCATATTCCGCAGCGCATAACTGGATAATAATATAATATTATTATTATATAAATATAGAATTAACATCAATATAGAACTACCGTAGTTTTTTATTTATTTGTGTTTGTGGTTTTTAGACATTTTTTATTACAGGCCTTCAATATAGATAGGACCTTCAGTGCCAATATTATTTTATTTCTATTATTTTTTATTTTTTGTAGAGTAATAGGACATTCTTATGCTGCTGTGGGGCAATATAGGTATATGATACAGTTATGGGGACAAAACCAGAGAATTTGTTCCAGATCATGCTATTGATATGTACTCTAAGCTTCTTTTTTGCTTTGCCCCGTAGCTGACATCAGAACTGAGCACAGAAAGAAAATCTGGAAAGGGAGGATTCAAGGGACACAAACTTTTCATTTTCTCATAGAAAGGGAAGAATGGCATTAAAGGTGTCCCGTTAAGATAACTTATCCCCTATCCACAGGATTGACTGGGGTCTGACCACTGTGGCCCATGCCAGTCACAAGAATGGGGACCTGTCCTCTCCCATTAGAATGGGGTGGTGGTTATGCATAAACGTTGGTGCTTCATTCAGTTCTAGGGGGCTGATGGAGGTAGCTGAGTACAAGCTCTCTCTGGCAGCCACATAGCGGCCTAAAAGGGACAGCCCCCTCTATGATGTCCATGGGCCCTAATACTGCATCTGGACAGGCATCGTCTTCATGAGACATCCCCACCAGCAATAATGTACATTATATATGTACATCTATGCTATCCTTTTGTAAGTTATATTCCCACTGTAATCACAGATAAGCCTTAACGCGTACAGCTTGCTCCAGTATAATGCAGAGCACAAGCTTTCTGCTATCTCCTGCAGCCCCATAGCGGCCTAAAAGAGCTCCCCCCCCTCCTATGATGTCCATAGGCTCAAATAGTGCATCTGGACAGGTATCGTCTTCATGAGACATCCCCATCAGTAGTAATGTACGGTACATATGTACATCTATACTGGAGGTAGCTGAGTACAAGCTCTCTGCTGTCTCCGGCAGCCCCATAGAAGCCTAAAAGAGGAAGGCCCCTTTATGATGTCCACAGGCCCTAATAGTGCATCTGGACTGGATTTGTCTTCATAAGACATCCCCAACAGTGGCAATGTTCGTTATATATGTACATCTATATTATCCTTTTGCAAGTTATATTCTCGCTGTAATCACAGATCGGCCTTAATGCGTAGAGCTTGCTCCGGTATCATGCTGAGCACAATCAAATTTTAGGTAGGAACAACTGGCTGCTCTTTAAGATTTGCCATTCCATTAAAGAAACCTCTGAAGCCATTAATTAGTCTGGATCACTCTAACATCAAAGGGCTGACTTTTTCAAAGGCTCAGTCAGAAAGCACAACACAAGCGCCACAATACTTTGTGCGCTATTTATTTAAAGTATGCACTACTGATTTATGGGTAAGCGCCAATGTTAATTTATTAAATATTATTTTTGGAGTGTCCATACTGTGCATTTTTTCCCCAGGAAATTTAAATTAAGGGCAAACAAATCTAAGAGGTGTGTGCATCTCTGAAAGGGTCTATGGGGCGGGGCTTCTAGGCATGAGCAGAGTAGACACTGACCAATCGCTTTCACTAATGGTCTAAGGAGAGGCCTTTGTGATAGACCAATCAGCTATCATTGTGTAGAGATGTACTCTAAGAGGACTGTGGCAGGCGCAGCACTATGAAGTGCATTTTGCGCTGTGGCATTAGAAGAATTTTGATATCTCTGACTTTTAGTCTAACCAGACTGTCTATTACTCTATAATTCCTCTAGCTCCGTTCTTTGGAAACAGTAGGTTTAAAGAGCACACCAAATGCTTCAAATAACTTCTTTATTAACTTTAACTTTTCTTCATATATAACACTGCAGCCTCCGCAGCAGATAGTCCATGTACAAAACACGTGTTGAAAAGATATCACAAAATGGCGGTATGCATAAGATGGTGGTTCAACTGTTCAATCTTGTCATTCAACATAAAATGGTGTATATATTTCTCTCAAGTATCTGTACTGTCATATTACGTTTTTTAAGCCCTTTATGATCTCTCTGAGAGGTATATCTGAGATTTAACAGTTCTACTGGCTAAAATGGGTTTGCAGTAACTATTTGAAGATTGGTTGAGTATGATCTGGTATGGTTGTATGCAATTTGGATTGCAATATGGAATTTGAATTAGGATTGTGAACTTTGTGGTTTGCAATTGAATTTGTGGTTTGCAATTGAATTTGGTGGAACTGTAAGTAAACACACATATAACTGGTTCAGTATAAAGTTCTAATCACTATATTAACAATAGGAACATTATATAACTGTTTTAAATACCCATTACAAAATGAATCTTAAAAGCATATTATCTTTTTCGGCTTCTGTGAACACAAAATATAACAGTTATGTGACATCCAAAACATGATGTCACAGTAAATAACTCTGCTTTTGTCTTTAACACATAAACATAGGAACTGTATTAAGGCTATTGGCAGGTCTAGATGTATACACATATAAGCTATGCTAGCAACCTAGGACAGGTCCTAGCTGGCCAGCTACAAGGACTGCGAGGAACAGTTAGGTGTTAAAATGGATATATGTACCATTTTACATAACATTTTAACTGTTCTTAGCTATGTGAGTTATTGTGGTGCAATAAAATCCATATCAAGGTTACATTTCTCTCTTTTGTATATGTCATGTGAAAAAGTAAGGGAAAACTATGTAAAAAGTTTTGCAATAATTCAGCAACATTTCCTTACGGGCAAGTAGGGGGGAAATTGGGGTGAGGTGCAAAGATAGTTACAGCCCCAAGGAAGAAAATACCTCCACAAACACTGAAGGCCTCTTCTTCTAATTGGTAATTGTTATGAAGGCAATCTCAACAGCAGGGTGAGAGATGTGTGCCTGCGGGCACCGTGTCTATCACCCTCCTGCTGCTGCAGGCCGTTCTGAATGTCTGCCCATTTACCGAACACTGCCAGTTTACTGACTGTGATCCCTTTCTGCCTGTCCTGACCTCGGACTAGTTTCATAGATTTGCACATACACTGTATGCTTTTCCTGACTAGGAGTATTGCCTGACCCCTAAGTGCTTTTGCACAGGTGTCTCTGATCCCCGAGGGTCAGCTGCCGACCAAACAGGAACTATTCCAAGAGGTAATTGCCTGGTGGCTCTTTTGAACCAAAGGCTAGATACTTGTATAGGGGTTAAAGGGTGAAAACCAGGAGAAGCCCTCAGGACTAGCCCAAAGTCAAACCGGTTGGTAGGCATGGTGCACCCACATGCCACTGTCCATAACAGTAAGTTTCTCCCAAAGCTAAAATGTTTTCATTTGAGGTGTGTTCCCTGTAAAGGGGCTATACCCAAGAAATTCCAAGTACTGTACCTCCTATCCACAGGATAGGTGTTAAATAATGAATGGCAAGTGTCCAATCACTGGGACCCCCTATGATCCCGAGAATAAGGGATACTGATATTTTATATTTTCAAGACAGATACAGGAAAAACAATATGAATTTAACCAAACTTCAGTATAATATGAAGCGTGGGTTTGTACCTTCCTGGAGATGACGTTCATTGCCTAGAACCACCTGTTGATTTGACTGATTTGTAATATTATTCTTTATTATATATTAATTCCACGGCGCCAGAGTATCGCAAAGGGTTTCAGTACGATATGAGCTAAATTAACGACAGACTGGTAGAGTGTGGGAGAGGACCATGCCCATGAGGGCTTGCAATCTATAAGAGAAGAAGTAGGATATAGTAGGTGACGGTAAAAGCTGCTATGGCTGTGAGAGAAATCTTGGAGATGGTTTTGTAAGCAGTTGCCAAGAGAAGTGCAAAGAATGAGTTGGAGATTGCATATGGGGATGTATCAGAGGTTTAGGTCAGAGATGTATGGAGTGGACAAGTTATGGACGGGGTTGGGGATGTGTCTGATTAGTGATGGTCTGAGTGCTGGGGCTCCTGCGGATCACGAGCCTCCCATTTGAAAAAAGTGACGGTCACGCATGCGCCCAGCCACTACATTCAACTTTATGGGGCTGCAGGAGACACCCAAGTGCTTGTACTCCACGACCTCCAGCATTCCCAAAGAATTGAATGGAGAGGTGGACACGCATCTTTGGCTGTAGCTCCATTCAAACGGTGAGCACAGACCCCCATATTCGTGATCAGTGGAAATTCAATAGGTTGGACCCCTGATGATCAGACACTTATCCCATCTTATGGATGAAGGAAGAGGTGGAATAACCGGGTAGCAGATTTGAGTATGGAGGGGCACATGACTGAGAATGGAGGCCACAGTGGAGGATGTTGCAGTAGTTTAGGCAGTAGATGAGACTAGTCTTTATACACAGATCATGCACCACTTTTTGTAAGTAAAGTTTTACCAAATTAGTAAAATATTGGTTGTAAAGCTTCATTAGGAAACATGAAAATAGGTGTTTTTATAAAGAGGGAATTCTTACTGTATACAGGAGTGTTTCTAAAAGGTATAAAGTGAAGCACGTAGGCCCCAGTGCAAAACATATAAAAGTGCCACCACCTTACATGTGACATTTATAATGATGGTGTCTCTATAGGGTGCCCTCACACGTGGTGGAAAATTCTGCCAGAAGATCCGCAAGTGCAGATTTTTATAAAGTTGCAGATTTTTTGGTGTAAACTTTGGAGTGGATTTTGTTGCAGATTTCCCGCATGAGAAACTCTCCATTCATTTCAATGGGAAATTGCTTCTGCAGTGGAAAATGCAAAGGTTTTATTGCAATTTTTCTGCAGTATTTTCCAGCCACCAGGTCCTGGTGCCTCCAGTGCGGAGCAAGCGTTCCTTTTCAGGCCAGTAAATGAGTTTGTTTTTTTTGTTTTGTTTTTAATTGTTGGCACTACTGGGGGTTGGTGGGGGGTTCAGCACTACAATTACGGAGGGCATTATAGGGGTAAATGATATACACTAAGGGCACTGGGCGCCATTGGTTACTATAGCAGCACAAAGGGGTCCTTTACTTATACTTGGGGGGACTATGGCATTGGATGTCCAGGGGGCATTATGAATACTGAGGGCACTGCAGGGTATGGGAATAAATAAAAAAAAGTCTATAAAATTCATAAATTTTTAATGGTCATTAAAAGTGGATGCAAAACGACCAAAAATGGATAAAAGGCTGGAGAATGGATGCACACGTTGATGCAAAATGGCCATGAAAAACTGACATTGTATCCGTTTTTAATGGCTGTTTTTTCCCCCACTCTGGTGTGAATGTACTCTAAGTTGGCAATTACCGTTTGAGGCATTTTGATTGGGAGGTAATGAGCTGTGCATCTGTGTGAGATGTACATAACTAGCACAAGTATTTAATCCTCTGGGAGTAATTAAAGGGTTTTCCCAGGATTATAATATTGATGGCCTATTCTCAATCCATCAATTTCTGATCGAAGGGTGTACAGCTCCCAGCACCCTGTGATCAGCTGTTCTGCAGTAGCACCAGAAGTTGGCACTGGAGGTACACAGCTCAGTCCATTGTCTAGTGGACGGAGCTTGAACGGTTAGGCTACTTTCACACCTGCGGCAGTGTGATCCGGCAAGCAGTTCCGTCGTCTGAACTGTCTGCCGGATCCGCCGATCTGGATGTGACTGAAAGCATTTGTGAGACGGATCTGGATGCGGATCCGTCTCACAAATCCATTGCAAGAACGGATCCGTCTCTCTCTGCTTGTAATGCGGACAGACGGATCTGTCTTGTATGTTTTTTCACAGTTTTTAACGGTCTGCCCATGCGTAGACTGGAAGGACGGGTCCGGCATTCCAGTATTTTGAATGCCGGATCTGGCACTAATACATTCCTATGGGGGAAAATGCCGGGCATTCAGGCAAGTCTTCAGTTTTTTTTCGTCGGAGATAAAACCATAGCATGCTACGGTTTTATCTTTTGCCTGATTAGTCAAAAAGACTGAACTGAAGATATCCTGATTCTGATCCAGATCAACTGCCAGGCACCAGCTCCTACCCCCTGAGGTGGGCACCGATCACCTGGTTTGTGCCCACCCACAGCTAGCCCTGCAGTATGCACAGCAGTACAGAGGCTGGCCTGTAACCCATCAGCAGAGAGGGTAAGGGAACAGCTGGGCACCTTGAACACTGTAGAGAGATCACTGAGCCCTACATCCCTCTGCCTTACCTCACAGATGCTACAATTGCTGTTGATCGCTCAGGGGGTTAAACTACAGGGTTCGTTGTTCCTAGTCATTGCGGGGCTGGGACGAATCGTTCACTAGAGCGACACTACCTCCTCAAACAGCTGATCTACCTATCTATCCTGGCAACGTCTGCTGCATATAAAATGACAAGTAGTCACCCAGATAATGACCGCATTGATGACTGAGTTACACGATTAATTGCACCGACCATCACAATTTTGCTATGTTATCCCTTAGAACTGAACAGGAATTATTGTGATTGTGATGCAGATCTGCTTTGTATTGATGTTTCCAGCAGAGCGGAGAGGTTATTATTCCACATTGGCAATTTATAAACTAATCACAGTGTTCTGCTCTCAAAGGCTATTATTACTGTCATGTATCTGCCTCCTCCTCAGAGGCATTCACAAAAGCATCCCACTCCGCCGTATTCATCTCGATACATGGACACATGAAATGGAATCCCCCCAGTATTATCGCCAGTTTCAGAGAGGCAACCAATACCTAGAAAATAAAGGTGATATCATGTAACCTGGACTATCTCCCACCTCATAGATGGACCTTTGCTGAACATCTACGAGGTAAATATTATAGCGTAACTGGCTTCAAAATCTTGCTATAAAGCTATAAACCACTCTACAATCTCTGTATGGGCTTATACACCCAGGAATATTGCCAGTATATAGATTCCAGAAAGATTTGTAGTCATTTTTGCAGATGACACTAAGCTATGTAGTACTGTGCAGTCTATGGAAGATGTCTACAAACTAGCTTGTACACTCTGAGTGATTGGGCATCCGCTTGGCAAATGAGGTTTAAATGTGGATAAATGTGAACTTATGCATCTGGAAAGAAATAATATACATATAACATATGACCTAGAGGGAGTAACACTGGCAGAGTCACTTGCAGAGAAGGATTTGGGTGCACTTGTAGATCATAGGTTGAATAACAGCACAATGTCAATCAGTGGGTTCTAAGGCTGGCAGGATATTGTCATGTATTAAAAGAGGCATCTCATGGGACAGGGATGAAAAGTTACCACTTTACAAAGCATTGGTGTGGCCTCATCTGGAATATGCAGTTCAGTTCTGGGTGCCAGTTCATAGAAAGGATGCCCTGGGGCTGGAAAAACAAAAACAAAGGGCAACTAAACTGCTAAGGAACATGGAGGGTCTTAGTTATAAGGAAAGATAAAAAAAATGTATTTAGTCTTGAGCAGATGATTATAAGAAGGGACAGAATTAACTAATATAAATAAATCCAATGCATTCAGAAAGTCTAAAGACCCTTTCTCTTTTTCATATTTTGTTATGTTGTGGCCTTGTGCTAAAGTAGTGAAAATAGAATGTTAAAAATCTTTGCTAACTTAGGGTACTTTCACACTAGCGTTTTTCTTTTCCGGCATAGAATTCCGTCCTAGGGGCTCTATACCGGAAAAGAACTGATCAGTTTTAGGCTACATGTGCTCTGGTGCTCGAGTAGAACACTTTTGGATGCTCGTGTGCTCTACCGAGCACCCGAGCACAATGGAAGTCAATGGGAGAACCCGAGCATTAAACCAGGCCCCCCCTGCTCTGAAGAGTGGAGGGTGTCTGGTTCACAGGAAAAGGTCAGAAATTGATGGAAACACCACTATAGTTGTTCGGAAACAGCATGGAGAGGATGTCTGGATCCTTCTTGGACTCCCAGGTCGCTGCTGGGAACGATGTTGTCCGAGTAGTACGCCACTTTTACAGACTGACAATAATACGCACAAAACCGAAGATAAAATTGATTTTAGAGGAAAAATTGTTAGAAAACATTCTTTCCTGTATATTTACTTGTATATAAAGTGCAAGTGCTGCCAAAAATTACAAGGAAGAGGCACTCCGATACAACCTGTATATCACATAAAGGAGGGCCTCATTCACATTGTGGTACAATTGTTCAGGTAGTGGGACTCCTACACTCATAAAGCCTATGCACTAAATGAAAGGGCTGCCAAAAATTACAAGGAACCAGCACTCCAATACACCCGTTGTTACACATAAATGGAGGGCATCATACACACCCTTAAAAAATGATGATTGATGGCCTGCTGGTGACCCTCAAAAACATTAGGGGCGAGGGCCTGCTGGTGACCCTCTAAAACATTAGGAGCAAGAGCCTGCTGCTGATCTGACCATCTAAAACATTAGGGGCGAGGGTCTGCTGCTGAGCTGACCCTCTAAAACATTAGGGGCGGGGGCCGCTGCTGATCTGACCATCTAAAACATTAGGGCAGCCAAATAAGCATGTTGATATGATGGAGGAGGAGGAGAGATGAGAAAAGGAAGATTGAACCATATACCCTTTTTTGTGGTTGAAGGGGTGCATGGGAATACAATGTATTCAATACACCATAAATTTAAAGTGCCTTTATGTTCAGCCGCTTTCCTCTGGTGGAGTAGAGAAGTCAGGGGCAATCCAGGCCTTGTTCATTTTGATAAGAGTAAACCATTGAGCAGTTTCAGTTGACGGGTGGATGCGCTTATCAGTTATTATGCCCCCAGCAGCACTAAATACCCACTCTGACAAAACGCTGGTGGCGGGGCAGGCCAGCACCTCCAAGGCAGTAGAGCGCCAGTTCGTGCCACGTGTCCAGCTTGGACACCCAATAGTTGTAAGGCACAGAGGGATTACTGAGGACGCTGACACGGTTTTCTACGTACTCCCTCACCATCTTCCAAAACTTTTCCCTCAATGTGACACTAGGCGGCGCATCAGGGTGAGGGTGCTGGCGGGGTGTCATGAAACTGTGCCAGGCCTTGGAGAGTGTTGCCTTGCCTCTGTTGGAACTGCTATGTGTTCCACTCGTCTCCCCTCCTCGGCTGGCCAAGGAACTACGTACTCTGCCGCCAGCGTTGTCAGCTGGAAATTTTTGGAGCAATTTTTCCACAACCACCTTCTGGTATTGCACCATTTTGCTAGTCCTCTCCACCACAGGAATGAGAGATGAATAGTTATCTTTGTAGCGGGGGTCGAGAAGGGTGAACAATCAGTAATCAGTGTTGGCCAAAATGCGTATAACGTGAGGGTCACGGGAAAGGCAGCATAACATGAAGCCAGCCATGTGTGCCAGAGTCCCAACAGACAAGACTTCGCTGTCCTCATCAGGAGGATGACTCTCAATCTCCTCATCCTCTTCCTCCTCTTTGGCCCATCCATGCTGAATAGATGGAATAAACCTGCTACGGGTACTACCCTCTGTAGTAGAGGGAACCTTCTCCTGCTCCTCCTCATCATCATCCAATTCGTGCTGAGAGAACGAACTGAGGGTGGTCTCGCTATCACCCTGTATACTGTCTTTCCCCATTTCCACCTCTTCCACATGCAAAGCGTCCGCCTTCATTGTGAGCAGCAAGCGTTTCAATAGACACAGAAGTGGGATGGTTACGCTGATAATATCGCCACTCACCATCTGTGTTGATTCCTCAAAGTTGCGTAAAACCTCACAGAGGTCAGACATCCATGCCCACTCGTCGCTTGTGAAGAGCGGAAGCTGACTGGAAAGGCGACGACCATGTTGCAGCTGGTATTTCAATACTGTCCTCTGCTGCTCACAAAGCCTGGCCAACATGTGGAACGTGGAGTTCCAGCACGTGCTCACGTCGCACAACAGTCAGTGAGCTGGCAATTGCAAGCGCTGCTGCAGCGTTGCCAGACCGGCGGCAGCTGTAGATGACTTTTGGAAATGGGCACACACGCGGCGCACCTTCACCAGTAGCTCAGGCATACCGCTGAACCACTAAGTTGAACACATGGGCTAGGCATGTTATGTGTGTGAGCTTGCCGAGCTCCAAAGCCACCACCAAGTTACAGCCATTATCAGACACAACCATGCCTGGTTGTAGGTTGAGTGGCGAGAGCCACAGCTCAGTCTGGTCCCTTATACCCTGCCACAGCTCTGCAGCGGTGTGCTGTTTATCACCTAAGCAAATTAGTTTCACCACGGCCTGTTGCCACTTTCCCACTGCAGTGCTACACTGCTTCCAGCTAC
Source organism: Bufo bufo (assembly GCF_905171765.1). NCBI lineage: Eukaryota > Metazoa > Chordata > Amphibia > Anura > Bufonidae > Bufo > Bufo bufo. Next base: position 90,166,392 of record NC_053390.1, read on the forward strand.
TGACTGATGGCTGACTGGTGCTGCAAGATGAAAATTCAGAGGTGGAAGTGGAGGAGGAGGAGGAGGAGTAAGAGAAGGGGGGGTTGCAGCCACTAATGTAGGTGGTGGCGGAAATCCTGATGGAAGTAGGGCCCGCAATCCTTGGCATTGGTAGCAACTGTGCCATCCCAGGGTACGACTTGCACTCGGCCTCCACAATGTTCACCCAGTGTGCCGTCAGGAAAATGTAGCGTCCCTGGCCAAAAGCACTTGTCCATGTGTCAGTTGTTAAGTGGACCTTCCATACCACATCACCAAATTGAAGACACACATATAATATAGCACCATAGAAACATAGAAACATAGAAACATAGAATGTGTCGGCAGATAAGAACCATTTGGCCCATCTAGTCTGCCCAATATACTGAATACTATGGATAGCCCCCGGCCCTATCTTATATGAAGGATGGCCTTATGCCTATCCCATGCATGCTTAAACCCCTTCACTGTATTTGCAGCTACCACTTCTGCAGGAAGGCTATTCCATGCATCCACTACTCTCTCAGTAAAGTAATACTTCCTTATATTACTTTTAAACCTTTGCCCCTCTAATTTAAAACTGTGTCCTCTTGTGGTAGTTTTTCTTCTTTTAAATATGCTCTCTTCCTTTACCGAGTTGATTCCCTTTATGTATTTAAAAGTTTCTATCATATCCCCTCTGTCTCTTCTTTCTTCCAAGCTATACATATTAAGGTCCTTTAACCTTTCCTGGTAAGTTTTATCCTGCAATCCATGTACTAGTTTAGTAGCTCTTCTCTGAACTCTCTCTAGAGTATCTATATCCTTCTGGAGATATGGCCTCCAGTACTGCGCACAATACTCCAAGTGAGGTCTCACCAGTGTTCTGTACAGCGGCATAAGCACTTCACTCTTTCTACTGCTTATACCTCTCCCTATACATCCAAGCATTCTGGTGATAGTGGTGACAACTAATAAATCATACAACATATCACATAATAATTTAAATAGCAGCAATGCATAAAGGTACTATGACAGTATTAGTTCCCCCCGGCCATTCAGGACCACATAGTCAAATCTGCAAAGGGTATATAGTATCAATAAATGTTGGACCATCATGTCACTAATATCTTATAAAGTGCGCATATATACCCGTATAGCTACACACAATTTTGCACAGATCCCATAAAAAACTGTGCCAGTAACTGCAATAATGCTTCACAATGTGTCTCAACAGGGAATAACCCTGATAAAGTTAAAGTGGCTAAACCATATAACAAGGTATAGGGTAAGAAAAAGCACATATAAACAGTTTGTGCAAGAATAGCATGCAGAGACCAATACAGACCAGAAGACAGGAGGGAACACCAACCCCGACGCGCGTTTCGCCTCGCTTCCTCTTCCATGTGATGATCATACTGGTGGTGATGAGGTTTCTAGCGTTCACGCCCCTGCTCATTTTGGTACAACACAGGTTTCAAATGACAATTTTTTTATCGTCCTCACTTTCCCCAAAAAAGTGCCAGACTGAGGAACACCTACCCCTTTGCAAGGGAGATTGCCACAAGGGGGTGCTCCGGGGAACAGTTGCGGGCCTGATTGGTGTGGCCTTCCTTCCCCCTTTTGCGACCCCACTGCCTCTTCCATCCTGTTGCGGTCCTGCGGATACCTCCCCCTATGTACTGCTGTCCTCGCTCGGCTTGCCACCTTCCCAGGTTGGGTCAGTGATTTCATCGTCGACCACCTCCTCTTCCACTTCCTCACTCTGGTCATCCTCCTGACTTGTTGACCTAATAAGAACCTCACTTATTGACAATTGCGTCTCATCCTCATAATGAACCTCTTGAGACACTAATTGCTGTTGACTTATTGGCAACTGTGTCTCATAATTATCATCCACCTCGTGAAACACTAATTGCCGTTCCCCACGTCATCTTTTTCTGACTGTGGATGCTCAAGAGTTTGGGAATCAGTGCACAATATCTCCTCATGTCCCTCTTCAAGCGGGCATGGCCAGAGGGCCAAATCAAGGAATGGCGATGAAAAGAGCTCCTTGGAATATCCGAGTGTGAGATCACTTGTTTGCCAACACTCTCCATGGTGGGAGGAAGGAGGACCAGGGTGAGGATTCTGTTGACCAGACTCTTGGCTACTGAGACTGGACTTTGTGGAAGACAGGGTGGTGCTTAACCGACTGGAAGCATTATCTGCTGCAATCCAACCGACCACCTGGTCGCACTGGTGTGACTTTGAAAGTGGTGTCCTGCGCCGCCCTGCAAACTGGGACATGAAGTTAGGTGTCGCGGATGAGTGTGTTTCTTGTGCTCTGGCAGCAGGCACAGTTTCACTGCGCCCAGGGCCACGGGCTCTAGGTGCACCATCAGCAGCACAGCCACTTTCCCATCACTTACTGCTCGCCTTGAGCATGTTAAATAGAATATATGCTTGCAAGTATGTCACATGTACAGAAGCGCAGGTTTTGTAAGTGTATGCGCAAATAAATTACACTGAATGTCACAGATATTTAGGATGCGCAAATGTTTTACAGGAGATGTAGCGCAGTTAATGTCGCTGTCACCAGCGACTAAGAAAAAATTACACTGAATGTCACAGATATTTAGGATGCGCAAATGTTTTACAGGAGATGTAGCGCAGTTAATGTCGCTGTCAGCAGCGGCCAAACAAATGCGCTGAATGTCACAGATATAGATACAGAGGTAGTGAGACCAATGTGAAGCTACATCTCATAGAACTACACTGGAGAGTCAGCACATACAGATAGTACAGGCAGTATGAGTCAGGAGGTTTTTATAACTGCAGCTAATCACTTACCTGCTATATGCCTGCACTCCCGGTCCATTACATAGGGAAACATTATATCCATGATATATAGAGCAACATGGAGGGTGGGAAGAGGTGGTGCATGAGTGCTGCCTGTAGGGATGTGAGTAGTGACAATGTCAGCCACAGGCTGAGTCAGGGTTTACACATTAGAGCAAATTCAGTTGACCAGGTTCCCATGGTCAGTGAAAACACCATCACACAAGGCCCTGTCAATTAAAATCCAGAGGGGACAGCAGTTGCAGAGAGCAGAGCCTCAAGGTATAATGGCAACGGTATAATGGCAACGCCCCCATTGCTCCTAGAGGCTCATTTTCACATATTAAAACATCATTTTTCTCATTAACCTCTTCCCGACTAGCACCGTAATAGTACGGCGCTGGCCGGGTCTTTAAAGATGGTGCCCGCTCCTGAGCGCTTTGGGCACCATAGCCCCGGGTGGCTGCCTGCTTCTTATAGCAAACACCTGCGGCTCATGTCCGCAACCAGAAGTAATGCCGATCGCGGCCATTTAACCCCTCAGATGCCGTGGTCAAACCTGACCACGCTGAAAACCAAAAGCACGCACTTCCGGTGGTGCTCCGGCTCCCCCTTGCGGCGATCGGAGGAGCCGGAGCTTGTGTGCAGCATCCCCCGTCTTTGTGAATGACAGGAGGCTGCTTCATAGTATTTCCTATGGAGCCCTTGCCTGTAATAGGTCTCCATAGGAAACAAGCAATTTTCTTATAGACTCCAATGCTAGTGCATTGGAGTCTATGAGAATAGCAATCTAATGATTACATGTTATAGTTTCCAATAGGGCTGGAGGGGTTAAAAATAAAATAAAAAATAATTTAACTCACCTTAATCCACTTGTTTGCGCAGCCCGGCTTCTCTTCTGCCTTCATCTGTGAGGAAAAGGACCTGTGGCGACGTCACTGCGCCCATCACATGGTCCATCACATGATCCATCACCATGGTGATGGACCATGTGATGGACCATGTGATGAGCGCAGTGACGCCACCACAGGTCCTTTACCCAGTTCCTGAAGAAAGAAGACAGAAGAGAAGCCGGGCTGCGCGAACAAGTGGATTAAGGTGAGTTAAATTATTATTATATTTTTTTTAACCCCTCCAGTCCTATTGTACTATGCATTCTGTATAAAGAATGCTATTATTTTCCCTTATAACCATGTTATAAGGGAAAATAATACAATCTACAAAACACCTAACCCAAACCCGAACTTCTGTGTACCAAACATGCAGATTTTTCTCACGTGCGTGCAAAACGCATTACAATGTTTTGCACTCGCGTGGAAAAATCGCGCATGTTCCCGCAACGCACCCGCATCTAAAAGTCAGTTTTATCGTACATCGAACGTAAATAAAAAACCCGTAAATTGCTTTTTTTTGCAATTTCACCCCATTTGGAATTTTTTCCCGCATCCCACCGCAGAAATCAAGCCCTCATATGGCTATGTGAACAGACAAATAAAAAAGTTATGGCTCTGGGAAGGCAGGGAGTGCAAAACGAAAATGCAAAAAAATAAAAATAAATCTCCGGGGGTGAAAGGGTTAATGTGGGCACATAGGAACATGGGACCAACACAGATGCCTTCAAGTGCATATGCCACAGGTTCATAGGTACAAATCTGCTGACAGTGAAGTGTTTTTCATAGTGACATTTTTGATCCCCTCTAAGATGTGTTTTTTTGGGGGCCAACTGCATTTTATTGATTTGCAGCACGTGCTGGGTCTGGCCCTTTTCCCTCTTTACTTGGCATTTTTCTCCAATAAACCTCCAGTGTTTTTTTTTTAAACAGCTTAAAAAAAGTGCATGGCAATGGGTTGGCATTTTGAAAGACATTTTCCATAACAATGCTTTTTTTCCCATTGCAGGAGCAAAAATTCCAAAACGCCTACATGGGCAAAAACATCCTAAAATAGTCTTGAAAAAGGCAGATCAAGTTAGGCGTTTTTGACCCTTTTTTTTTTTTTTTTTTGCCCCCAAAAAAACATCAGGCCCAAAACTGTGTATAATGCAGTTTCCTAAATGCCCCCCAACGTTTTCTGTAGCAGACCACTTCCAGCATTTAGTCCCTATTAATATTACCTGTAGAGTTTGCACAAAAAAGGTGCAATAATAAATATACAGAAAGCATTTCTGGGAATAAAGTGAAGCAAAATCTCCTATTATTAGGTACGTTAGAAAGACAAAGTAAATGCAAATAAGCCTCCGAGCTAAGACACAATGATGTGAATATCAGCTTTTCTTTTACCAGACGGTGATTATCATGAGTATATCGTGTTACCCTGTAATATTAAAAAACATAGGTCACAATGCTGAGACGTGAAAATTTTGCAGGGATATTATATTTATTCAAACAACCAAAAAATATTTCCAATGGAACGGTACTCAACCCATATATCTTATAAACATACAACCAGCAGGAATATATGGATCCACTATATATCAAGCAATAAAGTAACCACAAGTTATAATCAATAATCATATCGTTTATTATTAAAAAATGTATTATTCACATGATTGACATAACACATACATAAAAAACATAATTATAAATAGGGCTGGTAGTGCATAGTTTATGGGCATAAAATAAAGTGCAAGTGCAACGGTTGGTCAATATAAAGTGCATTACATATAGTAAAGTGCAACGGTTGGTCAGCATAAAGTACATTACATATATAATGGTCTACATGAATAAAGCTATATGCCCAGACTAGGTCTGATCACAAAGTCCTATGACTAGATTGCTGACATATGAAACCTAAACACAAAAATCGGTATTATAATTAGAAACACAATTACATACTGACCAATGTAAAGCCCACAAAGAACGAGCACCACCAGTCCACTCCCCGACGCGCGTTTCGCGGTTTGCTTCCTCAAGGGGTAGCTTTATTCATATAGACCATTATATATGTAATGCACTTTATGTTGACCAACCGTTGCACTTGCACTTTATTTTATGCCCATAACTATGCACTACCAGCCCTATTTATAATTATGTTTTTATGTATGTGTTATGTCAATCGTGTGAACAATAAAGTTGTAAATAATAAACGATTTGATTATTGATTATAACTTGTGGTTACTTTATTGCTTGATACAGTGGGGGAAATAATTATTTGACCCCTCACTGATTTTGTAAGTTTGTCCAATGACAAAGAAATGAAAAGTCTCAGAACAGTATCATTTCAATGGTAGGTTTATTGTAACAGTGGCAGATAGCACATCAAAAGGAAAATCGAAAAAATAACTTTAAATAAAAGATAGCAACTGATTTGCATTTCATTGAGTGAAATAAGTATTTGAACCCTCTAACAAAAAAAGACTTAATACTTGGTGGAAAAACCCTTGTTTGCAAGCACAGAGGTCAAACGTTTCTTGTAATTGATGACCAAGTTTGCGCACATTTTAGGAGGAATGTTGGTCCACTCCTCTTTGCAGATCATCTCTAAATCCCTAAGGTTTCGAGGCTGTCTCTGTGCAACTCTGAGCTTGAGCTCCCTCCATAGGTTTTCGATTGGATTAAGGTCCGGAGACTGACTAGGCCACTCCATGACCTTAATGTGCTTCTTCTTGAGCCACTCCTTTGTTGCCTTTGCTGTATGTTTTGGGTCATTGTCGTGCTGGAACACCCATCCACGACCCATTTTCAGTTTCCTGGCAGAGGGAAGGAGGTTGTCGCTCAGGATTTCAGGATACATGGCTCCGTCCATTTTCCCGTTTATGCGAATAAGTTGTCCTGTGCCCTTAGCAGAAAAACACCCCCAAAGCAAAATGTTTCCACCCCCATGCTTGACGGTGGGGACGGTGTTTTGGGGGTCATAGGCAGCATTTTTCTTCCTCCAAACACAGCGAGTTGAGTTAATGCCAAAGAGCTCTGATTTGGTCTCATCAGACCACAGCACCTTCTCCCAGTCACTCTCTGAATCATTCAGGTGTTCATTGGCAAACTTCAGACGGGCCTGCACATGTGCCTTCCTGAGCAGGGGGACCTTGCGAGCCCTGCAGGATTTTAATCCATTGCGGTGTAATGTGTTTCCAATGGTTTTCTTGGTGACTGTGGTCCCTGCTAATTTGAGGTCATTAACTAACTCCTCCCGTGTAGTTGTAGGATGCTTTTTCACCTTTCTCAGAACCATTGACACCCCACGAGGTGAGATCTTGCGTGGAGCCCCAGAGCGAGGTCGATTGATGGTCATTTTGTGCTCCTTCCATTTTCGAACAATCGCACCAACAGTTGTCACCTTCTCTCCCAGCTTCTTGCTAATGGTTTTGTAGCCCATTCCAGCCTTGTGCAGGTCTACAATTTTGTCTCTGACATCCTTGGACAGCTCTTTGGTCTTTCCCATGTTGGAGAGTTTGGAGTCTGCTTGATTGATTGATTCTGTGGACAGGTGTCTTTTATACAGGTGACTAGTTAAGACAGGTGTCCTTAATGAGGGTGACTAATTGAGTAGAAGTGTCTAACCACTCTGTGGGAGCCAGAACTCTTAATGGTTGGTAGGGGTTCAAATACTTATTTCACTCAATGAAATGCAAATCAGTTGCTATCTTTTATTTAAAGTTATTTTTTCGATTTTCCTTTTGATGTGCTATCTGCCACTGTTACAATAAACCTACCATTGAAATGATACTGTTCTGAGACTTTTCATTTCTTTGTCATTGGACAAACTTACAAAATCAGTGAGGGGTCAAATAATTATTTCCCCCACTGTATATAGTGGATCCATATATTCCTGTTGGTTGTATATTATATTTATTCAGTTTACTAAATTACCTGTTCACTAAGGGTCCATTCACACGTCCGTAGAATGTGTCCGCACCCGTTCCACTATTATCCGGAACGGGTGCGGACCCATTGATTCTCTATGGGGCAGGAATGGATGCAGACAGCACACAGTGTGCTGTCCGCATCTGCATTTCCGGAGCGCGGCCCCGAAACTTCCGGTCCGCGGCTCCGTAAAAAAATAGAACATGTCCTGTTCTTGTCCGCAATTGCAGACAAGAATAGGCAGTTCTATGTGGGTGCCGGCCGGGTGTATTGCGGATCCGCAATACACTACAGACGTGTGAATGGACCCTAAACAACAACTTTTGCTGCAGCTACATTTAAAGGGGTAGTGCAACAGATATAAAAGTATCCCACCCAACAGATATTGCTATTATATCACTTTTTACAAGTACCACCATCTGTCAAAACGTCCTTATTCTAAAGTTATTAGCCCACCATTGTGCCCTGCGACAAACCTGTTTTGATATTCAGTTGCTGTAGGTTACGTCCTGCATTGAAGCCTTGCAATGTAGGACGCGCCATTGGTAAGAACAAGAACAAGGGGTGTGGTTAGTGTCACATGATCTGCTGAAGTCAGCACACAACTCACTGCCCTAAGGCATAATAGGACGGCAGTCACGTGACAAACCAGGAAGTAGGATTCAAGCATGGGGGATAAGAGAAAACTGCAAATTAGGTAAATTTGAAGGGAATAAAAATAAAAACTATCCAAGGAGCTAGAGTAAGTGTTGAAAATACACAAGTCGAGAAGGGGAGAAAACATCATAACCCACAAAGCCTAATCCCATTTTAATTGATAACATAGTGTGACCCTAAGGCCTCATGCACATGACTGTTGTTGTGTTCCGTTCCGCAAAATGGGGTTCCGTTGTTCCGTGATCCGTTTCCGTTTTTGTTTCCGTGTGACTTCCTTTATTTTTGGAGGACCACCAGACATGAAGGAAAGTTAAAAAAAGTCTAAGTCAAGTTTGCCATGCAAATGATAGGAAAAAAACGGACGCGGACGCGGATCACAATCTTGTGCGCCTCCGTGTTTTTTCACGGTCCCATTGACTTGAATGGGTCTGCGAACCGTTTTCCGTGAAAAAAATAGGACAGGTTATATTTTCTTGACGGACTGGAACCACGGATCACGGACGCGGATGACAAACGGTGCATTAGCAGAGTTTTCAACGGACCCATTGAAAGTCAATGGGTCCGCCGAAAATCACGAAAAACGGACACGGAATAAAACAACGGTCGTGTGCATGTGGCCTAAATGTCCCTCGTCAGATTTCTAAGTTATTTTGGGCCTGTAGAAAGCTGGGTGACAACTGACATGGTCTCTGTACATCATATCACCATTAGGGATGAGCGAATTGTATTAGAATGTATTGGCTCAGATGAGCCAAAGTTATTTTATGTGAATCGATCCATTTTTTATCCGAAGTTGATTCGCTCATCCCTAATCATCAGTTTAGAGACCAAAATAATAATACAAGTAAGAAAAAAAAAACTTTACAGACTGAGAAGCTTATATTCCCAAGAGATTTTCTTAAGAGTTAGCGCACTAGACCCCATCGATACCAAATCACTGACTCCTTTGTGTGGGTTATATTCAGACTTCATATAAAAGCATAAGCTGCCCCGATGTCACCTGACCTCAGAAAAACCAGCTGTTTAATATGGAAGAGCAAACATATGGTGGCTCAGTGTTTGCCGTCTTATCAGGATAGCATTGTCCTGTTAATTAATCATATAGATGGATCAAAGTTTCTATGCATAGAACATGTGTATACATCCAAATACTCTTTACTCTGAGAGATGTATCAAGGCAATGTGATCCTGAATGACCAGCGCTCTGCGAGCACACACAAGAACAGAGACCTTCCGAGGGGTTATTGATTAACCATTCATTTTTAGCACGTGTGGAATGCTCTTTAACCTTTTCATCGCCAAATCTGTTTGCACCAAGTCATTATTCATCATTTTCGACCAAGAAATTGTCAACTGATAGAAATGAGTCACTGGAAAAATAAAAGTGGGGCTGTAGGTCCTGATATGGACCTCACATTACTTACTGGGTACCCTTCCACGCCACCACCATTGTAAGTAGTGGTAGAGGTGGAGTATAATCTCATGTACAGCTCAGTAGTCTCTTAAATAGAGACATGTGCTATGAGAACACTGCAGCCCTTTCAGTCGCCCGTCCGCATTTTCCTCCACAGCGTCCCTTCCTATATATACTGACCTACTGCTGCTTTTTTTTGGCATTAACAGGTTAAAGGGGTTATCCAAGACCTATAATGCCCCCCGCATATGCCCAGGCCTCTCACACAGATTGTACAGGGTGGACCTTTTATATGGATACACCTTAATAAAATGGGAATGGTTGGTGATATTAACTTCCTGTTTGTTTGATGTCTGGTGAACGCAGTAACCGGGTCATTGCAGCAGATTTCAATGCAAGACACCCTACGAGACCACCCATCTCCCATGCTACAGTTAGCAAACTGCTTGCTAAGTTTCGTGAAACTGGTTTCAGTGTTGGATTTGCCAAAATGTGGACGCATGAAATCTGTCTCTAATGAAGAAACATCAGTGGCTGTCCTAGCGTCATTCAGCAAGAGCCCACAGCGTAGCACTCGCCGCATGTCACTGGAGAGTGGCATTAGTCGAACATCCCTTCGGCGGATATTAGCTACTCACAAATGGCACCCTTACAAACTCCAGCTACTGCAGCATCTCAACGAGGATGACCCAGATCGGCGCACTGAATTTGCAGAATGGGCAAAACAAAAATTGGAACAGGACCCTCAGTTTACGCAGAAGATTTTGTTCAGTGATGAGGCAAACTTTTATGTGAATGGTGAAGTTAACAAACAAAACCACTGCTATTGGTCTGACACTAACCCACATTGGATAGATCCCTCCAAGACTGTTGGAACAAAAAAATTGATGGTATGGTGTGGTATATGGGGTACAAAGATAGTGGGGCCATTAATGGAAACCTCAAGGCCACTGGATATGCGAAATTGCTACATGATGATGTGTTTCCCTCTTTATGCACTGAAGCTGGCACGTTCCCTGAGTTTTTCCAGCAAGATGGTGCACCACCACATTATGGGTGTCAGGTCCAAGCATTCCTAGATGAACAGTTTCCTGGAAAGTGGATTGGTCGACGTGGGCCAGTTGAATGGCCCCCAAGGTCTCCCGATCTGACCCCCTTAGACTTATCTTTGGGGTCATCTGAAGGCAATTGTTTATGCTGTGAAGATACGAGATGTGCAGCACCTGAAACTACGGATACTGGAAGCCTGTGCTAGCATTTCTCCTGCGGTGTTGCTATCAGTGTGTGAAGAGTGGGAGAAGAGGGTTGCATTGACAATCCAACACAATGGGCAGCACATTGAACACATTTTATAAGTCGTCAGAAACTTGTAAATAACTCATGAAAGAATAAAGATATGTTAAAACCAAGCACACCATTGTGAAATTCCCAATAAGTTTGATGTGTCACATGACCTTCTTCCTATTGAAAAAACAAAAGTTGGATTCAAAATGGCCAACTTCAAAATGGCCACCATGGTCACCACCCATCTTGAAAAGTTTCCCCCCTCACATATACTAATGGGCCACGAACAGGAAGTTAATATCACCAACCATTCCCATTTTATTAAGGTGTATCCATATAAATGGCCCACCCTGTACTTACCTCACTCCCCGGCAACCTCGTCACGTCTGATGCCGGGACAGTAGCCGCTGCATCTCCCTATCGTGCGGATAAATAAGCAAATAGCAGGCCGCGACGGGAATGAGCTTCCCAAGGATCGGGAGGGAGGCAGCGGTAACATGCCGGCATTAGAAGCGATGCGGGTTCTGGGGAGCAAGGTAAGTACAATCTGTATAAGGGGCCAGGGCATATGGTGGTGGGGGGGGCATTATAGGTCTTGTTTAACCCCTTTAATGTTCTGCTTTCTGACAATGAGGGGTGTCCGACATCATAAATTTTATAAATTAGAGATCCAGCATCATAAATCTTCTTCCTCTGTTCTGGCCACTCCAGTGTCTCGAATTTATCATACTTTGGACACCGGACATCAAAGGAAATCAGAAAGAAGATCAAACAAACAGTGTGGTAAGGGGTTCTGTGGGCTCAGACGCAACTGCTGCAACCCCTATAGTTATGGCACCGCACTTGGCTGTATTACATCGTATGGAGCCCATAGGTTGCTATAGAACCATATTTTGTAACTTTGCACAAACCTATAAAACACCATACAGTGGCAAATATGTCCATAGTGACTTAGTGTGCTGCCATACAAGGTCCATGTGCATATCCCCTTAGGACTATACAGGGAAAGTATTTTTCAAAGATTCAAAATTGTTCAAAGATTCAACATTGTTGTGATTAATTAGCAGCAAGCAAGGATCTTAAATGGAGAGGCACAGAATCACCATCAGTGCCATACCTTCAATGGAGGCAGGCTACGTGACTGCTACAGGCCAGTGGGGGAAGAGGGGTCTGATGCTGAACTCCCTCTCTTCCCCACATGAAAGCAATTAATTTTTATGCTACTGCCACTAGGGGGAGCTCAGGACAAAGTGATCATCACAGTAAGAGCTCATACACACAACCATATGTATTTTGCGGTCCGCACAGATCCGTAAAAAATACGGATGACGTCCGTGTGCATTCCGTATTTTGCAGAACGGAACAGCTGGTCCCTAATAGAACAGACCTATCCTTGTCCGTTAAGCGGACAATAATAGGACATGTTCTATTTTTTTGCGAATTGGACATGCGGACATACAGATACGGAATGCACACAGAGTAACTTCCGTTTTTTTTTGTGGACCCACTGAAATGAATGGTTCTGCATATGGTCCGCAAAAAAACCCTGAACAGACATGGAAAGAAAATATGTTTGTGTGCATGAGCCCTTACTGTATAAACTCCTACACACTGAGCTCCCCCTAGTGGTGGCTACAAGCAGCCAGCTTTGTAATATACTATATGTGAAGTGAAGCAGTGGGCAGAGATTTATCAATGCATTTATGCCAGTTTTCTGGTGTACATCCATTGAGAAATATGGTGTTCAGAATGAGCGCCATATTTATGAAGCACCTGTTCCACTTCTTACGACATAGCAGTCAGATACAGTGGATGAGGCTGAGGGCGACTTCTTTTCTTTTTATTACATTTTTTAAATTAAAATTCCTTTGGCTCAATTAAAAAAGAATAAAATTCATCAGAAATCTGGGGTGGTTTACGTTCTGAGTTGCCTGGCACGTGTACTGGCATACGGGGTGGGGCAGGTGCACCCTTACTAAGGGTCATGAGATGAGATTTGTGTACGCTATGAGATGTGTATATGCCCCTGGCCACCATGTATATTGCGAAGCTGCAGAACTTCAGATCATACAATGGGTAAAGCCATTTACATAGAGATAGAACAATACCTGCAGTTTCCTGCTAAGCACTTGTCTATCAGCCATGCGTGGCTCAGTCTGCCAGCTCAAGGTCAAGGAGATGACTCCACAGACATGGCACCTATTATATCTCCGGCAGTATGAAGTAAAAGGAATGATTCATCCTTCTGCCATTATAGGAGATATTAAATTATTCACACAAATACAAATATTTTTCCATTTAATTTCTGTACCATTCTATAGGACCCATCAACGACCGCCCTCGTTGCTACGGCAAGATATTTAACTCCCGGGGAAAGACAATCAGCCATCCATCATGAGTCACTGGCAACCAGTCATCATGGACGCCATCTAATGTAATATAGCTGGGGCCGATTATAGGAATTACACAAAAAAAATAATACTGAAGTCGTTGGCTATGGCAATCATTCAGATTGCTGCAGAATGCAAAATCACAACGTGATGTGCCAAAATGACAAACTCAGCCCTGCTACATCTCAGCTACTCAGCTTAGATATATGAGAGTTTAAAAAACAAATCTAAATAAAATATCACAATAATCTTTTAGTTTATTCTCTTTTATATATTTGTTAAAAATTCCATTTTTATTTTTTTTCAGTTTCCATATAATTTGAGTGTCAACCTCCATGATGGCCCAAATTAAAGAGGACCTTTCAACGCTCCGGACATGCCTGTTTTCATAGCTCAATGCATCTAGTGTTATGTCTGTATGTTGTACCATTCCTTTATTATTTCTACTAGAAGTTATGAATGAATTGCTATTAGCCTTCAGTAAGGGTACAGAGGGGGGTAACCAGTTGGGGGGGGGGGGGTGTACCTGCACAGACTGACAATGGCAGCACTGATTGGATAGAGTGAGTCTGTGCAGGTACACCCCCAACTGGTTACCACCCCACTGTACCCTTACTGCAGACTGCTAGCAATTCATTCATAACTTCTAGCAGGAATAATAAAGGAATGGCACAACATAGAGACATAAGAATATATGCTCCAGATGTTATTTCATGGGGAATGCATGAAGTTATTAAAACAGGCATGTCAGGAGCGGTGAAAGGTTCTCTTTAAGGCCCCTTTCACACGGGCGAGTATTCTGCGCAGATGCGATGTGGGAGGTGAACGCATTGCACCCGCACTGAATACCGACCCATTCATTTCTATGGGGCTGTTCACATGAGCGGTGATTTTCACGCATCACTTGTGCGTTGCGTGAAAATCGCAGCATGCTCCTCTTTGTGCGTTTTTCACGTAACGTAGGCCCTATAGAAATGAATGGGGTTGCGTGAAAATCGCAAGCATCTGCAAGCAAGTGCGGATGTGGTGCGATTTTCACGCGCGGTTGCTAGGAGACGATCGGGATGGAGACCCGATCATTATTATTTTCCCTTATAACATGGTTATAAGGGAAAATAATAGCATTCTGAATACAGAATGTATAGTACAATAGGGCTGGAGGGGTTAAAAAAATAAAAAATAAAATTTAACTCACCTTAGTCCACTTGATCGCGTAGCCCGGCTTCTCTTCTGTCTTCATCTGATCTCTGTGCAGCAATAGGACCTGTGGTGACGTCACTCCGGTCATCACATGATCTTTTACCATGGTGATGGATCATGTGATGACCGGAATGACGTCCCCACAGGTCCTGTTGCTGCACAGAGATCAGATGAAGACAGAAGGAGATGCCGGGCTACGCGATCAAGTGGACTAAGGTGAGTTAAAAATGTTTTTATTTTTTTTTAACCCCTCCAGTGATGTTTTACTATGCATTCTGTATTCAGAATGCTATTATTTTCCCTTATAACCATGTTATAAGGGAAAATAATACAATCTACAGAACACCGATCTCAAGCCCGAACTTCTGTGAAGAAGTTCGGGTTTGGGTACCAAACACGCGCGATTTTTCTCACCCGAGTGCAAAACGCGTTACAATGTTTTGCACTCGCGCAGAAAAATCGCGGGTGTTCTTGTAACGCACCCGCACATTTTCCCGCAGCGCCCGTGTGAAAGGGGCCTAAAGCTCCTATTGTATTGCCACAATAGCTTTCCCAGGATCTTCATCAGCAAATCTGCCTAGTTACAGTATTTAGAGAGATTGAGGAAGTGTACTGAATTAGAAACATCTATCTGCTTTCCTTCAAAAACAGTGGCAGATTGTACGACTGCAGTTCAGCCTCATCTCTACGTAACTCAGCTGCAATACCGGACAAAAACTGCGCTCAAGGGTGGCGCTGTTGATAGATGAAAGCAGAAGTGTTGTTGTAAACCTATACGATTTCTTTAGTTTTACACTCCTGTTTTGCTTGTAGTCAAGAATCTTTACATTCCATACATTATATTGCACTGGTCCCATGCAAGGGTGAACATATTGGTGTCACTACTGAGAAACTGCTAAGGAACAACTTTGGAGAAGAAGAGAATGACTGAAGAATTTTTTGGCTGTTTTGTAATTATTACTCAGTTTCTTAGTATCATTTTACTGTTCTGTGTGGTCAGTCAAGCTATTATGTATGAAATCTGAATGTTTAAAGGGTGAGATTTAGTAAAACTTTTGATATGTCATAGAGATGGTGGTCTGAGCGCTGAGAATGAGGAGGGAGACGCACTTGTATATCGCGCTACAAAACTCTCTGCCTGAGGAGGTGGTGATGGGGAGTTCACTAAAAGAGTTCAAGAGGGGCCTGCATGTATTTCTGGAGTATAATAATATTACAGGCTATAGCTACTAGAGAGGGGTCGTTGATCCAGGGAGTTACTCTGATTGGAGTCGGGAAGGAATTTTTTTCCTCCTATGGCGAGAAAAATTGGCTTCTACCTCATGAGGGTTTTTTGCCTTCCTCTGGATCAACTTGCAGGATGACAGACTGAACTGGATGGACAGATGTCTTTTTTCAGCCTTAGAAGCTATGTTACTAACTTCTTTCTCAACCTAAAATTCCGAACTCCCGAACAGAGACATGGATGTAAAAAATGAAATAAAAATGTAAAACATACACAGATCAAAAAATAGTCATGGATGAAATACGGAATTTTTTTTCATGGACAGAAAACAAACACAGACATGTGAATAAGGCCTAAGGCTGAGTTTCCAAGCAGTAAGCCACAATGCAGTTGCTGTGTCCGGCTGAACCTCACCTACCCACAGCGGCCAATAGTTACGTGATACCAGGGGCGGACTGACCATTCGGGCACTCGGTCGTGGACCGAGGGCCCGTGGCCATTAGGGGGCCCGCCGCTCTTCCTGCAGGGCCGGCCCGACTCCCAACTATAATACTACTCACTGACTGTAGTTCAACAACAGCAACTTTACTAGTCAAGAAGATTAGACAACAACTAGCACCGCTAGCGCAGCAGCAAGCAGGCCGCCTGAGCCCTGGCTGGACCGCAGCGGCAGCGTAACGGACGTCACTCACTTTGTCACAGTGACGCGTCTTCTCCGTCTGCTTAGTGGGAGGAGCCGGCGCGTGACGATGTGAGTGACGTACGTTACGCTGCCTTCCGGCCGGCCTGTCTGCCACCAGCCTCCCACCATGCTGAGCCTGGGCCCCTGGCTGAATCTACGTAGTACGTACTGAATCTGATTCTGAAGTTGAACAGATATAATGACTGTAGTCGGTGACTGACTGAGTCTGAAGTAGTTTAGTAGTTATTACAAACTAGTAAGTTATTAGTTAAATAGTAGTTAACTAAGTTGTTGTGTGAGTAGTGGGCAGTGGCTGGTTGGTGGCGTGGCACTTTGGTGCAAAAAAAAAAAAAAAAACTAAATTAGGGGGTCCTAAGACTCCTAAATGTCAAATTATAAATATTCATCTTTTTTTAGTGAGCCCCTCAGCCCATAACCTAAACCTATAAAGTATAAAAAAAAGTGCAACTACAGTGGATTAGTGGAAGCCGGACATAAGGCCTCTCAGACACTGTGTGCAGTAGGCTAAGGCTACTTTCACACTAGCCACACGGACCTCCGTCAGGCTGTTCCGTTGGGTGAACAGCCTGTCGGATCCGTCCTGCCACCAGTGATCTTGTGCCTCCGGACTGCCGCTCCCTTCCTATTGACTATAATGGGGCCGGGGGCGGAATTCCGGCGAAGCAGGGCAGTGCACAGCGAGAGGCTGCCGGAATAAATGTTGGACATGTCGTAGTTTATTTCCGGCAGCCTTTTGCCGTGCACTGCCGTGCCTCGCCAGAACTCCACCTCCGCCCCCATTATAGTCAATAGGGACAGAGCGGCAGTCCGTAGGCACATGGTCACTAGCGGCAGGACGGATCCCACAGGCTGTTCACCCGACGGAACAGCCTGTTGGAGGTCCGAGCCACTAGTGTGAAAGTAGCCTTAGTCTTCACCCCCCTCCTCCTGTCCCCCCCTAGTGACTCTAGCCCCCTCCTCGTCACCTCACTAGTGACCCTGCTCCCCGCTCCTCCTGTCACCCAACTAGTAACCCTGCTCCGTTCTACTAGTGACCCTGTGTGTTCCTGTACGGAGAGGAGCCTGGCTGGAGTGTGGTGAGGCCTAGCTGTGTGTGTGTGTCTGTCCCTGTGTGTGTGTGTATGCCCCTGTGTGTGTGTGTGTCCCTGTGTGTGTGTGTCACCATCACCATGCCCACAGTGTTCCTATGTCTTGACAAAACTGCATCAGGACGTTCTGTGTGGGGCAAGAAGAAGAAGATGGAAGAGGAGGCAGCGCCGCCAGCGTGGAGTCGGTGGGAGAGACACAGGGAGGCACACTAAGGACGTACGTAACACTATCACATTATCAGGACTAGTGTTATCTGTGTTTTTACATAGGACTGCAGGTAACACTACTACATTTTCTGTACTCAGATAGCCATTACTGTGTTATCTGTGCTGTTACATAGGACTGCAGGTTACATCTACTACATTATCTGTACTCACAGAGTTATCACTGTGTTATCTGTGGTGTTACATAGGACTGCAGGTAACACTACCACATTATCAGGACTAGTGTTATCTATATTTTTACATAGGACTGCAGTTAACACTACCACATTATCAGCACTAGTGTTATCTGTGTTGCTACATTGCAGGGGACATCTACTATATTATCTGTACTCAGAGAGTTATCACTGTATAGGGGGGCCCACTGAGACTTTATCGCCCAAGGGCCCACATGAGCCTGGACGGGCGCAGCAAGATATGTGGGTGTGGCTTGAGGGTGGGCGGGGACACAGGGGCCCCATAATCTCCTATTGCCCGGGGGCCCCATGAGTTATTATTCCCCCCCTGCGTGATACTGAAGTTAATAGCTATGCTTGAGCCGAAGATAGATCCGAAGCTGATTTGTTCAAAAACTTTGTTGTTGATGTTGTTTCAGTACAGCATTAACATGTATTGGCTCCATGTAACCAAACTTCGTATCACCTGAAGTTGCGCGAGACTTCGGTGAATTACTTTGGTATTCCTATCTGCGTATTTAAAAATATTTAAAAGTAGGAATCTGAAGTGTTTTTAAATATGCAGATAGGAATACCGCAGTAATTCCAAGTATCGCGCAACTTCGTGTGATATGAAGTTTGGCTACACAGAGCCAATACATTTTAATGTTGTACAGAAACAGCATTAACAATGAAGTTTTTGAACAAATCGACTTCAGATCTATGATCTGAAGCTCGCTTCACTCAGTAAGGCCTAACATTAATCGTGTAACCCTCTATACAGAATATTTTTATTTTTCAGCCACACCTTCTCCCATAAAGCAATTCATTTTGTTACACTTATTTGTACAAAGAGGTTGTTATCAATTTATATTAAAAGTAATCATATACCATATTTTTCAGACTATAAGACACACCGGACTATAAGACGCACCTAGAATTTGGGGGAGGAAAATAAGAAAATTTTTTTTTTTTCATCAGACCCTTAGAACAGACTCCTAAATCAGACCCCCATTCTTCATCAGACCTCATATCAGACCCCAAATCAGACACCCAAGCTCCATAAGACCTCAGATCAGACCCTAATCAGACCCCCAAGCTCCATCAGCCTCAGATCTGACCCTCATCGGCCTCAGATCTGACCCTCATCAGCCTCAGATCAGAACCTTTCGGCCTTAGATCAGACCCCCATCAGCCTATGATCAGACCCCATCGGCCTTAGATCAGACCTCATATGCCCCGGATGCCACTGTTACTCACTCACTGCTCCCTGGTCTTCTTCTGACCTGCGCTGCACTGTGACCTGACATCACACAGCATCAGATGATAGTGCACACCTACGTGCACTACATCTTGATGCTCTATGTCGTCAGGACATACTGCAAAGCTGGGCCCAGAAGAAGACAAGGGAGCATGAGTAGAGCCATAACTGAATTTAATTTGATTTGATTCAACTTTATTATTACACATGTAAAGTACAGGGTAACGAAATACAGTTTGCATCTAATCAGAAGTAAAAAAAAGGGCAGCAAGAGTTATAAAAACAAGTTGTGTACAGATAAGGATAGTGTAGAAAGTAGGAATAGTTATGTACAGATTATGTACAAATAAGTTAAATATACAGGTGTTTATATTGCTATATAGAGAGCAAATATACAGATGTACTATGGACAAATATACAGATGTACTGATGTATACATATATACAGATATACAGATGTGCTGATGTATACATATATACAGATAAGCAGTCATTAGCATTTTGACTATAAGACACATTACCACTTTTCCCTCACTTTTGGGGTAAAAAAGTGAGTCTTATAGTCCATTTTGTGAAGTTTTTCTCATCAGGAGTAAGGTGAATATGAAGTTTTATTCTGCCAAGTTATGCTCCCTAAGTTCAGTGGAGGAGGATCTTCATTGTAAAGTGCTCACTGCATTGAGCTGCTTCATAGCTCATCTCGTCTTGTCTGAGTGACAGCTGTAGTATCCAACCAGGAGACCCGTGCAGCTAGAGCATTTCACAGTAAAGCCCCAATCTGGCCACTTTTAGCACTGTCAATACATCTGAAAGATTTTCTTTAAGAAATAATATAGAATCAGAAGAACCGACAGCTATGCTCTTCAGTGCCTTAAAGCAGTGGCGTCGCTACAGGGGGGCAATTGCCCCCCCCCTCCAGGTCATTCCTTCCCCCCCCCCCCCGGGTGCCCACCCCGCTGATTCGCTGCTGTGCCCGCACTACTGATTCACAACAACAGACAACATACACATGACAGATGGGGGTGGGGGCGGCGTTCGGACCCAGCGGAGGCAGAGCGTGCAGGGCGGGCGCAGGCTGGCAGTGCGGCAGCCGCAGAGTTGACGTCACCACGTAAAGCTGCGTGCCTGCCCGCCCGCGCGAACGCTTGCTTCTGCAGCTCTGCTACTGCTAGTGAGCCTGTCTGTGCCCAGGCCCCAGCTTCGGACAGGTGAGGAGGACTGTGTGTGGCAGCGCTGGCACTGCACTGGCACTGCTGCGCCTGCACCAGAGGGCGAGGCACTCTCCCAAGAACTCTGCCTGGCCCTGCCCTGGCCGGCCCCTAGGCAAGCTAAGAAAAGTAAGAATAAAAAGTTAAAAAAAAAGTATGTACCCCCACTACCTCGCCTCATGGCCTGCCTGCTTGCGCCCAGCCCCTCCTCAACCCTGATACCCCTATAACTTAGGGGTATCAGGGTACATTATACATGGGTAATATAACTGAGGACCCCTGTATAATGTCCCCTGATAGCACTGAGTCCTCCTTAGTTATATTACCCTTGTATAATGTACCCTGATACCCCTCAGTTATATAATTGAGGGTAATGAGGGTACATTATACAGGGGGTAATATAACTTATATTACCACCGTATAATGCCTGATAGGCCTCCTGAGTTATATTACCCTTGTATAATTATGTACCCGGATACCCCTTAGTTATATGATCCCGGCGGGGTCATATAACTAAGGGGTATCAGGGTACATTGTTATACAGTGGTAATATAACTCAGGAAGCCTATCAGGCATTATACGGTGGTAATATAGCTTACATTACCCCTGTATAATGTCCCATGATAGCCCTCCTCAGTTATATTACCCTTGTATAATGTACCCTGATACCCCTCAGTTATATTACCCCTGTGTAATGTACCCTGATATTACTTAGTTATATAATATAACTAAGGGATATCAGGGTGCATTATACAGGGGTAACATAACTGAGGAGTGCTATCCTATCAGGGACGTAATACAGGGGTAATGTAAGCTATATTACCCCTTTATAATGTCTGATAGCCCTCCTCAGTTATATTACACCCAATGTACCCTGATACCCCTTAATTATATTACCCCGGCGCCAGGGGCATAGCTGCAGGGGAAGCGGCTGCTTTCGGGCCCTGACCTAGAAGGGGCCCATCCAGGAGGAGGAGGACTAAAAGATTTTGTCAGGGCCTCCTCAACAGTATTACACTATGAAAAAATATACAGATAGTATAGACAGAGTAGGAAAAGGATGGAACAGCTGCCGGGCCTGGTCTGAGAGAGAGATCTTTACTAGCCACAGGAATGGGGGCGGCATGAAAGGAAGGGGTTGCGAAAAAGTTAGTGGGAGAGGGGGGCCCCATTCAAAAAGTTGCTTTGGGGCAAAGTCATTTCTAGCTACGCCACTGCCCGGCGGGGTCATATAACTAAGGGATATCAGGGTGCATTATTATACAGGAGTAATATAACTCAGGAGGCCTATCAGACACTGAAGAATAAGTAATGAAGTAGTATGATTAGCTGGTGAAAATTATTAGTGCCCCCCCATTTTTGACTGTGTATCTTCTGTGCCCCCCCCCCCCCCCTATATATTGATCCTAGAGTCGCCACTGCCTTAAAGGTAAATGGCAGAAGAACTTGGGCAGTGGCACAGAGATGGCCATATTTACTAATGTGACTGCCCCTACAATGCCAAAATCTGTAGCATTTTCGGTGCACAACACTACACCAAGTTTTTGGACTATTCATGAAACAAATGCATCTAAAAGAATAATGCACTGTGCTTTGTTCGCCAAGGGGCGAGGCTTGGTGCATAGGGTGTTCCTAAGTAAAACCAACAGGTCATGTGGACAGGAATTGCCATGATGATAAGTTTACTGTAATGTGAAAACAATGCATCATGTACTGTACATTCTATAACAATGTACGAAACAATGCAGCAGCACCAAAATGTGATTCACATTCTTATGGAAAAAACAGGGTTAATTTACAGGAAAAAAGAAGAAAAAATATCTTGAAACTGAGCAGAATGACAAGGAATTGTTATCGTCTCTTCAAAATTCAGAAATAATGTTACATAACAGAGCAAAGGCTTGTCATTGGAAAGTTCACATGTCAGCCCTCTTCTGTACAAACATCAAAAGGCTGAACAGAATTTGGATTGTAGGAGCTCGACAATCAGTCAGTCGATATACCAGTGTTCAGTATAATTATGTGACCCCATACATATTCCAGAAGAGGTTCTCCAGGAGTGCCACAATATTAACTCCATAGTTAGTAACATAGAAAGATAGTTTTTGTTTTTTTATAAAGTTTATTTGTTCGTTTTTTTTCATTTATAACACAAATAAAAAAGCAATTTGACACTACCGAGTCTGAGTACATCAATACAAATTCTGCCGACATAGCAGATATAGTAAATTATACATCACATTGAACAGACAGACAGAAAGCAAAATGTAGATCTAATACCTGGTCTTGAGCTGCTTTGAAAAATTCATAATCTCCCTGTTCAATTCCATATTTCATTGGGCTCAGATCTCCCACTGTCTGTCCAAGCTTATCACCCTTAGGCCTCATACACACGACCGTGCCGTTTTTTGCAGTTTGCAAACCGCGGATCCGCAAAAAACGGAAGCCGCCCGTGTTGCCTTATGCAATTTGCGGAACGGAATGGGCGCCAGCAATATAAATGCCTATTCTTGTCCGCAAAGCGCAGACAAGAATAGTACATGTTATATTTTTTTAGCGGGGCCGCGGAATGGAGCCACGGATGCGGACAGCACACTGAGTGCTGTCCACATCTTTTGCGGCCCCATTGAAGTGAATGGGTCCGCATCCGAGCCGCGCTCGGATGCGGACCCAAACAACGGTCGTGTGCATGAGGCCTAACCCTTACCCCGTGTTGGTCATCCCGGGGGAACGTCGCCAGTGGTCGCTCCAGTCTCTCCCACCCCACACCCGCTCCAGGCGGCCTCGGCACTCATTCAGTGCCAGACGCAGATGCTTCATATGTCTCAATCCTTGCCAGAAGGTTTTTCCATTCCGCAATACTAGGTGCTCTTTTTGCTCCCCACTCTCTTGCGATGATAACTTTTGCCGCCATAAGACCTCTTGTCCAGACCCTTTTCTTCTCATTTTCCCTAATTAATGATGGAAAACAGCCTAGAACGGCTACTTCCAGTTTATATGGGAGGGATATTAGGGACTTAGGCGCTTAGGAAATCAAAGACCTCTTGCCAATAAGATTGCATACTTGGGCAAGACATATCATATGGATGTAGTCAGCGGGCTCTTCTCTGCATTTCCAACATTTTGATTCTCGTTCTTTATAAATCTTACTAAGCAACATTGGGGTCAAATATGTTCTGTGGATGATGTTAAAGTAGATAATCCTGAAATTACTAAATATCGTTGTCTTTTTTATATTTTTATATAGCGATAGTGGCGAAAAAAGATGGGAAGGCGCTCATAGGGTAATAGGTTCAATTAAAGATATGAAATCAAGACATCGAAATTTATGCTCACCTTCTGGTGTTGTGCATACGTAGGCACAACACTCGTGAGAACAAGGGGTCGGTGCAGCCGGTATCTTCTCAGTCCTCGTCGGTGGAGTAGCCTAAGCTCCAGAGGAGTGATATATATTGCAAACAGAAAAAGATTGATGGTGCACTGGTGTGGTGCACCAATTGATACCTTCTGGCGCAAAAACACGACCTCGGTGGATAGATAAGGGGGTCTTTTATTGATGATAGACAACGCGTTTCGGAGTTGGTACACTCCTTTTTCAAGTCTGTCGGGTCCGTGCTGGGGCTTGGAGCGCGGCCTTATATTTTTTATATTATATTGCTTATATTTTTATATATATTACCCCATTCTATTGTATTTGATCCTATATCTTTTGCCCATTTTTCCTCACTGTTAAACTTAACTATTTGCCCCATTCCCTTCCTTATTATCCTATACACCTGTGAAATGGTCGCCCTTGTTGTCATGTGTTTGTGGCAGAAATCTATAAATTTGTGTTTTATTGTAAAAAAATATTCCCTATTTTGTGTAGCTTCAAATGCGTGTTTTAATTGGTGATACCGATACTGGCTCATTAAATCTATAGTTATTCCAGGGCATAATTCTTTTAGTGCTCTTATTCTCCAATTCTTTACTAACTGTGATACATAAATAATACCATAATTTACCCAGTATTTATAGTCAGTAATTAACTGAAATTCTGCAATGTTGCTGTTACACCACAAAGGTGAGAGATTTGAAGTGTTCAAGATTCCCAATTCTTTTTTTATCTTTCCCCAAGACAAGTCCACCATTCGACATACTGGGCATTTTTTCCCTTTATTTTTGATAAATCCCATCTCTAATATGCTAAATATATCGTATTTTGGGCCATTAAAATTAGAAAGATAGTTTATAAGGCTAAAAAGAGACATCTGTCCATCCAGTTTGGCCTGCTATCTTGGATCAACGACCCCTCTCTAGTAGCTATAGCCTGTAATATTATTACACTCCAGAAATACATCCAGGCCCCTTTTGAATTCCTTTATTGTACTCACCATCACCACCTCCTCAGGCAGAGAGTTCCATAGTGTCACTGCTCTTACCGTAAAGAATCCTCTTCTATGTTTGTGTACAAACCTTCTTTCCTCCAGACGCAGAGGATGTCCCCTCGTCACAGTCACAGTCCTGGGGATAAATAGATGACGGGATAGATCTCTGTACTGACCCCTGATATATTTATACATAGTAATTAGATCTCCCCTCAGTCGTCTTTTTTCTAAAGTGAAAAACCCTAATTTTAATAATAATAATCTTTCAGGTTACTGTAGTCCACCCATTCCAGTTATTACTTTAGTTGCCCTCCTCTGGACTATGGCAGGACTATGTTCTCTTCACGGGCATCTATGCCCCTTTTGATTCAACCCATTATCTTATTGGCCTTGGCAGCAGCTGCCTGACACTGGTTTCCACAGCTTAGTTTGCTGTTCACCAAAATTCCTAGGTCCTTTTCCATGTCAGTGTTAGGCTAAGTTCACACGAACGTGCGTGACCCGTGGCCGTATTGCGGCCCGCAAATCGCGGGCCGCAATACACGGCCACAGTTCCGTGTGAATTCCGCATCACGGATGCGGACCTATTCACTTCAATGGGTCCGCTAATCCGGAATCGCGGAACGGCCGCACGGGACGGGACCCCTCGGAAGCACTACGGAGTGCCTCCTGGGGTTACGTCCCGTTGTTCCGTTCCGCTAAAAGATAGAACAAGTCCTATCTTTTCGCGGAACGGCCGGATCGCGGACCCATTAAAGTGAATGGGTCCGCGATCCGATGCGGCTGACCTACGGCCGGCGAACAAGCATTGCGGCCCGCTATTTGCGGGCCGCTTCACAGGCACGGGTCACACACGTTCGTGTGAACCCGGCCTTACCGAGTGTTTTACCATTTAGTATGTACGGGTGACTTGCATTATTCCTTCCTATGTGCATAACCTTACATTTGTCAGTGTTAAACCTCATCTACCCCTTATCTGCCCACGCCTCTAATCTATCCAGATCCATCTGTAGCCGTATACTGTCCTCTTTCGTGTCAATTACTTCACCCAGTTTAGTGCAAAATTGATATTTTACTGTGCAAGCCTTCTACAAGATCATTAATAAATATATTGAAGAGAATAGGGGCCAATACTGACCCCTGAGGTACCCTACTAGTGACAGTGACCCCTCCAATACTGACCCCTGTAGTGCCCCACTAGTGACAGTGACCCCTCCATTACTGACCCCTGAGGTACTCCACTAGTGACAGTGACCCAATCTGAGTGTGTACCGTTAATAACCACCCCCTGTTTTCTATCACTGAGCCAGTTACTTACCCACATACAGACATTTTCTCCCAGTCCGAGCATTCTCATTTTATATACTAACCTTTTATGCGGCACAGTGTCAAATGCTTTGGAGAAGTACAAATATACAACATCCATTGATTCGCCGCTGTCAAGTCTAGAACTAACCTCCTCATAGAAACTGATTAAATTAGTTTGACATGACCAATCCCTCATGAAGCCATGCTGATATGGCGTTATTTGCTTATTTTAATTGATGTACTCCAAGATAGCATCTCTTAGAAAACCTTCTAACAGTTTACCCAAGACAGATGTTGAACTTACCGGCCTATAGTTTCCTACCGGCCTAAGTTGGCACCTTATTTTCTATGCGCCAATCCTGTGGAACACTTCCTGTCATTATAGAGTCCTTAAATATCAGAAATAAGGGTCTGGCTATGACATTACTTAATTCTCTTAGGATACGGGGGTGTATGCCATCTGGTCCTGGCGATTTGTCTATTTTAATCTTTTTAACATGCCGCTGTACTTCTTCCTGGGTCAGACAGGGCACTTTTAATGGGGAATTTACTTTTACATTCTGCATTTGATCTGACAATTTATTTTCTTCAGTGAATACAGTGGAGAAAAAAAATATTTAATAGCTTTGCTTTCTCCACATCGCGCTCTGCAACTCCCCCTCATCACTCTGTAGAGGGCCGACACCTTCAGATTTATACTTTTTACCATTTATATAATTGAAGAACATTTTTGGGTTAATTTTACTCTCTTTGGCAATTAATCTCTCGGTCTCTAGTTTGGCTGCTTTTATTTGTCTTTTACATTTTCTATTTTTTTCTATAGTTTTTCAGTGCTTCCGTGCGACCCTTCTGTTTTAGGGATTTAAATTCTTTCTTTTTGACATTTATTGCTTTCTTTACAATTCTATTTATCCACATAGTTTTTTTTCCTTGTTCCTTAACCTTTTATTATTATAAGATATGTGCATCTCACAATTTTAGGATGGTTTTAAAAATATCCAATTTTGTGGCTGTATTTTTATTTTTGAGGACTTTGTCCCAGTTAGTTAGGCCTAAGGCCTCTCTTAGTTGGCAAAATTTTGCTTTTTTAAGTTTGGTATTTTTGTTCCTCCCTGAAGAAACACTCTTTTGAGTGACAATTGGAAGGTTATTACTTTATGGTCACTATTTCCCAGGTGTCCCCCAACCTGCACATCTGTTGTTCTGTCAGGTCTATTGGTTAATACTAAGTCCAGTATGGCCGTCCCTCTAGTCGGGTCCTGAACCAGTTGGGAAAGGTAATTGTCTTTGGTTATTGCCAAGAACCTGTTTCCTTTATGAGATGTACAGGTTTCTGTTTCCCAGTCTATATCTGGGTAGTTAAAGTCCCCCATAATTACGACCTTGTTATGATTTGCCGCCATGTCTATTTCGTTTCGTAGTAGATTTTCTGTGGACTCTGGTATATTAGGTGCTTTATAATAAATTCCTATTAGTATTTTATTATTGTTTTTGCCTCCATGTATTTCTACCCACAGTGACTCCACATGTTCATGTCCCTCACTTATATCTTCTCGGACTGTGGGCTTTAGACAGGACTTTACATAAAGGAAGACCCCTCCCCCTCTCCGGTTTTGGCGATCCTTTCTAAACAGACTGTAATCCTGTACATTAACTGCCCAGTCATAGCTATCATCCAGCCTTGTCTCAGTTATTCCCACTATGTCATAGTCCTCACACATCACTAATTCCAGTTCCCCAGTTTTATTAGTCAGGCCTCTGGCATTAGTATACATACAATTGAGAGGTTTATGTATATTTTTTACCCTACAACTTTCCTTCTGAACTGTTCTAGTCCCTCTTTCCATTCCTCCCCCAGTCCCACTACCTTGCCCCCGGTCTCTATCTGCATTATGTTCCCATCCTATAACGTAATTACCTTTTCCCCCAGTCCCTAGTTTTAACACTCCTCCAACCTTCTAGCCATCTTCTCCCCCAACACAGCTGCCCCTTCCCCATTGAGGTGCAGCCCGTCCCTACGATAGAACCTGTAGCTGACAGAGAAGTCGGCCCAGTTCTCCAGGAACCCAAACCCCTCCTTTCTACACCAGTTCTTGAGCCGCTTAACCTCCCTTATCTCCCACTGCCTTTCTTGTGTGGCTCGTGGTACAGGCAGCATTTCGGAAAATACTACCTTTGAGGTCCTTGACCTAAGCTTGTGACCTAAATCCCTAAAATCATTTTTAAGGACTCTCCACCTACCTCTAACTTTGTCATTGGTTCCGATATGGCCCATGACTGCTGGATCTTCTCCAGCCCCTCCCAGTAATCTCTCAACCCGATCCGCGATGTGTCAAACTCGAGCGCCTGGAAGACAACACATCGTTCGACTATCCCGGTCTTTGTGACAGATCGCCCTATCTGTACCCCTAATAATTGAGTCTCCCACTTCCAGCATCTGTCTGGCCTGCCCTGCTCTCCTGGTCTCCTGCTTACCGGAGCTGGCATTCCCCTGACTGGCAGAGGAAGTGTCCGGCTGCAGCAGTGCTGTCCCTGGACTGACATCCTCCTCATCTGCCAAACGTGCAAACTTGTTGGGGTGTGTCAGATCAGGGCTAGCCTCCCTGGCACTCTTCCCTCTACCCCGCTTTCTAACTGTTATCCAGCTACCTACCTCACTTTCCTGATCCTCCATACTACCACCCTCCTCCACATCTACCCAATCTACTCAGTGAGCAGCAAACTCTGTTCCAAATTACCAACGCTTCTCGGTGTTGAAACTCGCGCGGTTAGATACACGATGTGCGATTCTAACCGGGCAATTTGCTCACATTTTGTACAAAGATATGCACCCTCATACGGCTGTTCCAGGACTGCATACATCAGACAAGATGTGGACTGGACTGCGTTGTCAATAAAGGAACACATACTAAATGGGGATTACGCAAGAAAAGAGAAAAAATACAATACAGTGATAATGAAACTGATCTACCATTGGCTGCTCCCCCCGACACCGGATGTTTTCCTCCAAGTACAGGGAGAAGCAGCAGTGGCGGTGTGGAGACCAGGAGCGGCGCAGGTAGCGGAGTAAGTATATTCCCTCTGAGGGGCCCGGCACATGGGGGGGCTGTTGTAAGATATTGGATAATCATGTTAAAGGGAATCTGTCAGGAGGTTGGATGATACTAAACTGCTGACAGCACTAGAATAGGGAGAGAGGAGCACAAGACAAACATACCTTTAGTGGAGCTTTTATCATCAGGAGTTGGGAGAATATGGACTTTTGTGTTGCTAGATTCTGTTACTTTAGTGCACTGGAGGTGGAGCTTCACTGTGACGTGCTCTCTGCATGGAGCGTCTTCACAGCTCATCTGCTCTGCTTTGAGTGACAGCTGTAGCATCCAACCAGGAGATCACTTCAGCTGTCTCTCAGGGCAGAAGGGAGTTGCTGTGAAGCAGATCAATGCAGACAGCAATTCACAGGGCATCTCCACCTCCAGTGCACCTACTGTAAGGAGTAGAATCTGACAGAATAAAAGTTCATATTCTTACTACTTGTGGTGTTAAAAGTTTCACAAAAGTTATGTTTGTCTTGCTCTTCATATCCCCAACATGGTGCTGTCAACAGTTCAGGCTCCCTTTAAAGGGGTTGTACAGGATTTGAAAAACATAGCTTACACAAAACATGTGGCACACGTGTCCATGGTTTACTTATGATATTGCATATCAGTCCCATTTACTTTGATAGAGCTGATGGCAATACCAGACACAACCTATGAACAGATGTGATTCTGTTTCTAGAAGAAATCAGCCACATTTTTCTACTCTTGTAGAACCCTTTAAGCAGCTGGAATGTGGGGACAACTAGGGCTTCTATGATAGTCATGCATGAGATCATAAATAAACAATTAAATAAATAGTGCGTGCAATTACCTCTAAATCACAAATTAAAAAATTAACACAAAAACCGCCTACTGTATAGATCATGAAAACATATTTCACTTTTTCTATTGATGACCTATCCTCAGCTGTACGAGGAGACGGCGCGCGCTGCACATGCTGTCTCCCTTCTATGTTCCTGTCTGCTGCGGCTGTTCCATAGACATACAGCAGTGGACAGGAAGAGATAAGGGAGACGGCATGTGTCTCCAAATACAGCTGAAAGGCGGGGGGTGCCAGGTGTCGGACCGTCACCAATCTGATATTGATGACTTATCCTGAGAATAGGTCATCAATAGAAAAAGCCTGGACAGCCCCTTTAACGTGAGTGGCCACCTTCGAATAGAATTTTGTTCTTTCTTTGATCTAAAATGTTATGCTGAACAATTTCTTCACTTACATTTATAGCACTCAGAGCTTTGGTTTTCTCATATACAGCTTCAAAATGTATTTTATTTTACTCACTTATATATAGCGCTGACATATTCCGTAGCGCTTTGCACACATTATCATCACTTTCTATCACCAATAGAGCTCATAGTCGAAGCTAATTACTTTTTTTGGTATTTAAAAAAATATATATATTATTTAAAGTGGGGAAATGACGGGGCTGATTTGAATTTTTTGTATCCTTTTATTTTTTGTTATACTTTATTTTTTTTATTCACTTTTTTCTTTATGTGATCATCTGATCGCTTCTCCCATAGACTGCAATGATTTACCATTGCAGCCTATGGGAGTCTCACAATGTTCCTATCAAGCACTGCCACAGGAAAAGACCATTCAGATGCTGTGAGCGCAACAGACCACAGCATCCGAGAGGTTAAGGCTGTTGTCCCATCTCGCCGTTACTAAGGATGGATGCGACTAAGCGCCAATTACCAAATGGCCGGAAAACAGTGAAGCGGGTCAGTGCTCCTATGTTTCAGTAGCTCTCATTGCAGTGCATGCAGTGCGAGCTATACTGTTTGTCTAACTTGGAAAAAAGGCCGACCCCCCACTGTTTCCCGGCCACCAGGTGGTCGGCGCATAGTCCCGTCTCGCCTTAGTAACGGAGGAATGGGACAAGAACTTTAAAAGTCTGTGATCCCCATTATGCAAAACAATAGGCACCTGGTGGCTAAGCTCCTGAGCAGGCTCCCTCTTTAAAGATTTGACATCTGCCATACATGTACAGCAGATGTCAGAAAGGGGTTAAATCTATGTCTATGCAAAAAGATTTAGAGCTCTGTAGCCAAAAAAAGAGCTTCGAGAGCCATGAAGAGATAAAGACATTTATCAGCACAGAATATTTGATCTAAAAAAAACAAGATGATGAAAGGGCATTTTCTTCTCACAGCGCTACCTTTTGCCCGGTGGGTGCCTTGCCCAGTACGGACTGGTGATACAATATATAAATGTAAAAATAATGAGGATAAACCGATTCCCTACAGGATCGTTCCCAGTCAAATATTAACCAGTGAATTACTATAAAATGATTTGTGAGTCACATATTTGGTTTGGCTGTTTGCTTTACTCACCCACAAAAGCGATCACACGTCATATCGCATGGATCTATATGCCTCTGACTTTGGTGAAAGGTCGCTCCTATTGATTTCTTTGCTGAGCACAGCCACTATACCGATGAATAGAAGAATACAATGCAAGCAAATCACTGTCATTTCTAAAATACTCAGCAGCTATGCATAATTTCAGCAATTGCACAGACCACGTATCTTGCAGGTATTGTGGGAAAGTAACTTGAGACCATTAAAGTGCATTACATATCTGCAGGATAGCAGGGTGCAGGTGGCTTTCGGGGCTGAGTCTATTATTTCTAGTCTGCCCATTAACTATGCCGTTAGAAATGGGGTATTAGAAAAGCATCCTCTGGGAATTAGACTATAGCATAATGGTGCTCCTATTAGTGGGGGCTTTGGACCGTCCCTTGGTTTTAGAAGGCTGCTCCAATGATAAACCGATCACAAGGTGCCTTGCAGCTATCAGTTGTGATCTTAGCTTGATTTTTCACGTTACATACCATGATGAAGAAAATGTTAAATTGACATTTAAAAGGGCAAGAAAAGCAGGCAGGACCAACACAAGCCACAGGTAGGCACGGACAACAGTAGCAGGCGGGCCAGCAATACCGTAGCGCAGCACAAAATACCGCCCCAGCAAAACCAAATACCACAGTGTGGCATAAAATACCTTACTTAGGATGGAGATACAGTGGAATTCAGGAGAGACCTGCGGCTGCTGACCAGGTGCATAAGTACCTGATGCTTCTAGCATTTATTAACGCTGAGGGCATACATTTTTTTGTACCTGGACAGCAGCCATAAGGAGGGCTTGGGCGGCCCCCAGAGCATCGGCCCAGCGGGAAATATGGCCAGTCCGGCCCTGGGCAGCACCCATTCTCATGACTGCTGCTCACATTCAGCTGCATTGGGCTGCAGGAGATAGCCCCCGTTCTTTTGATTGGCAGGGGCCTTTGCGGCCTGACCCCCGCTGTTCAGACACCTTACAACCTACCCTGTAGCTAGGGGATGAGTTCTTGTAACGGGACAACCCCTTTAACTTCTCAATTGAAAATGTCAATGTAATGCATTTAATTGCAAATTAAAGTTTGCTACATCTGTACAGAGGAACCTTGTAGTAAATGTTCCATTTCCCAACAGCACCACCGCAGGTGAGATGAGGAATTACACTATTCTCACAAGTTATGTGTGGAGTGCTAGGTCCTCTGAATGAGTAAGTGGGGAGAAAAGGGGGCATCCGCCTATTAATTCAGGATTACCTAAGAATTTGTACCACATTATTAACTTATAATAAATCTTAACATTATTAAAAGTAATAATACTAGAATATACTGATTACTGGGGCAAATTTGCTGCATAATAACTGCACTATAGGGGTCATGAACATGACCATATTTTAAAAGCATGACCGATCTGCATCCTTTGCTGACAGCACCCAGACACATTCATTTCTAAGAGTCGGCAAAAAACGGACAGCACCCAGATGTCATCCTTGTGCTGTCCGCATCCGTATATCCGTTCCACTGCACACGGAAGGCATTTTGGGGATCCCAATAAGTCTAACTATTTTCTTGCAGTCAGTTGTAGAATTGCTTATTCCTGAATGCATCTTGGAAATGACAGAGGCAGAAAGTTGTATTGCAACAGAAATGACATTATAAAATACTTCTCCGCTATTTTCATTGTGTCCCGGGAAAGCCTTCTAACTGAATGTGGATTTCCTTATAAAAAGGTTGGCTGGCAGAGTAGATCCCACTCAGATAATGGATATTGCTTTGGGGGGCAACCCGAGACAAAAGAATCACAGCCAGCAAAGGAAGGCAGTGGTACACCTCTGAATGGTGAAAGCATTGCGATATTCAAAGGAAACTAAATGTACCGTAATCTTGAGAACACAGGAGGTTTTTTACAATGGGGAGAAATACATCTTTGTATTTATTGCAAAAGGTGAAGTGCTTTTTTAAAGAAAATGCCCATTCCTAGGCTGAGGCGACCCCTCTCTGCACTCTCATCAGGCTGTTTTTATATCATTGTTTCATGTTTTTCGACTTTTAACCTGAAAATTGGGGAGTAAAGCCAATTCACAGGCATTCGAGTCCGCATGCCGCTTCTTTCTATACAATGGTGACCTTAGCTTTCAGGTTACTTACTCCTCTGGGGTCCATGCTCAGGGTTCTTATGTTTTAACCAGAGTGGAAGTAGAGCAATGGAGCGGGGCGTAGCCGTAGCAAAGTGCGGCTTGACCTAGGGGGAAGTTTGAAGGCAGTAAGGGGTTAATGTGTTTTAAAATAGGGAAGGTGCCTGATTGGTTGTAAAGGGGGGTTAAGGGGTTTGGCGGGCTCTACATAAGCCAGGGTTGGGGGTGGTGTCATTTTAGTACAGTTGGTACCTTTATGAGTTGTCCTGCCCACCTGCCCTTGTTAGAAGGGGTTAGATTACTCTTAGTCGTAGCGGGGCAGGTAAATGGGGGGGATCCTGGAAGGCAAAGCAATGGTTAATTGGTGCATGACACGCTGGAGCGTGCATCTCATGGTTTGGTAAGCTGAAGGCTGGGGGCTCCTGTTTGGGCTAAAAGGCCTACAGGGGTATATTTGTATTGGAGGGTTTGGTGCCCTTGGGTCGGTGAGTGCGGCCAAGTGGAGGTGGTGGTATGTAGCTTGCTTGGGTTGCCTTCTAGGATCCTTTCACAATACCAGAGGTTATAATGAGAGGTAGGTTGTATTATGTCGGGATTGTATTGTTATTGCACTTTATCATGTATGTTTAAATTTGTATTATTAAAGAAGTTTTATACTGGTATAATTTATTTTATTAATAAATCGACTGCTACGGCGTTACACCAAGAAGTAAGTCTCTGAGCTTTATTTGGCGGGATTTAGGGAGGGTCGTTTGGTAGCCGGAAGTAATATTCCATTCTAATAACGGCGCATGGTGGCTCAGTGGTTAGCATTGGTGCCTTGCAGCGCTGGGGTCCTGGGTTTGAATCCGACCAAGGGAAACATCTGCATGGAGTTTTTATGTTCTCCCCGTGTTTGTGTGGGTTTCCTCTGGGTTCTCCGGTTTCCTCCCACACTCCAAAGACATATTGATAGGGAACTTAGATTGTGAGCCCCATTCGGGACAGTTGGGTGCTAACGTCTGTAAAGCGCTGCGGAATATAGTAGCGCTATATAAGTGCATAACAAAATAATAAGAAGAAGTCAAGTGTTTACAAAGAACTTCTCTCACTTTGGAGGATTTATCCTGTCCTGCATTAGGGTCCATTCAGACGTCCGTAGAATGGGTCAGGATCCGGTGCGGACCCATTTATTTTCAATGGGGCCGGAAAAGATGCGGACAGCAAACAGTGTTTACGGCTCCGCAAAAAAATAGAGCATGTCCTATTCATGTCCGCAGCTGCAGACAAGAATAGGAATCCTCTATTAAGTGCCGGCGATGTGCGGCGTCAGTGTTTTGCAGTCCACAATATGCGGACCACAAAACACTACGGACGTCTGAATGGACCCTAACACAGACAACCTATTGACTGGAATGGGCACTGTATAAAGCTTCAAGGGGGTTTCTGGGACTCCTATATTGATGACCTACAGTGATGGTCAGTTCGCAGTATTCGCCAGCGAACACATGCGGGCTGCCATCTTTAGTAAGGTAGACTCACCCGTCCGGCGATGCACAGGTAAGCCCTTACCTGTGCCTGTGCCGGGAGCCAGTCTGAAATCAAATGCGGTCACCGGGAGCAGGCAGTTCCGAGAACAGTCGCCGGGGGCCTTCATCGAGTTGTTCTCGGAACTGCCTGCTCCCAGTGACTGCATTTCATTTCAGACCGGCTCCCGGCACAGGCACAGGTAAGGGCTTACCTGTACATCGCCGGACGGGTGAGTCTACCTTACTAAAGATGGCAGCCCGCATGTGTTTGCTGGCGAACACTGCGAACTGACCATCACTGATGACCTATCCTCAGGATAGGTCATCAATATCTGATCAGTAGGGGTCCGGCAACCCTGCCGATCAGCTTTTTCAAGAGGCTGTCACATTTTGGGTAGCTATGTGGCTTCTTATGCAGCGTCCCACTACGTGTGTGTGGGCACTGCTTAAAAGCACTTTTTACCCTAAAAACTGTACTATGCTGTATTATGTGACTTTGTACTAATTTATTTGCAAAATCCCTGTTACCAGGCAGATTAGGTGTAATTTATACATCCCACCACTAGATGGGGATAAAACTTAGGTTCTATATATACCTAGTTCAGGCCTAGTGAGATGGGACAGGGGACAGGTCAGTGGTTGTTGATTGATTATTCAGTCTGCTGAGGGTGAGAGAGTGCAGATCCAGCACTTCTGCTCTGATGAAAGTTTAGTCCAGAAAGGGACAAGAGAAAAGACTTATACATCCAAAGGATAAAAGCCACAAATCAGGCATCAAAGACCTTTGGGATATTCAGGTGAAGGATACCATAGCCTCCGGCCACCTCACCAAATTACAGCGATACAGAAAATATCCGGCTAAACTCAAATCAAGCCTAAGAAAGCCTGGAAACAGTGGACTTGCAGATTATCTCTCATACCAACAAGAGACTGTATTTTGTACTGCTGCAACCAAAGTCATCAACAGTAAAAGTTGTGAGTTGCATCTTACCACTGTCTACTCATTATTACCACTATTGGTTGTACCACCATTAACGGTACTGGCGTCACGACAAAAACCATCAAGGGACTCAGCCGCAACAAGCACCCTAAGCACCCCTAACATCAAGGGCACCTCAACCTCCATCTTGGCTGGTGCTTCCTACCACAGAGCGTGCCCCGGAGGATTTCGTGCTGTCCACCTCAACACTGTGCTGCCAGCCCAGGGAGGCTTTCTGCTAACCGTGAGTAAACTGATGAACTGTGCGTGCACCTCACGTGTTTCCCCTGCGATACTGGCTGGCTGCACTTACAGCTAACCAAGCACAGTGCCGTACATCATATGGTGGCTGTGCTTGGTATTGCAGCTCAGCCACATTCACTTGCTACTGGGCCATGTGACTGCTGAACATATGTCCCAAGTTTAGAAAAACACAAAGAGGGACAATATGTCGGCATTTTTTTCATAATTGGACACGCCTCTAACTGCACCCAAAACATAACTATACACACCCAGTCCCACCCAGCCCCCTTAATGCCCCCAAATAGTAAATATTCCCCCTTTGTGCCAGCACACAGTAGCTATGTCCACATGTGCCCCCTTTACAGTAGTAATGCCCACATTGTACACCTCACAGTAGTCATACCCACATTGTGCCCCCTTCACAGTAATTATGCCCATATATGTCCCCTTCACAGTAGTCGTGCCCACATTGTGCCCTTCACAGTAGTTGTGCCCACATTGTGCCCCTTTACAGTATTTATGCCCCTATGTGAACCCCTTAACAGTAGTAATGCCCACATTGTGCCCCTTCATAGTAGTTATGTCCCTATGTGAACCCCTTAACAGTAGTAATTCCCACATTGTGCTTCCTTCACAGTAGTTATATGTTCCTCAAAGTAGTTATGGCCAGATGAGCCCCTTCAAGGCAGTAATGCTCACATGTGCCCCTTCACAGTAGTTAAGCCCAGTTATGCCCCCTTCACAATTGCTATGACCAGATGTGCCCCTTCACAGTAGTTATACCCAGATGTGCCCCCTTCAAAATTGCTATGACCAGATGTGCCCCCTTCACAGTTGCTATGCCCAGATGTGCCCCTTCACAGTAGTTATGCCAGATATGTGCCCCCTCACAGTAGTTATGCCAGATATGTGCCCCCTCACAGTAGTTATGCCCAGATATGTGCCATATTCACAGGAAATAAAAACAAACAAACAAAAACAAAAGAGTAAATACTCACCTGGTTCTTCTGATGATCACAGCTCTCCAGCAGCAGGATACTGTCACACATCGTACTTGCTGTGTAGGAGGCATATTCCCAGCAAGAGCTGTGTGAGGGCATTGTGCTGCTGCAGAGCGCCAGCTGCAGTGAAGAATGGTGACGTGGGGAGCGCTGGCCTAGGAAGAGGCTGCAGAGCTCAGTGGAGTGCCACGGCCTCTTCAAACAGCTGACTGGTGGACCCTTACTGATCAGATATTGATGACCTATAATAAAACTAAGTCATCGGTATATGAATCCTGGAAACCCCTTTAAAGGGGTATTGTGATAATTTGAAGTTATCCCCTGTCCTGTAGATATTAGATTGGTGAGGGTCCTACTCCTGGGACCCCACCGATCACAAGAATGGGGACCCCATACGCCACAGAGCCTCCCAAAATGAATGAAGTAGCAGGATGAGCATGAACACTACCGCTCCATAGACCTCTTAGAAATATCCATTCTTGGCTATCTCTGGGATTCTCAGGGTTGAATGGAGCAGCAGTGTGCATGCTTGGCCTATTGGTCCATTCATTTCGGGGGGCCCTGGGGGGTTATGGGGCCCCTGTTCTCAAGATTAGTGGGAGGCCCAGCCGTAAGACCCCCACCGATCCAATGGTTATACCCTATCCTATGGACATGCTTGGAAAAGAGTAAAATCCATGGTGAAAGTCCACAGCAAAAAAGAACACACTGCACATTTACAATCCTACACGCTGTGGATATTTATATGCAGAGTGCGGCGGAGAAATTCTTAAAACCTCATCCACTTTGCTGCTACTGTAAAAAGCTGAAAATGTATGGCACATAAATCCTTGGTGGACAATAAACAGTGTGAAGAAGGTTTTAAGTCCGATTTTCCAGCAGGTTTTTCAGCCAAAACCATAAGTGGATTCACAGGAAACTGGAACTATAAAAAAGGACGTATAATTCCCCTTCCTGATGGATCCACTTCTGGCTTTGGATGAAAAACCTGCAGGAAAAAAATGCCCCAAAACCTACTCCCAAAAACTCCATGTGACGCTACCATTTTAGTCCTGTAAGGACATTTGGCAGTAGTCCCCAAAAAAATGGTTTTATGTGCATTTTCTATGTGCTGGCTTCAAAACCAAGCAGTTAAGTGTTAATAGGCTGCAATAATTAGCCACTAGGTGGGGCTGTTTCATTCCCCTATAGGGAGGAGGAGTTAGCCAGAACTGTCAGAGCTGAGAATAAAGCAAGCCCTGGATTAGGTACCAGCCACAGCAAGTCAAGAGAAAGACCAGAGAAAGCCCAAAAAGCATTCTAGTCTTACGAGGGGAGCATCAGCATAAGCAATGACTACAACTACCTTTATTGCTACTATCACTCCTATCTGCTCCCCTCTCCCGGAATCACTGCAATTCCCCTAATGGATGCATGTTAAAGTGCCATTTAGTTTCATTACTATGTGGCCATTAAAGGGGGTGTCTGCTTTTATTATACTGATGACCTATCCTTAGGACCGGTCATCAATATCATATGGGCACAGGGGGGGGGGGGGGGTCAACTACCGACATCCCTGCCAATTAGCTGTTTGAAGAAAACGCAGTGCTCTGCTTACCGCTGCAATGCTGGCTGCGAGCGGGTAAACAGTGAACACAGTGATCTCTTAAAAATCGTCAGGGATGCCGCCAGTCGTGTAGCTGGCCAGCTAAGACCTGTCCTTATATGTTTATACAGCTAAACCTGCCAATAACCTTAATATAGTTCCTATGTTTGTGTGTTAAAGACAAGGGCAGAGTTATTTACAGTGACTTCATGTTTGGATGTCATATAACTGTTATATATTGTGTTCACAGAAGCAGAAAAGATAGTATGCCTTTTAGATTCATTATATGGATGTGAGGTAAGCTCAATGACACAGCAGAAACAACAGAAAGCATAGAGTTAAACTGTTGTTGCTGGGCAGGAGTCTTGACCAATCGCAGCCAGCCTCATACACAGCAGGAGTTTTGACCAATCACATCCAGCCTCACACACTGCCTGTGTGGGAAATTCCCCTAGCAGGAGCTATAATGTTCCTATTGCTAATATAGTGATTAGAACTGTATACTGAACCAGTTATGTGTGTGTTTACTTACAGTTCCACCAAATTCAATTGCAAACTACAAAGTTCACAATCCAAATTCAAATTCCATATTGCAATCCAAATTGCATACAACTATACCAGATCATACTCAACCAATATGCAAATAGTTACTGCTAACTGCATACTGCAAATTGCGACCAATTGCGACCAAATTCAGCAAGTAGAACTATTAGTTAGACCTCAGATATACCTCTCAGAGAGATCATAAAGTGCTTAAATAACTTAAAGTGAGAGTACAGATACTCAAAACAGAAATATATCCACCATTTTATGTTGAATGACAAGATTGAACAGTTGAACCACCATCTTATGCATACCACCATTTTGTGATATCTTTTCAACACGTGTTATCTACATGGACTATCTGCTGCGGAGGCGGCAGTGTTATATATGAAGAAAAGTTGAAGTTAATAAAGAAGTTATTTCAAGCATTTGTTGTGCTCTTTAAACCTACTGTTTTGCATAGAACGGCGCTAGAGGAATTACAGAGTAATAGACAGTCTGGTTAGACTAAAAGTCAGAGATATAAAAATTCTTCTAATGCCACAGCGCAAAAGGCACTTCATAGTGCTGCGCCTGACACAAGTTGCCCCCCCCCCCCCACTTATCTGATATTGATGACCTATCCTAAGAAACACTGATCCAGAATTGCCATTTCACAGTGAATACAAATAAAAATAGACTTGTCAGACAGTATAGTGCACATTTATGACAACTTTTCAGGTTGCTGAGTTCAAAGCTAGCCAGCAGACGGTCGGAATCCGAGCTTTTAATGTATGTCTGCCATATGTTACATTTTATTATTTCACTTAGATGCTAGGAATATATTGTAGCACTTCAGTCGTGGACTCCGTGACCCACTGGAGTACAAATAGAGTGGCGCCTACTTGTCACCCGTAACTGAAAGTTCTTCTGAACCTAAACTAAACTATTCATATGGCCAACATATCCCCTCAGTAACCTTTTCTACACCTTAAAGGAGTTGTGCAAGAATTGGGTGGCCTTGCAACGGGAAGATGACTTTCCTGCTTCCTGGCGCCAGCTCCTTGCTTCTTCTCCTGTAGACCTGCAATGCTCTACCGAGCTCCAGTGATGTCAACATCCGGTTTGACATTGCCGCAGCTAATCGCTGGCCACGGCAGTGTCCGCCTCCCCTTGAGTCTTGACAAGTCGTCGCATGACGCAAGGGGAGCCAGACACTACCACGCCCAGTGATTGGCTGCAGCGATGTCAAACCGGATCTTGACATCGCTGGAACCCAGTGGAGAATCTCAGGCCTGGAGCAGAAGGAGGGGAGAGCTGGCACCAGGAAGCAGGTAAGGGTACTTTAACACTTGCGGCAGAGGATTCCGGCAGGCAGTTCCGTTGCCGGAACTGGATGCCGGATTTGGCAATCTGGACGCAAACTGATGCATTTGTGAGGCGGATTCGAATGCGGATCCGTCTCACAAATGCATTGCAATACCGGATCCGTCATCCAGAAAAATGGATCCGGTATTTCTTTTTTTCTCATTTTTAATGGTCTGCGCATGCATCCGTTTTGCCAGAACACTTGGGGCCCGGATCTGGCATTAATGCATTTCAATGGAAATTAATGCCGGATATGGCATTCCGGCAAGTGTTCAGGATTTTTGGCCGGAGAGAAAACTGCAGCATGCTGCGGTATTTTCTCCGGCCAAAAAACATAAGAGGGACTGAACTGATGCATCCTGAACGGATTGCTCTCCATTCAGAATGCATTAGGATAAAACTGATCAGTTTTTTTCCGGTATTGAGCCCCTGTGATCCACTTCCGTTACTGATAATACAACCATCTGCATCCGTTATGAACGGATTCGGTGGTATTATCTTTAACATAGCCAAGACGGATCCGTCATGAACTCCGATGAAAGTCAATGGGGGACGGATCTGTTTTGTATTGTTTCAGATTGTGTCAGAGAAAACGGATCCGTCCCTATTGACTTGCATTGTGGGTGATGACGGATCCGTCTTGCTCTGCAACCCATGACGGAAAGAAAACCGCAGCATGCTGCGGTTTGCTCTCCGGTATGAGAACAGAATGCATTTTATAGCATTCCGTTCTGTTCAGTTACGTTCTGTCCCCATTGACAATGAATGGGGAAAAAATTGAAGCTTTTTTTCCGGAATTGAGACCCTGTGACGGATGTCAATACCGGAAAATATTAACGCTAATGTGAAAGTAGCCGAAGTCATCTTCCCTTTGCAGTCCGGCAGAATGGGGAGGTTTGCCAAAAACCACCCCATTCTTGCACAACTTTAAGGTGTAGAAAAGGTTACTGAGGGGATATGTTAGCCGTATGAATATATTGGTACAGACATTCCGGTAGTTTAGTTTAGGTTCAGAAGAACATTCAGTTATGGGTGACTAGTGGGTCACCGAGTCCATGACTGAAGTGCTGCAATCTATTCCTAGCATCTAAGTGGAATAATAAAATGACAGATATGGCAGTTTGGCAAAAAAAAACCCCTCCCATTTACAAATGAAAATCAGTTAATAAAGGCCTTTAGCTGGCGGTAGATCCACCGAAGTTATAAAGAGGCGCAGGCTTCTCCGTAACTTCGGCACATCCAGTGCCGCTTCTAAGGCTGGGTTCAGACCTGAGCGTATTTGATATGTGCGTTTAACGCGCGTTTTTGTCGCACGTTTTTATGCGTGTTTTTTGCAATAGTAAACGCGCGCTTGACGCGCGTTTGTGTGATTGACTGCAGTGTCCTATGGCCACAAACACGCGTCAAAACGCCCCAAAGAAGCTCAAGAACTTGTTTGAGCGTAGGGCGTTTTTCAGCGCGTTCAAACGCGCTGTAAAACGCTCAAGTGAGAACCAGGGCCATAGGGAAGCATTGGTTTTCATGTGTTGAGCGTTTTACAGCGCGTTTGAACGCGCTGTAAAACGCTCAAGTTGTAAAACGCTCAAGTGTGAACCCAGCCTCAATGTAACACAGCTTCCGAACTGTCTTCCATTTAGACCACTTTCTACGCCTAAAACAAAGCTATTGAGCTCTTCTGTGGGATTTCGGTCTGTGCCTCCTCCCCGCAAAAAAATAGAACATGTTCTATTTTTTGAGGTGCGGACTGAATCTTGCAGATCAAATGATTGGGTCCGCATCCGCAAACAGCGGCCACGTGGCTGGTGTCTGTGCACTGCAGACCACTACTTGTGGTCCGTAGCACGGGCCTCACACATTCGTGTGCATGAGTCCTAATTGTAATTGATTAGATCTCACTATATGATGGCTCACAATCACGATGGCGAACAGAAGCGGGATTATTCTCTCTCTCAAAGAAAGTTAGGAGTGGAACAAAAAAAAATAAAAAAAATGATGTAAACCAGGTAAAGGTGGGTTGGTAGACATGAGTGAATCGATTCTGTGCACATTGAATTTCTTACGAATTTCCCAAAAGATTCTAATTTCTGTGAAATAAGATGATAGACAAGAAGGTATCTGCCACCATAAGGGATCGTTTTCTGACCGTTATTTAATTTTAAAAAAATAACAAAAAAGACAATGCCGTGTGTTATTAATCAGGCTGCTTGTGACCACCGGCTCCCATCCGTTTACCCACAGCCAGATAAAACATTACTAATGTTGTCCTGCCATTAAAGATACAGTCCTAGGAGACTTCCGAGTCTCATACATGAATTTTCAGGGCGATTGGGGCACCAAAATTTTTCAGACTGAAT
Source organism: Bufo bufo (assembly GCF_905171765.1). NCBI lineage: Eukaryota > Metazoa > Chordata > Amphibia > Anura > Bufonidae > Bufo > Bufo bufo. The sequence continues at coordinate 90,209,627 of NC_053390.1, forward strand.
CGAATCTGAGTCCCGATTCAACTGAATTGAACCCCAAACAAATTTTGGGAAATAAGCTCATCTCTATGTGCTGTTAATGAATTCAGGTGTCTTCTGGACTATATACCTTTAAGCCTCATTCACATTTCCATTTGTCACTGACGTGTGTTGTGCGCATTTTCCATGGCACGTACCCATTGATTTTAATGTGTCTGTTCACATATCAGTAGTTTTTTACCAACCGTGGATCAGTACTCTTTTGGCCCTTGATGCAATCCAAACACGCTGATTAGAGTCCAATCACAGGACCGTATGTATTTTGCGGATGACGTCCGTGTTGCATCAGTTTTTTTTTTTTGTTTTTTTATCCATTGTAATAATCCATTGTCCGCAAAAAGGACAAGAATAGGGAATGCTCTATATTTTTCGCGGGGCTATGGAACGGACCTACGGATGCAGACAGCACACGCTTTTAAATGAATGGGTCCACATCCTATCTGCAAAAAATACGGTTGTGTGAATGGGGCCTTATAGTCTATGGGTCCGTGAAAAAACGCGGACAAACATCCATGGAATCCGTGTTGCGTCGGTGTTTGGTCGGTTTTTCACTGACCACTGATAGGAGGTGCTCTGAAAATAATTTTCAGCTGAGCAGTGACTATAGAATACGGATCACACTCAGAGGGCAAAAAATGGACACACTGACGAAACACGAAAGGCATCTTCATGGATGAAACTAGTGCTGATTTTTTTTCACAGATGTCAAACGAACACGGCAATTGTGAACGAGGCCTTGCATATTGTTGTGGTCCAGAAGTTACAATGACTGCACATTTTTATTAATGAAAAAAGAGAATCAGCCAAGTGTTTTTGGTAGAATCACAGCCAGATCTGTACTAAAGAAGTCTTGTTGGGTTCGGCATCTCATTCAAACAAATCAAGCAAGGTTCATCGATCACTAAGTGCACTAGATGGACCTTAGGTCAGCAAAATGTGGTCACAACAATAGATTTATTTTAGGTTAATTTTAAATGACATTATCATACGACTGACAACCGTAAGCTGAATCACATACAAAATGCATGACTAAAATAATGGTCAACGCTGCCCCCTACTGGACAAAGTAGAACAGTTTCATTATAATACAATAAATGCACTAAATCAAAGCAGCCGCTAGTTTACGGGGGTTACCCCACAAATATAATCCGCTTTTTAACTCACTTAGGGCTCATGCACATGAATGTATTTTCTTTCCGTACCGTTTTTTTGGCGGCCCGAATGCAGAACCATTCATTTCAATGGGTCCACAAAAAAAGGGAAGTTACTCCGTGTGCATTCCATTTCCGTATGTCCGCATGTCTGTTCCCCCCAAAAATAGAGCATGTCCTATTATTGCCCGCATTACGGACAAGGATAGTACTGTTTTATCAGGGGCCAGCTGTTCCGTTCCGCAAAATACAGAATGCACACGGACGTCATCCGTATTTTTTGCAGATCTGAGTTTTTTTAATGAAGTTACCGTCCGGCATCTGAGACGTCTACCAGCGTGAAGTGCCTGCGCATCATCCGGTTACCTAGTGACGGGTGACGCTCAGACACAACTTCCGCAGGTCCTGAAAGAAGAAGATGCCGGCTGCGCGAACAAGAGGATGAGGTGAGTTAATTTATTTATTTTTTTAACCCCTCAATCAACATTTTAGTAAGCATTCTTTGTTAAGAATGCTGTTATTTTCCTTTATAACAATGTTAAAAGGAAAAATAATAAAATTAACAGAACACCTAAACCAACCCCGAACTTCAGTGAAGAAGTCCAGGTTCGGGTCTGGGTACCACATTAATTTTTTTCTCACGCGCGTGCAAAATGCATTGCACTCGCGGGGAAAAAACTGAACATTGGAAAGCAATCGCAGTCAAAACTGCGCAGTGCCTACTCGCACGGTTTTGCCGCAATGCACACGCGATGCATCCGGGGCATATCCGGGACGCCCGTGTGAAAGAGGCCTTAGGGTTATCTCTAGGATGAGTCCATCTTCCTTCCCTAGTTTCCAGGCCTTATTCTGGTATCCCTTTTCCCTCCTATGCTCGGTGTGGTGTTTTCCTCCCACACACGAGCGTGGCACGTACCTTCAATGGAGCCAGACCACGCAACTGAGGGAAAGGCCCAGCACTCCTTTTTCTTTTCCTGATAAGAACACACTGCCACCACTAGGGGGAGTTAAGAGGGCGACTTTTTTAAATGCAATTAAACTTTCTTCTGCTTCTTGCCTGGCAGTACTTTTTTGCGGTGCGGACTGTCGGTTGTCCGAGGTTGCAGACAAGAATAGGACATGCTCTATACTTTTTGCGGGGCCGTGGAATGGAAAAACGGATGCTGACAGAAGGTAGACCAGCAGGGTGCGCTACCAAAAAGAAAAAAAAGGTACAAAAAAACACCCCCAAAAACAAAGGTAGAGTAGAGTAGAACTGGCTTGGGTGCCCCCCAAGCCAGTAGAACTGGATAAATGACCCCTTGTATATCAGTCCCTCTGCATCCAGATTGTGTCTTGATTTGCACTAGAACTTGTGGCGAACACTTGATGTCCCAAATATATGAATTGTAATTACAATACAATTGTCCTTCATGCATGACATGCTAGACACAAGGTTTTTTTAGGCAACTTTTGCGCCAGATTTTTGTCTGCTCCAAGGTGGTATAACGAGTGGGGTACGGTTCTGATAGTATAAAGCCCTACAGTGCATCGTGCTGCATCTTCCCTTCACCACCATCTAAAACAGCTTCAGAGATTTAGACACCTTTAACAATCCGAGTCATAAATAGGACGCAAACTATAAATGTTGCAGGCACAATATTCGGGTGCAGAATAAACCTATCTTAATATATTGGTCCCATTTTTTCATTTTTTATTTTTTTTATTTAATATATATTTTTATTCTTATAACTGTGTATACCGCCTGTTATGAAATACGGTATAGAATAAAAATGGTTAGACGGTATATAGTGCTATCACAGCATTGAGAGCAGTCAAGTAGGAGACTTCTACCACCTAGTGTTGGAAAATAGGTATTACATGAAAGCATACCTGCTTTCTGTACAGAAACTTTATAATACATGTCAAAGAACTGATCTGCAACTACAGGAAACGTTTGGTTGAAGTTATTGCTGCCAAAGGAGGTTCAACCAGTTATTAAATCCAAGGGTTCACATACTTTTTCCACCTGCACTGTGAATGTTTACATGGTGTGTTCAATAAAAACATGGTAACATTTAATTCTTTGTGTGTTATTAGATTAAGCAGACTGTGATTGTCTATTGTTGTGACTTAGATGAAGATCAGATCACATTTTATGACCAATTTGTGCAGAAATCCATATCATTCCAAAGGGTTCACATACCTTTTCTTGCAACTGCATAGAGTATAAATATATATGTTTTTAAATTATGTAATTTTTAGTCCCTATAAGACCCTCTGATCATTTGCTCCATAAACTTCAATAGAATAAGATTGTAGTCTATGGGGTATTGACAGGCTTCCTATCATGTCCTGCTGCAGACATGGCATAGCAAGCAGCTTGTTATGGTGGGCCTCGGAGCGTTCACAAGGCCAAATCAGAATAGATTTTCCAGGTAGGCTCCAATTGGAGGACAGAGAGAGCCCTTCTCTATGTCTAACCCCTCATATGCCGCAGTCGCTATTGACTGAGGCGTCACGGTCTGAGGAGTTCAATGTACAAGGCCAGAGCTTATCCGGGCCACCTGGTATCT